>NC_139936.1:2128602-2751102 GCF_963514095.1 Eutrigla gurnardus | reverse complement strand
GTGTGGGGAAAAAACAAACAAAGCCCAACATGGAACCCATTCATTACATTCACCTAAATATGGGAAAAAAATCTAATTCCAAGATTTTTTTTAAATATATGTAAAAAAAAAAAAACCTCAATGTAGAAATGCTTTTAATATTTTAATGTTCCACTTTTCTGAAGCACGAAGAGAGATCAGTCGTAATGTTTAAATGGATTGGCTGTGTTCGGTTGGTTGCTACGGTAACATTAAGCTCAGACAACATTATTTCCTTCCTACATATCTGACCCGTTTCTCATTTCACCGTCTTTGATTTAATAATGCACCCAAACTCTGAAACCAGGAACGCCGCTGCTCGCTTTTTAACTTTTAACAGCCCTACCCAAACTTACCCCCCCCCCCCCCCCCCACTCTAAAGCCCATCACCACACGTCTTCGGTGCCGGAGAGACTCGGGTGCACCGAGTTGTCCACGCTCACCCGAGCGTCGTGGACCTCCGATGTGGTTGGTGGGGGGGGGGGAACCTGCACGAAATTAAATTCTCCACTTGGCTGACTGGGGTGACTCGTCCTGGTCCGCCGGCCCGCGCCTTCATTATTCCCGGGCTGATAACGGAGTGAACGGGATGTCTTGTCTGTTTAATGCCAGCTCAGCTGCTTCATGGGAGGAACGGGCTTGTCACTCTCTCCGCTACAACACACTGTATTACCATCTCCACTTCATTTATCTGGCCTCGGATTCCACAGACGCCCGTCAAGCCCCCCGCGCCACCACCCCCCCCTCCCCCCAAAGACACTCGCAATTCACCACCACTCAACCTTCTGCATCTTTTTAGGGGAACTATTCAAAATAACCTGTCTGAAATTTTCATTAAAATGTCATTTAGATGTCACAGCGGCGATCCAGAGTGGAAACAATAAAGGTGACCTTAATTGTAGTATTTCATACCTCATCCTGTTCTCTGTGGATGGAATCTCCATGAATGTGCAGGAAAAACAACCCTAACACGCCATCTTCATGCACCACACACACACTGACCACAACACACACACACACACAGAGAGAGAGAGGGAGAGAGAGCATGGCTTCCTGCATTCATGAGCATTGAGTTAAAGGTTTCTGCATGAGGGCACCGCATGATTGAACGTTGTGATATGGAAACACAGGCAGGCAGCCACCGTCAAAGACACGACTCGCACTTGACCTCGCAAACCACTCAGCCCCCCCCCAACACCCCTCTAACACCCCCACCCACTTTAGCGTCTCTAGAAGTGGCTTCCTCTCCTCAGCTTATTTTGCTTTGTGGCATTCACACACAATTAGAATGAATACATCCCTTTTCCCCCCCGAATGTGGCGGCGTGTAGCGTACGCATCATAATTCATACCCCCCCCCTAATGCAATGCTTTTAAGTGCGTGTGATGGTGCCGAGCCTTTTCGCCGCTCATTAAAGCTAATCAATAACAAACGGCGTTGTCTTATTGGCGCGCGGCGGCGGCTCGACGTTAGAGCATCAAACGTGATCGAAAGGCTTCGAAAACCGTCTCAGAGAGAGAGAGACAGAGAGAGAGAGAGAGAGGGAGACAGAGAGAGAGGGAGAGGGGGAGAGGGAGAGAGAGAGGGAGAGAGAGAGAGAGAGAGAGGGAGACAGAGAGACAGAGAGGGAGAGAGAGGGAGAGAGGGAGAAAACAATATTTGGAAGTCATTAAAGATCCAACGCCCACTCCTTCTTTGTAACCACAAAGCCAATAGCATTGTGGGACAAAATGCTTTCCAATGTGACAATTGATTGCTTTTTGAGGTAGTTGTTGGTTGATTTCATAATTGGTATAATTTTTCACGAGTACATGAGTGTCATGGCGTGATGGGCTTTAGATCCCTGGTAATGCAGTGGCCCGTACTTCAACCTTAAGATCAATAATGTATTAAAACCCAGAGCTTATTGAAATCATAGAAGGGTTGTTGTTCGTTTGGTTTCTTCGTGGGGGGAAAAGAGAAAAATGGCCCGATGAGAGGCGTTTTCGGCCTTGGCTGTGGAGTGCTGTTTTTCCCTCCGGAGAAGTCTCGGCGATGTGAAAACTCAGGACTCGGCGTTATTGACAGTTGCAGCACTTGATAACTCGGGAGTCACTAAATGAACTGTGAACACAAACTGTTCATTTCTTCTCATTTTGGGGCGGGATGAAGTCAACGATCCTACGCTGGTCATTATTCGCGGCGCCTGATCAGCGTATGACATCCGGCGGCTCGGCGGCGGCGGCGGCGGCTCCCCGCTGCCATCTCCTCCTGTTGGATCTCCCTGTTTTGACAGCGTTGGAGAGAGGAAACACTCTGTGAGGTGTCAGGTGAAGACTCCATGTGACAGATTTGGAGGGGAAATCAAGGGAAAGACAAACAGGCAGCTAAATGCCTGGGAAACGTCTCGGCGCTCAGACGGGAGGCGATAAGTGCTGTTGACGTGGACATGACAAGCTAGCAACAGTAAACCTCAGGACACGCAGTCCCACC
The DNA here is from genome assembly GCF_963514095.1 of Eutrigla gurnardus. Lineage (NCBI taxonomy): Eukaryota > Metazoa > Chordata > Actinopteri > Perciformes > Triglidae > Eutrigla > Eutrigla gurnardus. Next base: position 2,748,612 of record NC_139936.1, on the reverse strand, counting down.
GGAGGGCCCCGCGAGTGGACACCATCCTCCACCGCCGCCGAAACGTGCTTAACAGCTCTCATGAAGAGAATTAACAGGAAGTGGAAGCCGCCGCCGCCGCCGCCACACAAGCAGCCCTGCCTTTCTACTTCAAGCTCTTTGATGTTTCCCTTGTTTCTTCCCCGACAGTCAGCTTCGGGTTTGATCACGGTTTGATTTCCGGTGACATATCTGATACATATTATGAAAGCAATACAAGCCCCTCGTGGAGCGCCGGCGTCTCTCTAAACTTTTAACTGTTGCAGAGCGATATTTACTTTACATCTCCTTTTCCACCAAAAAGTTTCCTCTCAGCGACGTCGGTCTCTTTTCAAAGTGCTTGATGGCTGAACGCCGTCGTCTGACAGAGGAACGGGAATATTGTGCTTTCATTTCAATAACGTAACAGTAATCAGTATCACATAAAAGATAGATAAAAAATAAGCTCATATTGTGTCCATTGTCTTTAGTTTTGCTTGCTTTACACCCACGTTATGCTACTTTATCACCTACTCAACGTTTTGCTCACTTTATTTGACAATAATTATTGAAATTGACTTTGCATGTGAGGACTTAACACACAAAACATACCACGGGCTCATAAAATATGCATTTTTATTGATTGAACTTCCCGGCAGTTTGTTGGAGAGGTTAAAAAGGTGCTTCGACATTAATATGCTGACAAGTTAATGCATCCATGGTGATAATAAAAACAGTATAATGTGCAATTTAATAATGCATAATTACGTTTGATGCTTTTAAGTACACTTCTCTGTTGCTGAAACAAACACAGCGCTGACATGTTATCACCTTTAGAGTGGATGTGGCTAACGTGTTAGCAAACAGATTCTTCCATCGGTGGCCTGTGTGGCGTTAAACATAAACGCATAAACAGGATGCAGAAATAACTCCATCATGATGGTGATCAGTTAAAAAGTCCAAAGTCATGCTTTGTTAGGTCTGTCTGCAAGATTATAAGATAACTACTGTTAAAACGCTTGTTTCTGAATGGAGTCTGGTTGATGGTGCTAGGCTACGCTAACATTGTAGCTGCTTCCTCAACACTCCAAATAAGGTCATCTAGACATAAATACAGCAGAGACCTTGTTGTTTGGACCACAGACAGTCTCTGGTTCCTCCACATAGTCTGGTCTGGTCTCTGGACTAATGTGAGCTACTATCTAGACCTCTGCGGGACCACAGACGGTCTTTGGTTCCTCCACATAGTCTGGTCTGGTCTCTGGACTAATGTGAGCTACTATCTAGACCTCTGGGGGACCACAGACAGTCTCTGGTTTCTCCACATCGTCTGGTCTGGTCTCTGGACTCTGGGGGAACACAGACGGTCTCTGGTTTCTCCACATGGTCTGGTCTGGTCTCTGGACTCTGGGGGACCACAGACGGTCTCTGGTTTCTCCACATGGTCTGGTCTGGTCTCTGGACTCTGGGGGACCACAGACGGTCTCTGATGAGCGTATTTGGACTCTGCTCAAACAGACGATGGACAAAGTTCCCCTGATGTTGGATGTTTTACCGTTACGATGTCATGATGTCATGATGTCATGATGTCATGATGTCATCTGCCCGACGACAGTTGGTCGCTGACTGTTTACATTCCTCTAGATTGTCATGTCTTTCTTGTGCAGCAAACGAGCAACGCCTGCGTTTCCTGGTTGCATCCCCGTGTTGAACACTGACAACAAATGATCCTTGAATCCTCTCTAATCTGTGAGCACCCCGGGGCCTTTTCAACAGCACCCACGTCACCCAGCGTTCACCTCAGACGCCACCGGCCCATTCCAATGGATAAAAGACAATAAAGCACACTCCTTCGTCCACGCCACGGAATCGTACGGCGAATCAAAATTGGGATAAAAAAAAAAAACATTTGAATTACAGAACACAACTGTGATGTCTGCCCTCCTGGACCGCCACATCATGAATATATATTGCATTATGAAGATGTGATGACATTTAGAGCAATCACATTTAACCCTCTCCTCTTGTGCCTCTGTTTCTCCTTCTCTCTCCACTAATGCATTTTGCAGCCAGGGATGCATCTTAAAAGATTCAGGGAGAAATGTCAGCCGGAGCCTGAGAGCTGTGAGGTCATTTCAGACTGGATTCTGGAGAGCTCACACACACACACACACACACACACACACACATATATATATATATTTATATATAGCTATATATATATATAAGGCTGCTCTACCCCCCCTTCTCCATTTCTTCTCCTCTTCCATCCTGCCTCCTTCCACTCTAAACATTCCTGTTGGTTTACGTTTGACCATGTGACTCTGTTGGAGGTAACACACACACACACACACACAGAGAGAGAGAGAGAGAGAGGCTTGACCAGTTGGGCGCCGTCTCCCACCTCATTACCAGATGCAAATGAAACGGGTACACATGTTTAATATTTAGTGGCAGCAGAAATGTCAGGCTGGCACGAGATGGAATTAAACAGCACTGTCAGCGCAAGTGAACTCAAGGCTTTCTCAGCTATTTCACTTCATATTGAGTTACTGTCACAATTTATTTCACGGCGGCGGGACGACTCGTGTGAAAATGTTCTGCGATGCCTTTTAAGGATGGAAAGGGGGGGGATCGAGGAGGAAGTGTGAAGGGTATTGTTCAGATGAGGCGACAAAAAAAAAAAGAAGCTTTATTGTCTTAACAAAAGCTCCACTTTTCATCAGCTCCTCTTTTTTATTTAGATTGTAGTTCTGTTTTATTACCGATAACAGGCAGAAGCCAGAGCGGCGAACTCGCAGCGTTGCTAATATTATGCACATTGGACTACTGAGCCTACAGACCTCCCAAGAGAAGGCTTTGGTTTAACTAATCCTGATGATCCATAACCATATCAAATGTGTCATCCAGGCCACACCGAGGAGGCATGAAGGATTTAAAAGCAGTGTGGCTCTGCCGGCTGCTCGCATGAAAGTCAGATTTCCAGGAGCTCAAAGAAACGCTGAGAAACAGTAGAATATGTTGTCTGCAACACACAAAAAAGATCGGATGTTTTTGCAGTCTTGTCACCACACACGGATGCATATTATCAGATTCAGGGCGAAAGCGAGTTAATGTTGGTTCTAATCAGCATGGCAGATAACACCGGGACCCACAGGGACCTAATTAAAGATACTGTACATGAGAGGTTTATCTCCACGGCTCTGGGAGGAAAAGTCCCCACATCAGTTTATTGTGAGGAGGAGGAGGAGGACGAGGAGGACGAGGAGGAGGAGGAGGAGGAGGAGAATTAAGTGTATGTTCGGTTGTTGTCGTGGATGATATTGGATTTTATCGTGAATCGCTTTAAAACAAAAAAAAAAGGATTTCCATGATTGGGATAATCGTTGATATGGTTATGAGTGAATTAAAGGAAATTAATTTTACTTATATATTTTTATATATGGCCTTTTATGATCTCCTTCTATCTGATGTTTCTTGACAAAACGGTGATGTAAAGCAATATTTTGTTTTTTTATTCAGTTGTTGGGATAATCGTTAATATCGTGAATTAAAGCATTCAGTCTCTCACGTTGTTGCTATTTTATTTTTACATTTTATTTATATATTTTCTTTATATTTGTCATTTATGTAGTTTTTTTTTTTTTAGGGGAAAAAAAGAAGCAGAGAGAGGGGGGCAATATTCAGAGAAGAAAAGTCGCAGATTTGCTACTTTGTGCTAACAACCGGCATCTATGCTAGCTAACTTCCTATGAATATATGTTCATTTATTTGTCTAATGAATAATCCCAACATGTGACAACGCCTCGTTAAGGTCCTTAGGGTGACGATGTTGATGCTTATTGCTGGTTTTATTTATATGAGGACATGTTGTCATCTTATGTGTGTTTATTGATCGGGGTGATTGGGCTAAGATGCTAGCGGTAGCTTTCACTCGTTGTCATAGCAACGGCAAACATCCGGTCAAGCAACGTGTTTACTTCCTCTATGACAAGTCAAAGTCGCATCGTAATGAAGTACGATCTTCTAGCTGTGATGTAATTAAACTAGTTTCTTGACAAAGTGATGTTTTTTTTACGTTTAGCGCGATAATATCGCACATCGCAATTCTATTTGTAGAGGATTAGACTTTCATGCGTTCCCTCGTCGGCGGGTTGTTATTTCATGAAGAGCTGCGTTCTTGGGCGTTGCGTTCAAAGCCGTTCTCCTTTCATCGTGTTGTATTTAAAAGGCTCAGCGAGAGCCGAGGTGGGCTGACGGGAGGTCACATCAAAGACAAAGGAGACCTTGAAGGGAAAAAAAGTTGTGTTTTTTAATTAATTAAAAGTATTATCATGCGATATTGTGTGAGTGAATGGAAAATGAGAAAGTTTTGGCCGTGGACAGGCAGTCAATGAACTCCCACTGCCTTCTTTAAAAAAAAATAAAGTAGAAGAGCTTCATTATTCCAAGGTGAGGGCTTTAAAACAGCATTTTAAATGTTACCCCGCTGTTCAAGATCATGAAAACCTTTAATTTCATGCAAATGAACCGCAAGGAGCATGGAGCTTAATGTAAACGAATGCTTCTTTTGTACTGCTGTAGGAGTGAGCTGCAGAGAGAGAGAGGGAGAGAGAGAGAGGCCTGGATGAAAATTCCCAAGGATTCCTTAATTGCTATCTGAAATTATGTAAATCCCTCTGCTAGGCTGAGTGCAATTATCCAGCGCCTCTCGCTGCCAGCTTTACTAATGTCTAACAAAATATCGGTGGCTGACATTTAGACGTGGTAATGCAAATGAGAATTAATTTTTCTTCCAAGACAAAGGGCAGTGGAAAGATCACACCATTTTATACAATAAAGGCTGCGGGGGAAAAAAGTAGGGTTTGCAAGATGACAAAAAAAAAAAAACGTTGATCAAGAAAGTGAGCCAAGCATTGAGGGTCCATTTTGTATATCGGTGCGGCGTTGCTAGCGAATGAGATTATTTTCCCCTCATTCGGCACTATTAATCTATTTCTATTGCCAGGGAGAGGCATGCTGCAAGCAGCAGACATTCATTTAGGGTTAGAATTAATTGCAGAGCGTGCCTCATTTCTTAGTAATGATGTGGGGAAGCCTCCCCGCTCTCCTTTGTTAGAACACGCTGCTGCCACGGCTGTGATGTTGGACTGTTTGGGTCACACATTTCCATTTGTCTCCCCCAGGTACAGAGATGGATGTAGGCCAGGCACCGCGGCCCGGTGAGACCCCCCCTCCCTCCGAACACCTGTCCCGCTGTGCGTCGGCACCCCCAATCTTTACCAGGCCAAGGAGGAGCACCATCTCTCTCCGTAACGCCTCCCTCCCGCGGGACACCCAAAGGAGCCAGATGAGGAGGGAACCTGGGGACCCCATGTTAGCGGGGACAGGCGGGGGCTCGGAAACTGCATTTCTTAAACCAGAAAATCAAATTACAAACTGCTGACGTGGAGGGAAAAGAACTTGGCTATTAATATTTCAGTGTGAATACTGTGTGCAAGACGGCCCCAAGCTGTGAGAGCATTCTCAGATGACGGCAAGAACAACATTGGGATACGCCAACAAGTGCCTGTCTGCAGCGCTGCTACCACACACCAGCATGTTGGAACAAAGCTGCTCATGTGCTAGCAAACACGCCAGCAGACTACTGATGCACTCTGGGAGGAACCGGGATGGGATGAAGAGCCACAACGGTTCGTTTTTTATCTCCAATTTGTGATTTCATGTGTTTCTTTGGAATATGGGTTTACTGAACAATTATTTGTCACAAAGCAGAAAATGAGGCTGTTTTCTTTGCTCATGAAGGAAGTGACCATATTTGGACGGTGGCGGAGCGACGGGTGGATCTGCCCGAACACAAGCGTAAGAGCAGTACCCTTACTGGATCTGGATCCATCTGGATTCTGGTGTGAAGCCAAAGTAAGTTTAATAAAAATGTCATCAAGAACTAGTCGTCTAACAACATTGGTAGCAACCTGTCAATCAGCAGGTAAGCCCCGCCCCCTAAAGCATCCCCTGCTTTCTGGTCTGGTGGACTCTAAATGGACCATAATGTACTAAATGAACATCATGCTGGATTGAAGAAGACTTGAAACTAGAGATTGAGACCATAAACTCATGTTTACAATGTTTACTGAGATAATACATCAAGAGAGAAGTAGGACCATTTTCTCATAGACTTCTATACAACCAGAGAGGAGTCGCCCCCTGGTGGCCAGCAGAGAGAAGTAGGACCATTTTCTCATAGACTTCTATACAACCAGAGAGGAGTCGCCCCCTGGTGGCCAGCAGAGAGAAGTAGGACCATTTTCTCATAGACTTCTATACAACCAGAGAGGAGTCGCCCCCTGGTGGCCAGCAGAGAGAAGTAGGACCATTTTCTCATAGACTTCTATACAACCAGAGAGGAGTCGCCCCCTGGTGGCCAGCAGAGAGAATGACAGTTTAAGGCACTTCAGCGTTGGCTTCACTTCTCAGACCTGGAGGTTTCCCCCTGCTACCATCTGACTACAGGTGATGAAACAAAAGAGGTGTTTGTGAAGATAATGTGCAGTAATGTCTTCATGTGCAGAGAAGGAAGTCACTGTCCCTCAGTGTGTGTTGTTATCGGAGCGTCACCTTGCTTTGTTGACGTAGCTGTGTGTTTAATTAAACTACCATTAAGCACACAGGATAACACAATCCGCTTCCTTTCCCCAAATCAGCTAGCAGACGGATTTTTGTTTCCTATGATGTCAAATTTCTATACGGCGCTGCGTAACGTGTCTGATGTGCAGATATTCTGATTCCCTATAAATCATATTCAAATGGGCCGTTATCATCAGTCTGTTTCATATAGAGAAGAAATCATCGCGGGTCACGATGAATAAGGGTTTGGTGATTCACCACGGAGGGCCTTTACTTCGTTTCGGAGACGGCCTGTCCAATCGAGAGCTTCTACCTCGCATGCTAATGTTATCTCGCCTTCTCCACCTACTGCTAATGCGCTGCATTTGTAGGTATTTACTTTTGTATATAACCCTCCACGCCACCTCATATCGCCCTCCTCCTCCTCCTCCTCCTCCTCTCCGGGGCTCTCTAACCTCCATCTTCCCCCCTGCCCCGCCACCACCTGTACATCCATCAGAGGGCTGTCATGGCAGAGGGGCTTCAATGCTCCTCCGTGATGCGGCCATCAAGGCCCTCCATCTAACACAAGCCGACACATCATAATAACAGTAAGAGGCCTTTCCTGTCCAGTGTCATGCTTGGAGAGATTAGTTCCCCTCCACAAAACCCAGGTAATTTGCTTTTGCTGAAACACATTTGTAGATCGTATTCTTTCAGGTTAACTAGTTCATGAGAGGAGACGAGACACTTGCTGCTGCACAGTGTTTGCTTCTTCATGCCATTATTCCTCTCCGCCGTTTTAAGTACAAACCCAGCAGCTTTTCTTGCATTTGCATGTGTGCGTGTGTGTGTGTGTGTGTGTGTGTGTGTGTGTGTGTTTGCAGAGGTGGATACATGTAGTGGCTAAAAACGTAAGGAAATCTCTGCTTTACATGCATATTGTAGCCATCGGTCGATATAACGAAGCCAAATCATGACGCCCAAATATGGTTAATGTGCTTACTTCAGCATTACCTGATGTCTGTTTTACTTAATCTCATGCATGTTAATTAATATATAAATAATAATAATATTCATGTTAAATCCAATGCAATCAAGGAGATGAACTGAGGGACAAGTGGCTCCACTTTAGAATTATTGCTGAATTAATTGGACATTAATCCATATATTACGGTGATGTAAATATAAATAATAAATAGTAAAAAATATATATAAAATGTCTTAATAGCCTAAAAAATAAATGAATAATAATAATAACAAATATGATCATTTTTAGTGTTATTATTATTACTACTACTACAATTAATATCTTAATCATTATATATATATAATATCATGAGTATTATAATAATAATAATAATAGTAATAATAATAATAATAATAATAATGATACTTTTCGGAGTAAGCGGAGGGAAAACCAAAAGTCTTTGAGCAGGAGTTAATTTCCTTCTTTATTAATCACAGAGGGCTGCTCTAAATCCCCTCTGTGTGTGAATGGGCTGTGCTCCGTGTCTTCTCACATTTGCTGCATGATCATATTTCATAAACACTGCATTTGAATTTTTATGTACAGAGTATGCAATATTCATGATAAACTGAATATGTAAATAGGTAACCTTTATTTATGAGGCCCTGCCAGACTCGTACTCTTAAGTATTACTTTGGATGAGAAGACGGATAGAAAAGGCAGCGTTCGTTAGGGGGAAACACTGGTGTGGTCCTGGACTGATTGATAATTAACAGCTTAATCCATACAGGTTGGAGGTCCCTAAATATAGAAATGATCATATTTGTAGTTCTAAACAATAGTAAAATCTTCTTTGAATCCTGCCAGAGAAACAAAAGGATGTGCTTCTGCTGCTTGCTGACTTCTATTAGGATGTATAGCAGCGCTGCACGGAGCTGAGGATATCTACAAATACATTTGAATGAATCACCCACCAAAGGGCCCAAAACTAGTCAAGTCTGTATCTTTTAGTCACACATTTAATCCTAATGCTACATTCCATTACATTTCCTGGCCGTAAGTGCCTCGGAATTACCCGTCCCATCCTGAAGGAGTCCTTTTTCTTATTGTTTAGAGAGTGGTTAGCATGCCGGGGATGCTCCAAATACGATTTTACATCCACTTATGGAAATCCATTGTTCTTGAACATTTCCACATACAAACCAATATATGCTTTTTCTAAGAGGTCTAAGACCTCAATTACATCAAAGGCAGTTTGTCCTGCTGCCGGCTGCCTGCTAAAGGGCTTAAACAACTGTGTCAATGCTACCCCCTTGTGACCGCACTGCAGCAGGAGCATTTCCTCACAGCCATCCTTTATTGCAAGGAAAACTGGAGAAACGGTCCACTCCAATAACATAGAAAACACTGTTTTAACACACACACACACACACAAAAAGCGGACTTATTTAATGCAAACAATGTCAGCCTGGCTGACATGTTTCTGTGTGTTTAACACGCCTTCATCACAGCCGAGCCCGTGTGCTTTCTCCTCGCTCTGAAGGCCGATTGTCTCGGTTTGAACTGCGAAGCGAAGACTCCAAAAAGTCTGGAGAGATTTTGTTGTGCACAATGGAAGTGAAATGTGTCATCAGAGCAACTGATTGCCGGATCTCTTTCATTTACAGAAAAAAAGCAGAGACGTGTTGAGGGAAACGCTGACGTGCAGACAGATGTGCATGTCGGAGGCATGAGAGGGAATATTTAGGGGGGCAGTCGTGCTGCTGTCCTCGCTCAGGCAATAAAGCAAATACAAAGGCATGCAGGCTTTTATTGTATGCACTTGAAAGGAAATAATTAGACACAGATACATATATAATTCTGCAAAGCTGCATGGCTCACCTGTCACACGTTGCAGACAGAAAGTGTAGTTTGCTATAAGTTTGCTCTTCCTGCAGAGATGCACTGATGTTTTATTCTTTGTTATTGTAGCGGAGTCTTCACAAATATTCATATTTTCATTTGAAAATGAGTAACATTCAAACCTGGGATGTCCTCGTTGGCCAGAATGGCGTTAAAGTATCGAACATGTGCACATCACCAGTCTAAATCTGTGCCTCGTGATGGATGTAAAAAAACACCACGCCAATAATCTAATGATCCTTTTACCATGAGTTTCTGTTGCAAACTGAGATCCTAGTTGAGCATTTCTGAGGAGTAATTGAGATGACATTTCCCATCAACCTCACCAAAAAAAGTGGGAGGAAGAAGATCATCAATCAGAATGGATGTGCCGATACTAATAAGCGTGGAGGGCTCGCCGGCCGAGGCGTTGGCGGTCTGAAAGCAGGCGAGGTCAACGTGGAGCTCCAGAATGAATACACTGAAATGAAACAAACCCACCTGATGGAGAGGGGAGCGTATGCATAGTCAAAGAGATGCAGGTCACGTCACATGACCCAGAGCCTCGGCCCATAACTCACTGGGCGCCTACGAGTCCGTGTCGGGGGGGGAGGAGCCCCCCAGGTTAGGACCTGTCAATCACAGGACATGTGATTGCAGGAGTCCCCGCCTGCCCTCCCATTGACACCTCCCATTGACACCTCCCATTGACTTTCCTTCACGTAGATCAGTGAGCCTAAACCATTTCATTCAGGTTGACCCCCCCCCCCCCCCCCTCTCCTCCACACACACACACACACACTCTCACACACACACACACACACACACACACACACACACACACACACACACACACACACACACTCACACACACACACACACACACACACACACACACACACACACTCACACACACACACACACACACACACACACACTCACACACACACACACACACACACACACTCACTCACACACACACTCACACAATGGTGATTTGTGTCCCACTGGCAGGCTTCAACACACCTTTATCCGCTTTAGTGTATATTTCAGCCATCTCCCATTAATACTGGGAAGGCGTCTCCCATTAATACTGGGAAGGCGTCTCCCAGTACCAACGCCACCAAAAACAACAAGAAGAGGGAGAAACCAGTGTTTTGAGTTATTCTCCTCCCTGACCCTCAGGTTCCACGTACGTAAACACGTGACCTCATATCACGCCACGGCGCCAGTTATTTATGTCATGTAATCATTCCAACTCCCTCAGGATGCAGTCGGCACACAAACATGACCAAAATACATATTTAGATTTATTTGTCTGCAACTGTCCAATAAAACATATCCTTTTGCATTTCCATCTCTGGGCTCTGGTCCCAGTGGGAGTTGCTGGCTGAGAAATGTTGTGCTTTCAAGCTTCAGGGAACAGCGATGTGAGCAATGTTCAGGGTTGGGGAAAGAAAGGAGGGAAAAAAGAGAAGTGGTGCGCTGCCTAAGTGTTGTACTATAAAGAGAGAAGAAGTAGGCTTTCACGTCCCCGAAGCCTCCGAGGGTTTTAACTCTGCAGCGGAATGTGGGTGCAATCATCACACTCATCTCAGGAGACTCTCCACCGCTCACTCTTTTTCTCTCGTTTTCCTTTTTTGTTTGGTTTTGTTGTTTTTATGTCCGAGACGAGACGTCCGACGTAAAAAAAAAAAAAAACAGCATGTTTTCTATCAAACCGAATCAATTCAGAAATACTCAAACGAGCCGTTCCCACCCGTAGAAAATCAAATGCTCGACTTTTGTAATGAAACAAGTTGAAAAAAAAAGGAGGAATGAAATATTTTATGACGTGCTTATGAAGAAAAGACAGAGTGCCTTGATGAAAGCTGTGCCCTTCGGTGCATTGTGGATTCGAATCCTCCAGCCATACACACATGTTTGAGGGTGTTTGTGGCAGCAGAGGCATCCCCTCTGTAACCAGAGTCATAAATGAATTACTATTAAAAGGGTTACTCAAGGGCTACGTGGCTTTTTACGTAATTGTGCGGTGGTGAAAGGGGGTACGGGGTCTTTCCATAAAATTTCAATAAATTGTGCATTTTCTCAATGACTTGTTGCCCCGGTGCACAGCGACGGTGAGAAAACGCCGGCCCTGGAAAGAAATGGAGTGCAAACGCTGGCAGAGGCGACGTGATTGTGAAATGTGAACTGTTTAAAAAAGGTAGCAATATGCTTTTATAGCACGTGCATATTTCGGCTTATTTAAAATGTCATTAGAGGTCGCCCGCATTCGTGACGTCTGTGTAAAAATTGACTGCTAAGTGCGTCTCGTATTCACGGAGCGTTTCCAGGGCTAAATGAAATTCATGGCCAGACGGCCGCTCTCCCCCGAGAAAATCAAGAGCCTTTTTTTATTTTAACACGCCTTTAAGTAGAACACCGAGTTAACCGTGTTACCATATAATACATTTGTGGCTTAAATTATTTCATTTACCTCAACTAAAGCAAATTCAATCAGATGGATTTCAAGCCGGCTGACGCTGACGCAGGTGAGTGCTGACGATGTAATACTGCTTAAAGGCCCTGAAAGCTTCCCGTCACGCCGAACGCCGTTTCAAGAGTCTATCGTCTGTACGATGACGTGTTTCTCACCTCCGAGCCGCTGAAAGGTGCAGAATGATGGATGATGTCATGATGTTATTGGTTGATGCCACAGACGCAGGTCGTCGTAGGTTTGTGGCCTCGCGTTTGGCATATTGGCCGTCACCAATTATTCCGCAACCAGTGAAGGAAGTGACCATATTTGGACAAAGAAGACTTGAACCTAGAGATTAGGACCATAAATTTTTACAATGTTTACTGAGATAATACCTCAAGAGAGAAGTAGGACCATTTTTTCATAGACTTCTATACAACCAGAGAGGAGTCGCCCCCTGGTGGCCAGCAGAGAGAAGTAGGACCATTTTCTCATAGACTTCTATACAACCAGAGAGGAGTCGCCCCCTGGTGGCCAGCAGAGAGAAGTAGGACCATTTTCTCATTGACTTCTATACAACCAGAGAGGAGTCGCCCCCTGGTGGCCAGCAGAGAGAAGTAGGACCATTTTCTCATAGACTTCTATACAACCAGAGAGGAGTCGCCCCCTGGTTGCCAGCAGAGAGAATGACAGTTCAAGGCACTTCAGCTTGGCTTCACTTTCAGACCTGTAGGTTTCCGCCTGCTACTTACTGACTACGGGTGATGAAACACAGCTGTGTTTTACATTCTGGATATGAATCTAATATCAAACAACTATTATCTTTGTGAAGATAATATACAGTCATGTCTTCATGAGCAGAGAAGGAAGTCACTGTCCCTCAGTGTGTGTTGTTATCGGAGCTTGTAAGACGCTGATGTTAGCTAGTTAGCTATATTTAGTTTTCCTAGAAGAAAGGAAAATTGGATTTTGCTATAAAAATACAAAGAAATCGATCATTTAGGTAATTTATTCGGCATGTTGTAGATTGGGTGCACAATATGAAAATATGAAATCATTCCGATTAAATTGGCATCAATCAACATTAAAGTTAGTATTAATAATAGTAAAAAACTTTCGTTATGACATAGGTGATGATGCACAGACGGACGTCACATCACCTATTATGCTAACTAAGCCCCGCCCACTTCAAACCGCCGAGTTACCTCTCCCGTCACATGACTCGACCTCTGAGAGAACGACGGTGGTTCGGCCTTAAATCACAAAGCGAGTCATTTTTCCTGGCTGAGTGATATTAAAGCGTCCCGTCCTGCCTCCCTCAAACGCTCGGCAGCTGCTCTCCGGGTATCCAGAATATTGGTTTCTCCCACTTTCTGTAATTAGCAATGATCAAGAGGGATTATAAGCGGCGGTTAACAACATTGGACTCCTCAATGACCCTGATAGATGGTCAATTATAGTGATCAGGTCACGGCGTTTATTGGATTTAAAGTGGCAGTGATGGGCCCTTTTGGCCTAGTGTGGGTAATTATCACGTTTATGCATGATTTAAGGAGACAGTGTAGAACGAGAAAAGACTCGACTTAAATTGAATCATTTTCTTATCTATGTATTTATGCAAGATTTAACAATGGATGGTCATGAGTGGTGTAATGCAATGAGAGCGGGATTAGCATGACGTCCACGTCGTCGTCGCGTCGCGTCCGAGGCTGCAGGGAAAGAAATCACCACTTCACGGCTTGTGTTAATGTTTGTGTGTAAGTCGGTGTTTTTAAATTATCGTGACCACGAGGAGCAACATTTTTAAGGAATGCTCTAACTAAAACATCTCATGGTCAACGCCTCTAGTTCTGTTGGGGGGCGGGGATTATGCCGATAGAGCAGAATGCCACACACCAATCACAGTTGTCAATAAATGGTTCTCTTCCTCCCCGTCATCCATTATTCTCTGCATGGTCCACAGGAAGCAGTCTCCCTGCTCAGACAGCTTTCTGAATCCAGCACGCTTGAACATGATCAACGGAAAACGCCGCCGCCGCTCTGCTCCTCTGGTAACCGAGGAGATACATCAGTGCCTTGTTTATTTACTTTTCCCACATGGCAGGAAAGGTCAGAGTCGGGAGGATTATGCTGCAACGGACCGAGTGGAACTCAATAAAAAGCCCCGGCAATGAAAACAATATCATCCATATTTTAAAACAACTGGCACCGAAACAGAGGGAGCCTTACACTAGGGTGCCAATTATTCTACTTCTCAGCAAACCACAGTAGCTCAGGTGTACTCCCCCCCCCCCCCCCCCCCCCCCCACGGATAAAACCATTATTTCACAAATTCCACCACGTATGTTTGCTGTTATTTACAGCACATTCAGGTACATTTCAATCACGAGCCACTAACTAATCCTCCACGCCGAGAGGGGGGAGAGGGAAAAGCAGAAATGCAGATTTATTGGCGTTTAAATGCAGATGTTTCTCAGGCAGCGAGTGCGGTTGTTTTCATAGTCTGGGTTTGTTTTCCCTCCATGGACTTATTAAAGTCAGTGCAGCACAGTCTGTGCTCTATAATCCTGATGTATTATTAATCATGTCTTCCCGTGAAACCCCCCCTCCCCCCCTCCCTAAAAGAAAAAACTTCCCTTTTTGATATTTTTTTTTAAAGTGCAGTGAATTTGAAACGATGCCAGGTCCAAGGTGACAGGAAGCTTTATGTCCCTCCTGTTACAGAATCCCAAAAAGCAAAGGAAACCCGACACCGTTGTTAGCCTCTGTTAGCTCGTCCAAACATACAAGCATAACATAGCGTGAGTTCACGACCACCGTCATGAGTCACATGACCTGTTGACGAGTGTGAAAACACAGATAGCTGATCCTTCTGCTCGTGTCGGGAATTCCTAGCATTGGATTAAATTCTCATAAGGCCGATCTCCCTCGTCCAATCAGACTAACGACATGTTTCGTCACATTATTTCTCGTGGGAACTTTTCAGAGGTCTCCCTGAAAACACACAGCCGGCATCCAAAACGTCAGGAAATTACGTTTGTTTGAAGCTCCGAGCCTCGTCAGAATAATGAAAAACTAGATTTTTAGAAGACGTCTTCGTGACGTTTTGATTTCCTCGTTATGGAAGCGACGTCAAACACGCCGGATGTGTTTCTTTCTCATCTTCTTTTGGTTCAAGACAAAGTTTATAAGCGTTGATGGAACAGTGGGAGTCGTGCTCACATGTAACCGCCATCACGGCAGGTGCTCATGCCATTTTTTCTCCCCCCTATCTCTCCCCCCCTCCATTTTTTTGTTGCCTCGCTTGGGTAAGATGATAATCCAGGCCTCGTCCACTGACAGACTGCAACATGATTCACTTGGACAGTGACTGACTGCACATCCAATTTGTTTCAACTCCGGAGCAGCAGCTTATTATCTGAAATGCATGAGATGTCTGTGCATGAGAGGCGTGATCAGCTGGGGCATGCGCCGGGGCTGCTGGGAAAGTAATCAATAAGGGATTGTCTCTTGTAGTTTAGGCCGACACATTATGACAGAGCTGAAAATTAAACAGGCAGATATTAATAATAATGGAAATCAGAGGCTCACGGGTGAGATCGGAGGGGGGGGATGGGACTCAAAGGGGGGAGGAGGGGGGAGTATTTGGTGTTTTAGTATTTTTTTCATCCTCTGGATGTGAAATATGAGACGTGGCAGCAACAGTGACGCCTGAGTGTGACAGCGTTCCTCTCTAACTTATTAGAAACACTCACCGCGGTTATTAAAGGAGGTTTACACGTGTACCGGTTTTTACTGCAGCTCAGAACTTTTTCTGGCAGATGCTTTAAGCCCCTTGTGGGTTTGGCGAACGTAACAGATCAATAAAAGTTCATCCCGTAGATTGATGCTCGTAATAAGCAACAGCTGAACAAAAAAACCCTCTCTTTGACTGGAGCGTGCGTAATGTTATTATTTAATGTGGACTTAATTACCTTTTTGGTTCAGGATCCTCCTGCCTTGTCAATTAGACGTGTCAGCTCGTCTCCCATTGTTTGAAGCAACAAACGCTCCACTCTGGGTGGTGGTGGGGGGTGGGGGGGGTGAAGTGGGGGAGTTAACAAACTGCATTACAGGCCATTACAGATGCAGTGTCATTGATTATTTATACCCTTATAAAACGCCCCGGCTCCCCGGCGGACCACGCATCGCCTCGGCCCCGGCTCTGATAAAATGTTCCCCCTAAATCACGGCGCCGGGGCAAAGCGGCACATTCAGATCCATCAGAGGTCTGAACGACAAAAGTCCTGCGTGTGTAATAGATGTGGAAATCACTGCATCAAGAACACGGAATAAACTGTTGTGATAGCAGAAGCCTATCACTGCGTCTTATTAAAGGAATAACTCTTTGTGGAGGCTTTTCTTCTTCTTCTCCTTCTGACGTCTGATACTGTTTGATATGATTCATCCTGGATGGAGGAAGGAGGAGAGATTGGACGGTAGATCACGTCCCCTCTCCTGGAGGTTTTGTCCACGCCGGATGTTTTTGCATTAGTTAGCAGGGGAGCAGATGGCCGCTGCTGCCGCCGCCGCTCAGCACTTTTTTTCTTTTTTTTTTTCTTGGAACTTTGTGTTGTAGGTGTCTGCTCCAGAGCAGGACCTTCTCCATCCCACCAGTCACCTCGCCACGGGAATACCCCCCCCTCCAAGATATTAATGGCCATCCTCTCCGAGCCGACCACCTCAGCACAAAGCCCGCCTCGCTCCTTAATGACGCCAACCGTGACATTGTTCAAAACTCCCTGAGTAACATACAAAAAACACACGCCCCGTGTAGTAATTTGACACGCTGCCCTCTAAATATTTAGTTATTAGTGAGATATATCGCTGCCGGGGAGACGCATCCTTTATCATAAAGGTCAAAGGTCCACACGCCAGATGTCCCGTTACAAAAAAAACTGTGTGCAGATCCAACCGGTGTGGCGAGATGGTGACAAACGCGTGCCGACTGAATCGCAAAGAGGGGAAAGTAAGTCCATATTGGACACACTTCCCAGAGCACGGCAAGTATGAAAGAGAGGACAACATCTTGTGTCATCTATCTCCCTTAAACGCTGAAGCCGTGACAAAGTGGATGGAGAAATTATGATAAATGATAAGACGTATTTAGTCAATATCTGTAATTCTCTTTCTTCACTCTGCTGTGTTGTTGTTGTTGTTGTTTAGTTGAAACGACACGCGTTCATTTAAATAACACTTTGAAACGGCCAGATTGCGATCAAATTGAAATGGGCATCGTACATGTTAATATCAATATCTCCATCCGGGAGATGGATTGTCACGCCGCCTTCTTGTGAGTGTATATCTTATTTCCACGCTAAGAGAAGGGCAGACGGATACCGTGCTGGTTGATTTCTATTTAAAGCTAGAAAACACCTTTTAAGGCAATATTTCAACACGTCATTAAGTTTGAGAAAACCGTTTAATTCAACTAAAAATAGATTGCAAACACGTTATCACAATATCAGGATGGAAACCAAAACCCAAAGGATGAACTGCAGTCCTGATTGGAATAATAATGAAATAAATCATCTTATAATTGATTATGGGAAGGAGTCTGCATCTGTGATGTAATAGATGATGATGTCACATTTCTAAGAAAGTATTTGTACCTGCAGTATTTCACACATCCAGGAGAAAAAGGAAAACGTTTGGAAATCATGGAAACAAATGCTGAGAACTTACATTGAAATAAATCATTTTTTTGGACGATTAGACGATTAACCACATCTGAGCCATTACCCAGGGATCATTGCGGTGGGAAACATCCCATTTTCAAGGTTAAAATATTCCACCGATGGCAAACCGAAGATGGAGTTGATCCTGTTAATTCACCCAGGAGTTTAAATCTGTTGATTTAAACATTCTGGCTCCAGTTTTTAAACCTTTATTATGATTATGAGTCTTTTTTTATAACAAATCTGTTAAGATATTACAAATGAAGTAGTTTGCATGTTTGTAAACGGGTGTTAAACTCCAGTGAAGTTGGTTGTGTTTCCACTCAGGAGGATCGAGCAGCATTTTATTTCCCTTCATATACCAGAGTGAAATCCAGCGTTTCTTCTCCTCTGCAGCAGCAACAGCACACGTCTGTTTAACGGCTTTAACAATGGCTGCATGCGATCCGGCTCCGTTGCCGCGGCGCTGTGCAACGCCGGCTCACTCGTTAGCGTTATTAGTTACACCTGTGCTTCTCCTGCTTTAACGAGTCAAGATGTTCGACATGAAAAATGCCTCCTACTCCACTTTGAATTGGAGCTGCTGTTTAAACCTCTGGATCGAGGGGGAAGTGCTGCAGAGCTGAATGAGATGTGTGTCGGCATGGCGTAGCCTCTGGGAACCACGAACATGACAGGAAGATGAGTGAAAGGTGCCACAAACGCAACACAATCCTCCTTACCCGCTTAACCCCACAATCCAGGATCCAGGATCCTGAATCCAGGATCCCGGAAGGAGTAGAAAACATCTGACTAAAGGACGGAGGGATGATTGAAGGCCGTGGTAATGGACCGACTGGTGACGCGTCAGGTTTCCTGGATGTCATCAGTCACATGGCGGCGGGGAAACAGCAACAGGTCTGCGACTACACCAGCGATGACCTCTGACCTCTGACACACGAAGTCACAACAAAAGGAGAAGGACGAGGATGGTGGTGGAAGACGTACCCCCCCTCCCCCCGAAACACCCAAAAATGTTTGCAGAGTGGATATTGAACACCGTCGTTGAGGTTACTATTTATCTCACGCCGGCCAAGTTGGCACGCACATCTGGCGCCGGGTACTTAGTGCAATTATTTATGATTTCCTCCAAGATTTAAAAGCTCTTCGCCCGGCCTTGTAATGCAGTAACTGATTGCACTGCTAATGTAATTAAGGGGAGATTATGATGTCCACGTGGCACACCAGATGGTGGCATTCACAGCGATGGGGGAAGGCACAACTGGCACACCGCTGCACAAGGGCAGTGAGGCGCAGTCAGTCGGAGCAGGCCAGACTCCCCGCCAGACGGAGGGGAAGTATACGCCCTGCGTTTGTGTGTTGCTGCGTGCACGTGAGGACGCACGGAGGCCGTGTGTTTGATGATAAGTTGAGCGATACAGTGTGAGGCGGTAAGAGGCGAGCAAGGTAAAAAAATACCAGCGGAGACTTAACTTCAGCCTGCTGACCGTCTTATTCATAAAAGTTATGTATGACCTATATGTAGGGTTGGAAATCCTTGAAAACACTTGAATGTTAGTGTGGTGTTTTCGAGGTTTGAAAAGGTCTTGGATGTAGACTAAAGGTCTTGAAATGTGTGTTGTATGTGATGACATCTATGATAGAACAGAGAAAAGAAGATCTCCATATCTGAGGGACTGAAAACAGCATTTTCTGACATTTCTTTATGAAAAATGACTTTTGATGATGAACAGATGATGAAAATAGTTGGTGATTATATTTCTGTGGATCTGTTAGTGGAATTAGTTTTCCTTTCATTTGTGCTCCTTCTGTAAAAAGCTGTCTCCAAACATCATGTTGGTTGTTTAGAGGACAATAACATCTCATTTAATGTGATGAACAAGTGACATAATAAGTAGACTGAATACTGACCATTGGATTGATACAAATATGGAGTTTACCACAGCTGGAAGGGGCTGGAAAAGCATGGAAATGCACCTTGAAGTGCTTGAATTTGACTTTGGAACAGGAACCCTGGATATGATTGATATTATCTGTACAAATGGAATGCCGTGCTTTTAAGCCAAGAAAACAGATGGCATAAATGGAAAATTAAATCACATTTGGCAAAGCCATCATGTTTCAGGAGATGTTTTTTTGTTTTAATCCAAAGCAACAATGAGACCGGACCAAACTGACCTTTAATTAGAAGGAAAGCATGATATTATAGAGTCTTGCGAGGCCGTATCCTATGGGGGCACTAAGGCGAGGCTTCTTAAGGCTCCTTATTATAAGCAATTCAGGAGACACAGGGATTTTCCTTTTTTTTTTAATGTGTAGGGAGGAAGGAGGGGGGCGAGGGTCATATATGAAACGAGACCTGCAGGTTTCTACACGGCCCATAATGGGTTCACGCGGGTGACGGGGACGACGGGGCGCGGTAGATTTCCCAAGTTGAGATAGGGATATTATTACTCTCGGGGTGGCGACGCAGGAAATCTCCATCTTCCGTCCCCAGACTAGTGTCAGCAAATTACCAAACACGGTGAGTGACCTTTACGGAACGGAAAAAGAAAAACCTTGGCTGTTTTTCATCATTTGGTGGGCGAGAAAAGTCGCTCGCCGAGGTATAATTTTGGTCCAGGGGCTCTTCTGTCACCCCGCTGATTAGCACTCGCCCACCATGCTGTTGTTAGGACGTGCTACAAAACGGGGCGTGTGCCATTTCTTTTTTTCCACGGCGTCGGGATGAACCGCTGATTACGCCGTTGACTTTAACCCGCGAGACGTGACATAAAGCATAACTGGGAAACAAAGTGTGAACAAAGAAATCACAGTTTTAATGAACCTTTTCAAAAAAAGGTGCATGAAAGCTGCCACGGCCCGTCATTCATCTCCCCCACAATCCTCAGCGTGCGATGCGGCGCACATTAAAACACTGTAATAGCTGATGGCTTTCACAGTTAGCATGTGTTGCCGATATCTCCAGACTCTCGACGAGTGTTTCATCACCTATTCCATAATTAGACCATTACTTTAGCAGGTGTACCTCTTCTCAGCCTGAGCATGTGTTGTTTTTTTTCTTACCACTGACACCTGAGATTTTATCTTATCAACTTCAGCGCTGCCACAGATTCCACTGAAAACCAGCCTTTTTTCAGTCGGTTGTCAACACCTTGATGTGGAAGCGTGTGTGTGTGTGTGTGTGTGTGTGTGTGTGTGTGTGTGTGTGTGTGTGTGTGTGTGTGTGAGGTGGGTGGTGATGATGATGATGATGGGGGGGTGTTAAATCTGACAAAGTATTGCACAAAGAAATGTTCCTCCACCATGTTATTTTACAGACGGACTCTCGGTTTTCTCCGGTCTCCTGTTAATCACACGTAATATAATAATTCTCACTTTCTTATTAGGAAGTCCATACAGAGCATAAAGTCTGAAGAAACTCTTATTGCAAAAGAAAGTATGTACAGTAAACATGAAGCTGCCACCAGTAGCCGCTTAGCTTAGCTTAGCTTAGCATAGACTGGAAACCAGGGAAAACAGCTAGCCTGGCTCTGTCAAAATCCATCTACCAGCACCTCTAATTAATAAACAGGTTTTATTGTTTGATTCTGACAAAAAACAAATGTCACTGTGGTTGCCTAGGAACCAGTGGTGGAGCAGGAAGTAAAATAGCCAGGCACATACCCCCTTTAAAACCACAAGATATCATTTTTACTTTAGTTTTAATTGAGTTTCAATGAAGTCAATCACATCACATGTTGCTTATGCAGAAATACAAAGAACACACAAACAGAGCCAGTGAGAAAACCTGATGGTAGCCACAAAAATACCTTAGCCTTATATTGTGTCTGAGTAACGTTCCAGATATCATTTTTACACTCTTTTTATAAAACAAACAAGCTATAACGTGTCAATAAGTAAGCTTGAGACATGCTGTTATGTGGATTTAATTATATTTGGAGGGAGCCAGGCTAGCAGTTTGTACATGTTTCATGTGTTTGTGCTATGCTAAGCTAACCAGCAGTAGTTTTATATGTGATAGTGTTGATCTTCTCATCTAAGTCTGAGTATTTGCCAACATGTCCAACTATTAATTTAACATGGAAGAAAGTGAAGGATGGTAAAACAATAACCATGTTGTTTGCATTGCATCTTGATATAAGCTGACCTAAATGAAGCGGGGACACATACACTCAGAATGTAATATAGGATAGATACGAAGCCAGAGCCAATAACATTAAAATTAGAAACTAACACTTGTCTGCAAACACAGGCAGGATTTTTTTGCCTCTTTAATTAACATCAACCGTGAGTGTGTAGGCGGTGAAAGTTACCGGTCACATGAGGTTACAGTTTCCCTCCGAAAGTCTCCTCTTTACTTAATAGAGGCGTTATCAAATGTTTAAAAAAAAAAGGAGGGAAGCCGATCCCATCATGTGCAGCCATGTAAGCAGCCCGTGAATACATTTCACAGTGTGTGACCCCGATGAAGACACACACCGGCATATGGCAGCGTGTCACAAAACATGGCAACAAGTCTTTGATTTGAATAAATTGGGATAATAGTTGCACAATGAAATAATGTATTTGATTGTCATGATGCGGGGGGGTCAGAGATAATAAACCGGGCGAAGGGAAAGCATCTGTCGCCCCCTCGGTGTTTTGGACGGCCCACAAAGAGGCTTTCAAGTGTTGTACTCCGGGAGACGTACGCCCCCTGATGATGAAGCTAATACGTTGCTCTTTATCTTACTTTTATCTGATTACAGTCGTGACATGTGATGATTAGAGAGACAAGGGACTGTCAGAAGGCGTGACCCGTAGATACATCCACGTAATGATAGTCATTTAGTGAAGCACAACCTTAATTTGGTTACCATAGGCAAATTGGATCTCAAAAGTTATTGCAAAGAAATACACCCACAAGTCAGTGTGACATTGTTGGCCTTCATTCTCCATCAGTCCACACTGTAAATTGGCACAATGAACGTTCACACAGCGTTCTGATAAGATGTTCTCTGTTGAATCGAATGCTGCGAAGCCATGACTCAGCAGAATGTGTTTTTGTTTTGTTTTTCATTTGAGCTAAAAGAAAAAGTAATAATAATCATCCATCCATTAATCGATCACTGCTTATCCATAGAGACAGACAACCATTTGGAGTCCTCAATTAACCTGCGTGTCTTTGGACTGTGGGAGGAAGCCAGAGAGAACCCACGTTAACACGGGGAGAACATGCACACCCCACACAGGAGGAACCCGAACCTGGTTTTCAGTGGATAAATAAAAAAGTGACTTTACAAGAGAGCATGGCAGCTCACAACAACATACTACTGACAGTAAACTCCACTGGAATATAAGTAAAATAAGTAAAACTATTTTTTTTAATTCCTTTTCCTTTCCCTTTTTTATTAGTCAAACGTCAAAAGGAGATTATCTTGAGTGTGTATATATATTTATTTATTTTGTATTATTTATTTAAAGAAACTAAATTGAGTATGTTTCACTCCAGTTAATATGAATGGACACATTTTTTTTCTTAATAAAGAATATAAATATATATATATTTATTCTTTTTTGTTTGGGGAAAAATGTCAGAAGGAGATTCTATGTCGTATTTTTTTATTTATTTATTATTATTTATTACCAGTTTTCTTTTTTATTTATCTTTTTTTTTTTAATCTGCGGTACCCGGATGTATCTACTTCCGGTCGGTTCGCGCGGGGTAAAGTCCGAAGTTGAACAGGTGACGGCGCTCAGTAAACAAACGACACGCTACTTGGAGGTTTTATCTTCACTCCCTAACGACCCGGGCGCGTCCTCACTCTTTATCAGGTATCACTATTCTTTTATACAAGTTACGCAAACGTCCGTTTTTATACGTAAACACAGGTGAAGTGGAGCCCAGAAACCCGCATCGCGGTCTTTACGGTGACATCGCGTCTCGGACGAACCTGTTATGACGTTTTAACGACCACTGTAACAAACGGTAATGAAGATATAACGCGATAAAAATAATTTAGAGATGATGGCTGTTAACTTACAGAGTGGAGGTTACAAGCTAACTTATGTTGAATTCGCTAGCTGGTTTGTTGTTAGCTTACAAGCTAACAATTTAACGTTTTAAATCAAGTTAGCCTAGCATCCATACTGTGTTACAGCTGGTTAGTTGTTAGCTCACTGTTAGCTACTGTAGCTTAGAGTGAGCTAACAACATAAATCTAATACAGTATGGGGGTTATAGGCTAACATGTTACAACTTTTAAGCTAGTGTCCGTAAAAACTACAAAAAACAAGCTAGCTGCTTATTAATGAATAACATTATTCAGGATAACAGTTTAGCACGTTGTTAAATAAGTTTCTTTCAACCTCTAATTCTTATCCTTAAAATAGCTAATTCGTTTTTACTGAGCCTGCATAATACGTTAGTTTATTTATTTTATTTATTTAAGGTTTATTTAGTCATGGACAGTGAACATTAATATCAATATGTAAATGCACCACAATTAGCCAAAATGGCTATTTTGCATCTGTTGTCCATGTTAACAGGCCTCTGATGCACCTAAATATCATAAACTGTGCACGTCATTGTAAAAGTAAAATATAAAATGACATATTACACATAAAACTAGAAAACAGAATTAACCTACTGTAATAAAATGAAAGAAAGGAAGGAAAGCAGTATGGGGCAGGGATGGTATAAGTATGACAGTCACCAGCTAAAGCTGACAAGCAGAGTTAATTATTGAAGTATTAAAAATGAATGTAAAATTACATTAATATCCGCATGTACATGTAGTCCTAGTAAATGTTAGCTAGCTTCACCCTCTATTATTTACTTCGTCTCTTCAACACTGATGCGATGTGCTGCTGCTCACAATGAACATGATGTAAAAATCTTCTCCGTTTGATAGTTAATTAATATTATAATTAACAAGAGTAAACAAACTCACAGTTACCATCGTAGCCAAATAAAAGTATGTCACAGTAGGCTAATGTGCCTGTAGTGCCTTTACAGTTATGGAGATGAAGCTTTTTGTTTACTGTCGTCATCTTAAATACCGTTGAATACCACACACACACACACAGCATTCAGGTTTCTACACCTGGTGGGAACACACACACACACTTTGACTTGAGAGCTGGATGTTTGGGGCGGATTTTCCTTTGGTTCAGCCTGGATGAGTCTCTTAGTCGCAGGAAAACAAAAGCTCATTTTGTAACAAATTCATGTTACAAAGAGATCCCTCATTCTATTAGCTAATTTGCTATCCTGTTTCATTTGAATAAGTACGGCTATCTAACATTTGTTAAAGAGACAGCTGTTTCTGGAGTGAATCCCCTAATTTGATCAGCTTAATTGCAATAGATTTCGTAAACATCAAGATTGAATGCAGCAACTTTGTCAGTTAGTACAAGAATGCTTTAAACCTAATCTAATAAAATTGCGTAAGGGAACCATTGCAAAGCCACTTACCCAGTAAAAGGCTTGCATACCCATTAGGGAAAAATTCCCTTGGACAGAAATAGATAGCAATTGATTGGGACTTCCTTGAAAATATGTGATCGCTCTGCCTAATTTGTGATTTGGACATTGGGTGGTCTCCAAATGCTGTTTTTTGTCATTGGTCTCACTTGTCATTTGATTCCGGATTAAGGGGACACTTTTTCTTCTCGATCCTAATAAGCCTCATCAAGAAGTCAATAATGTGGTCATTTTAGTGTAGAAAAACCTTTTCTCCCTTTTAATGACCCCGAAGGGTGAAAGCCTAATTTCTTTGTTTCATTAACTCTGTTCAGTTCAGAGTTTTTAACTGGAAAGTGGGTCCTAAAATATAAAGTTTTGAGTTGTTTTTTGTCTTATCTTTTAAACCATTCTTTAAATATCTATATGTTTTGCATTTCATGGTGTATCTTATGTTCCATTTCCGCATGGAAAAGAAAACATGGATGATTGTAGTATTTTTTCTCTGGTGGAATGCCAAAAGCGTGATGAGGCTCTTCTGTTTTTGTAACGCAGCTTTGACATGTCTGAAGTGAGCCACCAGCTGCCAACACATCCCATCTCTGCACTTGGAGTAATCACTTCACTCAACAAGGCCCCTGATGGCTACTATGTTGTGAGTATTTTGAACAACTGTCTTGAAACGCATATGATTTAATGCACGTGCATTAAGCCTATAGAGTTGTTTGCATCTCCTTTACTGTGAAAGCCACATGTGAGAATAAAGCATAAGAGAGCTATGTACTGTTTATTATAAATGTTTTGCCACTTTATTAAAGGGCCGAGATGCTGCTGATCAAAAGGTCTGAATTGAAATATAATCCTTCTTTGGTTTTGCTCTCTGCTGTTGCGATTGATTGTGTAGCATAACTTACAACCAGGATGTTGGAAGGCTTCCAGTGGGGTTTTTTCTTCTTCTTTTTTTTTTTTTTTTTTTTTTTGCTGGAGCTGTTAGATGACTTATTCATAACGTTTACTTTGATGATTAGGAAGATTCCCTTCCTGACATTGTTGCTGCTTGCCACCAGTGTTAGAGACACGCTACAGGCAAAGATTTAATGATGTTTGGTTGATGCCCTCCAGAGTCATTTCAACTTAGCCCATGTTTCCCTCATGCCTGAGAACCACAGCAACTTGCACAGCGATGGGAGTGTTTAAGGATGCAGCGCAGCATCGGTTGGTTTGTGTGAACCTCTTGTGAAAGATCTGGAGAGGGTTAAAACAGAGAAGATAGTTGAACAAAGCACAAAACAAGCTCAGGGGCACATCTCTCTCTTCCTCTCTTGCTTCCTATTCAGACTTCTTCTTCTTGCTTTCACCCCCTTGTTTTCTCCTCTTCCTGCTCCACCCTCCACACCCAGCTTGTTGTAATCTCTGGCAGACGACGGTGGGTTGGCATCAGAACGGAGCCACCGGCAGGGAAACTGCGTTCACGCCACACGGTAGCGACAAACGGAGAGAGAGAAACCCCCGTCAGACTTCCTCTGCTGCTCCACTGCGCCAGTTCATTTCAGCTGATGTTCTGCAGGGCTAAAAAGCTCAACGCTTGTTTAGCACCGTAAATACTTTTACGTTAACCTCCCCCTGGCTGTGCAGCCGTGGTTCTGAAATGTTAGCAACAGTTTGGACATGAGATTATCTGTCGTAGACAAGACGTTACAATCGCATGCAAAGATTGTTTTCTTTGTGTCACTACCTGCGTTGGCTTAAAAAAACATGTTTGTTTTTGGGATCTTGATTTTAATTTAAAGTCAAACTGCCACACAAACAAAGACGTAGTGCAAAGTTTAAACTATTCCCTGTAGCTCTGCAAAAACACACATGCAGCTCTGATTACATGTATCACTTAGGTCATTTTTTTTATTATTTTGTTGTTTATTCTCTACACATGACATCTGCTGCACTTCTATCCTTCCTGGTAGACGGATCCATCCTCCGTTTCTCTCCCTGAGGTTTTCTTCCTCTGGTTTTTCCTGTTAAAAGTTCTTTTGGTTTTTTCGGGAGTGTTTCCTGATCTGATTACAGTGAAGTTGAACTGTAGTTTTGCTAAAATATGGAAAACGATTTAAAATGCAGTGAGAGTATTTCACCCTTATAGCTTATTGAGGTGATTTTTTTTCTCTCTCTGGGGTGTCACTCTCAGTAAGGCAATCTGATGCCCTGACTGAAATGTGAATATCTCCACCTCTTTATTTGAAATTGAACCCCTGACTTCTCCTCTAGTGCAACCATGACGTTGACATTATTGTTTTTTTTTTCCAAGACAATTTTATTTATAAAGTCCAATATTACAAATCATAAATGTGCCTCAAGGGGCTTTGCAGTACAGCACAGGACACCCTCTGTCTTTAGGCCGATGATTCGGATAAACTTCATGGTAAACACTATTCCTGCTAAACAACAGCTCACAATGTGACCTTGTTAGCATGTTGACATTAGCATTTAGCTCAAAGTGCAGCCTCACAGAGAGGTCTACATCATTTACTATAGTCCTCTGCAGAGTCCTCCCTGTATTAGTGAGTAGGGAGTAGTGAATGAGTGAGTGGATCTGCTTCCTGTCTGTGACAACAGGGTTACACTCCAGATAGCAAAGTCTATATTTGATAATATCATTTTAGGGATATATTCCAGGCTGTGTGAGATTTCCTTTGTCAAATAAAATAAAACATCCTCAGGTAATCATAAGATATCAAAATCATTCCTATAAATAAAAAAAAGTCAAGTACAAGTTAGCCTCCAAAATAAAAATTCAATGCCTTCCAGACTCTGAAGCACTATTTCAAATGCATTTGTCCCATCTTCAAGAACATCCTTTGAACATCACTATGTGGTCTTTCATCTGCAGACTTGAAATGCGAACGGAAAACATCAACACTCGGCATCAGTGTGCTAATGCAGCGCCGAGAAACAGGAAGTCTCAGGATATTACGCTGTATTGATTCCTCCCCCACACACACATTCACACGAGACTTCTTTTGGAAATCCTCCTTAATACCGACTGCTTACCGTACTTACCATACTTTTATACAGCAGATCAAAGGGCTGATTAACTCTTTTGCTCTCTGATAGGATGCGCTCACATCTCTGAACTTGAGCAGGTTGTTCCAGCACCGGAGAGCACGGGCCCAGATCAAACGCCGTTCCACTGGGATCAGGAGCTTTGCTGGAGCACCAGCAGCCACCCAACATCAAACGCCACGAGTAGACTCACGTACACTCGTGTGAATGTGTGCTGCAGAGGGGATACGTGTGTGTGTGTTTCAGGTTCATCTGAGCGTTTGACATGTTACGCTCATAAACTCGTTACTCAAATGCATGTTGGTTTGTAGAATCCCCGTGTTCTGATTAGAGAGGATGCTCATGCATGTTTCCTGAGTGAGCGTCCGTACTTCAGATTTTACATTTTTGTAAATAATCTTATTCAGCCATTTTCCCCCTGCTTCCAATCTTGAGCTAATCTAACGTTAGCTCTGTACTTTATGCACAGACTCCAGACTTGTATCAATCTTCTCATCTAAATCCCAGCAAAGCAAGCCAATTAGCACGTTCCACAAGATGTCAAGCTAACACTAAAAGTCACGTAACTAAAGTATCTGCTGCTGTATTCCAGCTGAGAGAAAGGATCCAGAACGTTTGACTCTCTTCAGGTTTTCCTGTTCTTCTTTTGAAGGGACTGGTTTGTTTCCCTGCACCTCTCTTCCCGTCTTCTCCACCTGTTTTCACTCCCCAGAGGGTTTTTGATTGTATGCCTTTTATATATTCTTTCACTGTGCTTCACAGTAACTTTCTGGTTGGCGTCTGTCTCCAGAGATCCCCCCCCCACTAAAGACTTGTTTCTCAGGTGGGCTTTCAGATCACCGTAAGCTTTAGATTTGAGAAAGTGGCAGTCAAATCTGTCATTGCATCTTAAATCAAATGATACAACGGCATTTCAATATCAGAGCCGTGATGTTTCTTATCAGACGCGTGGCAGCCTTCTCATTGAAGTCTTGTGTAATGATGGAGCCGTGCGGTGCCAGGCTCGACGGTATCAGAGAGAGGAGACATCGCAACTTTACACACACCTTTTTCTTTTTCTTTTTTTCCCCTTGTCGTGGCTCAGCCTCAGTCGTAGTTTGGCATTCAAGCCGCGTCGCAGCCTTGCTGCCGGCGGCTCTGGCAGGATGATGCCTGAGGTGCCTCGGAGGAGGACCGTGCCCTCGTTACTCCTCAACTTGACTTTGGGTTTCACAAAGCGAGCCCTTTGTTTACGCTGACAGGATGCGCTGGCTACTGACCTGGAAAAAGTGGCCAAGACGGGTTGTCTTGTAAGGAAGAGAGGGAGGCCGGTGATGTATAGGCTCCCTATGGGACCTTTCATGGAACTGCTGTTGGAGACGCCCCACAATCCCTCTCTCTCTCTCTCTCATCCCACTATCTATCTCCGTTCCCCCTCTAGCCTCCGCTCTCATCCCAGCTAGTCACTAGCGGGTTTTTCATGAATCCCCCCCCCACTCCCCCCATGCCACGTTTCCCCCTCACCCAGTCACCGAGGTCATTCATCATTATTGTCAAGGGGGTAATGTGTGTGGGTGGGTGCAGAGATCTATGACTTCTTCATTTGAATGAACCTCATTAGATTGACTCTTCTTTGTAAAGGATCCCTTTAGAAAACAACTCTGGCAGTTCTTTAGGTGATTCTCACATGATGGCCAATGGAACATGACGCTTCAGCCCAGCATATTTACGCGGCGGCGGAAGAGTCCCTGCGATGCGGCGTGCAAGGCTTTGTTTTTTTGCTCTTATCATCCCGCCCTGCATACCTACATTTACATAGCAATGTGGTGTTGGACCTTGAGCTTCACTCGCAGTGCCTACGCTGTCAATATGATGCAATCTATTCTTTTTCGCTGATCATTAACAGCTACGAGTGAGTCCTGCTGCACAAGGACAAGCTGTGTGGGTGTTTTCGGGTTTTGACTTATTTAGGCATGCACGTGAAGTGGCTTTAAATCCTCGGTAATTTATTCTCAGAAGACTTGTCTCATTAAATCCTGGAGAGAATAGAAAGAGGAATCCACACGGGGAATAGAGCTGTAGAACTATTTAAGGTGCATGTGCAGTCTTCTCAGTTTACCTGTGTGTTGCTAACGGGGAAGTACAGTAGGTTTTTAATAAAATAAAAATACATTCCACATTCACCCCAAATATAATCCGTGTTTTCCCACCGAAGCACATTGAAGTTTGGTTTCCTTATTAGAGCAGATCCTTGTCAGGGCATCTTTAATCAGCCTTGCTCCCGAGGGATGATATTTTTAGCCTGGTTTTTTTGGAGACTAAGACTCCTTTACCCACGCGGAGCACTAATGAGATGGAGCGCCAGTGTAGGCAAGCGTTAATTAAGGCTAGTATGCAAGGGAAGAGGCAAAAAGCAACACGCTCATGGCATACATACATTAACTTTATCCCACCTCCTGCTTGTTTTTTCCCTCATCTTGTTTTTCCCCCCCTCTTTTTTTTTTCCATGTAGGTTGCACAAACAACAGATGGCTCTGACGCCGACCTGTGGAAGGACGGTTTATTCAAATCCAAGGTCACTCGCTACCTCTGTTTCGCCAGAGAAACTGTAAGTGTGAATGTAAACTTCTCCCGTCCTGCATTCTGCAACCTACACGTCGTCTGCAGCTCCTTGTGTTTGTTTGCCAGCAGCAATTAGCACCGTTTCCCTCCACCACAATATCAGAATGCTGTTTGGTCAGGGAAAGACCCATTTTTAATAAATAAAAAAAGTGCCGGGTTGAACTTTTACATGTAATGGATTTGCATGCAAATTCCAAGATGAATAATACCTCAGTGAGATATTTTTCATGTTGCACGGCCTCCTGAGGATATTATTTATTATTTATTCATGAAATAACAATGAGCCGTATTTTAACTATTACAATTTATTCAATCAACAGCGTCCCTCTGGAGAAAAATGGTTCGCAGCCAGTGATTCTTGAAGGCTGATGCACATATAATTGTGGATAAAAAAAAACAAAAACAACATACTCCTTTTCATGTGAGGAATAAATTCCATAAAAAGCACCTTCAGTATGGCGGGGCTATATAGAGCTCCCCCCTAATTGAGCAGTATTGACTCTTCTGTGGCTGAAATGATCTTTTAGTGTTTCTCATTATGCTGTTGGGTCTTTTTTGGACTCATCTCCTGCCTGCCGCCTACAGCTGGTCCATGAATACCTGTCTCACCTCAGCTCATACAGCTTACTATCTGGGCTGTCTGCTCATTTCCTTGCACGGCTTGTAGTTAGGGAATGTGGACAGTGTAAACAGAATCCTGCAATTTTTCTTTTTTTTTTGTTATCATTTTGCATCAGTTCAATCTTAGGACTTAATCAGTTTTTTTCCCGGTGTGTCCTCTAAAAGCCAGGCAAGTTGGCAGCGCCTGAGCTCAATCTGGTCCTCTCAGTTTAGTATATAGCATACAAATATCCCTCCCCTGCTTCCTGTATATTATCTTAAAATATGTGTCCACATTGTTTTAAAGACTTTGACACAAATAAAACATGACAGAGCCATCAACAAAGGCTATTTTGTCTGCCACTCAATGGAGCTCCCACTGTAATTGTCTATGACAAAAACAGATTCTGTAAAATTAGCCCCTGAATTATGTGAGGGGAAGTAAATAGTTTGTGATTTATCATACTCTGGGTTGGAGGTAAAAAAGCCCCCTTTCGTCAGGCCCTGATGGAAGAAACTCTCCAGCAAAAGGGGGGAAAACACAAAAAATAAAAGGTTCCATGCATAGTAATAACATTCATCCATATTCCTCCTTAAGTCGGTATAAAAACTATGAATAAAAAATGTCTCTAATGGTAATGACTGTCGGGCAACACTAGCAGTGAAATCCAGCCTGTTTTCGGACGCATCAAGTCACGCCTGGCGAGCCCCACTCTCTCTCTCTCTCTGCTGCTGCTGCTGCTGTGTATTATTGCAATTTATTATGGCAAAAAATGAAAATGTAATGGGAGGCAGGGAAGAGTCATGCTTGAAAATGTCAACTATACAGTCCCTGATTGTTTGTAACCAGTCCCATTCTGTTGATTAGCCTGCCCGCTCTGTCTCCCATCATCCCACAGCTTCTCGCCAAAAGGTTGAGAATGATTACAAGTTCACAGATGCATTCTCTCATTGCAACCAAAAAAAAGCTATTAGAGAGCAATTACTTCGGCTATTTTGTCAACCCTTCTCTTTAGAGACTTCCTGAGCTTTTAGTCAATCATTGACTCTATTATCTCTACATTTTCTTTTTCTGTATTTTCTTTGTCTTACTGCCTGCGCTCTTCTTTCCTTTTGTTTCCAGGGGGCTGACGTTGTTGTGGACATGAAGCTGATTGACATTAAGGACGCGTTGCCAGAGGGCTTCACACCTGTGGAGGAAACACTGGACACAAGTAAGTGAACGGCCGACCACAGGCTCGCGGTTCCCCCCCTCCTCCCTGGTTGTTGTTTTGTTTTTTTCACCCTCCGACCAGTTTATGCGCAGGTCTTCGGGGGCAGCTTTGCTTGAGATAGTGAATGTTTTATGGGTGCAGGTTAGCTTAATTTATGGCAGTCTGTGGGAATAAAATAAACATTTTGCCCTGGAGGTACAAGAGAAGAGAATCATGAGTCATTGTTTATCTCAGCTGGAGCTGTGCTTTTCTTTATGAGGGGCTTATTTATTTATGTATTTATTTGGGGAGAGGACGAGTGGATGGGGGTTATCTAATATTAATGAAATGCATTCCCCAATGCTTTAGTGCTTTTTGAGTGCCATGTATTTCCCCCTCACTATCCATGCCTCGGAAATGTAATAATATTTTGGTGTGGGGAGTGAGGACAGCTTGTTTATTATTTTTATTATCATTGCATTTACACTGCACTTTCTAGTGTTGCAGGGAAAATAAATGAGCAAGGCACAGATGCAATATAGGAAAGCATGGCCATGTGTTTTTGTTTTTTTCTTCCTTCCTACCAGAATGAAGAAAAGAGATTATGTTTTGTTTGGCTATGGTGTAATTTAATGTTTTATTACTTTATGTGAATCCATGTTTAATGTATACATGTGACATTATGTATGAGTTTGTGAATATCCAGTTCAAATCCCTGTTGTGCACTAAAGCTGATGGAGGATTCACTTGCTTCTGTCATTTTACCTACTAAAATAATAAAAACCATAATAATGCACGTGGATATTGTGGTTTTCTGCTGTCCAGTTATTTCTCCCTGAGCAAAGCAAGTCAGACGCCGATATTAGCCCGCCTCTTATTCTAGGACTCGTCGTGACTAGTCTCTTACTCTGAGACTAGTAGCTAAATAGCAACGCATGAGTGGCATTTGTGGATATATATATATGTTATGTATGTATTTATATATGTGTGTTAATATATGTATATATATTATGTATGTGTGTTTTTTATATATATATGCATATATATGCTATTTAGTGACTAGTCTCAGAATAAGAGACAAGTCCTAGAATAAGAGGCGGGCTAATATCGTCGTCTGACTGACTGCTTGTCCAGAAATAACTGGACAGCAGAAAACTAGTTTATCCATTATTCTAGTTTTTTATTATTTTAGCAGGTATGTGTGTATATATGTGTGTGTTCCTTCTTCCTGTCTTGACACCTCCGTGTGTTCCTGACTCATCAGAGGAAACTGCCATGAGGAAGAGGAGGCTGTGTGTGAAAACCAGCCCTCATGCGGCGGCTGTGACGGCTGTATATGACATCCAGATCAGAGCAAAGTCCAACCATCTAGTTAACTACACCTGTATGGGGTGAGCTGTTTGGCACTGGGAAATACATGAATTCATGATGTAATGTATCTTTCATCAATCACGAGATTTGGTGATGCATTCACTTCATTTTGCATGAAGGAGTATTGGCTGTTTGAAACTCAGTAAAACCCTCTTTCTAAGTCTCTTCCTCATCTCTGCACAGGGAGATAAACAGTATGGGGATTTGGTACCGAACGGGAGATGTTCCTCAGCATCCGTCATCCCAGGAGACATCCAGCGCAGCTAACAGTGATGCTCCAGCCAACACAGCAAGGTAACATGAAGTTTACCTTCCCTCCTCGCTGTTTTTCTTTTATTTATTTCTTGTTGATACACTTCTGTACTACATGTACGACAATGAGGACACAAGCAACTGATCACTCCGGGAGCAATCTGCCATACAAACACAGGGTTGTGGCTGGACAAAGAAGGTAGCGAGGATGAACCGGAGAGACGGGGTTAACTAGACAGGAACCCCTGAACAAGAACATGAGTTCAATGAGATCTCAACTCTCCCACTATTTGAGGATCGCCGAGTCGTTGTGCTCCGCAGACAAAAGGAGGAGATGTAGCCCGGAGATCCAGCGAGCGACAGCTGCAGAGGAAGGGAGGAGAGCGCCGAGATCTCCGCCATGCCGGAGCAACGCGTGTCCCCCCCTCCTCCCCCCTCCTACCTCCCACACTTCCTCCGCCTCGGGCCTCGGAGCGAACAACGGAGCAACCCCTTTGTACCGCGTCCAGATCAAACAGCTCAATTATTCATCGCAGTGAAGAACTAGGGGGGATTTCCACAGCAAATTGTAAATAAACAAATGAGCCTCCTTGGGTGCGGCGGCGGCGGCGTGGAGAAGAGGAGGCTTGGCACCGGGCGCCGGTGTGTTTGCCAGCTTGAACGTGCTGCTCTCTGCCATCCTGTGCTGGGCTGAGGAAAAGCCACTTAGAAGCCACAACAGGCCGGAAAGCCAGAGCTTCTGTTCACACGGCCACTCGGACCAGAACGTCTCCAAACTTCTCTGTTTTGCAAAATCGTCCGTATTTTTGGAAATCGATGATCAATAATCTTTTGTGTGCGACTCTTAGCCGTAATCCTCTGTTCTTTTTGAAGCCCACTTTCAAGTTGGGCGAGGCTCAGAGGGTGGAATAAATTGCACCTCGAAGCGACTCTTCACCCCCCCCCCCACCCCTCCGCCTCCCGATGCCTGCTGAGATCACAGGCGGCTGTTTTTGAATGAACATTAAAATTCAACCCACAGTCAAGAGTCTTCTTTTGAGAGCATTTCCATCCATAATGCACTGACACATAAGGACGGGACTGCGGGCAATTTAGACGGTGGCAGTTTGACTATTTATCTGGCATCCTCCCTGTGTAGTTACACACAGTTTAGACAACCACACATGCAGCTATAAATATTTTCTTTAAAGTCACAGATTCGATGGTTTGACACGGTGATTTATAAACAGCTCTTCAACACTCACTGATTGCTTAAGTAAGTACAGTGCTGCAGTGTAACTGTCTGTGTAGCATCGCCCCACTATACTTTATTCATATTCAGCAAGAGAAAATTCTCTCCTCCATGCCTCCTTCAGGCAATCTATAACAACTTTATGGCCTTTGGAGAATAGCACCTCTTAAATTTAAGTGCTCTTTACAGTCAGTGGAAAAGATGTTTTAAATACAGTCAATAATGTGTAACTTTTTAATGACCCTTATAATTTTGAAAGCTGCGGTGATCCCTCTCAAATGTTAAGTTGCCTCGGGCAGCAGGAGCTTGTTAGAGTTGTGTACAAACGTACACCACAAATCATTTTCTTTCCTTTTTCAGCTGCAGTACACAGTAACTGCAGGGTGTTGCAACATTATGGGATGCACAGGAGTGATTGCATCAAGGTAAAGGTGTTACATTTGATGGTTGTATAGTTTTTTATAAGCTGAAACGTCTGCAGGACTTGGAAAGTTTTCAAAATGTTAGATTTTCTCTTTAAAAGCCCGGAGAAGAGACTTTGATAAAGTCAAAAAGTGATTATTTTTTTGTATGTGGGCTGTCAGGAGATCGTGAGATCGTGTCGGAGGCTGTGGGATCGTGAGTCACTGCTGCTAGCTGCACTAGCGAGGAAGCCCGTTAGCTCATAATAGACAAATATGGATTTCAACAGGAAAATGAACTCTAAAGAATTACAGCTGCTAATCAGGATTATTTTCCTCGTCACGGTGCTATGACTTGCTTATGTGTGAAAAGTAAACAAACCAAGGCGTCGCTACCAAACGTTAAAAAGCTGATGATATTTCATTTAATATCATACAATGCCACAGAAAAGCAGTAGATCCTTACAGATCTGTGAAGCTCAAACCAGCTAATGTTTTGCATATTGGCTGGAAAAAATTTAATTAATTTTCTTTCAATTGACTAATTAATTAGGAGCTCCGAAAAGAATGAATCATTATGAAATGGCGTATACATCTATCTATTGTCTGTTTACGGCTCTTGCAGATTAAGCTCAGGTTAATTAAATGAAATCCATCATGGAGGAGGGGGGTATTTACACTATATGTTTTATAATAATAATGAGTTCTTGGCCGTGTTGTCCCATCATCCTTTCATGCTTTTTGGCGAGTATCATTATGAAACAGGTATTAAACTGTGTCGTCTGTGGTATTAAAGTCTTAGGGAGTGTGAACTGTAACCTGGAGCCTCCAGAAGCTCTGCAACAAGGAAACCAATCCAGAGATGATTATTTTCTCCATCCAGTCAAGTTTTTATCCGTTGAAGTGGGATAAACACTAAACCTGCGATACTTACTTCTTATTGGCTCAGGCTGTCGCACCATATTGAGCCACTAAAAGCCGGCCGGCCCCCGTTAAGCAGTCGGCCGTTGCAAATGCGTTTGAACCTTGTGTGTTTAACGTCTCTTTTATCAAGTTCGTCTCGACCAGCGGGGCCCACGTTTCCCTTTTTGATTCATAGCCACAGCTTGATGTCAACCACTTTGGCTTGTTCTCTGTCAAGACCGACCGTATCAGCCGCTCCTTGACTCCGTAATGTGGAAAAACCTGCGCCATCCGGTCAGCGTTTTAATGCGTCCAGTAAAGTATCCCCCTCCTTCCTTCTCCCGGCCAACGCTGCCATTTGTTCTCCTGATAAAACTGTCATTGCTGAGGCTGATATCTGACCTCTACGCTGACTGCTAGCATAAATTAGCCTTGTCCTAATATTGCAATTTCTTTCGCTTCACTCAGAATCAAGGTTTTTGACATTTCTCTTAGAATATTAGGGCTATTGTACACATGGACACTTTTTAAATCAAACTGTACAGCGATAAAAACGTCAAGGCCGAGCATCTTTTTTTTTTTTTGCACACTGCTTTTCCCTACGCCGAGCGTAGAGAGTCATCAGTGTCAGAAATGGCGTGCATATCAATACGTCTTCTACCTGTGACACTCCACACGTTGCTGCAGCTCTGCAGGAGTATTGTATCAGCTTTCATTGCTCGCTGGTTAACCGAGACTTCCCACTGCACGCGACTCTAGCAGGAAGCCAACGCCGTGACTGTCGGCGTGTCACCTGACACCCGTCTCTGAAGTGTCGAAGAACAATCATTCCCCCCCGGCTCAATCTCCCTCATTACTTTCTTGTGTTCAGGAGGGGGGGAAAGTTGCAACAAAAATAAAAAAAAGTAGCTGAGATCAAGCGTGAGCGGCGTCGGGGGAAATGATCGAATGATCGGCCGAGATCTGATGAGCTCAGACTGTTCAGTGCTTTGCCACCAAATTC
Source organism: Eutrigla gurnardus (assembly GCF_963514095.1). NCBI lineage: Eukaryota > Metazoa > Chordata > Actinopteri > Perciformes > Triglidae > Eutrigla > Eutrigla gurnardus. Next base: position 2,710,921 of record NC_139936.1, on the reverse strand, counting down.
AGAGAGATCCTTCTTTTTCAACACCTGACACGGAGCTTAAAGGAGGATAATGATGGGTGAGGAAGCAGCTCCCCACAAAGCAGCACTGTCGGCACGTCGAGGAAGGTGTGGAGATGTTGTCACGGGGAAAAGCCTGGATGTGTGTCAAAACAAGAGCTTCCAGCTCTCTGCATCGCAGCTCCGGGGCTCTTCAGCGATATTACTCTCCTCCTCGTCGTCTTCCCTCCCGGCTGACTGCCGCTTCCCTCGCCTCCTTCTCCCTCTTCAACAACTCTTTCCCCTCATTCCACGTGGAACAACTCAAAGGACACGATACGATAAAAAAATAAATCAGTTGAACTGTAATTCGTGTTGTCAAGTAGTCCTTAGTGTCGCGGCTTGTAATATGATTTTAACTCGGGCAGATTTCATGGGAACATAAGACTCTTGATCTGCATTTAATTGCGTCAAATCTTTCAGGCCATGTTCCCAGTTTTGCTCTAATTTGATGAGGAACTACACTATAATTGAATATTCAAATTAGGAATATGTGTCAATATGGCTCTCCTTGCCTGGAATGAGGATTAATTGTTGTCAAAACTCCAGTGGCCGACATAATACGAGCCCCAACACTGCTGTTTGATTAGCAAACAGCACTCTGCCGTGTTTTTCTGTTTTTTTGTTTTAAGAATTAGTCGTCTTAATTGATTTGCCATATGTTACCCTCTCCAATGCACCTAAAATTGTATTTAGAAATCACCCATTTGGATTGGGATTTTGTTGTGTTTGAAAACAGATGGGAACAGCAACCCCGGAGGTTGCCTGTAGAAAAGCCTTTCAGCAGCAGCGACGTTTCTCCAGATACATAGATAAATAGCAGCCTTAACACCTTCTCTGTTCTTAGTTTATTGTGAGTACTAATGTAACGTTTTAAAACCTCACCCACCATCGGTTCATGGGTTGTCTCCGCTGCCTTGAAAGATGTGTACCTTTCTCCCTCCGCCGAGGAATCAACCTTTTGAAAAAGGTAAAAGAAGTCTGCATCGAATATGGCAATCGTTCCCCCGCAAGATTGATGCCAACCTTTTAAAAATTCACCATTGGCCTGGATTTAACATGGCCAAATGCTGATGTAAATGAGGAGGAGGAAAAAGTCGACCCTTTCATTGCAAATAAATCTGAGTTGCAGGCTTCAGCTCATAAATACGGCGGCCTGTCAGGATTCTTGTTTTATTGCTCTTGATGGAAATGATTGCATTTATTTATCTCATCCGACGAGATAAGGCTTTGAAAGCCACAACTCATGCACGGCACTCACCAAATATGCAGATCTGCCTTTTTGTCTTAAATTTCAAGGTTTTTGACTTTTACACCCCCCTCCCCCTCCCCAGGAAAGAATTATGTTTTCCATAAACAGGCCAAATACAGAACATGATACACTTCATTATTTGCAGCTTCACACCTGCTTGAGAGTCTGCCGTTCCTTTTTCATAATCCCGTCTTATTCTCCTTTTCTTTGTCTCTTCACAACAAACTTCACGCCTTCCTGTCCTCCAATCAAAGTCCTCCCTTCTTATTTAGTTTTCTTCTTTTTTTAATGATGCTGCCAACTACTTTGCATTATCATTATAAGATCGTTTGTTTTATAATGCAGTCCCGGAGCTCGTTTTACCTTCAGAGCATGTCATGCTATGCGCCCCCCTCTCTCTCTCTCTCGATCTGGAGGCTGTGAATTATTTTTTCCCTGCTTGCTGTGGATTTATCGATCCGTGGGGGTGAGTCACAGGGTGTAATTCATGATGCGTTGATTGATGAGGATTTCAATCTTATATGGTTTGTTAACTTCAACTGCCCACAAAGTGCATTCTGTGCTGTTTTCTGTAATACAAGGCCATGAAACGCTAAAAAAAACAAGACTTCCCCTGAATAATGGAATCTCTCAGTTCCTCCAGAATTTACACGATGCTGCTCCGACCCCCCCTCCCTCCGGTAAAGGTCTGCTCAAGCCTCTGGCCGGCTGAGGCTCGCTTTAACTTTTCCCACATTTCTCCTCTTTTAAATTCATCCTGGTATTTCACTGCTCTGTGTTTGCTTCTTGATGAAACAGCCTTTGTGTGAGGAGGGAGTTTCCATGCTGAATAAATTATCTCACATTATATTTTAATGTCTGAGCAAACGTGTCCTGGAAAGTCCTCGCCACGTACAGAGTTTAACATGCTTAATGGTGGTGGTCAATAATAAAGTATTGATAGGTTGATGTTGGTTTGTGCCAGCAGGAGGAGGGCGAGCAGGCCGGACTACCAGCACCAGAGCAGCGGGGGCTCCACCATGACAGGTAACTGGGCTCACACTAATACAATGAGGGATTTTAATAGTTGGCCTAAGAACGCTGTGCACTTTTCTTCATCTCAGTGTAGAGAAAAAAGGTTCAACGCTCATTCTTCTGCTCTCTATGAACACCGGATATCCTCTCCATGTGTATATTAAGGCGTCTTCCTCTGGTTCTTGATCTACAAACGCTCTAGATCTCCTCTGCGATGGAGCTTTGCTTATCCGAGCGAACGTGACTTCCCAGAGGAGCTCGGCATTACACTCAAGAGAACATTTAACAGCTGTCAGAGATGATCCATCACGGCGCCCGTGCTTACATATGTATGGCGTGCATCGCACCGGACGAAATTCTCCCTTCTTTCTCTCTTTTGACTCCAAAAACTACAGCAGCACAATGCTCCGGGACTAAAAAACAAGAGGAGAGAGGCTAATTCGTTAGGAAGCAGAGCTTAGCTGTGACAGCCTCCAGCCTCAAAGAGCGTGTGATCCACACGAGGTGAATGAGGCGGGCAGGTTTTTTATCCAGCTGGAGAGAGACACCATGTGGTGAGGATTCCTCCTGCTGCTCAGGCAGAGGCACACCCAGGCTACGAGCTACACCCGGCCTTTACAGCACAACTATTACACAAGCATACATTTTTAAACATAAAAATACATTCACATTTTTCTAAAAATAAAAAAAAATACATAATTTTGCTTCCATCAAATTATAAGTTGTAGGCGTGAACACACAGCCGAGTGGTGTGTGGCGCCGGGTGTTCGATTCCTCCCACCGGGACGGGGTTTGAGTGACAGTGAAGAACATGCGCACACACACACACACACACACACACACACACACACACACCGTGGAGTTCGATGCCAGCAGTCGAGGTTCATCTCCAGACTCCCGTACACCTCCACGGCGTTTCAAAAGCAGGGTGGGGATGATAATGGAGTTAGTCCGAGATGCTTTCTTGGCTTTATTTTTCTTTCAGAACTCTCGTACTCATTTACGGGCATCACACTGTGAACTGGAGGGGGGGGGGGGGGGGGCACGGCTCCCCTTCATTAACAATGTGATAGCCTGCGGACCAAGTGTGAGGTCATAGCCGACAGCCTATTTTTGTTAATTGTTAGCGGTGGCAGCTCTGGTGTGTATGTGTGGGTGTGTGTGTGGGTGGGTGTCAGCTTGTGTGTGTGTGTGTGTGTGTGGGGGCTGACAGCTGGCCAGGTTCGAGTTGGTCTAAAACCATGTGCGCTCTGTCAGGGTTGTACCGGCGCCTTCTTTAGGATTGATGAATTGCCTGCTTTCTTGATTAAACCCTCCGTCACTTCCCAACAAAACAAAAACCCCAACAGAAAAAAAAAGAGAGGGAGAGTTGAGGGGAGGAGAGGTAACATGTCTGGGAAATCTGTCATCCGCAGTCACATCGTGTACAGATGTGATGTGCAGGCGCTTTGACATTTATTACCAGAATATTAAAATCTAATTCACATTTATTTTGCACCTCTTTGACAGTTCAAGCTCATTTGAAAAGTTTTCGTAGAACCCTTTTTTATTTTTGCTTTTCTTGACCGCGTCTCTTTGATCCACGCCGAGTCCCTTTTTGCCAATTAGGTCCGTTATTCATTCATGACAGAAAAAGCGGCGATAGTTTAAAGGTAATTAAAGGAGCATTCATGAAATGTGTCTAAAAATAAAAAAAGTATACACGCTGGATAGGAAATAAAGGTGATTTTGTGTGAAGCTCTAGAATAAACTCATGTGACGCGTTGCCGTCTCCCGTCATTACCTGCAGAGTAACATATAGTATTCAGCAGACGTCCACCTGATAAGAAGGTAAACGTAATAAAAAGTAATACATTAGCATATCTATCGCATTAATCAAAAATAAATCCTGACATTGGCCCTGATCTAACGTAATATGGAGAGCAATTATTTCCCTATCCATTAGAGGAACTTCAATTAACAGACACGAGACAGTTCATCCTTCAGACGAGGAGGAGGAGGAGGAGGAGGAGGAAAATAGGAGGCTCGAAATTAACTTGGGTTTGCAAAATATCTTGGCAGGATGACAGTGATTTTTGATTTTCAGGAAACAATATTAGAATTCTTATTAAACTATGTGCATCTGCTTTTAATTTGCTGCAAATAATTGGAAAATGCAATGGAGCTTTCCAATTAAAGCTCCACTTTATGCTGTTTAATAATACCCTCATAATATTATAGCTTATGAAGTGACAGGTGAGTTGGTGTATGAATAAAACATAAAGCCCTGTAATAAGAGACAGAAAAAAAGAGAGAGGGGGAAAAAAAAAAACCCGGGACAGTTGTTGGGGGCTTTTAAATGCTTGACATAATTTGCATATATTAATCTCCTCTTTTCAGCCTTATCAAGTATTCCTCTGTATTTGAAGTTAAAATAGTCGTGACAGGCAGGGGTACGCTTCGTTTTTCCAAGGATTTATTACTTGTATAATTCTGGATCTTTAATAAGCCAATATGACTGATCCTCTGAGTTCTGTGGAATTTGGTTAATTGTTCCAGATGGTGCTCACTGATTATGCAAAATTACTTTCTTTCTCCTCTTTTTTACCCTCCCTCCCTCCAACTACACCATTTCTTGATTGACTAACATGGAGAAAAAAGATTATTTTTGGCGCCGCACTTTCATTAAGAGGGTTCTCATCAGGTTTCAAACAAAAGTTCCATCTTATCTGCCTGTGTAGTTGTAGGCGAGGCCGTGTGCAGAGGGAGCTCTTATCTCCAGCCGTGATGGATCCCAAACCGCCGGGGTTATATTTTAGAATAACACAATTCTTTAGGCTGAGGGATTAAAAAGCACCACCTCTGGATAGTGACACAAAAGTTATTATTAGTGCACGTCTCTGGTTTCCTCTCCCAGAGATGGATGAAATGACTAAGCGGCGGTTAGGTTCGGTCCTCCACTTTGCAGCTCGCTCTCCGTCCGCAACTCACTAACATTCTGTTTTGCATCAGCTAAACCGAGCTGAATGAATCATTTATGGAAGTGTTATGGGGGAGTATCGGCAGATTTACTGCCGAGCTTTTACTTTAGATGGAATGGGATTTTCTATGAAACCGATCTTGATGTCTGAAGTAATGCCAAAGCTTACATCAAGACATGAAAGGAACGCTCTTAAAAACCCACGTTTTTGCTTCTTAATTCCCCTGGTCAGCAAAAGGCGAAACAGTGAGAGGGGGGGGGGGGGGGGGGGGGGTAGAAGTAGAGAGAGGGAGGGGGGTTCAGCAGGAGGATAATATTTACACTTAATGTACAATTACACACACACACACCCTCAAACTGTTTGCTTCTCCCGGGCAACGACTGAGATGAAGGACTGCTGGGTTTCTTCATAATAATTTGATGGCTTGTAAATGAAGCGGCGTTTAAATTTGCCTTAATTCAGATTTAGAATTTGAGCTGTTTGTGCATTTTCTGTATTCAAACAGCAGCATAGTTTCCACGCTTTAGGGGGAGAACAGCAGAGCTGATGCTGAAGCTTAAACAGGCAAGAGGGCAGGAGAGGTATGCTCAGTCAGTCAGTGGAGTTTTTATGTCTAAGGCTGATGACTTATTGTGCAGAACACATGTAGGTTTTCACCAGATCACCACAAATGGAATGATTGGTTTCAGATCTCAACACAAGCTTTGTTTCCTTGGAATTAGTTAAATTGGGCATGAAAGTTTTTTGTCTGGATATTCTGGGGGTGTAACAAAAAAAATGGTGATTTTGCGTTTATCAAAACTGAGAAACGTCTCCAACATTTCCAAAACTGTGAGAAATCTCGGTTCGGACATGGCCGAAAAGTTCAAATATCAGAAAATAACTTGACCCCGATCTCGTACTGGCCGTAGAGTCTGTGTCTTGCCTTCACACAGTTAATGCATGAAAGTCAGCTTACCCAAATGAAAATATCGTCTGTGTTCTTGTTATTAAGTACTCTGATTATAATCACACATTTTAATGCAATTGGGTTGAATGAACTTTGCAGTTTGCGTCGTTATCTCGGACGAAAAGTGACTTTTGTTGTTGTAAAGTAAGTAAAGCCTGTGTGCCGGAAACACTGACATGTATATTTAAAAAAACATCCTCTAAATTCAAGTGGTGTTTGTCTGAAGTAGAACCGCTGACCTGAAACCATCTAATTCCTGAGTAAAACACCTTTAATACTGCGCCCGGAGCCAAAGAGGATATAAAACCCATTGTTTTTATGTTGTGTGGACTGTGTATGTGTAGGTTAAATCCCCTTTTAGGAAAGCTCCTGCTGTCGTTTACCTGACCGATCGGACTTTCCAGGTTATTTCCAAAACCCCATCGATCCCGGTGCGACGATGCCATCGAGTATTTGGGGATCAATCCTGAATGAGTCGTAATGGAATATTTGACGAGAGCCCTGAGGCCTTTTTTTTTTTTTTTGCAGTCAAATAAGAGACTTGAAATGTCTGAGCATGTGCAGGCCAGACTGGACTCTGGAGCCTCATCCCTCATTGCTTTCTATCCATCCCTGAGATAGAAGCGGTGCTCCATTAGTTTCAGTGTCCAGACGTGGACAGACTCAATGGATGGGCCTGTCGCCGCTCCCTCGTTTGCCCCCATGTACAGCAGGGTTTGTTATCACACATCTAATTAGAACTTGATAAAAAATATTTCACAAAAAATCCAGTCATTAAATATAGTTTAAGGAGATTTATGGTCAAATATGCCTTAAAGATCTTTTAATGGCTCTGCTGACTTGTTAAGTTTGTAATTAATGATCTTCTAATACATACTGTGGTGTGATTTAGAAAGCACAATGAGATTCTGGGAATGAAGTCGTTCTGGAAAAGGGCATCTGGGGCTCCCAGAAGCTATATTAAATAGTTCTGCTCAGACTGGTTTTGCTTAGAGCCATGAAGTCTGCTGCGGAAAAGAAAGTTCACACACATCAGCGTCTTTCACATCGACGGGCCGTTTTCACGTTTGGGATGTGAGGAACGCAGCGTGATTATCAAACACTTCCTTCATCGTTATAATAGTCCATTAGTGTGTATGGAAACGTCTCGGCTCCTCTGTAGGGGTTCGTTTTTATTTAACTTTCTAAAGGAAAAGGTCTCCTCAGAGTCCACAGTGAAACCAATAAACAAATGCATACGTATCGAAGCGAAGGTGCATTCCACTAATAAGAGTCGTTTCATCAGGAGAGTAATGGTGTCCTTATTAGCATAATTAATGACAAACGGCGGTGCAGCATTGGTGGATTGGTTCTTGGGGATGATAAATTGGTGGATGCCCAGGTTAGTGGCTGCCAAGGAGGCCTCTTTGGCTGTCATCCCTCCTGCTTCCACTCTGGCACAGTCCATTACTCACCGTGTGAGATGCCACTTTACATTGCCTGGTACCGTGAGCACGGAGAACTTAATAATGCCACCGCAGCCGCCCAGGGCCCGCTGCTTTTACCCACAGTCCAGAGGGCAGGCGGCTCGGCGAGGGTCAGGGGTCACGGGGAGCCGGGGTCGACGCGGGAATCCTCTCCTGCAGCTGCACCGATCAAAACGGATCAGGAGTCAGCCCAGCTACTTGAGGAGGGAGGGGGGGGGACCGGGGCCACATGACCCCCGTCTCCGGTGCTGGTGAGTGTTTCTTGTTAGGATTTCTGGGGCTCGCCACATCCCTCGCATCATTACGGGTTAGTTTGCCCACAGAACCGCTAATTAAGAGGGGATTTGTGTAATTGTGCCTTCTGCTGTGTCCCATCCGGCACATGCAATTTACTGTCAGCCCTCTGCCAGCTTTTACACTTGTCCAGAGAGGCGTACCCCATTTATACACACATTCTGCTGCACATTTACCAGCAGCCACAGCTGGGGATCAATGCCAGTGCCATGGCAATGTCTTAAAAGACACCGTGCTGCTGATTAAAGTCTGATTGTCCATTTAATTTCACGAGAGCTCTCAATACCTAGCCAGCCAGAAGGACTGCCTCTCCCCCTGCAGCACCGCCTGCCTTTAAAAACACACTTAATGCAGGGTTTTTTTCTAATTACACCAGACCACTGAAATAAAATTAACTCTTACACATATATATACGCATGACATACACAGAAGAAGTTATCACACACCTCCTCAAAGCGTTCGGTGTTATGCTGCCCGTGTTTGCGGCCAACTCACCGTAGGTGTTGCTGGCTCTGCCCACTTTTCTGGAAGACTGATGGACCGGCGCCCGGCTGGGGCTGCCTCCTGGCTCCAAACCCACAACCAGATTTCAAGGACTGCTTGTCACAGATGGAAAAGTAAGTGGGTCATTCTACATAAGCTTGCCATTTTGCATCCCTCTGGTAGCAAAAAGAAGGTGGGGGGGAAAGAGCTGAATATTAATATTGGAGAATTTGTACTTTAAATGGCATTGGAATCACATTTTCTTTTTTTTATAGTATTTTCATTTGTCATATAAAGCACTTAGCACTCGTTCAAATTTGACTTTGAAGGCTTTTTTTGTTTGATAATGCATTTGTTACATTTCAGAATGAGTTAAATAAGATTATATGCCACCTTTTTGACAAATATTCATCTTGCAAGCTCGTGTAAAATGATTCCTCTGTTTTCCCTCCACAGTGGCCGGCTGCACACTCATCCCTCATACTAGAAACATTTAGATTTGTTTACATTTGGATGAGGTGAAATTAATATTTTAGTACCAACTAACTGACTGTCAGGAGAAACCAGGGGTGGGGGCTACGCAATCTATTTAAGTATCAACGTTTTACGCTTTTCAGAATGTTAATCGACTCCCCAGTAAACATTTAAATAATTCAAAAGTTTAACTTCTGCTTTTTTTTTACAAGTGAGATGTTGAATACATTGAAAAGTTTTTTTTTTCCTTCGCTCGTCTTGTCTGGAGGGCTTGAAAAAAAAATGTGGTGTAGGAGGAGGGGGGGAGATAAAAGAAAAAGAATGGGTTTCATAGAGCCGTAGTCATTAAAAGAATCTGAAAATAGCAACTCGCTATCATCTGTTCTCATAGCACGGGTCAGGAGCTCTGACACCTCCAAAATTCCTCCTGTCAGGGTAGGGGGCCATTTGTATTCTCTCTCATTAGGCAATTTGACTAATGACCTGCCGTGGCTGCAGAGCTACTGAGGGACCCGGAGCCTTTCTCTTGCAGCAGCCTGAACACACACCCTCTATTGGAATGGCACAGATGGCATGCCCGGGCGACAAAATAAACTACAATATGTCTCGGAGATGCTGTCAGTGCCCGGGCACTATTCCTCATGTCAAAGAGAAGGGGGCTAAGGGCTGTGAGTGGGCACGGAGGGGTCCTCCTCCAGCTCTGTTCATCTACTCACCATTATCTGCAGAGGTGACAGAGAGCGGTCTGCAGCTAGAATAGCATTTCCATGGTCTGCATAAAGAATCCGCCTTCAAATTGAGAGCCGTGGCGACAGGGAAGGTGTTGCCGTGTCTCGCCTGGCGACATCCAGTTGTTTTGGGGGAATGTGAAATACGGCAGGTTCCAGATAAAAGCTGTTTTTTTTAGCAGCTTTTGCTTATTACGTCTTATTACTTCACGTCATACGAGATGCTCATTTTTGCACTCTGTGACTCTCACTTAATTCAGGTGCGAGGGCCGATTCAGCCAAGTAATGGTACCAGACAGAGATCAATGCAACTCTGCAGAATTAGTGAAGTGTAAAATAAAAGTTCATCAACATTCCCAAAGTGTTTCTCTTGAGTTGTGGTTCAGGTAATGCGTGGTATGCTCAATCACCCTCGCATATTTTTCCATCCGTCAGTGTCGGAGCGCAACTCAGTGTGTGTGTGTGTGTGTGTGTGTGTGTGTGTGTGTGTGTGTGTGTGTGTGTGTGTGTGTGTGTGTGTGTGTGTGTGTGTGTGTGTGTGTGTGTGTGTGTGTGTGTACCATGTCTGTTAGAAGGAGCCTGTGAAATGCAATGTATGGCGCCTCCGAAGTCCTGGGTGACAGTGCATCCAACAATGGAGGAGTGAGGGATTAGTGCTCAGCCCGGCGTACGAGGGAGCCCTTCCCGCCCTGAAACAGCCATTCATCTGTGCCCGGGGGCTGCAGATGACAATGCAGCCATTGCTCATCGCACCTGACGGAGCCATTAATAAGGCAATGATCCACACGGGGCCCGTGCTGACTCCGTTCTTTACACTACAATCACTCAAGCCACGGGGTCCTCCTTACTTAACGCCACCTCTGCGTTCGCCGCCGCCGCCGCCATCATCATCATCATGATAGTCGTTGTGCCAAAATTCCTGCCAGATGTTTTCCTATTGACTGCGCTCTCACACACACACCCTCCAAAACGCCAAATAACTACCCAATTCCCACCACTGCAATACAATCGTGGGTTAATGGAGTGTAGCCGGGCGGTTTGAGCAGCTCCAGCGTGCCTCATAGTGGGATTCCCGGTCAGAAGATTGGATTTACATTATTTTTGCCCTTTGCACCTTCGGATTTCTCCGCGGTATTCATTTCTTACCGCCAAGTCGTCTCCGGCGCCTCTCCATTTATCTGGGTGTAAGATAGCCTCCCAAGTATAGATGGTGCAGGAATACAAAGTGAGATCTGGTTTTAAATGTAATCCTTGAGCAATAAAGAAACTGTGGCCTTCAGCGCCGCATTCATCCGTCCGCGCCGCGCAGATCCATCAGCGGCTACAATCTCCGCTTCCAATTGCCGGCTATTGATTCAAATGTGTTCTCTGAGGCTTCCGGCCGGCCGCGGCGCTCCCAGCGACGCGCCGCTGCATGTTTGTTCACTTGTTTTTATGTGCTTAAACAAGCCGTTGGACCAACGAATCGCCCTGGTTTGTTCCATGCCCAGAAGTGGGAGTCCCAGCCGGGGGCCTTGAGGAACCCTCGAGTGGAAAGGAAGGACGATCCTTTCACTGCGGGCGTCAGGGTCGGCCGGTTGGTCACTTCAACCCGGAATGAAATATCTGAGGACATTTCAGTGGTTCCCAGAAAATGAAAAACCCTGATATTGGTGATCAGCTGATTTTTCCTCAAGAGCCCCCATTGCTATTTGTGATTTTAAGTTTAATATCTCAGCAACTATTGCATGGGTTCCCATTGAGCGTGATGCAGAGGTCACGTCCCCCTCAGGATCAGAAGTAATAACTAATTTAATCTTTATGACTAAAATATCTTTTAATCTTTATGACTAAAATCCCTGTAAACCTAACTGTATTCCCAGCAGCCCAGACATGACGATGTAGGATTTTATGGTGGGTCGTGATTACAAAAAAAACAATAAGTTGATCGTTTTCCATTTTCAGAAAAATTGTGAATATCGTCATGAATTAATTGAAAAGGGTGTCAAAGAACAGAATCTCACATTGTTGCCTTTAAAAATATATATTTACACATTATTCTTTGTCCTTTCACCCAAACAAAAATATATGTTCTATCTGATGCAAAAAAAAATGTTACTTGACAAAATATGAGGTGAAGTCATCACAGTATGTTTTGCTGCCATTTGTGGCATGTTGCTGCCAATGTTTCTAAGCATAAATTGATGATTATCTGGATATAACATATCCCAGTTATTTTGACATATTCCTTTCGTCCAATGCCTCGTCCCGGCTGGAACTTTGGTCTCACCTGCTTTGCGTCAGCCTGTTGTGTTGTTACCGACGGCATCATTTAGCTGAAGGAAGGTCGAGTCCATCCTCACAGAGCTGCTAGCAGCGCTGCAGACTCCCGCTATGACGACATTTCATTTTGTATGCTTTTTTCACTGTGGGAGACGATCGGAAGCCAAGAAACTAGAAAGGCTTCCCTGTGGTCGTGAGGGTGAGGGTCATGCTTTGATTACAAAGATCACATTGTACTCCGCCCGTGTGGAGAGTGCCAAACCCGCTCTGGACGCGGTGTAATAACCAGAAGAGGAAAAGCAAGTAACATAAGTGTCAAAGTGACGGGGTATTTTCGAATTTCAGACCCGTACGATATTGCTGTGAACAGGAAAAGGCCAAGAAGGAGTGTCAGCTCCAAAACGATGACTCATGAACAGCTCCGGCTTACATTTACGAGTTCCTGTTCCTGTGCCAGCGGCCTGATGGACTGTGGGTAAAAGGACACCCGTTGGAAGCTCGGCCTCGCCACGTTTCTTTTTTTTTTTTAAGTTTCGTGTCTCCAGATCAGAGTTTTCTAAAGGAGCCGAGCAGCTGCAGTTTTCCCTTCAGTCTGGGAAACGAGGGGCTTTGTGTCCCCTGTCACCCTGTGTTAATTTGGGCCCTAATGTATTTTATAAACAAAGGGCTGCTCTCTAGCCTGACAGTCGTGACACCTTGATTCCAGTGCAGGATGCATGCAGCACGGGGTTACACCATTAATAATCAACTGGCAGCCATCACACCATTTTAACCACGATCATTATGATAAAGGGCATACACTTAATTACAGGCCTGCTTAATTATAGCTCTGTTGAAGCTCGTTTGTTTGGTCAAATGCTAATTATACCACCACGCTCTTGGCAAGTCCTCATTTCAATCCACTTTTTTTTTTTTTGCCGGGGCTGAACAAGCGCGCCCTTATTTTCATGCAAATTTGCTATCTGGTGAATGTTTTGTCTCCCTTCTTTTTCCGCTTTTCTGTGCCTCGTGAGCGCGTCTTTGTTTCCGAAGGTGAACATCTCTCAGACAAGACGGAATCGGGGAATAATCAAGAGTAATTAAAGTGGAAGAGGGCTTTGGAGGAGAGAGAGTGGAGGTGCTGGAGTACAGAAAAGCCTTTCATCTCCTCTCCGTCGACGGAGGGAGGGGAGGAGTCGGCTGGCTGGGGATGTTGATAGAAACCCACGCGTACTCTTGTGGAGTATTACAAATATATATATTTATATTGTCAACCTCAAACTTTGTTTCTTGGTACTTTTCTTGCAGCTCTGTACGACGTGCCCTTCATGGTCCATGGCAAGTTCTCCGAAAACCCCACAGAGGTAAAACCTTCTCTGAGGATAAAATGCAGAATGACTTTATTAGGAATAATGTTAGAGGGATGGATCATTACGCTAACAGGATAACCTGTTGTCCTGTTGGACACATTCAGTAACATGGGCCTTTTTAGACAGCCGCTCGTCCTCCTTCCTCTCCTCTCGTCTCCTTTCCTCTCGTCTCTCCTCGTCTCCTCTCCACGTCTCCTCCCCTCTCCTCTCCTCGTCTCTCCTTTCCTTGTCTCCTCCCCTCGTCTCTCCTCGTCTCCTTTCCTCTCATCTCCTTTCCTCTCGTCTCTCCTCCCCTCTCTTCTCATCTCTCCTCTCCTCGTCTCCTCTCCTTGTCTCCTCCCCTCTTGTCTCCTCCCCTCGTCTCCTCCCCTATCCTCCCCTCGTCTCCTCCCCTTGTCTCCTCTCGTCTCTCCTCGTCTCCTTTATTCTCATCTCCTTTCCTCTCGTCTCTCCTCCCCTCTCCTCTCATCTCTCCTTGTCTCCTCCCCTCATCTCCTCTCGTCCCCTCCCCTTGTCTCCTCTCTCTCCTCCCCTCGTCTCCTCCCCTCCTCTCCTCTCCTCGTCTCCTCCCCTCGTCTCCTCTCTTCCTCCCGCCTCCTCTCTCGTCTCCTTCCCTTCTCTCGTCTCCTCCCCTCGTCTCCTCCCCTCGTCTCGTCTCCTCGTCTTCTCTCTTGTCTCATCTCCTCTCCTCTCCCCTCGTCTCCACGTCTCCTCTCCTCTCCCCCCTCGTCTCCTCCCTCGTCTCCTCTCCTCATCTCCCCTCGTCTCCTCCCCTCGTCTCCTCTCCTCTCCCCCCTCGTCTCCTCCCCTCGTCTCCCCTAGTCTCCTCTCCTCGTCTCCTCTCTTCCTCCTGTCTCCTCTCTCGTCCCCTCCCCTCGTCTCCCCTCGTCTCCTCTCCTCGTCTCCTCTCTTGTCTCATCTCCTCCCCTCGTCTCCTCTCCTCTCTCCTCGTCTCCTCCCCTCGTCTCCTCTCCTCTCCTCTCCTCTCTCGTCTCCTCTCCCCTCGTCTCCTCCCCTCCTCCCTCGTCTCCTCTCCTCCTCTCCCCCCTCCTCTCCTCCTCTCCTCCCCTCCTCTCCTCGTCTCTTCCCCTCGTCTCCTCTCCTCCTCCCTCGTCTCCTCTCTCGTCTCCTCTCCCCTCGTCTCCTCCCCTCGTCTCCTCCCCTCCTCCCTCGTCTCCTCTCCCCCCTCGTCTCCCCCCTCCTCTCCTCCCCTCCTCCCTCGTCTCCTCCCCTCCTCCCTCGTCTCCTTGTCTCCCCTCGTCTCCTCTCCCCCCTCGTCTCCCCCCTCCTCTCCTCCCCTCCTCCCTCGTCTCCTTGTCTCCCCTCGTCTCCTCTCCTCCCCTCCTTCCTCGTCTCCTCCCCTCGTCTCCTCTCCTCCCCTCGTCTCCTCGTCTCCCCTCCTCTCCCCTCCTCCCCTCGTTTCCTCCCTCGTCTCCTCGTCTCTTCTCCTCGTCTCCCCTCCCCTCGTCTCCTCCTCTCCCCCCTCGTCTCCTCCCCTCCTCTCCTCTCCTCCTCTCCCCCCTCGTCTCCTCCCCTCCTCCCTCGTCTCCTTCCCTTCCTGCAGACTGATGAATGTGTGCAGTGAGGCAGGGCCGGCTCGATGGTTTCCCTCTGGCTGGCGGCGGTTGTCACTATGGGCCCGTTTGTATTGACACTGAGAGGGGAGAGGATTAAAGATTTTAAGCATGCTTACTTAGCCATGAGCCTAACCGCCATGTTTCTTGTGTGTGTTTTTTTCTTCTTTTTCTTCTTCTTCCTCTCCCTCCCCTCCCTCCCCTCCCTCCTCCTTCTCCCTGCTTTTGATTTCAGATGCAGCAAGTCAATTTAATGGGCATTACGATCAAATCCCTGGCAGAGATCGAGGAGGAAGTGAGTAGAGGCTGCAACGCTCGGCTGACGCTGACGCCGCTGGCCCAGAATGCAAAGCAAACGGTCTTGGGGTTGTAATTAAGTGTCTGAGACAGCGAGGCCCTGTTGGCTCCACTAAGCCCCAATTGAATAAAAGCATGGCCAGGCCAGGCAGCCCATTCTGTCTTAAAAGCTCCGTCTCCGCTTCCAATACACTTGACTTTTATTCCCCAATTCTTCTCTCAAACAGCTCAATCTAGCACCTCGCTCAACGCTGTAGATCTAGGGGAGCCTTTTTAATATTATTATTATTATTATTATTATTATTATTATTATTATATAATCCCCCTCCCCCCTGCTCACATTCTACATGTTTAACTTTTCAAGTTTCTTCATCTTCAGCATCCATTTAAATATAAGGAATAAAACCTTTATAGATCATGCAGAGCAAATAAAAGCACTACACAAGTCCTCCCCATTTCTGATGAAACACTGTAGCCTGCAGGCATTCGGAGGAAGGAAATCATCTCGTGAGCAGCCCATGTGAAAGAAAGAAAGTCTGTTCACGTGTGTGTGTGTGTGTGTGTGTGTGTGTGTGTGTGTGTGCTTTAAAGAGAGTGACAACCCCCCTTCTCTCTCATTAGCACGGTATCTCGGTATCAGAACTGCCAGAAAGTGACAGACCACTGTAAAAGAACAGGTGCTGTTAGGTTTGGAGACGTGTTACAGAGCAAACACTCCCTCATCAAACCGGGTGTCTGTTCTGCACTCTGCCTCTGTCTTCTGTCACATACTATCCAAATCACACCGAGTCGCCATCTTGTCATGTGGTCATCTGAATGAGGCTCATTGTCAGCGGAGGTATTAATGGTGTGTGTGTGTGTATGTGTGTGTGTGTGGGGAGACAGGCCCGGCTGCTCATCCTATATGCTGTTGTCTTTTTTCTTTTTTTGTTCCTCTCCTCCTTCCTTCCTTCCTTCCTCCTCTCCTCCTCTTCCTTCTCCCAGAGTGTGATTAGCAGGAGGACACATGGCGAGCTGAGCTGGGGAAGGGAAAGGGGGCATGAGAAATCATTAATTACAGCCGCGCTGGAGCTGATGAAGTAAATGTGAGATAGTGTAACACAGGATTTAGTGAAGTGGACGACAGCACAAGATTAATGGCGGGGCCGGGCTGATGAGGATGAAGTCACAGCTTAGCTTGATAATTAGTTTCCAAGTGGAAACATCCCTCACCATGGTGTTATTTCACTTCTCCTACTATTATTATTATTATTATTATTATTATGTTCTGTGGAACAAGGAGGGGAACGTGATGCCTGTCGGACTTCCTTTTCTTTGTCTAGCGTGTTTTTCAAAATAAATGTCCTCTGTTAGCCGTATCTTCTGCACAAGTAGCAGCTCCTTTTTGCTCATTTAAAACTAAAATTACAATATAGGACTTAAATAAAAAGAAGCTATTTTTAGTGTAACTCTGCTCCTGTTTGTCTAAATACTCTTTGAGCGTTCCTCTTCTTCTTTTTGTCCAGAAGAGGTCACTGTCTGTGCTCAACTGGAGGCGCTTTTGCAGCTCATACCCTAATTGCCTCTTTCTAAACCCATTAAAAAAAAAATATAGATCCATGACAGAGATGTACTTTTTAAGAATTACACATATGCACATGTAATTGAGGAAAACTGTTGTAATCACAGCCACAGTTGCAGATAAGACCACTTCCCTAACAGGCATCACTTAAGCCGTGTCTCGGATGATGTTGGTTCCAGCAATTAGGCATTCTTTTCATTTCCCAAATGACTCACAAAACTTGCGGATATTATAATTGCTTTTAGCCACGCATATCTAATTTGTGTCTTTTTAAGTGTTAATTAGTACGCGATTTAAAGTGACGTCTTTATGTAGTTTGCTCCGCTGAAAAATGTTGTTGGCGGCTGGCTAATGATTTTCAGAGGGGAGTATGCTGGGGTGGATGGAAGTGTGTGTGTGTGTGTGTGTACACATGACAAGGTTTTTCATTAGCACCTATGTATGATGGGCTCTCAGTGTTTGTAGGGAGTCGTCCGGGTGTGTTTGTGCAGTGTGTGAACGTATGGAGGATCGGTACTGTACCGGGGGGGGAGAGAGCTCCAAATAGAGGTGGAATTAATGAAGACAACATGTCACATATTTTTGGCAGTGGAGCAGGGACAGGAAATGAAGCTGGGCTCGTCTGGGTGACTGCCGCCCATGTTCTAGTGTGTCACTGTCCTGTCAGCCTGTGTATAAAACTGGCAGACATTGATACATGCTCTCCCTGATAACACCCCATTCCCCCATCCATCATCCCCACACACACACACACACACACACGTGCACGTAGGGTTATTTATTTACTGGGCCAGATGTTGAGGACTGGGTTTGGTGTGGTGGTGGTGCTGGTGGTGGTGGGGGGGTCTGAGTTTCTTCACAACTAACTGGCTTGTGATATGTGACAGGTTGTGGGTAACTTGCAGCTTCCAGTAGTAGATGAGGATCGGGGAAGGTGGCGTTCTGACGGGGAGAACCAGGTCTGATGGGAAACTTGTTTCAGTGATCATGCAGCATCACCTAGTGCCGCGCTGCAGTAATACAGCTGGAACTACACGACCACACAACCAGGATGTCTGCTGGTTACTGTGGCTTCAACAAACGCTGCACTCGTTATCATTAGGATTGAAATGGTCTGTGTCTTTCTTTCCATCCTCATCAGCTTAATGAATTACATTAATAGATTTCAGGAAATAGATCACATCAAGTCATATGAGTGTTTCTGAGGACTGCTCATGTTCTCTGGGATTCACCGATCCAACCTTTCTGTCCTGATTCCAGTACCAGTCTGAGACCGGTGCTCTCTTCTGGTTAACAAGCAGGAATGACATAGTTTTTATTTGAGGCGACATTAAAGTACTGATTTTTAACAAATACATAGTCGGAGTTCCCACAGGGAATAGTCTTTTTCAGACAGGGAAAGAGGATTTAATCATTTATTTTTCTTGACTATCAGGTTTGTGTTTGCTTAAATTTTAGTTGCCATTTTTCAAACTGTAATATTTCCCCACACTGTATTTTACTTGACCGGGTTATTTCACCAGTTTACCCCCTATTCCCTGAGTGGTTGTTATGGTTACGTGGTTTTTCAGCTCGTCAACAACAAACAACACAGTTAATGTGCACCGTTCCAGCAGTGGAAACTTTAGGTTTTCTACTTAAAACTCACAGATTAACTGTGGCTGTGTTTTGTCTGCTTGGCCTGTTTTTTACTTCATTATTGCTCCTGGAAATTCAGCTTTTTAGTCGGTGAAAGTTAGGAAAAAGTCAGGGAATCTGACTTAGTGGGAACCCTGAATAATAATTAACATGGCTCTGCGGTCTGTCGAGTGTGGCCTTTGACCTTTGGTTTCCTCCATTTGTTGTATTTTGGTTTGTGGCTCCAAAAAGGACAAAATATACATCAGACACCAAAATCTACAAATATCCTCTCAGCACAGCTTTATCTTTTTAATAGAAGTGAGTTAAAGTCATGTTATTTACAATGAATGACTTTTAATGTCCATGTGTCATGTCCATGCCAGGCCACAAGGGGGCAGTGTTTGTTAGTATTTTTCTCTATCTTGCTGTGTTTAGGCCTGAACTTTTAAAGTGGGGGATTGTAACATTAAATAAATACACTTTTAATCAATAGTTCAACTAAATATGAATTTAAAACATTCAAAGAGTAATTATTGGGGTACTCATATTGATTTTATAAGCTTTTTAAAAATATAAATATACTTAATTGCTTTGGTATTGAGGTGATGCATGTTAAAGATGCTTTTTAATGAAACATTTCCATTGATGGTCGTCTACTTTTCCTTCTTCTTCTGCAGTTTCACTACAACTTCAGCACCGAGCGAAGCATCGCCGTGTGACGGCGTTCACGTCCTGCCAGGCGGCTGAAACGCTGCAGACGCACCAAAGACAATGTTTGTAAAATAATACACTAATGAAAGTACAAAAATATGGATGTTGTGTAATTCAAGACAGGAAAAAAAAAAGATGTTTTTACCTTTTTTTATGATTTATTTTTGATAATGTACAACTGTGCACATTAAATTTTTAGCAGATTTTCCATCGTATTTAATCTTTTCTGAATATTGTGTTTCGTGTCGTCGTGCTCTCACATCAGGCGTCATGCCCTGAAATAAACCAGCTAATGAACATCCCCACACGGATTCATGAGAGCCCGTTAGCCGTGACTCACGTTGTGCTCGTCAGAGGAACGGGGCCGTGTCGACAGTCTGGCAGCGGAGAGGCCGCCTCGTCGCACGCTAGCAGGCAGCGCCTCCTTTCCAGCAGCAGCATCTTTCCGTCACAAAGTTCATCAGCGGCGACGAGCAAACGCAGGAGCCCGAAAACCACAGACGGCGAGCCGCCCACGCCGGCGGCGGCGGCGGCCTGCGGCAGGTCTCTGAGAACACGACGCCTTTCAGCTCGGTGAACATTAAATGTGTTATTTCTATCTACAGCCTCACTGAGAGAACAGCGGGGAGACGTGAGTTGTTGCAGTATTTTAATATCCATAAAGTATACTGAACATAAGAAAACATTTCTCTTTTACACTTCAACATCACCGGCGTCTCACTCCGGCTCACACGTGGCGTTTGCAACTCATTAAACTGTCCCAACCCATGTGCACATGTATGCAGGTGTAAACGCTATTAGAAGCTCACTAATGGATTAATGACTGTTGTTAATTAGACTTTTGTGAACTTCTGCAGGTATTTTATTTATCTTCTCACCCCCCCGGACTAAAACTCCTCATGGCTGTTGGCGTTCACAGGTGTTTAATGAAGCGGATGACAAGAAACCCACCAGTTAAACTCCCTCGGTCTGAAGAATCCTCTGCAGAGGGAACGGCTGATCACGCTCCTTCATGAAGGTGACACTCATGTCAGCGAAGCCCTGGAGCACAGCGACACCCCCCCTCCCCCCCACACGCATCCAGATCCACACACACAACACACAGCAGCTAATAATACTCCTATTTTACAACCACTAAATACACATCATACGTCCGGGATGTCATTCTGCATCATAAAAAGTAAAGCAATATTCTGGAATTTTCTTTAAAATAAAATATATTTAAAAACCAAACCCAACAGCGATGGGCGTGTCGCTCTCTGCCACAGAGCTCGTGATGTCCAAACACTATTAAACCCAACGAGCCGCCCCATTGTGAAATGTTAGCTGTAATTTATTTTGTCCTGTTGCAGTAAACGCTCGACAAATCTGCAGCTGAAAATAGTTCCTTCATAAATGCACTATTATTTCCTTATTTTAAATAACTACACTTCCCGGGGAAATTATATTATTATTGAGTATTTATTAGTGTGTATTTTAAAAGTTTGGGGAACAAAACGGCTCGAGGCTGAGACGTAGTATTTGTGTTGAGGATTACAAAATAAAAGGCTTTGCCTTTAAGAAGTGAGTCTGGCGTTGCAGGTCGGCGTTGGGACGAAGACGCCGTGTGTTCACGGCTCGAGCGGCGGTGAAAAACCCTCCAGATGGGCACCGAGCTCTCAGATCCACAGCTCCCTCCCTCCCATCAGAAAGCCGCCTCACATGGTTTCACTTTTCCTTTCACTCCCCTTCATGATATGGAAAATAATGATGATTTTCAGAGACCACACTCTTAAAATGAAAATGGAAACAAGCTTCTTTTTCTGGGTCGCCGCTGAGCAGCGACGTATTAAGGGCTGTTTGGGTCACATTTGTTGCTAGGCATCTTTTTAAACCCTCTATCTCCGACCCAGCAGGCCCCTTCCAGGCTCCTTGCTGCTGCTGCCTTGCTCACCACGGCTGCCTCAACCCGAGGTTGAGCTGAACTGCAGAGCAAAACACATCAAAGCCCCACCCTCCTGCGAGTCGGCCAGATGTCCCGTGGTCATTTTTAAACTCACACCCCGGCGCATGACATGGAGCAGTGTGTAAGCATGTAGACAGAGGTGGATGGGCCGCTTGGAAATTGGAAAAGGAAGCCTGTATTTATGAGGTGGTTTGAGGTGCTGTGTTAAGACAGGCTTAGCCTGCCACTCTCCCTCTGACAGCCCCGTTTCCCCCTGAGCAGGGGTGACCAGAGACAGGGAGAGGTGAAGGAGTGAAGGCAGGAAAACCTGTCAAAGCAGGTCCAGACCAGACCTGGACCCACGGTGAACAGACCCACAGGCAGGTGATGTAGCAAATTACATTGACAGAACATGCAACGCCTAAATGTTCACATTATTCCTGTTTTCATAACGAGAGGAGAGAGAAAGGGGGGAAAAACAGAAATATGTGCTTCCTCTAATGTGATTCCTTCAGCCTGGTGCATGCTGGGACATGCTGAAGGAAAAGGAGAATAAAACCAACGCAGGTTTAGGGGAACGGCGGTTCCACCAGCAGCCTCCGCCTCGGCGTCATGGAGCGCCGAGGAGCCTCGCTGGGATTCGGAGCGGGAGGTCGGACGTGTGGTCTCCCCCGTACCCGCCACCTTAACAAGCCCCCAGGCTGCACTCTGAGGGGAGCCTCACGTCAAATCTGTCTTTCTACCTCAGCTCGAGGTAAGATGAGTGATCTCCCAGAGCAGGGATCCCCTCGCCTCCCCCACACGGCTCCCCTCCCTCCCTCTCTGCCATGGCGGCCGGCCCATGTGAGTCAAATTATTGTAATTGAGCAAGGATGGAGTCGGGTGTGAGGTGATCTCTCTCTTCATCCCCTCCCTCTCCCTCTTTCTCTCTCAGATATTTCTCCACATGTTGTGAAATGACCAGCAAGCATCTCTCTCTCTCTTTTTTTTCCCTCCGTCCCTCTTAAGACTGGCCCGTAACACAGAAATCAATTAACTCCTTTCAAGTCTGATCAAAGGCTGGATACACCGTCCAGGTCTCTCCACAACCTGCGGGACAATTAACTCTCCCTCTGGACAGCGAGCGGGCGGATGAAGGCCGGCTGCTGCTGCTGCTGCTGCTGCTGCTGCTGCTGCTGCTGCTGCCACCGTCGGCTTAGTGTGAAGCGCTCGTAAACACACGGGAAGCGATTGGAGACGTAATTTCAACTCGCATCCCCCCTAATTTACCTGTTAGTCGTGCATTAATGCAGCGGGCCGACGTAACCCGATGTTTTGTGAGGAATCTGCTGTTTTACTTCTGTCTTGTTTTGGAGGATGTCAGCTGGTGCAGCTGGATTCTGATGAGAGAAATGGGCAAACAGGAGGGAGACCCCCTCCCTGAAAGAGACACAAAACCACACTGGGGTCTCTTTGTGTGTCTTTCAGGTTGTTTCGCAGCTTTGTGTCATTTTAATTTCGCTTTGCAAGTCGTTTTTACATCTTTTTGCTGGTCGTTTGCATCTCTTTGTGGGCCCCCGTCTATGTGGTTGTTTTGGCTCGGCACCAGTCGCCCTTTGACCCCTCGTGGGCCCTCGGGCCCGCGTCCGTGAGGGCCCGTTTAGTAATGCCTCTGCGGGCACGGCCGTGGCACTTCCATACTTGTGGAGTGTGACGTCCAACTGATTGGCCAGGAGGGAGCGAGGCGAGCGTTCGTCCACAGACAGGTGCACTGACCCCGTCCACCCCTGGAGGTGCCACTTGCATTTTATTGGACATTTAGGGCCGGCCAGCATTTCTTTAACAGCCACCTGGATGCAATAAAGGGCCCGGCTCCTGAGCTCTCTGGCTGCCCAGAGGATTTCCCAGCGGCTCCCGCGGGACCTCTGGCTAGTTAAGATGTTTATTAAGCTGAAAGTGGTCCGGTGGGAAAACACAGCACTTCTGAGAGATTCGGGCCAGCAGTTTTCTTGTTAGTCGGAGCGCTCCCCGGAGGATTGGGTTTCTTTTCCTTTCAAACCTCGGAAGGGAGGACGGGGTCAGTTCACGGGGCGCGGGGGGTTGACCAACTGGTAACTAGGCACGTGAACCCAGGAAGGGAATATCTCCAGACCATCAAGGTCAGCGTGGAGCCTTTCCCACAGTTCCCAGCCTGAGCTCCAGCTACCTAAACGCCTCCTCACCGGCCCTGAAATGTTTTCTAGAAAATAGCAAGCAGCTCCATCTGAAGTTTATTTCTCCTCCTCTTCTGAACTTTACACTACAAGGACGCATGGAAGGGCGTCAGCACGTCGTGGGTTCTTGTTAACGCTGAACTGAGGCTCTTTGAAGAAACGGGTGATGTTAGCTCTGCTCGCTGTGTGCCAGATCTTGACCTCACTAAGCTCTGCTGGACCTCTAGTTCAAAGCACCGGTCTTTAGCCTCGGGCCTCTCTGCCCTAATAACTCCGGCTGGCCTGTTGGCCCTTGTTTTGCTTCTCTGAGAGTTCAGCCGCCACACTCCACTTTAAAGGAGAAGAAGTCGAAGCAGCTCCTTTATTCTGCGTGAGGAATATTAACATTATTCCTGTTTAATTGTGGATCTTTTCCTCGAGGTCGCCGGTTAGCACGTTTTAGCAGCACACGCCCCGGTGATGGGTTTTAGTGCTCTCTGCCTAATGTTCAGGACAGATTAGAAATGCTGGCCTGTGACAGATGCTGTCTAGATCTTCACTACCAGATCCACCCAGCTGCACAACATCTGGCTGGATTTCTTACCTTTTTCCCTCTGAAGTGCAGCCCATTAATGACACACCCACCATCAGACATCCAGTACACACACACACACACACACACACACACACACACACACACACATTCAGAGGGTTTTTTTTGATTCAGGGAGGAAACAGAAAAAAATCACACACATACAGATGTTTGAAGTTTTTAATTGATTTTCTTTTAAATAGTCCTCACACATGATTGAGTGGATGCTACCAGGTTGGTTCTCCACGTCTCCCTCATCACAGCCGCTACGTACACGTAGATGCATTTAGAATATATCTTTCACTACTTTGGCCTCCAAAAAAAAAACCCAGTCTGCGAGCGCACATGCGATTTATTCAGCAGGCACAGAATTTATGCATTCCACATGAGGAGCGGGCTCGAGAAAGGCCCACGCTTGTTGTTAATGGCACACATCCTAAAATCATGCTCCTGGCCTCCTGCAGCCTCCACTTCGTCTTCTTCTTTCTTTTTTTTTCTCGTGTGTCGGAGGAAACATTATTTTTTGCAGGGACAAATCCACTGAATAACATGATCATCTGATGAAAGGAGCTGCAAATCTTGCCTGAGCTAATGATGAAAACAGTAACATAACAAAAGTATCCCGCTGTGACATCACGGCATAATGTCGGTTTGCTGACACACACACACACACACACACAGAACGTTGGTTTGTTTCCGTGTCGCTGCACCTCGGCGAGGGATGTTGGACGTCCTCGATGGGGGGAAAGATTTCATATTGTTTCTCATCTAGAATAGAGAAAGTCACAAATACATGTGGGTGTGTGACATTTGGAGAGTTTAATTTAGTTTTAAATTTCCCATGCAGTAAGTCGTTCCTCATGTGTGTGAGCGGCGTGTTTGTGTGCGTGAAGCGAAACAGAAGGGACGGGGAGATCCCCACATCACAGGATAAACACATCTCCCTTTTGTTTTTTCTTTCATAACGTTTCATCTGCTCCCATCTGTGATCCGACTCTGAAACCACTCCAATGTTTTGAAGATAATCCCTTCGGAAGAAAAGAATAGCATTCGAACGAAAACATTAGAGTTTCAGTTCTTTTATTGTTATCGCATGGCTCAACTCAGAAAAGACCTCATTTTGATTTTACGTTTTCTTTTTATCATGACTTTACCACGGAACAGTGTGTGTGTGTGTGGAAAACACTTTTGTGTTATTATAAAACTGCAAATCATAACAAATGACTTAGAAAAGGTGAAGAATATGTTATTTTTTGTAATTTTGATAATTGGCCACAATTTTAAATAACAAAATGTATAATAATATTATGAAAAATACAACTTGTGTAGTGCTTTTGAGGCAATTCATTAATAAAATGAAAACATGTATTTAAAAAAAAATGCTATAATAATTTGTATTTTTCAGTACTTTATTCTAAGAATAATTACAGTTAAAGAATAAACCAACAGTGAAATGTTATGTAAGTTATTGTTGCTAAATTATACTGAATGTGCATAAAAACATATTTAACAGCATACTAATAATATATATATTATGTACAGTAATATTTACATTTTTGACAACAACAAAAATGAATAAAAATAGTTCATTGTCTCATCACAAGAATACTACGAGGTAAGAAACAATCACATGAACGGTTTAAAGAAGACAAAAATACAAGTCAAAATATAAATACTATGATAAAAGTAGTACACATAATGTCACACTTTAGTAGCTTGTGTATTTGCATTTCAGAGTTTTAGAATAAGCATTCACAATTAAAGATTTTTAACAGACCTTTTTTTAGTAAAACGTTGGATGACATCTTTTTTTTTTTTTTTAAATTAACAGCGTATTTAAATTCGGGGTAGAAATACCAGACTGTGTGTTTCTGTTATTGTCCTCGTTAAAAAGAGTTACAGAGAAATTAAACTGGAAAATGAATCCACGAAGTCTGCTTGTAAAGGTTTTATAACGTGTTGTATAAGATATAGTAAAAAAGAAATTAAATTACATTCTCTATCTCACACACACACATATATACTGTGTATATATATATATCCATCCATCCATCCATTTTCTACCGCTTATCCTGTATTCAGGGTCACGGGGGGGCTGGAGCCGATCCCAGCTATCATTGGGCGAAGGCAGGGTACACCCTGGACAGGACGCCAGTCTATCACAGGGCCGACATGTAGAGACAGACAACCATTCACACTCACATTCACACCTACGGACAATTTAGAGTCCCCAATTTACCTATCCCCATCCTGCATGTCTTTGGACTGTGGGAGGAAGCCGGAGAACCCGGAGAGAACCCACGCTTACACGGGGAGAACATGCAAACTCCACACAGAAGGAACCCGGGCCGACCCGGGGATCGAACCCGGGACCCTCTTGCTGTGAGGCGACAGTGCTACCCACTACACCACCGTGCAGCCCTATATATATATATATATATATATATATATATATATATATATATATATATATATATATATATATATATATATATATATATATATATATATATGTGTGTGTGAAGATAGATGGATAGATGAAGATGTTTTTTTAATAAAGCTTTTCTTTTAGTTAAATATTTAACATGAATATATTGTATTGTTATTATTTAACAAATACATGACGATATTTATGTGACTTGAAAGAATAGAATGTTAATTTTGTTTAATTCCTATATTTAATTTACAGTATGAAGGCCTCTTTCCTCAGCAAAACTTCTAAACTTCATTATAACACAAAAAATGGATGAATTAAAAGATGTGAAACAGGCTGAGGACGAGCAGAGTGAGTTGTACTGCCTGCTCGCCTCCAGCAGGGGGCGATGTTGTTATTCAGATAAGTGAGTTTTTGGAGGGTGTTTCGGGTAATATCAGCACACAACGAGGAGGTTGATATGTGTTCAGCCTGAGCCGGGGGACCAGGTGCATAAATCTGCCTGCATCCCAGATCACTGTCATCAGATGACACCACAGTGTTGCTGTGTGGTCCGGAGCTCTCAACCGGGGAGCATGACCTTCCCAGCATGGCACTTTAAATACAGGCTTTAAAAACACAGAAACAACAGCCAGTTTACTTTTCAACGGATCTTAACGAAACGGTTATTATTTTTAAATTACCATAAAAGTGCCATAATGCTTCTGAACATCAAACTTCACCAGAAATAAATATAAATAGAGTTTAAACTGTTGTTTGCATCTCTGACACGTGGGTATTATTTATTTCCTGTCATTTAACAGCCTGTTTACTTTACAATAATTATTCTAGTTTTCAACTTAAAATACTGTTAAATTCTTAGTTTTTTTTCATGCTTTTCAAAACAATAAATCCGTAGCAGTAGTAGTACAGGTAGGAGGTATTTCTTCTAATGTAATGTGTATTAGTGGGCTGTTTTGTGGTCTATCACTGGGAGGGGGGTATTATTAGATTTAATGTTTATTACGTTTGAGCCTCGCTGTCTTAACAAACACATGCAGGTAAACTGGAATGTCAGCTCGCTGCCTGTCAGGTCATCTGTCAGGAACTCAATACATTTGTCAGGGAGGGGAAAAATCAAAAAATGCAATAAATCATAACATAAACAAATCTAGCCATGGGTTGACAGTGCTGTATTATACTTTGGTTTAGCCCGGGGGTCTGCACTATGTTTTTTATTTTATTTTTTTATTTAATTTAATTTCGGCTGTATGGTTTAGGCAAATAAAAGCAAAAAAAATGTGACTGACCGAAGAAAATAATGTGATGTAAAAAAAAATGTATTGACGCTTATAGGAAATATTTAAAATATATGTATTTAGAGAAAATCAGATGGAGTTAAAATCTAATGTTGTTTTGTGGGGGGGGGGGGGGGATCTTCTATTTGTTATTACAGCAGCCTCCTGTTTGCTTACAGGCTGAAATCACAATACTCACCTTTAAGAAATTAGATTAGATTAAATTACATCTGATCCGTCGCACTAAACTGATCCAGGGTCGGTCATCGGCTCGGCGACTCGTTGGAATAAATCCACAGTAAAATAATGTTTTACTCAATATGTGGAAAAAATAAATATCAAACAACATTTATTCTCCAAATTCCTCCCAAGTATTAAACTGGAGACGCTGCTGCTCAGTCAGTCTGCTCTGGTGTGTTTTTAAAAACTCTGCAAACAAATGAAAGAAGCCTGTTCTTTGTTTCTTTGATTTAAGCTTTAAAAGAAAAATAAAAGCATCACGGAGAGCTTATAAGACTCATTAAAAACATCAAAGTCAGTTAACTGTCGCGTTTAGCCCGTTACGTCTTCGCTTGGCTCAGTTTGTCCTTTAGGGAGTTCAAGTGTCTTTCCATGTCCAAGGTATTCATATATTTATTTATATATTCATGTTTAAATGCTTATCTGTGCCTGTTGGTTTAAGACATAATTGAAAATGATCATATTTCATCAAATAGAGGCCAAATATTGAGATTAACATGCTGACGGTTATTATTATTATTATTATTATTATTATTATTATTATTATTATTATTATTATTAGTGTGTTATACATTGATTGCAGGCTGCGGGCGGATTTGAGGCCTGGCAGAGTGAATGTAAATGTTAAGTATGTTTATTACATATAATATGTATTTAGTTTGATTGATGCGTTTGTTTGGATGTTAACGCAACGAATTACCATTCATTTAATTCATTATCTACTTTTATAGTTAGGCGTTATTTATTTATTTATGTTGTAAATAATAATAACGATAATAGTAATAATAATCCATCATTCGCTGCTGATAGATTCCGTTTTCTTTGCGCACTTTTATCCAAACTTTCCTCTGCGACAAAATCCCAAACTTTTTTTTAAAAAGTTTTTTAAACTTTATTTTTTTAACCCCCTTATTATTATTATTATTATAATAATAATAACACGTATTCAAAAGCCCCGCGTCGTTTCATTCTTAATAATCGAGTCGTTATGTGGACGCTGATGGAAACCCCAGCAGCCCCGCGGGAGCGCGCGTCACCGGCCTGGCGCGTCGGTGTAATGCTCTCTTACCTTTCCGACGGACGCAACGGTTCTGCTTACTTTAAAGTCAATTGGTTAACTTTAGGAGACCATTGCTTTCTGTAGTGCACACCTGCTGTAACGTGCTTTTTTTCCTCCTTCCTGTCTTATAGCAGCAGGCGAGGGAGGGCCTGTCACGCGGAGGCTCATTAAAACACCGCCGGCTAAAAGTTGGCGGATTGATTTATTGAATGAATGTTTGATGTCCTCATTCACACAAGTGACCTGAATGGAGGGGGGGGGGGGGGTAGCAGGGTCTGTATTAGGCTCTACATCTTTAAAAAAGAAGAAGTATTGATTGTATTGATAGAGCTCAGCTCGTAATGCTTCTTAGAGGGAAGATAATCCAATATAGTGTGAGGCGGATGTAATTGACCCCATGCTGATTAGAAGTGCTGCAAAAAAAAAAAAAAAAAAAAAAAACTACACCACCACACCAGGGCTTCATGACTTGGCAGCTGATTCTGGATCAGTGTTGATATCATGATTATTTCTGCAGCAGTAGGTGAAACATTCCTTTCTGGCTCTTTTTTTTTTGTATTTTATTTTAGACGCCGCCTGCAGTTCCCTCGGTGACCAGCAGAGGGCAACGCCGCCAGTCTGCTCCTCTTGTTTCACCCCCAAAGTGGGCTACAGGTCATCGGCTCGATGCTCCACAAAGGGCATCAAACACGGCAGCGAGGCCTTTTTGGCTGGAGGTGAGACCTGCACGCAGAAACCATCACAATGTGGAGTTTTTTAATCCTCTCTCCTTTTTTCCTGATTGCAACGGATTGTTCTAGAGGGTTATTAGCAGCGTCGCGTCACTCACACTCCCTCCACGTCTCTGCTCGAGCAGCTATTATTATAATTATGTCATTTATTCCAATTGGAGAAAACAGGCTGGAGTGAGCTCATGTGATCGTAGATGGAGCAACTGCTGCTGTGATTTAACGTGCTTCCGGTTTTAACTGCACGTTTCCTGTTGTGTCTTTTTAATTTTTAAATAACTTTATAATAATTATAATAATAATAATGAGCCTCTCTAACACGCCTCTGCACCTTTACACACGTCTGGATCACAGCTTCACAAAATAAATATGTATTATTATTCAGTGAATTATTATTCAACTATATATATACATATATATATTTATTTTCCTATACATATTTTATAATAATGTTTATTGTACGAGGCCTCATTCCTCAGATAATAGATCTGACGTGTTCGAGTAAATTAAATACAGGACAGGCCTTTATTATATTATTATTGTTCTTATATTATTATTATTTTATTGTATTATTCTTAGTATTATCGGTGCTCCCTGCCCTCCCGTTATCACCGCTGATCTCCAGGTGCGTCAGCTGCAAGCGGACGTCACCTTCCACCGGAAACAATACACAAAGGCGTCGAAGGCACGTGATGCTGATCTCTATTTTATTTATTTATGGCTGTATTTATTTTACTACTGGCTGAAATATTATAAATGAATAACTCCCTTTAATATTTTAGCATGTATTTATTTGTTGCCAAATTATGACATCATAATAGAATATCGGATGATTAATGACGTATTATTATTGGCTGTTATTAGTAGTTGTGTGTTGTTATTGTTGTTATTATCACGTTGCTTGTGCGTGAAGGCCTCTGTAAAACATCACTCTCCTCTGGACGCTGTGTGTGTGTGTGTGTGTGTGTGTGTGTGTGTGTGTGTGTGTGTGTGTGTGTGTGTGTGTGTGTGTGTGTGTGTGTGTTCTCCAGCAGCATCCCATGGCAGTGAATGGAGGAGGAATGAAAAAAGAGAAGTGTAGCCATGCATGCAGGAGTGGGAGGATCCACTTCGCTTCAATCTGGATCTCAGACTTTTTTTTGCAGCAGCAGCGACAGGAGCACAAACCGACCGACCGACCGACCAACCGACCGTCTGTCCGTCTGTCTCCGCTGCACGTCCACCAACACAGTCACAGCCGGGACAGCTCGCGCACGTTTCACTCCTGCCTGTGTTTTTGGGGGGTTGTGGGATTTGTTGTCAAGGTTGTTGTTGCTGCACCTTTTTTTTTTTTTTTTTTTTTTTTAACCACGCGCGTGAAGAAAAGTCTTCTTCCTCCCGTCGGCGCGAGGACGACCAGATAAAAGCGATCCGAACAGGTGACTCTTGTCTTCCACCTCTCCTCGTGCTCCTTTCTGTGTCCGCGCGCGCGTCTTCCTGACGCACCGGTGCTTGGATCCGCGTCGCCGCGTCTTTAAACCTGACTTTTACGCGCATTTCCATCTGTTTTTCCTCAGTTTTGCAGGCGGAACTTCTTCCTCCAAGCCTCGAGTCCTCCGCACGAAGTTTTTTAGTTTTTTTTTTTTAGTGTTGCTCCCGGATTCTCTTGCCGACTCTGACCGTCTTCTTATGGATATTGCAACAGGTCTGGTGTCACTGGAGCGCCTCTCCACGGGGGAACAGCCCGAGACGTGCATCATGCTGGACGGCATAAAAATCGAGGATCACCCGCTGCGATCGGGACAAGCCACGCTGGGTGTAATGCTCGGTAAGTTTTTATTATTTTCATTTATTTTATCTACTTAATAAAAGCTAAAATAAATATAATAATAAGATCAGTGTGTGATGTCAAACAGTGAATGTTTTTTATATTAAAAAAGTTTACGCACACACGGTGGATTAAACTATAATAGTGGAGATAATAAAAAACACACTTTTATTGTTATGTAATTGTGAACGTGAACCAGGCTGGAGGATGGATGTGACCTGGAGGCCTTCATCAAATCCATCCATTAAATTCTCTATGTTTTATTAAATTAAACACCAGTTGATTTCTTTATGATGGGACTTTTTGGAGAGTTCCCCCTGCAGCAGCAGCAGCTCTCTGACCCCCAGGCCTCCTCTCCTCTCCCCGGCTCCTCTGACGGGCCTCCGCCGTGTCTCTTGTCCCCCACGCAGGGAGCGACTGTCACCATCCGTCGGTGTGTGAAGGATGCCAGCGGCCGATCTCCGACCGCTTCTTGATGCGCGTCAACGACTCGTCGTGGCACGAGGAGTGTCTGCAGTGCACCGTGTGTCAGCAGCCGCTCACCACCAGCTGCTACTTCCGAGAACGGAAACTTTACTGCAAACACGACTACCAGCAGTAAGTCTACCTCTCTCTACCGATATCACCGCTCTCTCTCTCTTTCTGCGTCTCTTCACGGTGATTTCACAGAAAAGACAAACAAGGATATCAGGGTTTTTTGGGAGGGGGGGGGCTGGAGGCCTCGGTGTGTGACATTCACATGTTGCTGTGAAGTTATTTGAATTCTGCCTTATTTATTATATTTATATATATATATATATATATATATATATATATATATATATATATATATATATATATATATATATATATATATATTAATATGGGTATGAATTCAGCCAAAGACTGAGTAGTGAGTGGATGTGTGGATGTTGCTGTCATGTGATGCTGGTGTTGCCGCGGTGTGTCTGTGATGGCACTCAGGCCCGGCAACGTGTCGGCCGACAGCCTCGACGTTTATGACTTTATTCATCTTTTATTTGTTATTATTATGTCGCACACTTTGAGCTATTTCCTGCCTGCAATCATTTCCGACCCAAACAAAAAAATCACAATCAGACGCTTCAGATTCATTAAAAGAAGAAGAAGAAGAAGAAATGTGGGAAACATCATCAGAAGCGCAGTTTGAGTTTATTTTTCCGAGCGGCCTCAGTCTGGATTTTTACCGAAATCACGTTGGAAGAAAAATCTTGATTTAATTTAAATCACTGTTATATCGTGTGTTTGAATTTGTTTTAATTTAATGCAATATTTTCTGCAGTTTTCATATTTATTTTAGGGTATTTCATTGAATTGTATATGACGTGTTTTTGCTGCACGAGATTTAACGAGTTTAATGAAACGCAACTTGCGCGTTTATTAAGTGACTTACAGCCGAACACGCGACGCTTTTAGTGAGTAAAAATAGTTACACGGCGAGGCATTTGCGCACGTGACTCACACACGCGCACACTATTTACTATATACACACTATAAATGTAATTTAGTGTTAAATTTCACCGTTTCAAAATATATATTTATATATATATTATAAAAACAACTTATTTCGTTTTATTTTTGAGTGTAATAAAAACACCAGACTAATGTGATGTAAATCATAATTTGTATAATTTATTCAGCCAACTTAAAAAAACACAACATAATAAATAATATTAAAACAACAAAAAATAACACTTAATTAAATGATAATGTAGATATTTTCCCTCTTGTTCTTTTTTTGTTTTTATAGTTAATAACCTTTCTAAATGAGGCCCGTGGCCTTTAGAGGAGATACCTTTAATACATTGAAATATGATCTGCACAGATGATACAGTGAGGTAAATATTGCAGTGCTGAAGGGTTGGGACCTGCCAGCACCCCGGGGTGCTCCTGTGTTTCTCATCGCATGGACGCCTTTTTTCATGCTTGTCACTAAATGTTCAGCTTTTTGTGTCCGGCCTTTTGAGCGATTCTCCTTCGATTACCGGGACATTATAGCTCTCTGCTAGACACCTTGCAAGGCGACAAAGGGTTACATCTATTGCCATGCGTGCCTTTTCACCCGGCTTTGTGACGGCGGCGGTCGGCCGATAACAATAGAGGGGGGGGGGATTCATAGCGGTAACTATGGGATACCGGAGACACGGCGTCACGGCTCAGAGGTGACTGCAAGCCGAGACGGTCCGAGACGCGGAGCTCCTTCTTGTTGTGGAGTTAGATTTGTATTTATTTATTTATGCTGTGAAGAGGTAAAGATTTCTTTTTGCTTCCATAATAATCCACTTTTTGGAGATTTGGTGCAGCTTGTGTGGTTCAGCCGAACACGGCGTCCTGCTGGGTGACGTCCTGCTCACACACCGTTATTCATCACATCTTTTTAATTCTTCGCCCTCCTCCTCCTCCACACCTTCTTCTTTTTTTTTTGAAGTTGTTGTTGTTACCCCTCCCAGGTTAAACGCTAGCTGGAGGGTCCGTCCATCACACAGACACAGGGATCCCTTTTCTTTTTTTGTTTATTCCTTTTTTCCTCTATTGATGGGATACTTAAAGATGTAATTGGCACCTTTTTGACTTTTATGACACCCATTTAAGATGCATTTGTCAGCCCACAAACTGCTCTGGGCTGTGTAGAGAGCTCCTCGCCTTACAGAGGTCTTCGTGCCTAATTACATTCCTACAGCAACTGATTCATGCCCCGTAATCAGCTCTCACTAGCGATAATAAATCAAGGAATTGGCAAGCAGTCTTTTTTTCCCACCTTTGGAACAGGTTTAAGTGCAGACGGGGGAAAACAATTGTGTACCGTGTTATTAAACCTCCCACCAACACAGTTCAACACACCGGCTCCATATAGTGCAATTATATAGTAACAAGATTGGATTATACTGGCCTCCTCTTTTTACACCGCTGACCCGGCTTCACCGTCGCACAAGAAGCAGAATATAGAATATATATATTTTTATCTCTTTAAAGATTCAGGATATAGAATATAGAAAAAAACAGCGTTTTCCAGAAGGGCAGGGGAATAGAATTGCATATATTTCAGAAGAGGAAATAGTGCCTTTTTTTATGTGAGAATATTTCAAAAGAAGTTTGATGGAATTGAAGGCAAACAGGCAGAGCTGTCAGTTTGGGCGGCAGCCATCAGCCGTGGAGGAGGAACAAGCTGCAACGAGACGGGCGGTATGTAGGAGGCAGAGTGGAATTACACCACCCCGAGAGAGTGTGTTGTGCCCTGGTGTTTGGAGGTCAATTATACATCATTAGAAGGAGGGAGATCTTTTCTCCCGAGGGAGACCTTCCCTCTCGCCGAGGAGGCAGATGTTTGAAAGCAGCCGTGTAATAAGGCCGATCGCTCTGACCAGAGTGTGTGACAACACCCCTGTAATGGACCGCCGCCGCGTTACAAGCTGGCCACGGGCTCCATCCACCAAACATAACATTAACTAACCTCCATCATACACCACCTCTCCTCCTCCTCCACCCACTGTACTCTATAAACTTTTACATTCTTGCATTATTGCCTGAATTTCTAACTCAAATACACCAGCATGCAGATTTTTATTTATTTTTTTATTACAATTTTTTTTTAATTCTCGTGCAGTAAGCAAAAATTAAAATTCAGGTCACGGTAGTATGAGTAGTAGAAAAACACCAGCGGTGATGAAGCCATAAAAGCCGAGCTCCCCCTAGAACCTGCAGGACGATCCCCCGGTGTGCTGAGAGCTGCTTTTTTACAAATGTTTGGAGTGCCCTCCTGTGAAATTGTTGTTTTTTAATTAGCTTGTGCTTGGGACTCTTGCAGCGGTGTGTGTGTGTGTGTGTGTGTGTGTGTGTGTGTGTGTGTGTGTGTGTGTGTGTGTGTGTGTGTGTGTGTGTGTGTGTGTGTGTGTGTGTGTGTGTGTGTGTGTGTGTGCGTGTGGTGTGTGTAGCCGGATAGATGCTGACGGCTAGTCTTTCTGTGTTAGCTCACCAAGTGTGTGTTTTACTCGGGCACTCCCGTGTGGCCTGGCACTTTGTGAAACGCTCGTACACACAACCCAAAAAAACAACAAAGCGAGGGTGTGCTTGGTGTCGTCGACCCGGCTGTGTAGTTTAGCAGTTAATTAAAAGACGCTCCTCCGTCCTGCTGAAGGCTTCACCAGCAGCCCTGAGCCGACTTCCAGCTACACTTTCTTTTTTAATGTTTCTTAAATTCTCCCTAAAAAGGCTAAAAGTCCTCTCCGGCCTAGCTCCTGGGTTTAAATAAAAGAAGGACCTCTGCAGAGAGACAAATCTAATGTTAGAAACACTAAGCCAGATAATATTGCTTCAGCTTGCTGGGATGTTTTAGTGCTCGGCACAAGAACGGCCCCGTTCCTCTGCAAGGAAGTATTGGGTTTTAAGTCAACACGGCTCGGCCTGTCCCAGCAGCGTACGAGGATGCATCATCTGTCATCTCACGCTTTGCTAACTGTCCCCCCCCCCCCCCCCAACATACTCAGACCCATTAAAGGGCCTGTTGGCGTGCTATTTATTTGCATCACTAGCTCCATCTTGGATTCTCTGTTTTTGTGTCCTTTTCCGGTTCCCACAAATAGTCCTCCGAGCCATAAATATTTGATTCAAACGTATCGTCTTACCCTTTTGTATATATGAACAGAGCCGTTATACATTTCTTTGCACCAGTTACATCTAGGAAAGCCTTCTGTTTGTGTTCACTTGGATGGTTTTTGTATCGTGTCATGAAATCAGGTGATTTCACCAGGGTTTTTACACATAAAGATCCTCTGTTTCTTCTATTATTCTATTATTCTATTATTTAAATGTCATCAGTCATCACTTTTGGTTGCAATGATTCACATTACGTGTCCACATAACCCAGGTGGAATTAAAGGTAGGTAGGTAGGTAGGTAAATAGATAGGTAGGTAGGTAGGTAGGTAGGTAGGTAGGTAAATAGATAGATGGATAGATAGATAGATAGATCTTTATTGTCTTTCCAGGTTTATGGGCGACCCTGTATTATGAGGGCGTTTCTTCCGTCTGTTTTGGCTATAAATGAGTGGAAGCCGTGTGTGTGTGTGTACAGTAGTGTACTCGTATAGTAGTATAGTAATATAGTAGTGTCTGACTGAGTATGCAGCAGCAGCTGGAGCACAAAGCACTTTGCAGGATGCTCTGGGAAGCCACAGAGGCTCAGCCACGGTAATGCCCATCACCACTTTAGAGGCCAGACTGGTGGCGAGGGATGTGGAAAGAGGTCTCTGTGGCTGTGTGTGTGTGTGTGTGTGTGTGAGGATCTGCCGGGTGTGCTCACATTACACTGGATGATAGCAGAGGAACTCAAGCATGCAATTTGTTGGTAGCCACAATTGAAGCTGATCTGTTGGAGCCGGCTGTTGGGCGGCCATGGGACTGTCAGTCAGCCGGGAGCGCTAATCACGACGGTGGAGAGGAAGCCCTCGGCTTTTCAGCTACGTGGTGATTTTCATTACTGGCTCCGAGTCCAACGGGCCTTCAGGTTTATTTTCACAGCGTGACAACTCTTCATAACAACAAAAAAAAAAGAAAAAAAGCAAACCACAAACCCATTAAATGCAATTTACAAATTAGATTTTGGCTAAATCGGTTTCTCAACCGAGAAATACACTCACTCAGCGAATGTTTTCAATCTCAATTTCAATTTGCCAGATTAGGTTTGAAATTTCTTATTTTTATGTTTTTATTCAGTGTGAATATCCTTTTAAGGTGAACAGAATGGTGGTTTTTAATGGAGGCTTGTCGTGTGTGTTGTCTGGTGAATGGAAATAGCCCCACACTCGTGTCTTTCCAGAGGCTCCTGGTCGAACGTGCATGAGAAATCGAGCCTCGGCTGCTGGCTGGCGGCGGCGCTGCTGGCCCCAAACTGTGTATATGTGATCCGGCTCTGGAATGTTTTTCCAACACGTAGGCTTTTCACAGATACACCCGAGAGGACTGGCATCATAGTGGCAAGTGCTGCATTCAGACTGTTGTGTGCCCAAGACTTACTCTCACACCCGCGTCACACATTCTGGCTCTGCATGGCAATGGGCAGAGCACACACACACACACACACACACCCACCCCGGGGTGTGTGTGTGTGTGTGTGTGTGTGTGTGTGTGTGTGTAAGGGTGTTGGCCTGTGTGTGTTGCTTCCTCTCTTTTTCTTTCTTTGTCTCTAATCTAACGCTGATTTCAGTCTCCCAGTATAGATGTTTGTACCGATACACATTATTTTTTTTCTTCTTTTTAATCTTCATCAAATGAGATTAGCCCCCCAAATACCGGTATTCCTGCTCAAAAAGTGACTGACAGAGATTTGCACTTTTATCATTAAGTGTGACACTAAGCCGGTTCGCTGCTTTGTCTTGAATGGAGGGTCTGACGGAAACGGGGGCTCCTAATCCTTTTATTTGTGTCGGGCCCAGAAAAAGGAGTGAAGAATGGGAGCCGGGGTTGGGATGGGTGGGGGGGGCGAATGCCACGGCCCTTAGCACCCCCCCCCCCCCCCCCCCCCCCCTCCAGACCTCCACAGCCAAGTGAGCATGAGACTCATCCCATGTGGTCTAAGCACTCGAGTGGACACACTCACACATGTGTGCATCTTCAGCATGACGTTAAAAACGCTCGCTCCCACCTGTCCGATCCCCGGGATCTCCGTCGCCCCTGCTCGTCCGGCAGCGAGGGCCCCGGCCGGTGGCGGGAGGGTGAGTCTAGGGTGAGATTAATAAAGTTTGCCGGTCCCCTGGTCGAGGTCCAGCGCCGGGGCCTTTTGTCTGCGGCTCCCATCGGGGTTGTGGGGCTTGGGCTCCCTTTTGTGTGTGCACTCTGGTGGTAATCCATCTCCGGCGGGAGTCCCCCGGGGCACTTTATTTACTCATTCAACTGTTTGGAAGTCTGTTAGACTGCAGATCAGATGCAGTGAAACCAATGTGATTACTTTAACCAGCACTTGCAGATTCCTGCCCAGCACCCCGAGCTGCTCTGCAGGTGGGGACGCTCCTCGCCGGCACATCCCGACACATCCCGGCCCGTCGACGGGTCTCCTTTATCCTCCTGTGTTCCAGTTTGTTGTTTCCAAGCTGAGAAGCTGCCGTCTGACTGAGTTCTGTCTCTTTAGTGCAGCGGATCATAATTCAGCGGCGTAGTGAGTGTGGTGTCACGGTGTAAAAACCAACATCTATGTTTTATTGCAAACAATGAGATGGATTTGGTTATCCATCCATCAACATAAACCCGGAGCTATGTATTTGGGGGCTAACCCCCGTGTTAAACCGTTGCAGGCTGTCAGGCTCTGTGAATTTACTCCCCGCCTCTTCCCCCCGGCGCGGCTGGGGAATATGGTTGAAATCAGCTGCCAGGACCGCCATCTACAGCGAGGGAGAACCTCGCTGTTTAGAGGCCGCCGCTGATTGGTGATGGCTGCCTCGGCGAGAGGAGTAACCCCCGTATGAAAACAGTGCAGATTGAGTTTCTATGCGTCTGACTCTCGCCCCCCCCCCCCCCTCCCACGGCAAGCCAGCGTGATTTGTGCACGAGGTCCCGTGACCCATGGAAGCTTCAAAAAGCAGCGAGGGGAAATATTTGGATGATCCTGATGGGGGGAGTGGAGACGTGGGAGGGTAGAGGCCGAGATGACGGGGGCTCGGTCGGAGCGGTGTAAGGCAAGGCAGATGTGGAGAATCTGCAGTGCAGCCATGATGACAGGGGGAGTGTGTGTGTGTGTGTGTGTGTGTGTGTGTGTGTGTGTGTGTGTGTGCAGAGAAGATGACTTGCCCGTCTCGGCCTCGTCTCCAGACACCCGGCCCCGATGTCCTGCAGGACAGCTGGAACACAGACGTCATGTTCTGCACAAAAACGGTGGCAAACAGGAGAGTTGCATGCTATCAGCAGCTTCTATGCCCAGATACTGATCGTCTGTACCCCCCCCCCCCCCCCCCCTCTGCCGGTTGGATATTAATGTTTCCCAGAAAGCCGCCTCCATACGTCTTCCCTGTAAATCCTGCGTCTCGTTGCACGCTGCACAAACGATGGATACGGGGATAAAACACGAAGCTCTTTCATACGTGAACTCTCAAGATGGAGATTTTTCTATTCGCTTCGCCTTGATAAGAAAAATGTGTTGCCGTTCGCTCCATTCATCTTATAAAAAAAACATAGTATTGTTTGATTCAACCTCGTGGCCCTCGTGGCACATTATTTATGCACAGAATCCGCCTCCGGGGCCGCTTCCCTGGAAACCCCGTAGAACAGAAATAGCTCAGTAGACGAGCGGCTTGATGCAAACCCGAACTCAGCTAGAGGAGCTTTTTGGGTCGGAGGCAGCTCCCATCAGTCTCCTGGCCTCCTCGCTTGTCGCTGCCTCCTACTGAGAGTGGTGGGTTGGCTGACCCCTAGGGTGCCTGTCTGCCTTTTAGCGTTTTTAGCCCTGCAGGCCCAGTCCTCACTGGGGGGGGGGAGGTTAGACCCCGGGGCCAGAGTGCTGCTCTGAAACCAGAGCCCCGACGTTTGTGTTGTGATCCCAGCTGGAGAGACAGCTCTGGCTCTGAGTCGCAGCGTGCAGCCGGGGTCACCGGTGGCCTCGCCGACCTCCATCACACAGACCAGGACTGTATTATTTATCGACCCCGCCGCCTTCGGGGTTCTTCTGAGACTTCACAACAAGTAGCGGGGAATGATGAGGTCATATTCATATCAAAGCACATCCATCTATCTACCCCCGAATGTTAGTTCTGCCGGTGCAATTATCCAGATGAATGTTTCACATGACTCGTGCTGTCAGTAACGGCTCTCTGTCGGGGAAACACAATGTCATCTGTTATGTCTGTGTTGGACGGGCTCGCTTTTCACATTTAGAATCTGTGAAGTAACCAGAAAGTCTGGTTTCGGGGGGAAATGCCACTTTGTGGTGTGAATGTGTCTCCCAGTCTCTCAAAGCGGGCCGTGTTTATCGTATGGTGTCTTATAGGTTCCAGCTTCGCTTTGCGTTCGGATCGTGTCTCTCGCATTCCTGCGTGACTGTGCTTGCGTGTGTGTGCATGTGTGTGTGTGTGTGTGTGTGTGTGTGTGTGTGTGTGTGTGTGTGTGCGTGCAGCGGCTCTGTCGCCCGGCCAAGCGTTGGACATGCTGTTGGCAGGCGACACAGTCTGTGGATTCTCCTCCCGGTCGTGTTGCTCTGGAGGCAGAAAAGTGGTGCGTGCCACCCAAACCACCACCTCCTCCTCCTCCTCCTCCACCTCCTCCTCCTCCTCCCCCCTTTCTATCATCAGCAGACTGGCCTTTTCCCTGCTCTCCATGCTCTCCTTTCCCGGGCCCCAGAGCCTGGGCTGTGGCCTGTGGATGAGTGCTACATCCTGGCTGTCAGCACAGGGGTTAGCTGGGGATTGGCCTGTGGTGGAAGTGCAGTATCAGGGCCTGTCTGTCAGCTCCTCGTTCTGCCCCCCCCCTCCTCCCTCGGCGGGGCAAACACACGGCGAGCGACCGACTCGGATCTCTGGCTTTAAAAAAAAAATCAAATGAAATGATGGCCCCTCTCAGAACAGCATATTCATCGCGGTGAAAAAGGAGGGCTGTTTAAAAGCCGTAAGTGCTGCGCGTTGTGTTCTTAAACAGACCGCGGACGCTCTGACAGATGGTTTCCTATTTCACCCATATTTCATTTCAGGTACTTTTAACTGTCGCATTCTGACTTCCGAGGAAGAACCGCTCACGCTCCCTGGAAACCTTTGTTTTCATTGTATTTATTTTTTTTACTGGAAAGAAGAAATCTCCATTCATCACCCTGATAAACGTTTGCATAATGTGATATTTTAGAAGCCTTGCGGGTGATCTATTCTCCTCCGTGATTCTGAATGCACGGAGCCATACCTTCACTCGTATCACCTTATCTGCTTCACACACACACACACACACACTTACCCATCTGCACCACACATGGCCACAGACAGGCCTACACATGTCGGAGGATTTGCGACTGTAATCAGATTAATTGGTCCATCTCTCCTTGGAAACATCACACGTACACATGAAGGCCTCTGGTAGCTTTCAGCTGGATGCCGCTTACACTAACCAGAGGCCAGGCAGCAGGCGTAAGGTCGGCGGGGTCGCGGCACGCTCTCCGCCATCAGCATCCCTTTATGGCTTACATGCTCCGGGAATTATTACAGCACTCAGGGCCTGGTTCGGTCTGACAGAGGAGGAATTTCTATCTGCTCCTCTCGAGGGTTCCCACTTATTTTAGCCGCACTTTTTTTTTTGCTTAAATTTGACATTTTTTTCTCTCCTCTTCGCAACATAAACAGGAGAGTTGGTGTTGTTGGCAGAAGCCTCGGCCTCTTCAAAGACTGGCGAGGGGAAAAAACACTTTTTTAGCGAAGAATATTCTAAGTGCATTAACCATAATCCTTATTAACATTCTCCGGGCTGCATGCAGGTCCAGCGCCTCGGTACGCACTGTATGTTTTTCTTCTTGCCCACAAGTATGTCTATGTGAGGGCCTATCTACACACACGCTGCCATTCATGCTTTTATTATAGGGTTCAGCCTCGCCACAACTCACACACAGCACCGAGTCCCGCCGGCCGCCGGCCCGGCTCCTCTTCAGACCCATCTGTTTGCATGTTTCCTATTGGCTGTGGAGGTCGTCATCGCCGGCTGTAAACCGTGCTGAGGGTCACGTCAACATGCTTCCAATCAGCGATCACACCCGGGGGTCCTTGTAACTAGGGGGCGCTGCAGCCGTTGCTAGGGGGAAATATTGTAGAAAACCTAAAGAGCAACTAGTGACAGAGATATAAGATATCAGGGGACAGATCTGGAGTCAGCACCGATGGGGTGAACTCTGTGTTCTCTGCCATATATATTTTATTCTGGAATTTAAAATCCACCTAAAAACAGGTTGACACTTGTTCATTTTGAAGATTTATTTTATGAGGCTCATTAGAGACGCAAACTTCACCAAACCGCCCTAATTACTGACAGTTTAATTATTGTTAACAACCGCTGTAACATCACTCCTGTATCATTAATATGATCATTAATATCACGTTGAAATGAAGACACGTACTAGAGTTTATCCTACAGGTGTATATTCAGTTAAAACCCACAGAAGTTAGCAGGAAGTGATGTCATGAAGCCCCGGTTTGAGAATGTAAGGAATAGCGTTTTAATAGAGAATGCTTTATTACTCGTCAGCAAACAAACCAGCTGTAAAAGTGGCTTCTTTTTGAATAAGTTAATTGAGTGGATCTAATTTACACCGATGTGAAGAGTTGATCCTGGATGAAGTCATATTTTTAAAATGAGCTGATGAACATTTAAAGAAAGTGTAAACTGTTAAGTTTGGTGGTAGAATGAGTGTTTCATTATTAAGTAAAAGACTGTTTACATTATGAGCTGTCATCTCAGGAAAATATAATAAACATGTATATTATATTTAGCAGAGAAAGTTCTAGAAACATAGTTATGGCTATGAGGGTGTTATGAAGAGTATCGCTATGGTAACGGATAAGTGTCAATCACAGAAAGACTTCTCCCTGCGCTGCCTCGTGTGGTAAAAACCAGCGCTGCCGACACTCAAGACGAGCGAAACAAACCCCCTTTTTTTTCCAGCGAGTAGTCTTTCATCCAGCTCTGGTTTTTTCACACATTCTGGCGCTAATAAGCTGTGACACGCCCTAAACAACGGCGCTCTCAGAGAGCGCGGCGGCGTGGAGCGGCGGTCGGTGTCCGGGGGAAGCCTGTGGTTCTGGAGCCAGAGACGGAGTCGTGGCCTGCCGTCCCACTGAGATGACAGGAAGATAAGAAAGAGAAGTGGCCTCTCTGCACAAAAACATCCCACCAGGAACTAACCTAACCTGGGGGAGAAACGGGGGAGGGGGGGGATGTCAGAATCCTTAGTGGAAGAAAGTAGAAGGAGAAGAAAAACCAACACTTCTTCTTCAAAATGAGGATTTCTCGATCAAGTCTTTAAGTAGCGAGATGTCCCGCGTGGTAGCACGAATATCCATATCCAGTTTATACGTCAACATCACAACTTTGGCTTCGTGACTTCGTCTCCCAACCAAGCCACAGGAATACAGGGGGGGGGGGGGGGGGGGGGGTGTAAGCGACAGGCTCTTGGCAGACGAAGCCCCTGCAGTTATAACTTAGAAAAACGCTTCTACTTTGCAATATTTGAGACGGCGGAGTGAGCGAAGGTAGCCGTTTCTCCTCGTGGCCGTAATGAGGGAACCGTGGGGAGGCGGAGACGGCGGAGACGGCGAGCAGCTTTTCTGGAAGCGGCACTAACGCGGCGGATCAGCGGCATTAAAAGAGATTTACACCGCCGGCTCTGAGAGCGCTTTCTTTCTGCTCGATGGCTCCTCTTCGGCAGATATTTCACGGAAGTAATAAACTGCTCTGACAAGCGTTCGAGTGGCTGTGAAACATCCCTCACGGCCTGCAGACGTCCATCACTTCTATGGCGGCCGCCACCAAGCGTCTCCGCCACCGCCTCGGCTCCACGCCGCTCATTCCTGCAGGGTGTCATGTTGTTGTTTGTATCGGAGGAGCGTTGCGTAACTAACTGGGAGACATGGAGCGTTACGTTTCTTACGGTTTTTGTCTCGTGGTGCTTTTCCCTCCCGGCGTGCGGCGGCGGCTTCTTCTTTTGAAGCGATGGCCGGGTCCAGGATGAGGCCCGGGTCCAGGATGAGGCCCCGGGCCCAGGAGGAGGCCCTACACAGTGTACCATGTCGTACTCCCACTGTGCTGACCAACGTGGGCCCCCGTAACTTTTAATGGTGCTTTGGCAAATGTTCATGGAAACTTCTTAACCTCGCTTTATTCTTCTTAATTGACCATAATGATTTGTTTTTGGCGTCTTTGATGTGAAGCAAACCCGCGGCCCCGAGAGTGAAGGTTGGAAAGAATATGCATTATCTGCTAATTATTAAGATAAAGGGGGCGGGGCCGGCGAAACCAGAACCAAAAGGGAACATTTGTGTCGAGTAAGGCACGGTCCTCGTGGTCTTTGTAGTCTCGCCGGAGCCGCAGGACGTCATGACGGTCCCCTTCTGGACCTGGACCTGGACCCGGGGGTGGAGGAGGAGGTGGAGAGGGTCATGCCGTGGCACGTTGGGTTTCATCTCGACCTCGTACAGGTTCACGGAGGATCGGCCTGCTTCTGATTAGTCAC
Source organism: Eutrigla gurnardus (assembly GCF_963514095.1). Lineage (NCBI taxonomy): Eukaryota > Metazoa > Chordata > Actinopteri > Perciformes > Triglidae > Eutrigla > Eutrigla gurnardus. Next base: position 2,666,462 of record NC_139936.1, on the reverse strand, counting down.
TCTGATCCGCAGCGATAAACAATTCCTGTGGTCTCCTGCTCAAAGAAACATCGCTGGCAACCATTCACGGGTGGCTGTGTGTGTGTGTGTGTGTGTGTGTGTGTTTTAAATATTTCCAAAAATGCGATCTAAATAATCAGTATGTGACCCAGAAGCAGCGTGGGCTTTTTATCTGCTTGCATGTGGAGATCGGTCGACAGAATAACGGGATGTTCTCATGACATCACACTGGTGATCTGCAATCCAAAACATGAGGCTCCTCTCATTACGATGGTGAGATAGTCCCGTTAGTCTGATATGTCTTCATGCCAAACGATCTACAACCCAGACCAGAACCAGAGGGGTCCATGGAGCCGGTTTTAGTTTTTTTGTAAACGTCCTCTTTGCCCTCCTTTTCGCTGGTAAACGGCTTGAGTTTTATCTGTCGTTTCCGCACAGACGCCTGGCATGGAGCCCGCGGGTGATAAAAACGTCCTGGGGAGGTACGTGTTTACGGTGAGCATCCATGAGGTCGGCGGGATCAAAGCTCTGTCGAGGAGGACGTGAAGCAACGAAACAGGAATCATAAACAGAACGAGCCAGTTAGTCATACAAATCAGATTTATGATTTCTGCTCTTTTACTGCCGTGAAACTTTTACATCCACAAAAAAAACAAAAAACGGGCCAGTAAAAGAAGAACAATAGAGACTTCAGACCACAAATAGACCTCGTTTTTTGGTTCTTTTCTCCCGATGGGATGGAAATGCTGTTTGACTTTTTCATTCCGGGTGATTCTCCGGTTCGCTCTCTACGAGGAAACGATCCAGCGTCACACAGGAGGCTTGTGTTGGCCTCGGCTCGGCTTTCTTCTCTGGCGCTCGTCGGCCGCCAGTCGCTGATTGAGTTGACTGTTTTAGCTGAACGCGTTCACTAAAACCCCCCCGACCCCCGACCCTCGCTGCAGCGTCGCATTCAGGCTAATAAATACATTTCACCGTGTTTTCACAGCAGAATCAGTTCAGCTTTATGAGCTTTTTCCAAAGTGCTTAGTGTTTCTCTGCTTCTCCTCCTCCTTCATCTCCTCCTTCACCTTCTTCTCCTCCTTCTCCTTCTTCTCCTCCTTCATCTCCTCCTTCACCTCCTCCTCCTCCTTCGTCTCCTCCTCCTTCGCCTTCTCCTCCTCCTTCGTCTTCTCCTTCGCCTTTGCCTTCTTCCTCTTCCTCTCCTCCTCCTCCTCCTCCTCCTCGTCCTGCAGCAGTGGGAGTGGTGTACCACCCTAACCCAGCTTGCTGTCCTCTCCGTGTTATTTTGCCTTGAGGCTGCAGCTTTAAGTGGGAATTATGACTTGGGAGATAAGTGTGGAGATAAGTCGAGGCCCGCGGAGACGTATGAGGTGTCGGACGGCGGAGAGGAGCACCTGACCTGGAAACTAATGGTGCGAAGGTGCAAGTGCAGCGCGTCCACCTCCTTATTCATCCGGGCGACGTGAACGCCCGAGATCACCACGCAGATACCAGGAGGCTGCAGACGCTCCACTGGTTAGTGTTGGAACTATGAACAGGGTCACAAAGTCACACTCGAGCACTTTCCAAGCACTTCAAGGTGCATTTCCATGCTTTTCCAGCCCCTTCTAGCTGTGGTAAACTCCATATTTGTATCAATGCAATGGTCAGTATTCAGTCTACTTATTATGTCACTTGTTCATCACATTAAATGAGATGTTATTGTCCTCTAAACAACCAACATGATGTTTGGAGACAGCTTTTTACAGAAGGACCACAAATGAAAGGAAAACTAATTCCACTAACAGATCCACAGAAATATAATCACCAACTATTTTCATCATCTGTTCATGGACAAGGAAGCGTTTCATTCTTTAAATATGCAGATTAGGCCTCATTAATATTTGATCTGGACCCTCCCCTTCACTTCAGACGCCAATGCTCTCCCTTTTAATATCTCAAATATTATAAAAGTATTGGTACGATAATGACCGTAATATGTAAATGGAGAGTCATAACGAGATATTAATCCTGGGTGAGGAAGCATTAATAAGATCGTATAGTCTCCTCCCCCCGAAAAAAAGTCAGATTGCATTCCCTTCAGCAGAAAGACATTTTTTTTTATAGTTTTAATACATTAGTTTACTTCCTAAACTCTGAACATTCGGTGAATTCAGTCGCATGTCGTCACGTTAATTATGAAGAAATACACAACGACGGGATTTATTCTTTTGGTTTCTCCAGAAAAGGAAGGGAAAGTGATTAGGTTGCTGTTTCGCCGAGGCGTGTGGGAGAAGCATTCATCTCTCTCGGTATGTTAATTCTCGGCCCCGGGGCCCGAAGCAGCCGTCATTCTTTTGAACTTTCTTTCTCCAGCGTTGCTGTTCTCCCGTCAGGTGAACTTGTGGCCTCGTAGCATGTTTATTTATTAGACAATCGCTCACATAAAAGATGATGAAGTTGATGCCTTTACAGGCCCCCCCCCCCCCACCCCCTCCAAAACGTGAATTTAAGCTTTAAATTTGTCGACGAGCTCACATGCCAGAGGAGTTCACTCATTGGACGTCGGCCAAGTCGCTGGAAAGAAGCCGGACCAGATCGTTGTGATCTGGCAGAGCGTGTCGGGGAAGCAAAGTGCTTACAGGATCCTTCTGTGATCAGCGATCTCTCACCTGATCCTTCAATCCATTCATTTAATAACTCGTGTGTCAATGTGAAGCACATTTCTGCTGCTTAACCAACCGCAGCACTTCTTGGCAATATCGTGTTGATTTCTGAAGAGTCGTTGTCAGGCAGCGAGCATCCTGAAAGGTCACGGGGTCGTCCGATGATGGATATATATATATATATATATATATATATATATATATATATATATATGGTCAGCTTGTCAGTCAGGTTGCCTGGCGGTGTTGTTGTGTGTTTTTTCTTTTTTAATCATTTCATCTTTGCTGGGGGGCTCTCCTGAGACGCCCGGCTAACGTTTAGCAGTCTGCGGCTGCGAGGACCCCGGGGCTCGTCTAAGCCCCCCCCCCCTCCCTGTATCCGCCGCTGCCATTATTAGCTCTGCTCTCTAGAGCTCGCCGCTCATCTCTCCCCTGAGAGGGCGGCTGAGAAATGAAGCGAGCCGGGGCTGGGGCGGCAGCGGCGGCGGCGGGCCAAGAGCCCGACATGGAACAGTAATTACTCCATTGATATTCCTCGCACAATAACACTGTCATCTCTCATTTGCATAACCTCGGCTTCGCCGCCGCAGATGAATGCGTGTGATCCGAGGCTGCAGGCGTGGGGGTTTTTTTGGGGTGTTTTTTTTCTCCACCTGCTTCCGGGTGTTGGGTTTCGAACACGCGGGGATAAACTGTGATTGTGATGAAGGTGACCACCTCTCTGCTGGTCCTCGTCTTCATCGTATTTGGTGCATAAACAACCCGGCTGTGAGAGAGGAGGCTGCAGTGTGAGTTTGAGAGGAGGGGGGGGCGGTGCGGGGGTGTCAGCGGATGTCATAGGGCCCTGTCTCACTCCTTGGTTAATGGCCATTGGTCATAGGCTGTCTCCCCTTTATTTCTTTTGCTCTCCTGCTCGATCCTTCCAGGTCTCCCACTGGAGCGTCGCCCTCAGGCACCGCATCATTTATTGCTGTCAGGAGTCACAGGGGAGGAGGGGGGAGGAGAGGGAGGGAGGGGGGAGAGGATGTGCTGCAGAGAGAAGCCAACGAGAGGCGATGGGGAGGCGGGCAACGCTACACTGTCAAATCTCAGCCGTTGAATATTTAATGGAGCCTGGAGTGTTTATTTAGTTAGCCTGTCGATTTTTACCGCTCTGTCAATAGCGGCTCCCGTGTAGCCGGCTGATGATCTTTAGTGTCTCCTCCCCCAGGAGACGCCAGGCACTAAATGCAATTATGGATTTTTTTTTTTTTTTCCCTCTGCACCGCAATGTGTTTGATATTTTTTACTGATCTAATTTGCAATCTGGTAGTTTATTGTTTGGCATTTTAGTGGCGCTCAAGTGGCGAGGCAAATTTGATTTCCCCTCATAATTCTTTATAACTTCATTAATGCTGTTAGCACATTGGCACAGATCTTAAATAAAGCTGGAGAATCATTGCATGGATGAATGCATTCCTCGTTTTATTGTCTCCGTGCCCCATTCTTTCTTTTCTCCTCCTTTTGTTTTTTTTTTTAGACCGATTCTGTTTCTAATTAAAAACCATCCTGGTGGTGTGCCGTCTTTGTGAAATATGAAATCATAATCTGATTTGAATGGCTCCCTTCACAGAGGCGTGTAGTCTTCAACCCCGGATCTGTTGTTGTTGGTGGGCAGCGTGAAACCGAATAAAAACAACTTCTCTCTTCTGTGGCGTTCGCCTCATCTCCGGAGACAAACGAGCGAATTAGCGAGCAAAAAAAGAGGCCAAAAAGCGAAACTGGGGCGAGATCAGTGTGTCTCCACGTGAGGATCCGAGGGCCCCGATGACGGATGTGTTAGTTAGAGGGCGCAGCATTAGCCGTAATGCTGTTAGCATGTAGCCTGCGTGAGTGATGTGCTAGTTAGATGCCCAGCAGTCGAGCTAATGGTGTTAGCGCGTTGAGCCTTCAGAGGGATGCGATCGGTTAGGCTGTGATGGATGAGTGTCGCGCCCGCCGAGGCCTGCGAGCCTCCTCATTCGCCGGCCTGTCAGCCGCTTAAGTGGACGTGCACAATTAGTCCCGGGATCAGACGCTGCTTAATCTGATGGAGGGGGGGGGGCTCATTTGGCCGGTGGTGAGAGAATGATGGCCGCCATAAAAAAGCCAAAGAGTGAAAGCAGTGAGAGAGGAGCCGCTGATAAACATCTTCTCATGGAACACGACGGTCACGGCCGAGGAGGCAGCGAGACAGGGAGCTTTATTTTGGAGAACTTCCTGTCGGCTTCACATTAAGATGAAATGAAGGATTTAGGGATCTGTGAATGACAGACGGGGCTCGCTCTCACATCATATGAAAGGAAGGAGGATCTGCTGCAGGTCCACAAAACCAGTTCTGGTCTGGATCTGACGCCTGTCCTCACCGGCACTCTGTGTAGCATTTAAAATCTGGTTATATACATGAATATCTAATATTTAGTCAACTGTGTGGTTGGTTTTTCTAAATCATGTCCAAATCCATGAGTTTACGTGATAAGAAACAGAAAATTGCAGTGTAGTGTTTTATTTCCTCATCTGCTGTGATTCTCAGTGTGTTATCTGCAGTATTCCCCGCCATCGCTGCTTTTATTGGCTGGTTTGGAAGCATCCCGTCTCTCTAATCAGGACTGTCATCAGACCCCCCCCCCCTCCCCCATTCTTAACGATATGAGAAGTTTTGCACTCGGGCCGTGTTTGAAATTCATGGTCCTTATCAGCTGGCAGAGAGAGGGGGGGGGGGGGGGGGGGGGTGTCCTGTCATTTGTCTGTAATAGTTTATGATTCATCTCCACCTTTGACTAAATAATGAGGGATGACAATTAGAGCGGCCGTGGGAGTCGGAATCAAAGAGAGATTCTCCTGGAAGACCGGCCTGTCTGAGCTCCCAAACCGGATCCAGATGTGTGTCTGCTGCTGCCATGGTGCTGCTGTTGCTAATGCTGCTGCTGTTAATGCTGCTGCTGCTGCTGCTGCTGTCAATGCTGCTGTTAATGCTGCTGCTGCTGCCATGGTGCTGCTGCTGCTAATGCTGCTGTTAATGCTGCTGCTGCTGCTGCTAATGCTGCTGTGAATGCTGCTGTTAATGCTGCTGCTGTTAATGCTGCTGCTGTTAATGCTGCTGCTGCTGCTGCTAATGCTGCTGTGAATGCTGCTGTTAATGCTGCTGCTGTTAATGCTGTTGCTGCACACACAACAGCCTCTCTCTGCCAGCCAATCTCTCAACCTCTTGCTTGCAAACATGACAGCAGACTCTCCCGGTGAGCCCCCCCCCCCCCTCCTCCTCCTCCTCCTCCTCTTCCTCCCAATACTAGAATTCCAGCTCTCAGAGCCGAAGGCTGCAGAGTATGTTTCTGTGCATGCTGTGATTTATCTAACCTCGCTCTTGTCTTTGTCTCGCCTCGTCCTTTTAGTTCTTGTGTCTCTTCCTGCTTGAATAAAACCACAGATATGGATGTAAGTAGGCTTTTAGTCGGCCTCGTATATATATCTGGCAGATTGGCACGAAACTGTTGCACGAGATCCAACAGATATTATTTTGATTTATATATTTGTGCTCATCCAACTTGTTCCTGCTTGCAAAGAAAGAAGAAGAAGAGAGTGGAAGCCGGTGGATTGATGTGGATGTGGATGAGGGTGGGGGGGGGGTGGGCGGGGGGGGTGTTGTCACTCAGCGGCTGGATCAATGGTCCGGTGTGGCAGAGAAAAGGCCAGCGGAGCTCTATTGATATGTTTAACAAATTAGCCCCGATGACGGCAGGTGTGATTGTGGAGCGGCGCTCTGGGGGTCAGCTCGTCATATGGCGGCTAACAGACACGATATTGCTGCGTGTCCTGATCTCTCCATTCCCTCACAATGGCATTAGGGGCACCCCAGGGAAATAAAGAGTCCCACTACCCTATCCCCAGTGCTCTTCAAATTAACTCCCCAGAAGGTTAAGCTCCCTGATTCATAATTATTCAAGCCCTCTCTCCCTCTCTCTCTCTCTCTCTCTCTCTCTCTCTCTCTCCCTCTCCACAGCCACTTCGCCTGAGTGGCACTTGGCTTTTTCTCTCTCTCTCTGTGTGTGTGTGTGTGTGTGTGTGTGTGTGGGAAAAGCCCAGGAATTAGATTATCTAAGCCTGACCTGTGAGCGCACACACAGCCCAGATGACGGCAGCGGGATTGGACTTGATCTCTGCCTGTCTAGCTGTCTCTCTATTCAATCTACCTGTCTGTCTCTCATGCGGGGGTTATTGCCTGCGAGCGTCCCTATGGATGAGACTCTCCTCTGCACTCGAGGAGCCGGCCGGGTGTCAGCGGCGTCGTCTCACTTGGCGTGGACTTGATTTGAATGATGCGATCGGCCTTCAGTTCCCGTGGTCCTCGTCTGGTCGGCTCATTAAATACGAAACCTGCCACGCAAAGACGGGAGGGACGACTGCAGATGTAGCTTCTAAAATACACTCACATGATGATTTTTTCTTAATATCTAGGAATTTAAAAAGCAAGGCATTCGACTGCTTTTAAGAGTTTCATTTTAATTTAAATGCACCAGGATTAGCTGCGTGTTTTTTTGCTTCTTTTCTTTCTTTTTCTTGAGCTCTTAGACGTTGGGGTCTCGCTGGAGAACAACACTCTCCAGACAGAGAACCTTCCACGAAGAGAATTTAGTGCCAATTAAATCCAAAGTATTCCATCAATCTGAACAAGAGTGCAAATCGCCATTTTTTTATTCCTCCCCTCGTGTAGCCGCTCCGCCGCCGCCGAGGCCGAGCGAACATCCGCCCTGAACACTCGTCACACTTCTCAATCAGCCTCCCAAAAGTCAATTGGCTTCCTCTGGAGGCCCGCCAGGTAACGTAATGAGGGGACCGCTCCTCCTTCCCCTCCCTGCAATCCCATAATTAATCTCCTGATTCCACCACTCACCGCGTCATGACAGATACCGTTTGTGTTGGCTGCATAACGGCGAGGCGTTCGGGTGCTTTCCCCCAGCGTGGCTTTTTGTTTTGGAAAAAAAAACGGTTATAAAGCTCATTCCTTTACAGCTCTGCTGAGGGTTACATAGCAAAACAACACTCCCTCTGGGCCCCATTAGGAGACAAAGAGAAGCACACACACACACACACACACTTCTCAAGCAGGTAGCCTCATAATTTAGATAATGACTGGGAGTGAGATAAACTGTGTAAAGTGTGTATTACAGGTAATTGGATCTGCAGTGTTGTTGGCTATATAAGCATCCGTGTGTGTGTGTGTGTGTGTGTGTGTGTGTGTGTGTGTGTGTGTGTGTGTGTGTGTGTGTGTGTGTGTTGGTTCTCCAGCCTACAAGGGGCACCAGGAGATGGACTGTCAATGATAAGTGTTGTTTCTGGAATAACGGCCGATTTGAGATATTTTGGAAGCGAGAGATATTTTCCTCCCGCATGGCCGGAGCCGGAAGCAGATCAGAATCCCAGCTGTGGGGGGGCAGGGGGGCCGTGTAGAGGGGGGGGTCTGGCTCCGGACAACTTTTTTTTTATTTATTTTTTTTTACATCATTTTCTCCTCGGATCCCCGGCGGTTTCTTTGCGAGTACGTCCAGTTAGTCGGAGGATGACAAACACAACACCCGGGGCTGTCAGGATGATCACGTTGAGAGAGGTTGTGGGGTTTTTTTTTTCTCCGAGGTGAAGCCGAGAAAAGTTGGAGCCATAATGAGAGTTGTCAAGCTCCATGAGGCTGAGCAGGCGGGGGGAGTGAACTGGAGGGTGCCTTTGGGGGGGGCTTGGATCTTCCTGGCCTTTAAAGAGATTACCTTGGCGGTGTAAGGAGCAGGTGCACCGGAGGGAAGATAGGCCAAGCAGCCCATTACCCATCCTGCAGAGGAGCCCTCCTCGCTAGCTTCATTAATAATCTGATGATGAATCACTACTTTAATTGGACCTTTATAGCTGTTGCCTAATCCCTGGTACCATCTTTTCAACTCTTATTTTTAATTGGCTGGTAGTTTGTTTTTATTTCACGCAATAGTCATATTTTTAATTGATTAAGTTTTTGTTACTTAATTTGGTGAAGGATGGGTTGGATGAATAATGGAGGCTAAATGTGACGCCTCTTTAACGAGGCTTCTTCTTCTTTTTTTTCTTCCAGAAAGGTGAAGCCGCTCCGTCCGTTCGGTTCAGGGTGTTTCCTGTTTTTAAGACTACACACAGGGTCAGATTTCTCCCGACCTTAATTAGATGAGGGACGGTCTAATTAAATCAAATTCATTATCCACAGCTCCAGAAATCAAGAGCTCTATTGGAAATAAGGTTAGGCTCCCCCTCATCCATCATGCCTTAACTAACCAATTTACCGCGCCAGCCTTTTGCATGAGGCATTATTACCTTGTCATAAACACTTACCTTTAAAATCCCTGAATCAAGCCGTGATATGCGAAGCTTTTATCACATTAGTTTGTGCTACTGTTGTCAGCCTCTTTCTGCCGGAGATAAAGTAGGCGCCCCGGTAATTATATTAAGCCACATAAGGCGGAGACGGTGCAAAACGACTGCTATTTAAAGCCGGCTGATAATTCGGTGTAATTAAGACGTAGTACGGGTCGTCGTGCTGGAGAGGCATCGAGGGCTTTTCTGTGGAGCAACACTGAAAAACTGTGGGTTTTTTTTTTTAAAGAAGAGTTGAAACATGACGTCACTCTGCCTTGGCTGCGTCTTTAATGGCGCTAACGATGCTCTTGGCGGCGGCGGCGGCTTGTTCCTGCAGCCGTGAGTCACTGTGCGTCGTGATGTTCCTGAGATCAGCTGATCTCTCTCCGAGGGCTTTGATATCACCGAAAAGAGAGATTTAAGATGCCGTCTTTTCCCTGATTTTAGCATGTGAATGGTCCGCTGAAGGTGTGAGAATGCTGTTTGCTTCGACATTTATAACGGCCGGCCTTTAAACGCCATATTCTGGACCACATGAGGCCTGTCTGCTGATCTGCGTTGGAAAGTGAATTAGTGAGCTCCGCTCTAAAGCCGCTTGATGGCAATGGGCTGAGAGCGGTGATTTGTTGGCAGTGTATATTTCAGGGGAGGGGAGGAGTGTGTGTGTGTGTGTGTGTGTGTGTGTGTGTGTGTGTGTGTGTGTGTGTGTGTGTGTGTGTGTTTGTGTGTGTGTGTGTGTGTGTGTGTGTGTGTGTGAGGGGTAGGACAGGGGGGCCTTATCACTCAGTGTTTACTCCCAGTGAATTGAGTTGAAATAATAGTCTTTCTCCGAGGCGAACAATGGAGCAGGCTGCAGGCCGAGGGCTCAGGCTGGTGCAGAGCTGGTCCGCCACTTCAAAATGAAAGGCTGAGCCCGGGGCCATGGAGGAGGGGGGGGGGGAGGACAGTGGGAGTATTGTGGTGGGGGGGGCGGGGGAGGCCTTTATGTGGACGGCTACACCAGTCACGGAGCAGACACCCCTCTGACAGGCACCTGTGTGGGACAACGGGGAGCGTGGAGAGGGGTGAAGCGGCGAGGCCTCGGGGCGCCGGCATCGCTGGCTGGAACAAAAAAAGGAAGATGGCTGCCCCGAGGACAGAGGAGCGACAGGTCCCCCCCGTGGGACCAAACCCGGGTCCCTCAGGTCTCCATGGGACTGGTGGGACGTGTCAGTCTGTTAGCCCCCCCCCCTTCAACACTCATAACCTCTGGCTATGAGCTGCAGGAGTCTAACCTGCAGAGTGTGTGTGTGTGTGTGTGTGTGTGTGTGTGTGTGTGTGTGTGTGTGTGTGTGTGTGTGATCTTCAGCTGCAGCTCGTCCCCTTCATTTATCATTCTGCAGTATAAAGTGCTGCCACGGCGATATAGAACCAGCTGCTTGTTCCCCCCCCCCAACAACACAAAGACACTCTGGACTAAAAGAGAGTGTAAAATCGGTGTGTGAATACAAACCTTTTCTCCTCTGAGAGGCCTGACCGCGGGTGTCACTGCGGCGGGAGACATTGTCATCGCGGCGGTCTGAAGGGCGAAGCCTCCCGTATCCCCCCCCCCAATGAGAGGCTGCATAGCTACAGCTGCACTCCAACTCTCTGGAGGATTCATACGAGTGGAGGCACCTGTATCTCCGTGGGCGTCCCTGAGAAGTCAATGAGTCACTGAGGGGGGAGGGGCCAGTACCCAGGGGGGAGGGGCCAGTTAGGCCCATAATGACAGTCAGCTGAGACCGCCGGGTTGAGTCGAGGTGAGACAGACCTGCTCTGCCTTCCAGGCTCACCTTGGGGGGACGGGAACCCTGCAGAACCGGTTCTCTCCCAGCTGGAGGGACGCAATGTTCCTCCTCCATGTTCCTCCTCCATGTTACTCCTCCATGTTCCTCCTCAAACTGACTCCTCCACCTTCCTCCTCCATGTTCCTCCTCCATGTTCTTCCTCAACCTTCCTCCTCCACGTTCCTCCTCAACCTTCCTAAATGGTCCTCATTTATATAGCTCTTTTATCCAAAGCCCTTTACAGTAATGACTGACATTCACCCATTCACTCACACATTCACACACACACGGTGGAGTCAACCACGCAGGGCGACAGCCAGCTCGTCAGGAGCAATTAGGGTGAGGTGTCTTGCTCAGGGACACCAGGCACTCAGCTAGGAGGAGCCGGGGATCGAACCGGCAATCTTGGGGTTATCAGCCAACCCGCTCTACCTCCTGAGCTAAACCCCCCAGGTTCATCCTCCATGTCTCTCCTCCTGCCTGCCTGTCTATCTGTCTGTCTGTCTGTCTGTCTGCCTGTCTATCTCTCTGTCTGTCTGTCTGACCTCCTGGGGCAGAAACGCAGGCAGACCTTTCCAGACGTGAACAACATAGTTTCACAGTAACATTAGCTGCTACGATGCAGACAGAATTTCCCTCTCAACATCACACACACACACACACACACACACACACACACACACACACACATAGACACACACACACACATACACACACACACATACACACACACACACACACACACAGGTCGCAGCAAGTTCAGACAATTCCTGTATTGTTCTTATTTTCACACCTGGTGTGGAATGTTTGGAGATAAAAATGATGAAATTATCAACAGAAACACGTTTTTGCAAGAAATGTCTGGCGACAGAAACGAAGACGATTCTGCAGAAAATGATTTTACTGTGAAAAGCTAAAAATACATTCAAATTATTTCTGCTTGAGTTTAAGATACAAATAACTCGTTCTTCACCTGTTGAGTTTTAGAGCATTATAAATCATATTAGATTATTAGTAGCATCACTGCACTTATAGACTGTTGGTTTATAAAAAGCATCATATTTTGTCAGATTGTCGTATTTTTGTCCTAATAAGTCATAATCTTTAACTATAGCTTGAGCACAGTACTTAAAGTAAATGTATTTATTTAGTTGTTATTGTTTCATAGTTAACACGATGGGTAATTTTTCTCTATTTGTATTTCTATAATATAACAGTATTTCACCTGTGAGTGTGAATATGGAATATTTGTGCAAGATATAATAATTAAATGATAATAATAAACTCCAAGTAGCAGAATTCGGTGTTTAAACTCCAAATCAAAAAGATTTATTTTTTAAACTATGGAGATGATGGATGGATGTGATGATGTAATCGGCTGCGATGTAAACGTCATATTTAGTTTCCTAGGAAGAGAAAAACATCAGATTATGAAGGAATCGATGGACGTTTTTTGTTTTAAAAACAACACGTTTCCTAAAAAAAAAAAATTCACAATGTGATTTTCTTTTCTTTTTCATTCTTCTATGAATTCATCATTTTTCATGTTTGGCTCCTCTCAGCCCCGCCTCCTTAAATCAAACCCATTGGGGAAAGAATGTATAAATAATAATAATTAAAAAACAGGGTGATGATGCGGGTTGACCTTTGGTTTCCGCGGCGACCAGCCACTCTCTGGAATGTGTAGGTGGTCTCGGTGACGGCGGTCTCTAGTGAACCAGCAGGTTCGGGGTTTGCTCTGCGCCCCTCTGTCTGTTTGACACATTCCAGCGCTGCACCGTCTCTCCCGACGACCACCGTCGCCATGGTTACAGCCATACATCCATGCCAGCCCCTCGCACTCAAAAGACATATTTGTTTGGCTAGTGTAGCTACGCCCCCCTCCCTCTTCAACAAAATAACACAGCTTTTTAGCATAACACCTGCTAATCTCTGGGTTTAGCTCTTTGAAGGACGGCTGATCACAAATTCAAATATATTATTTGAATGCTAATCTGAATGTTAATCCCTGGCCCCCGGGTCTTAAAGCATCCTGTCTTTCAATAACAATGTTTATTTTTCATTTGCTTTCCCTTCATCCCCCCCCCCCCCTCCCCCGCTGCCGCCCTCCGGCCCTTTATTCCAGCTCTGTCGTCTTTTCCCCTCGAGCTCATCAAAGATGGACTCGTCTCCTGGAGTATGTGGTACTTTACCAGCGTGGCTGGTTGGGATTCCCCCGTAGACGGGGAGTGTTATCGGCGTGGTGGGGGGGGGATTACATGCTCGGGATCGATCCCGCTCACTCGGATCCATCGGATCCATCGGCTTGGATGTTTCAGAAAAAAACGAATTTATTTATTTATTTGCTGCATTTTCCCCGTAGTCTGTTTTCCCTCTGTGTTATTGGACTGTGTGTGTGTGTGTGTGTGTGTCTCTGTGTGTGTGTGTGTGTGTGTGTGTGTATCTCTGCGTGTGTGTGTGTGTGTGTGTGTGTGTGTGTGTGTGTATCTCTGCGTGTGTGTGTGTGTGTGTGTGTGATCTTTACATGAAGCTCCAGCAGATAAATAAATGCCATGAAGAAGATGATGATAAGAATATAATGAAAGGACCAAACATCCTGATAGAAGCTGCTTGTTGAACATGGCGACTGTACGCTGACTGTCTTCTTCTTTTGTCTCGATCAGAGGGGGGGGGGGGGGGGGCAGCCGGATCACAAACGCGTGAATCCGGATCTTGTGAGCGACGTCTAATTCCCGGGTCCCCCCCCCCCCCCCCCTCCCACAAACTAATTTTGGGCTTAGACTGGATCTCCGTTAAGTAAACAGAGCCCCCTCTCCATCACAATGATCCACAGATCATCTCTGGCCATTAAAACCTCGGCAAACACTTTACTTCACACCAATATACTAAAGATTTGGAGGGGGGGGGCACAGATTGTCTCTCTTTCTCCTTCGCTACCTATTAATCCAGTATCTTTCAGGCCGGGTAAACTCCTCAAGATGGACACTGCTTGGTTCAGGCTGGAAAAAGGAGGGAGGGGGGGTGGAGGGGGGGGTCAAGCTCCAATGGCCTCTGCACAGAGCTGTGGAATTTTTCATTAGTGCACAGCTGGGTCACAAGTGGCTCCAAAGCCGTCTTAATATTGTGTAGGCCCACAGATTAGAGCGGAGGAGAAGGAGCCAAAGCGTGATGCTCTCCTCCAGACCCCGTCTTTGCATATTTGCAGACTTGTGCTTTAGAGCACCTCATATTACTGTTTGTTTTATTTCTTAGAGCCAGAACCTCTGGGTCAATAGTAATTATAAAGCCCTCCAATCCAAATGTTGTTTTTTAACCATTCCAGCTCTGAATCCAGTCAGATGAGTCCATTATTTTCTCTCACACACAAAAAAACAGACTTACTTCCTGATTTTATCCCCTTTTTAAGGCCATTTTTTCACAGCAGCATTGTGAGGATAGTGTGTGTAGTCGGCTACATGTGATAGCCATTACACTTATTGTAGTCATCACTCTCCCGGCTGTTTCTGTGGAGCGGCGGTCCGTCGCTGAGGCCGAGCCCCCTGAATGGCGGGGGCTGCTGCTCCGCCTCCAAGCAGATTAGAAACGAGAGCGTAGGATTGTAAAGAAATACAACATATAAAAAAGAAACGGGTGCAGATGATTTTACAGGTGCTTTTAACGGGAGTTTTTTTCCTTTCGTCTCGGCTTTTAGAGGCGTTGTAAACATGTCACGTCTCCAGCAGCGATGGAAACTCAAAGCGCTTCACACACTGACAGAAGGCAGAGCACTTCCTAACAGCCTTGTAATTCACAGTCTTCTCCATTTATTTGTTTAAGCATCCACTTTAAGGCAAAAAGGTAGAATATCTTTTATTTTACTGCTGTTGCTCTGCGTTTTGTTTGTCGTGAGCTCTAAAAAAAAAGAAGCCTAAATGTTGCCGTCATTGGAACATCCTCGGCTCCAGCAGCTGTCCAAACAGCATGCTGTGTGCCTGCCTGCTTCCTCTTGTATTTAAATGTGTACTTAGCCTCCTCCGCCGCCTACAACACCGTCCTTTTCTCTCCCGGGCTTTGTTCTACCTGTGTGGCGGCCGGGGAGGATTATTTCCACGCCGTCCTCCCGAACGCTCATTAGCAGAGACGTGTGAGGGACGCCGGAGCTCCGACGAACACCGACATGCAGCGTGTTTGTCGCATTTCATGTCGCTGTGCAGCGCTTAGTCACGTCCCACAGTCTGAAACCGATGAAATCACATCATTTGCATGCGTTTCAGAGCCCTGCAGACATCAGCAGCTCGTGTATTTCACGTGTTGAGTAATCTGGGAAGCTCCTGCGATGACATCATCTGACGACTTTAAAGGTTTAGGATTTCTTTGTGCAGCTGTGTGGTTTCGCTACGTTCAGAAACACATTCCAGCACAGAGAGAAAGAAAGTGGCCGTATTTATTCTCTGGAAGACGCTCCAGACGAGCTCCAACGTTTTACGGACTCGGCAGCGACTGCTAAGTGCGTTCCCATCGGAGATGATGGCGTCCAACGCATTCCTCGCCATCATCTTTGCTTGTGCCGAGTGCAATCTACCGGCGGCAGCGGCGGCGGGAACAAGCAGAACCCTGTGGCCAGAGCGGCGTGATGAAGACGGCACCTCTGGGCCGTTAGCGGCGTACACATCTCCCGTTAATGTGTTTTACTTTTACCTGCTGGGAGTTTAATTAAAAAACAAAGAGGCTCAATTTAAAGGCCATTATTATGCTAATGTAGTAAGCACGGGATGGTGATTAAGCAGCTTTTAGAGCTGACTGGAGCTGGCCCCTGGGAGCCCGAGGATGGCACTTTTTATTTGGCTTCATTACTCTCCATGAATCTAAAGAGAAATGCTGATACCATGAAACCGGTTGGGCGAGATCATTTTACGGAGACTCCACCTTCCTGGTGTTTGAGCCGACCCCGAAGTTTTAACCTTTCAGCTGCGTTTTTTTCTTCACACGTGCTCACCGAGTTAAACACTTTTATCATCCGTCCCCTCTGCAAGCAATCAGACCCGTATTAGCGAACTTCAGGCTGCTATTTTTAGCACGGTGTGGTCAGCGTCTCTGCTTCCAGAGGACAACAGCAACCGAAACAGAGCAAAGTAATTTTCATCATGTCGAGACAAAGTTGAAAAAGGTTCCTTCGACATCTGGGCGTCAAATGTTTCCCTCTTTGGTTCGCCGCTCTTGATGCTGTTGCTAAGAAACCGATCCTCACATGCCTCTCGGAGACGCACGACAGCGTTCAACCCGTAAAGTCATTCACATTCATTTGAGAGCTAATTGAGCTAGCGTAGCGTAGCTTAGCATTGGCAATGACTGGACGGGGGGGGGGGGGGCTAGCCTGGCTCTGTATGAAGATACCACAATCCTCACTGATGATGTTGTTTAAAGAACGAATGTCTGGCTTTTTTTCCAGTCTTGATGCTAAGCTAAGCTAATAGACGGCCCTTATATTTACTGAACAAATGTGAGACTAAATCTTCTCATCTGAACTCACGGCAAGAAAGCAAATTTACCCAAAACTTGCTGTACAGATTTGACACTTCGTCTTCATGCTAAGCTATACTAAGCTAACCGACTGTGGCATAGCAGCCCTGCCCGCCCTAGAGGCCCCGCCCCGGTGGCTCTGGACCCACCCGAGAGGCCCTGGTCCCGCCCTAGAGGCCCCGCCCCGGAGGCCCTGGTCCGACCCGGCCTCCTCTCTCACCTCGGGGCCCGTGATCGGCGTGGCCGCCGGTTTCCTGCTCCAAACACGAGAGCCCGTCTTCAAAGTAACGGCTTCCAGCTGCCGGCGGGATAATCCTCATCCTCTCTTTGAAGGGCTGCGGTGACATAATGGCCCGGCTATTCTTCCCTAAATTGTTACGGTGTTTCTCCGAGTGTTGTTCACCGGCGAGAGGGGAGTAGGTGAGACTGTTGCACGTGTTGCTAAATGTAGCATGATTATCAAGCGCCATAAGCAGCCCCCCCCCCCCCCTCCTGTCTGTGATTCTTCTGGGTCGCTTTAATCCCGCCCCGTCCTCCTGATGCTTATCACTGCGGCAGAAGCATTAAATGTAATGTCTGTAGAAGGGAAATCATTGGCAACATGTGGTGAGAGCTTAAGACGTTGTCACACTTTAAGTTGCCTGTAATCTGTTCAAAGGGAGAGCGCATAGTTCTCCAAAGGGCCTGAAAAAAAGGAGTAGAAGAAGAGCGGCGGCGAGGCCGAGGTCTCTCAGCTGCACTTGGCTCGGCTGAAGTGTTCATCAGACAAAATAAGTGCCGGTCCCCGTCGGCCTTCGTCTCCTTCATAACCGGGTGTTTTGTGTTGTTGTTGCTAAAAAACGCAGCCTCGACGGCGTGATCATCGCTCAGAGAGAACGTAAGAACCAGACGAGGGATTACAGGTATACGGACGCCGGATTAAGAGCAGGGACGTAATGATTCCTCGGGGAGGCCACGTTTCTGCTGAGACGCTTTTTTCCCTTCATTTATGAGTCCGGGTTGTGGGGAGGTCTCGGGTAAATATTGACACTTCCCCTCTGCTTGAGATGCTGCCATTGATCCACACAGGATCATCACTTGATCTGTGCGCTCAGGTGTGGGAGGGGGATGTAGGGCCGTCATGCTGGTGGTCTTTCTTTGTGGTGTCTTTTTATACGCGGACTGGCTTAGAGGAGCTGATCGGCCTCGCCGCCGCCACACCGGGAGCGGTGCGCCCCCCCGAGCAGCTGAGCGTCCACAGAGTGGGTTTTAAGGGAGAATGGCGAGGTCTTAGTGTGGCGGGTCGCCGGGATCAAGTAGAGGCAGGATGTGGTAAACGATCACCTAAATCTGATTCCAGTTCCACTCCTACAGCACTGATATCTGTAATATCCCGCCGGAGCTTCAGCTGCTAACATTCTGTTTTCCTCTCTATAAATACATATCTATATATATAAAATGATCATTTACATCCTCGCCGGCCCCGGCGGCCCCCGCTCCCCTCAAACCCCTAATCAGGTAATGTCGGGCCGGCTGAATGGACCGCCTCCCCCCTGGTCAACCTCCACCGCTCACACAGCGGTGTTGTTTTAAAGAGCATTCTTTAGCAGCTGAACTTGGAAAGGTATTAAAGTGGGATTAGGGCTCCTCCACAATCCACTGCTTGTGTCATTCAGGGAGTTTGTGTTCTCCCCCCCGCCCCCGCCGCCACCTCCCCACTCCTCATCTGTTTGATTGTGGCGAGCCGCGGGAGTGGGACCGACTGTGCCTTTTCAAAGGAGAGGGGTAGGGTTAAATCCCTAGTCCACTGCTCCCTGCTAATTCTCCTTGTTCCTTAGAGAAGGATTTACTTCTGCTGCCAGCGTCTCAAAGGCCCTCTCTGCCCATCCGAGAAGTCGCCGTTGCCTTCCTGTGGAGGTTGCGGTTGCCATAGAGGAAGGGCGTCATGCATTGGCCGTTTCCATCTGAACCCCGTGGAGAATGGGGGGGGGGGGGGGGACTGAGAACAGGCAGAAAGTCCGGATTAGACCCCGGAGGACAAAAGGCGGGACAGGAAGATTCCAGAAGGGACGAATGGGAATTACAGCGGCAAAAATAATGCAAAGTGACAGAGAGGGGAAATAGAAAAATAATGGCTTACGAGATTAGACGCGGCGAGGAGAAAGAAGAAAGAGGAGGCTGAATGAGAATGTTTTCATCGAGATGAGAAGATTTGAGAGAGCGGTCGCGAGGTGAATGCGGCGCCCTGGACGCATCAAAACCCGCTAACAAGTCATTTCCTCCACTCGTTTTTTTTTTTTTTTTTTAGCTCTCTTTCTGAGCTCTAAGCCGGCGATCATTAGCTAAACATTAGAGGCAGAGCTGGGAACTTGTCTTGACAGATTCATCACCTATTTCCTCTGATCCCGCCACTTAACACGCTAATCCTCCCAAAACCACACAGAAGCCCGACTGAAGCTTCTCCACAACAGTGTGTCCCTCTTTCTTTTGACTTCTATTTTCTATTATGAGGATAAGATGTTGTTTTCCAGCATCTGAACTTTTGTTTAGAAGACGGATCCAGGTCTGGCCGGTCGCTTGTTTGAGAAACGTGCCAACATTTCCTTTTCAAGGGATTATCCTTGAGGAGTTTTTTTTTTTTTCCATAGTTGAATAATAATCTTCTTAACTTATTGTAATAAATGGAAGCTTAAAGGATTTTATGAACCCAGTGAGTGCCAGCTCCTGATATCTCTGTTGTTTTGCGGCTGCAGGACGGTTCGGGGAGGGAAACCTCGCGTTTTTTTAATTATTAGTGGTTATATTTCTGATCCAGATACAGGTGGAGATGCTGGAGGAGGGAACCAGTCGAACCATCCATGATGGGATCTAATTAAGATAACGTGACATCAAAACCAAGCTGCGTATAGACAACCACCACACTATCTGTTCTACACAGCTGCTCACACACACACACACACACACACACACACACACGCGTGTCCCAACACACGCCGTATCAATCAGCACCTATAACAGCATTACCATAACAAAAACCTCATATTTACACATTATATTCATCACTATCACCCCCCCCCCCCCCCCTCCACCACCGACCAGCACATGATGTCAATTGCTCCTCTCTCTGCCCCCCCCCCCTCCCTTTTTGCCTCGCACAATGAAATAGATGTTCACCACAAATAGATAGGCGGTTGCCAGCTGTCTTCCAGACCAGGGCAAACAAAGAGGCCGCTAATAAATCCAGCTTTTACGGCTGGACAAGATCAACCGCACTCCCCGGCCTTCTTGCTCCATTTAATGTGGCTTCTTGTGAACAACAGAGGAGCGAATTAAATGCCTCTCAGCCGCCAATAAAACAATGCAAACATCTTCCTGAAAGGGTGTAAAAGAAGACGGAGGTGTCGTCTCCGATATGGTGATGGAGGCAGCGCGAGGGGGCGAGATATTAGCCTGGAAGATGAAATACGAGCGGGCCGGTGGTCGGCGGTGGATCGCCGTCTCCGATGCTCGGCGAGGATGTGGAAGAGTGGCAGTAAAGGGCTCGATAGGGATCATGGGGGTGTTTTGGCGGTGAGCGCTCCAGAACGTGATCCGGTCTCTGGTTTAGGACTGTGAGCAGGTCTGGGTGCCCGTGAGGAGAGCCAGCCGGGCCCAACCCTGGACATTTTAACAGATGAGTCGCTGCCAAAAGGAGTCACCTCATTGGCTGACCACAGGATCACAGAGCCAACTTGACTCTTAGTCAAAAAAGAAAAAAGCCTCGATGGGCAACTCGACAAAAACAAGGCTGGAGGATGGAATGAAGGACTTCTTACTTCTGCTTTTCATTTGGAAGAGAGAGTGTTTTCTAAAAACATTAAAACTAGGTAGAGGACCATCCATAATAATAATAATAATCCACATATTTTCTTTGGAATAAATCCATATTTTAAGCTAATTTGTTGTAATTTAAGTTACCCTGGTAATCAGTGATTCCACCTTCTTGTCTCGACTCTTTTATTGTGAAAGGTTAAGAATGAAAGGAGGACATCCTGTTCCAAAGTACTTTGTGACCGTTTGACACATGAAATATATTGTTGTCATAGATTTGTCTACATCTCTCTACTGTGATTTTTCCTTCAGAGCAATGCATGATGGTCTATATTTGGCCGTGACTCACAGCTCCAGCCTCTCCTCTTTAGCTTTACCAGAACATTGTGTCTTTATCTCGCCGTTTCATTTAATGTTTCACATCCAGAATATTCTGTTTCTTCTTCCATCGTGTTTCTGTAAACAGCATCACCCACAATCCTCCTCTTTTCTCCCGCAGGTTGTTCGCCACCAAGTGCAGCGGCTGCCTGGAGAAGATCGCGCCCACGGAGTTCGTGATGCGAGCGCTGGAGTGCGTCTACCACCTGAACTGCTTCTGCTGCTGCGTGTGCGACCGGCAGCTGAGGAAGGGCGACGAGTTCGTCCTGAAGGAGGGTCAGCTGCTCTGCAAGATCGACTACGAGAGGGAGAAGGACCTGCTCAGCTCCGTCAGCCCCGATGACTCAGACTCAGGTGAACCCCCCCCCCCCCCCCCCTCCACACCGGGGTGAGAACGACACCGCGGTGCCACCGCCATGTAGCGCCCGGGTGTTGTATTCTGGACACGGTGCTCGCCAACACACACGCCACAGAAAACAATATTTAAATATCATTTGTTGAAAGAGATTACTCACAGATCTTAAAACCACTTGGATTCCAGTGTGGTGTTTTCAAGGTGCTTGGATTTAGAATAAAGGTCTTGAAATGTGTGTTGTATGTGATGACATCTATGATAGAACAGAGAAAAGAAGATCTCCATATTTGAGGGACTGAAAACAGCATTTTCTGACATTTCTTTATGAAAAATGACTTTTGATGATGAACAGATGATGAAAATAGTTGGTGATTATATTTCTGTGGATCTGTTAGTGGAATTAGTTTTCCTTTCATTTGTGGTCCTTCTGTAAAAAGCTGTCTCCAAACATCATGTTGGTTGTTTAGAGGACAATAACATCTCATTTAATGTGATGAACAAGTGACATAATAAGTAGACTGAATACTGACCATTGGATTGATACAAAGATGGAGTTTACCACAGCTGGAAGGGGCTGGAAAAGCATGGAAATGCACCTTGAAGTGCTTGAATTATCGGTGTTTGTAGCATTCAGAGCTGGTCTGTGACTCAGTAGGACGTGGAACCAGGACGAGCCCCCCGTGTTAAAGAATTAAATCCCGGTATCCCGGTGAGTGACGGAGGGCTTTCTGCAGAGAAAGCTCTTATCAGCTCCAGTGTTCCTCTCCTGAAGCCTCCACACACAACGAGGCATCTCGCCAAGCCTCACTGTTCGACGCCATCTGGCTCGCATTTAAACGCACACACAAAAGCAGTGGAGGGGGGGGGGGGCATTTGTCAAATACATCTGTGCCTGTGTCAACTTTTGTCAACTTGTGGGAATATTTGCTCCGCGTCGTCCTCGTCTCCTTTTGTGTTCGCCGCCGCCGTGAACGGAGGTCGACCTTCAAGGAGACGCAGAGAGAGAATGTAGATTCTTATCAGAGGCAGATACCAGCAGAGACACCGAGCCGTCAACTCCCCCCCCCCCGAAATCATCCGCTTTACATCTGGAATCACACAGACGGAGAATTGATGTTTTGTTTTTATTAATTTGTGCGTTTTCCTCCACATGTTCACGCAGCGCCGCGGCCCCTCACGTCGGAATCAAGTGACTTATTTCATGTTATGAGTCACGACTCAGACAGTTTAATCAGAAGAAAAGTTGCTTTTAATGGAGAATCAACTCTCACGTCGTTTTCAGAGCAAAGACGTTCAGAACAGTTCTGGGAGAAGAGTGGATGTGTGGTTATTGTATGTAATCAGCAGGCTGACTTTAGTGTAAAACATTAAAATAAACTAATAACAGAAATCTAATAACACCGAGTTAGTATTGGGTTTAAGGGCTCGTAGAATAGAAGCATAAAAGCGACACATTTACAACCCAGAGCGTTAAAACCCAGCCGTCCGTCTGAAAGCTGTCGGCGTTTTCAGGCCTGAAACAAAGGAAGGAAAGATGTATTTTCTTGCCGTGTGACGGGAGATGCGATCCGCACACGTCCTCCCGTTGCCTTGAAGCGCTCGTCTTATCAGAGATTGATTTAGTGTAAATCAGACAAAGCTGAGAGCAATAATCGGCGGTTGACGCGGCGTCCGGCTCGGTGACGAATGTTTCTCAGACTCCTGTAAGTCGAATCTATACATGTGGCCCTTTTTGCCTTTTTGTAATAAATTGATAACGCGGTTATCAGAAACACATGTCTTCCCCCCCTTTGATTATGCACTCGCTGGTGTGTGTGTGTGTGTGTGTGTGTGTGTGTGTGTGTGTGTGTGTGTGTGTGTGTGTGTGTGTGTGTGTGAGTGTGTGTGTCTGTGTGTGTGTGTGAGAATAGGAACAGAAAAAAGATGTATTCATCAGCCGGACTGTCACCGGGGGTAACGGGGGGTGGAGCCGGTTCAAGCAGTGTGCTGACGGAGAACAAATGTTCTTTCTCCTGCAGAGAAAAGCGACGACGAGGAGCTGGACATCAAGCCGGAGAAAGGCATCGGAAGGCCAGGGAAGGGGGGACGACGGGAAGGACCCCAGGAGGCCCAAGAGACCCAGAACCATCCTGACCACTCAGCAGATGACGGGCCTTCAAGGCCTCCTTCGAGGTCTCCTCCAAACCCTGCAGGAAGGTGCGGATCCTGGCTTGTTTTTGGCCGACCACAAAGCCCCTACAGTAGTTCCACAAATAAAATTCTCAAATTAAAAAAATCCCCCCCCCCACCTCGGAGCGGCGCTTTGAAGTGGCGAGGCAGCTCTCTGGTCTGTGTTAGCGGAGGCAGTTCTGGTGTAACGCAGACCGCCTGCACCCATCGTCATACTGAGATAGGGGAGCACCCCCCCACACACACACACACACACACACACACACACACACACACACACCCACACACACACACGGCCCAAGGCTTTGAAGCACCAAATAACCAAGAAAAAGTCGACTGAAATCAAAGTAAATCAGAGATTGTGTGTGTGTTGAAAGTACTTCAGTGTGTTTCCTTCGGAGGCTGGATGATGTTGTTTGTGTTGCAGGTGAGGGAGACGCTGGCCGCCGAGACGGGGCTCAGCGTTCGGGTGGTCCAGGTGGTGGTTCCAGAACCAGAGAGCCAAGGTGAGTCGGGGAACAGCCTCCTTCCATCCCAGCATGCTCATAAATCACCACAACTATGCGTGTTAAACTTATCGCCGCATCCTCTTCCACAAATGTAAAAAAAAAAAAAAAAAGAAGTTGCAAATCTGGCATTAAGCGTTCTCCGCCCTCCTCTCTGCTGATCGCTATCTGGCCGGCAACCTTTGATACTTGACAATGAAGTGCACTCAGAGACGGACCGGGCCGCGGTTCACTCCAGGGTGAACGGGCGAGGAGCATCCCTTTCAAATTAAAAGAGAGCGGCATGTTGGTTTTGGGGGGTCTCCTCACGTCTCCGACTCCTCCGTTGCAGATGAAGAAGTTGGCGAGGAGACAGCAAGCAACAACAGGAGCAGCAGAACTCTCAGAGACTCGGCCAAGGTACGACCCGGACGCTGTCCTGCATCTCAGTCTGCTTGTTGTTGCTTCACCGTGTTGTTTATCTGTCTGTGACATCACAACTGGGAGCCAATCAGGGTCCAGAGGAACGTGGAAACATACACTGTTCATAGATTCTGGAGCAATTTAACTTTTTTTTTTTTTTTTTTTTAGAATAAAAGCAGATTTTTAAATTTTTTATTATTATCCGTTTTTATTTATCCATCTTTTTGTGCTTCAGTTTCTTTCCCTGAGGTTTTCTTCCTTTTGGAGCTTCATAAAATAACCACTAATTATCAGAGAACACTGTTGTGTCGCAGCGTCGTCAAATGTGCTGCGAGGACAAATAACTCGGTGACAGACGAGGAAATATGTGTAAACAAGAAGACGTCACTTCAAAAACTCGTCTGTGGTTTTTTTTTTGTTGTTTTTTTTTTCAAAGCCACTGCAAAGGGTAATGACGGAGATTTGTGTCCCGCCGCCTGAGTCGGTTAGAGTCGTGTTGGTGAAGGGAACTGTGGGAGAAAGCCACAGGAAAAAGACTACTGTCTGTTTCCATGGAAACGCTTACAGATGCATGTATTTCTCTGTTCCGTCGGTGGAGAACACAGAAAGGAGTCTTCACGCTTTCATCATCGTTTCTTTGTCCCGGCTTCCTCCACAGAGGTGATGTCCAATCGGATGGAGGGGATGATGAACTCCTTCACGCCGCTGGCTCCGCCGCAGCAGCAGCTGGTCGCCATGGATCAGAACGGCTACAGCACGGACCCGTTCCAGCAGGGGCTCACCCCCCCACAGATGCCCGGGGACCACATGAACCCATATGGTGAGCATCCACCGACTCCCACCCGAAACACCAAACACATCTCCAGGAAACACACATGTCTGTCCCTTGATCCACCTCACGGCTGCCCTCCTCTAAGCTTGAAGCTCCGCCCACATGAGATAAGTTAAAAACTGTTTAATATGGTTTTAACTCTCTGGCGTCGGAGACACGCCCCCTCCGTTCTCGACGTTTTCCAGACATTTAAACAACATGTGGTTGGCTCGAGATGAAGCCGGACAGTGACGGAGGGTTTAATGAATCAGAGCGGGGAAACAACTGGGGGGGGGGGGGGGGGGGGGGGATTAAACATGCAAAGGAGGAGGGGGGGCGGATCAAGTCAATCAAGCGTTAGTCCACAGGATGTGACTGGAATAACACATTTCTGAGTGATGTCCTCAACAACTCCCACAGGGACCATTTCCCGAAGTTCATAACTTCCTTATAATTTGCCTCCATTTAGTTCACGGCGGTAGTGAGCGACCACCAAATCCCCGGTCTCATCACTCCTTCGGTTTGGGGAAAAGAACAATATTGGCAAGGCATTAAAAAGAGACGTCTCAAAAAACACTGTCCCCATTTTTGTGCAACACTATCATTAAGATCCAGAGTGTAATAAAGTTAACTATTCCCTCCGGAGAAATAACATGTTGGGCTTTTATGAAAGGCGGAAGCCGTTCGCTATTAGCCAGATCTTTTAGGAGGAAGCCCCCCTTGTTTACATGCTCCCTCGCAGGCCGCTATCGTCCCGGCGAGGGCCGCAAAAAGTGAGCTTTGATATCGAGCAAAAAAAAAACCCCGCCGAGCCGATTGTGATGACACGCAGCAGCCGCTTCCCAGAGTGACTATTAGTAATTATAATTTCCCAACGCTGCTGTAAATCTCAAATACAAGATTGCATTGATTTCACAGTCAGAGTGATGGAGGGGAGGGAGGGGGGGGGGGGGGTGTTTGTGCTGTTTTCCCTCTAAAGTGCCCCCATAACCCTGACGTCTGTCTCCGTTTCCTAGGCAACGACTCTGCATTCCACGACATCGACAGCGACACGTCCTTAACCAGCCTCAGCGACTGCTTCATGGCGTCGTCGGACGTCAACTCCATGCAGGCCCGCGTGGGAAACCCCATCGACCGCCTCTACTCCATGCAGAACTCTTACTTCGCATCATGAAAGGGGAGGAGCGGGAAAAACACACACACACACACACACACACACACCCGTCAGCACAGATAGAAAACTAACCCTCCCGTCCCCGAACCTGAAACACGACGTTTCTCCACGACCGCCGCCGCCGCCGCCGCAGAAGAAACCTGCTAGGAGCTCCTGGTGATGTGTGCTGACTCACAGATAGTGAAACCACTTGTTGTAGGAGGATTCCCGAGGGGGGGGGGTAAATGTTGTTCGAGATTATTCAGTAGGATTTGAGATATTAGTTTTTTCTTTGCTCACTTAAAGGAAAACAAGTAGATATTGAAGCTGCTGATTAAAAACTCAAATCCAAAACGACAGTGAATTTATACAGTGCATGATCAAATGTAAACTGAACCTTTTGTAAGCCCCGCCCCCCCTCCCCCCCCCCCCCTCCTGGTAAAGATGTGGTGTTTGGACTGTTTCCTTCCTTTACACTACATGGACTTCCATGTTCACCGTTAGCATTTTGATCACTTTGGATAGGTTTAGATATTGTGTTAATAGTAAAACTAGATGCAGCATGTCTGCAAGAGTGACTGTACATTTGTGTATGTGTGAGAGTTTGTGGTGAGAACGAGTCGTAGAGGAGAGAGAGGGGAACAAGAAGACGAAGAAAGAAAAAAAAAAAAGGATTTGTTGGACGAGGAGGATCAGTGAAGTGTAAATACTTTCCCCGGGCAAATTGGATGTGCATGTTACAAAATGGAAAGCATTCTATTTATTTAACTATAACAGGCTCTTGAAGGTGCATATTAAACATGAAAAGCTTTATTTAAAAAAGGAGAGCGTTTTTTTTTTTAGCAATTAATGAGTTAATGAGTATCACAACTCATCTGTATGCCTTTTTAAATATGAAGATTAACCCTTTTTTTTGTTGTTTTTGTTTTTTTTCAGCCAAGCTGTAAATGAGCAATGTTGCTATTTATTTCGTACAGACCATAAAAACCCTTTTTGTTGTCATTGTCACATGTGCATTCTCAAAAATGTTAAAGTTGCTAATTGACCAAAGTTGACTGGTTTGATGAATAAATAATGTCTTTCTCCTGATAACATTAAAATAAAATGCTGTTCAGTGATCATTACCATGGTAACGTGTTCCCCGAATGTCCACCTGATTTTTATTTTTATGTGTTAGCAGCCGTGCTAGCGCCGTGGGTCGCTATGCAGGTTCTTGGTCCCCTGAGGATAGACCTGATTATTATTATTTTTAACGAGGTGGCGTTCAGCACATTCCGTTGTTTGATGGTTGACCTCGTTCTCCGACGCTTGATACCATTCCAACGAATGACTTGTCTGTGACAGAATGATCTCGCCGTCGTCGTAGCAGCGAAGGGTGGGGTCGTAGAGCGAGGGGGGGGGAGTTCAGGTGACATACCGATACAGCTGTGCGGCTGGAAGCGCCGAGGCCACGCCCATAAAAAGCCTCCGGGCCGCCTGTCGGGGCGGCGGCTTCTTGGAAGTACCATCTGGGTGCTCCTTCATCTCGCTGACAGCTCCTCAATGTGGCCCGGCAAGCTTCCACGCACCGCCTGCCGGGTCACATGACCACGAGATAAACATCACAACGTTTGTTTGAGGCTCCCTGACTCGTTTAATAATGTCTGCAGGAGCACACGGGGAGTGGCATATATAGATACATATATCTGTATATATATATACATATTTATATGTGTATATAAATATATATCTAGGTTTATATCATGCCTTCAATCTGACAGCCAGGTGTTGGGCTTGTTGGCACGGTTACGCTGCTGCCATTCATCTTCACTTGTCAGCCCACTAACTGACGCTGAAAGGAGTTTGTTGACTTTTATGTTTCTTTTCCTCATTACGTGGTGGAGATCACTTTGATTTAGATGCAAGAATAATATGTTGAACAGGAAACACTGTGTCTGTGCGTGTGTGTGTATGTGTGTGGGTGTGTGCGTGTGTGTGTGTGTGTGCATGTGTGTGTGCATGTGTGTGTGTGTGGGTAGCTAGAAACAGGAGTTGTGAGGACAATGAACGGGTTTCTGGTATAAATGTGGATTAAGCCGAGTAAACAGATGCAACAAAGGCTCCCATTTACAGTAAACACGGCCCAGCGTCGTGTTTACACAGGACGGACGGCACAATCGGTTTGAACCTCACCTCCTTTCAGGCCGGCAGCCAGGTGAGCTCACAGCGAGGCGTTCAGGTGTAGACGAGGACAGGAGGCTCCACGGCCGCCGGCTGGCACTGTCATCCAGTAAACCCTAAAAAAAACAGGAATTCTCCCACATTATTTATGTATATGTATATATATTTCCTTTGTCGTTACCATATATATATACATATATGGTCTTATTGAAAAGGTAAGAAGTTATATAATAGGAATCCATTGTAAGTAAACTAAACTATATAAACATTCAAGAGTAAATGGAGAAACAAGCAGGAAAAACGTACCTTCAGCTGGTTTAAATCTATATGTAAGAGTCAACATCGCCACTAAACTCAGATACAACTGAACGTCTCCGACTGTCTTTAATATACACATAAATACAACATTAATGAGACGATTCAACACTCTGGTTGTCTGTGTTTTTGGTCACGTTTACATGTTGTCTTTACTGGGTATTTCACTTAAAAACACAAACTTATTTCCATAAAACCGAATAAAAATGACATAAATCTCCCAAAAACACTGAAATAGTAATAAAAACTATGAATGTTGAAACGGTTAGCCTATCGTTACAATCCTGGGAGGATCACAGTGACGTCACACTCGTTGCCTCTCTGTCGCCGAATCGAAAACACCGCGAGCTGGAAATCGGCTGCAAAGCGAAAGTTTACTTCCAGCCAAGATGGCGGCCGGCGCGTTAATCCGGCGGGACGAGCGTCTTCCTGCTGGATTATAATCTTTTGACAGGTAAATAACTACAACGTGACTACAGTCACATGATACTCGGCTAAGTACGTTGACGTTCGTATCCTGATGTTTCCACTTTGAACCGCGTTGTTGTGTCGAGGTGCGTTCAGGTGTCCCAGAAACGTCGGAGTTTTTACGTGCGTTTGTAGAATGGCGCGAAAATGATCCAGGGAGTTTTGGACTTCCTCTTGTGTTTATGAAGGTTAAATTTACTTCTTTATTAAAATACTTGACATAGTTTGGAGGACGTTCAGGCTTTAAAGAGTGTTTAAAGAAACTAATAATAAAACATAAACAGTGTAACGGAGATGAGATCAACATTATTGATTACAGAATGGGGAAATTCACAAATACAGCTTCAAACTATGACACGATACGTGACGTCATCACGGGAAAACATTTTCAGGTAACAAAACCACGTAGTTGGGTTTTGGAAAAATACATTAAAGTCACATTGAGTCTTATGACTATCGACAAGTTGCTAATGACCTGTGTGATAAAAATGTGAACGTTTACTTTTTGTTTTGCGTTGGATTAACAAATTTCTCGCTCTTAACAGGACGCCAGTTTATCGATAAATGCGCTTAATGAAACAGCTTTTATAAAACTATTCATTTTCCAATAATGAACTCACTGTTCTAGAGAAGTGTTTAATAATGTATTATTTGGAAATCCTAAATAAAAAAGTAAGCGTTGTTATGAAATGTCCGGTGAGAATAAATTACTGTAATAAATACTGGATTTATTATATATCATCATCAATGAGTCGTTGGCATTTTGTTTCACCCTTTATGCTAAACTGGCTGCTTATTGTAGCTTCGTATTTATCGTATATGAGAGTGGCGTCCGACTATTTATTGAACTTTTGGGAATCATTTTTTATTTCATAATTTAGAGTGAATCTAAATGTTTCTCTAAAACACATCCAGGCTTCTCTGCTGTTCTATTCCTGCTCCGGGTTCACAGAGCAGAAGGAGGGTAAACCAAAAAATAAAATTTCACCCAGGATACGTTTTTTATTCATTATTTATGCCTCTTTTCTTACTTCCTGTCGCCTAAAGCATAAAATATGAGCGAGTACGGCCGATCATCGCGGCTTGTACGCTGGCGTGCGTCGGTCAAAGACGACCTGAGAGGTCGGGGCGAGCGTGGCCTCGATATGAAAACAAGACGTGTTGAAACCCGAGCTGAAGACACACACACACACACACACACACACACACACACACACACACACACACACACACGTGGAGTTAAGAGTCGGCCTTCACTAAACTGTTCACACATTTACTCGTCTGCCGTTCTGGCACCGACGAAGGAAATGAGCCCAGTGACAATATTTTCGTTAGATAACCTAAAAAAATCCTGAAAGATTTTCCACCTGAGACACAATTGGAGGTTTGTGATTCGTTTTCTCTCTGCGGGGCTGTGAACGTCTCGCGGCCCTGCCCGAGGAAAAAAAAAACATCACACACACGCAGACGGAGGCTGGATTTTTGGTATCAGGGGGTCATTTTTAAAAAGCAAGATTCCCACCGGCCACCTGACCAGAAAGGTAGCGGGGGGAGAGTCCAGAACCAGAACCAGGACCTTACGTGTCCCAGCATCACCTCATCACACTAAAATCAGATCATTGCAATGCTTTTACTTTGAAAATCCCCCATTGTTCTGGAGTTTTACTGTACAGGCCGATATTAAAAATGTTTTAAACGAACCAAGCCCAATGAATGGTCATCAGACGTTTTGTGGGTTCAGTACAGTCCG
The DNA here is from genome assembly GCF_963514095.1 of Eutrigla gurnardus. NCBI lineage: Eukaryota > Metazoa > Chordata > Actinopteri > Perciformes > Triglidae > Eutrigla > Eutrigla gurnardus. Next base: position 2,635,861 of record NC_139936.1, on the reverse strand, counting down.
GATCCTGTTCTCATGACTCCTCCAGGGTTCACGGGAGTTCACAGCGAGTCCCCAGTGGGAGCACCGGGGGGGTTTCTGGGTGTTTTCCTTGGGCATTTTCCACGGCCGTGTGGTTAATTGTTCTGGGAGACTTTTAACCGCCGTCTGACACGTATTGTTCGAGCCTCGAGGCCTCGTGAGTGAATCCAATGATGGCCGCCGCTGCGGGTTTTCCACCGTAGCGACGGGGGTCACGTCCAAAACATCCAAGCAACGCGTCCTCGCGGCGCAGCGGCGCTTTTGTTGTGTCAGTCAGCGGCGAGGAGCGTTGCCACGGCGCCCAGGCCTCGTTCGCGTGCTAGGGTCCGACGTTGACGCCGTGACAGTGATTCGCTGTTACTTTATTGATCCCAGAGTTGGAAACAATTTTGCTGGAACACCACAAGTGATGCAACACAGACGTTTGGATGCAACTCAGAGAAGAGAGGGAGGGATCTGGCAACGAGCAACATCTGGGCGTTTATAGGAAATACAAGGAAGCAACAATTCAAATGTTCACGTTAAAATGTTCGCGCCGTTGAATACAAAATCACCGTGTTGAAATATTTCACCCCAAGTGAAAAAATGCACGATACGACAGCCAATCAGTGTTGAGATTCTCCTCCTGTCGTCACTGAGTCAGAAAACTATCGTAGTGGTCTGTGGTCCCCCAGAGGTCTAGATAGTAGACCACATTAGTCCAGAGACAGACCAGACTATGTGGAGGAACCAGAGACTGTCTGTGGTTCCCCAGAGGTCTAGATAGTAGACCACATTAGTCCAGAGACCAGACCAGACTATGTGGAGGAACCAGAGACTGTCTGTGGTTCCCCAGAGGTCTAGATAGTAGCCCACATTAGTCCAGAGACCAGACCAGACCATGTGGAGAAACCAGAGACTGTCTGTGGTCCCCCAGAGGTCTAGATAGTAGACCACATTAGTCCAGAGACCAGACCAGACTATGTGGAGGAACCAGAGACTGTCTGTGGTCCCCCAGAGGTCTAGATAGTAGACTACATTAGTCCAGAGACCAGACCAGATTATGTGGAGGAACCAGAGACTGTCTGTGGTCCCCCAGAGGTCTAGATAGTAGACTACATGAGTCCAGAGACCAGACCAGACTATGTGTAGAACCAGAGACTGTCTGTGGTCCAAACAACAAGGTCTCTGCTGTATTTATGTCTAGATGACCTTATTTGGAGTGTTGATGGAGCAGCTACAATGTTAGCGTAGCCTAGCACCCATCAACCAGACTCCATTCAGAAAACCAGCGTTTTAAAGGGATTTGTTTGTTGTCTTGCAGACAGACCTAACAAAGCATGACTCAGCACTTTTTACAAATCGTCTTCATTATGCAGTTATTTCAGCATCCTGTTTATCCGTTTATTGCAATTAAATCACAACAAAATTGTTGATTTTGGGTTCATCCAGCTGTGGTGAACCAGCCGACAGTGAATACAGCTCAGTTAAGTTCACCGAGCACCCCTGGGTGATGTTGTGAACTCACAGGACAGGACGCTGTTTGTTGAGCCAGCATATTTTCACAACAAAGTACAAAGCAGCCAAGGTGATTAGTGAAACATTGTCTTCCCGCACCGACACGTCTGGCATGACATTATGCAAATAAACACAAATTATCCGGCGAGTCATCCAAGGCAAGAAAATACGCTTGCCATGAACGCACCTTTTTTTGAACAAACCACCACTTGAACTTCTGCCCAGTCATGTAAACCTCTCTCTGCAACTGTTTTTTTTCTTCACCTTCTTACCTTTTGTTCCCGTGCTGAGAAAAAGACGGTGTGGGATTCACCTCGCGGCGCCCAAGGGTGCAGATAGAGCCCTGGATATGGCTCGGTAATCCCCACCACTATTGGAGCCCATCTGTTTTGGTTTTCATTTTTCTGCATTATTAGTGCTTATTGGTACATGGTCTAGGAATGCAGCCGGGGTGTTTGAAGTGCAGGACGGAGGTGATGCCAGGGGCATTAGTTGGAGGAATGATGACCTTAAGGTCTAACCCAAGCTCACCTCCAGGAGCCTCTCCCTTGAAGTTGGAATCCAAGTCCTGCTCTCTCTCTCTTCGGCCCAGAACGCTGTAGACTTTTGCAATTTCATCTGGCAATCGAGTCATGTCATGAGATTTTCTGGTACAATGTACTAAAAAAAAACAAAAAAACCTGTAAATATTTCTATTTTTCTCATAATCGAATCAATGAAAAAAAAAAACACATGTGGTCTTTCCATGAAAAGTGAAAAAAGAGGTTTTCTGCCTCAAACTACTACTTTTATGTTCCCAACATTGTCTGCTGCCAATGAAAAGTGACATACAGTTTTATATGTTATATTTATCCCAGCAAGAGCAACACAATAAACAACAGATGCTCCTTGAGGTTTGTCAACTAAATGCTGACATCGGCACGCCAGCATTGTGACATCGGTTTACGATGCTGATGTTTAGCAGGTATTCACCATGTTGACCGTCCTCGTTGAGGTTGTTAGCATGCTAACGTTTGCTGACCTGTTTACAAACTGTCACATTTCATGACGAGCCCCCCCCTTGCCCTTGCCAAGACGTAACACGTGAAACCACAAATGTGAACTTCATGGTGGCGAGAAGTCAGAGCATCCATTAAGATAAATGATCGAGAAACCATGAATGTCTGTTTGAAATTTCATGGAAATCCATCCAATTATTTGGGACATTTTTGAACCTCCGGTTCTGATAAGTGAAGCCAAAGCTGAAGTGCCTTAAACTGTCATTCTCCCTCCTGGCCACCAGGGGGCGACTCCTCTCAGGTTGTATAGAAGTCTATGAGAAAATGGTCCTACTTCTCTCTGCTGGCCACCAGGGGGCGACTCCTCTCTGGTTGTATAGAAGTCTATGAGAAAATGGTCCTACTTCTCTCTGCTGGCCACCAGGGGGCGACTCCTCTCTGGTTGTATAGAAGTCTTTGAGAAAATGGTCCTACTTCTCTCTGCTGGCCACCAGGGGGCGACTCCTCTCTGGTTGTATAGAAGTCTATGAGAAAATGGTCCTACTTCTCTCTGCTGGCCACCAGGGGGCGACTCCTCTCTGGTTGTATAGAAGTCTATGAGAAAATGGTCCTACTTCTCTCTTGATGTATTATCTCAGTAAACATTGTAAAGATGAGTTTATGGTCTCAATCTCTAGTTTCAAGTCTTCTTCAATCCAGCATGATGTTCATTTAGTACATTATGGTCCATTTAGAGTCCACCAGACCAGAAAGCAGGGGATGCTTTAGGGGGCGGGGCTTACCTGCTGATTGACAGGTCCCTACCATGCTACCAATGCTAGTTAGCTAAGATGACTTTAACACTTAGCTGTAAAGTTGACCTTGAATTATGAAGCTAACTTTGTAGCAGCTTCACACCAGAATCCACATGGATCCAGATCCATTAAGGGTGCTGCTTGTGTTCATCAGATCCACCCGTCGCTCCTCCACAGGCCAAATATGGTCACTTGTTTGTACTGCTTGCAAAAGAATCCAGGAAAAATGGCCAAAATGTCAAACTTGAGGCTTCAAAACCAAAGACCATCAACCAGACGTTTTAATAACAAAGTGATATCAGGTTCTTTAAGGCCCTCAACAAAGTTAGAGCAAAGTGATTTTTTTGTTTATATAAGTGCATCGGCTGCAGGCCACGTCGTGATGTCATCATTCTGTCGTGTAACTACAGACACTCATAATAAGGACCCGGTGACATTTAAACTGGTATAAAAGACTGATTGGTAATTAGCACCGATATGTTTCCCCACCTCTCGACATGCGTGGCCGACCGACACCTTGTTAGGCTTGTTTATAATTATTCCTCGTCTTGAGTTTCCTTATTGGCAGACAGACAGCGTTCAGTAGGCAAACTGGTGTTTAGTGTGCATGTGCACGTCAAAGCCGTGCACGGAAGAAAATCTGTCACCTCAGCAGATAAAGGACACAATCACAGCAAACACAAGAGTCGGTTCAGGTTTCTCAGACGTTTAATTTTTACGAATCATTTCTTTGCATATAAAAGAGGAATTTTATCCAAAAAGCTTGTTAAAGTTTGAATTGACAACTCTTTCCGTTTTGTTCTAGATGGACTGGAAGAAGAGAGGAGGAAGTCTCGATCTCGCGGCGTAGAAACCTCGGGTCGGGATGTGGGACGCGGCGGCGGTGGCGGCGGCGAAGGACAAGGTGAGCCCTCAAAGCCCTCGACAGAAGTCACCTGTGAGGCCGATAAATCACGGGCAGTGTGTGCTCAGAGCCGAGCGTGGACAGTAAATCTGAAAGTCAACAGCCGGCGAGGGCTTAACCAAACTGTTAGGAGTCCTGTATTTGGCACATTTCCTGTCATGTGTGCCCTGTTTATTATACGGCCCCTAACGACTCCAACCAGAGGGTTCTGGAGGCCGTGAACGACGCTCGCCTGCCAAAATAAAGTTTTGACCTCTTGTCCTTCAGCTTTATAAAAGAAGTCTCTCTATATAGCTTTTATGTTTGTTTTTATAAATTGGTTCCAATTTCAGTGATTTCCTAAAAGATCTTTAAATCCGTATCTCGCTCCAACACTATTGCTCAGAGATCGTCTTAACGACCGCTGGGCATGCGTTTGACCTCCGGCGTGACCCCGGCTAACATGATAATCAGCGTTTTCTGGGAGACGGGGGTCGCCGCCGCCGTGACCTTTTCCATTGTAGCGAGGGGGCAACGTGATTATCAGTTCATCACAATGATTATAATCCATAATAAAGATATGAATATCATTCGTCAAACTTCCTGTCCGACCCCCCCCCCCCCCCCTCCGTGACCCCGGACCCCTCTAATAGAGCTTTGATTTGCAGTGCATTGATTAGCCTCGTTGCTCTCCGCCAGTTAACCGCAGACAATCAGCCTTTTGTCCGCCGCCGCGGCCTTTCGGTGCGTTTTTTGACAGTTTTATTATAAGTACTAAAACAGCCTAAATAAACCCGCAGACGAACAAACCCCTTTGCTTCTCGCAAGCCTTTCAAAAGGTTAGTAAATTTCACCATATGGATTTTTTCTGGTGTCTCTCCCCAAATGTCACGGCTTAATTATTAACCGCGGAGCCCGTTTTAGAGAAGAGATTTGCACCTTTACAATATTGTTGTTCCTGGCGAGGTTAAGTGTTGAGGGTGCAGGGGAAGGCCATTGTCCCCTTCCTCCGTGTTTAATGAAGATGGATTTAGAGATGAAATGTAGGGTGCAATAAAGACAGCGTGACCTTTTCAGGCCTCGCCACAAGTAGAAAAACAGGCTGATGGTTTCAGCAGACGAGTAGAACGCTTTAAAAATGCAGGAAAAAACAGATTTTCACTGATTGGGAACGTGAGCGCAGACGTATTTAATCACATATTGGTGATATATTTGCCGTTATTGAGCTGTTATTGTCTTCATCTCTCCCTCTCTGATTGATCTACGCGCTCGGACTCCAGATTATAACCGGTCATGAACAAGCAAAGGTCGCGACCTCCCCGTGTGGCCGTTATGAGTAAATATTGATTGGGCCGGCTAAGTTGAGCCACCGGAGCAGAACACAGCCGTGTACTGTGGTGTTTTCTAAAGGAGTAATATCGGCCCTAATCCCGGCCTCGGCCCCCAGACTCCGGTTTCCCAGAAGCCCCTGCTCTGTGCAGTCGGACCCTCACGGCCGGCCGGTGGCTCCTGAATCTTCGCATCCTCGTGCTCTGCCCCCCCGCCTTCATACATGTCATCAGACCGGCTGCACCCCCGCCTCGGCGTTGACTTCCTCTGCTGACAAGCGAGACGCGTCCGGCCCGGCGGCGTTGAGCGCTGACCGCCGGGCCGGAGCCTTGAAGTAGAATAAGTACAACTCTGTTGGGTTAACATTCATGAAACATCCCGAACTGAACCTTTCTGTGTTTAAATACACTCATTATGGAATCATTTAAAGGAATAGTTCAACGTTTTAGGGAAATCCCCTTGTTTTCTTTTCATGGGGGCAGATAGACGAACCATTATGCTTTCAGGTTCCTACTAGAACACGTTTACACGCTTTATTATTCCCATCAGGCCGTGCTGCAGCAGCTCTTCTCCACCTCCCTCTCTCTGAAAACTCTGTTTGGGCTCCTGCCCCTCCCTCCCAAAAAGCCCAGCTGCTCAGGGATAGTGATGAAATGAGTTCCAGCCTCTTGTTCTTCAGCTCCACTCTGACTAGCTTTGTTTGAGGGCGGGACTAACTAGCAGCTGGGCAGATATTATGCAAATGAGTTGCTTGGTGACATCATCACTTCATGGTAGAAAAGGCACATTTTGAATTGATGAGTGTCAGTTCAGGATCAGAGAGATCTGGGGGGGAGAGGAACTCTTGATGTGGACTTTAGGTTTTGACACTGAAGGAGAAACCAGGGGATGCTTTAGGGGGCGGGGCTTACCTGCTGATGACAGGTTGCTACCATGCTACCAATGCTAGTTAGCTACTAAGATGACTTTAACACTTAGCTGTAAAGTAGACCTTGAATTATAAAAGCTAACTTTGTAGCAGCTTCAGACCAGAATCCACATGGATCCAGATCCAGTAAGAGTGCTGCTTGTGTTCATCAGATCCATCCGCCGCTCTTCCACAGTCCAAATATGGTCACTTCCTTCACTGGTTGCAAAAATACCAAGATTGTCAAAATGCCGATCTAGAGGTTTCTAAACCGTAGTCAACGAACCAACGGGTGACGTCACCATGACGACTAAAGGTTTCTAGGCTAGCCCTTTTTCCAGTCTTAATGCTAAGCTAAGCTAGCTAGCTGTTCCGAGAGACACAAGACTGATCTCCTCGTCTGAGTCTCGGCAAGAATGTGAATCAGATAAATCCCAAAAATGTAACAGTTGTGTCCTCCCGTCACACGTGGAGATAAAACACTTTCATTATTTCATAAAGCCTAACACAAAGAGGGATTCTGAGCCACGCGACAGTGGCAGGATTGCCGTCATCTGTCAGATTGACAGAACGGCCTGATTTTTCTTCATCTGGTGTTTTTGGGAGTGGAGGCCTTGGCGGCTGCGTCGGCGGCGGCGGCGGCGGCGTGCCCTGACAGAGAGCTGCCATAGTGAGGAGCAGAAACCGACCCACAAACCCCTTCTTCGCCTGTGGCTCGCCCTTTGAAGGTGCATGTCTCTTCTTGACACTTCATGTCAACTTGCCTTCGGGAACGTTTGGATTCCAAAACCTTCTCGCTCCACAGTTCTCGTGTTCACGCCGTCTTGTGATGATGCACCAGATATCGCACCGCTTCGCTGTCATTCAAGGGAGGTACAAAGTGATTAATGCTCTGAGTCAATATTAACTGTTCCAGAGAAAAACGTGGGAGAGCCTCTCTCCACATTCTGGTTGTGGCGAAGTTTTACTCTTCACACCCATGCACGTTTCCTTTTTTTAATGTATTCCTGTTTGCAGAATGGCCTCCACCTTCCTCCACGCCGTCTCCTGAGCTGCAGCAAACGGAGCTGACGGGGAACACGCCGTATTTGTGTCACTCCGGCAATTGGAACAGAACAACATTAATAGGCCGTGCGGGTTGTAACGCAATTAAAACATAAATATGCAAAGTGGTATAGGGGGAGGCGGGGGGGCTGCATCTGCAGAGACAGGTGCCAGCCATCTTTAGTGTTCACGACAAAATAATCGTACAGCAAACGGCATCACGGTGGATTAATACGCGGGCGCCCCGGGACGTGCAGAGCGCTGATCGGTGGAGGATCTCAGGGGGAGGAGCTTGTGGCGATGCAGAGATCTGATGCGGAGGGAAAACCGCTCATGTGTGTGAGAATGCTGTAGGCTGTCAGGCGGTGTTGCAATGATCTCCTCCATCTTCCCCACAAATCAGCCAGCGCTCATCGTCACACGTCTCCCTCCGATATGAGCCGAGGTGTCGGAGAGCGCTCTGCGTGTCTGAACAGAGGAAGCGTTCTCGTGCTCCGAGGCGACTGAGTCCCGATCCCCGGCCTCCTCCTCCTCCTCCCTTTCCTCACCTTCCCTCCTTTCGATTTTCGGCGGCTGATTGAACGAGGGTTTCCAGTCTCCGCCTGGCAATTTCCCTCACGAGGGAAGGACACAAATTGTCAGTCAAGAAGCGACCGTTCGATAATATCGGCCCTTCTATTTATTTAATTATTTATTTTTGTGTACAGCCAATGCCCAAGGACCTGTAGGCCATTACAGGGGGGCCATTACCAGTGAAATCCTTGTCTGGACAAGTGGAGGGAAACCAATGTGTTACTGTGAGAAAGGCTCTCCTTGTGAGCGGGAGGGAGGCGGGATCGATTGATTAAGCTCGGAGCCGTGAGAGCGCTGTGTAGTTTTGCTGCAGCTCATCATTAAAAAACACAAAGTAGTTATTTAGGTTCACTCGCACATTAATTCATACAAAAGGTGCTGCGGCTGCCTCTCCGTGTTGCTGTATTTGTTCACATTTGTTACTAAAAATCTGACTCGGCAGAAACGCCGATGCTAATGAACACGTGCGACGGCTTCCGCGGCGGTGGCGCGGTGGCGGCGGCGAGCGTGTTTGAGGGTAAAGATTTACTCAGTTAGATTTACAGTTTACATTCGGTGGAGAAAACATTTGTGTCGACAGCTGCTGACGGCCGACGGAGGATCAGGAACTAGATTTAACAAACACAGAATGATGGATTTAAAAAGCACCGTGTGATTCTCGCCGTGGGGAGGTGACGTATTGCAGTAATTGTGATATTATCCCGATAATCATAAAAGCTTCACAGATATTTTAAAAGGAGCTTCCTTTTTAGTGAAAAATAATGAAATAACCTTAAATAAGAAGATTGTATATCAGAGGATCTCCCTGCATAAAAAAAGATACATATATTTTTTTTTAAATATATTTTTCTCTCCTGAATTTTTCAAATCACTTGTTTGCCATTCAAGTCATATCATATCATACCTTTATTTATACTCGTAAGACATTGAGGTTTCCCTCATTTTAAATGACGATGAGTTTATAATACAAAGGATAAGCATTAACAATACTAATAAAAACAAAGAGTCACTCATGACGATATTCAGAGTGTTTTTAAATGAAATCCTCGTCGTCCCCCGGACACTTGGTTTTAACCACCATGTTGCTTCATTGTATAGTCGAATGTTTTTCATCCTTAAAAATGAGCCAATCTAAGACGACTTCATCGAGGCTGACAAACGTCTTTTTTTTTTTTTTTTACTTCCACATCTGTCTTTATTTTGCTTTGGGTTTTAACTGTCTATCACAATGTGGTCACCCGCTTTCCAACTGCAATAATACACTTACTTTCATTTTTCTCCCTGTGGTTAACCATAAATATGTATGTAAATAAATAAATAAATATAATATATATATATACACACACGTTAGTCTTTCTTCTAGACATGTTTTAAGTAAATATCTAAATACCCAGATATGTTGCTTTTAATAGAACCATAAAGAACGCCGACAGGAAGCCGCTGATTACCAACTAATGATGGAATCACTCCAAAGCTTTAAAACACTAATTCCAATCAAAGTCGATAAAATTGAACAGCAGAGCCTGAGAAATATCTCCGAGCTAAGTGGCTATGACATTAAAGAGTGTTAGCATTCCCTCTGTGGAGCGGAGCTGCATTTTTCAGAGGGGGGGGGGGGGGGAGGGTGGGTTGGGATTGTGTCTTGGATTAATTAAGACGAGGAACTCCCAGTTTGGGGAGCTTACAGCATGTGCAGGGTGATGTTTTCTTCGGAGCCTTTTTTCCACAGGGATAGGTTTGCACTCATCTTTGATAGTTAACCCCATGTGACCTTCCTCAGAGCCGGTCCCACTCCCACCTCGCTGCTCCTGCTTCTCATTAGAGCCGTCCACCGGCCTGACCGGGCCTAAGGAGGCCGCCACCCACACCACGCACAGGAACAGAAACACAGTGTGTGTGTGTGTGTGTGTGTGAGACCAATCACCAGTGAATGTCCACAGAAATCTCAATTGTGCATATTTTTGCTGTATATAATTAAACACGTGGCAGCATAACCTTGAATTAATATTTTAACTGCTTTCATATATTAAAAGAATAAAAATGAAGCAAGCAGAACAGGATTAACTGGATGTGGCATTAAATAATCAATTACATTTTATTTATGGTGTGATATAACAACAGAAGTTATCTCAGGACACTTTACACACATGAATCCCACATTATCTCCATCACATATCTCCGAGCTGATGAAAAAGAGGCCTCTTTCTGCCATATATATATTTATTAAAAACATGCAAATAAGTGTGTCTGAAACAAACGTCTGTCGCCGATAAAAAGGAGAGGAATCTATTAGGCGATGGCGCGGCGTGAGATGAGCCGTTCCTCGCGGCGGAGAGGCGACGGGGTTGAAATTGCAGCTGAGTCATTACGGCCGTATCGCTGCTATCTGGCTGCACGATGAGACGTGAATTCGTCTGACCTCCCCCGCCTGCAGCACAAAGGCCTGAATTGAAAAGCGGGGCACCCAGGGGCCAAGCTGGCGGCGGTCCCAGCTGAGGAGCACCAGCCAGCCAGCCACCACCTGCATACTGCTGCTCGCCCAGTTTCCCTGGATATGAATCCCCCCCCTCACCCTCCATCAGCCACCTCCCCCCCTCCTCCCTGACAAGCCTCATCTGCATCCCGGTCGTATCCGACTCCCACTCCTAATATCTGCCCGGTCCATCTCATCTGTCCATCACGCAGCTCAACTCTGTGATGGAAACGCTGTGGCCTCAGCTGTGGATCCACCGGCGACCAGCACATCTTTTATCTCCCCTCAGATTGTGATTCAAGCTGTTTTTTCTCCCCCATGTTGAATTTTGAATAGATAGAAATTAGGATTTGGTGGCTAATTTTGCTTTATTTTTGCTCCTATAATATATTGTAGTTTGTGTTTGTGGATAAAAATTTAATTTAATTGAATCTGATAAAAGGGAATATAAATTATCTCATGTATCGCGTATTGAATATCCGATCAATCGTCCCAGAAATACCCGAGCGTTTAACGTAACAAACTTAAGCTGCTGTTTTAAAAGAAAGCCGTCGTGGGTTTCTGTTTCACTAAAAGTTGTTTCAGGCCCAAACGAGGTCCTGTGACAGAATGACCATTGACCCTTATTTCAGCCTCCGAATCAGTGTAAATATTTTTAAAAATAATATCCAGGGCAGAGAATCATCAATGAGAGTTTTGAATATTTGGCTGTTTAACCCTCTGTGTGTTCCAGCCGTTCACATAGACAGTCACACAAGTGTGTGTGTGTCTCTCTCTCAGCTCAACACTGCCCCCTGGAACAGAGTTTGTGTACTGCAGGCAGAGCAGGGCTGGATCAGGGTGGAAGATGGCAGCCCACTGGACTGATGGTTTCCAGTTCTTTTGAATTTCAGCACATTTTAACACGTTAAACTGGTGTTAAAGCACAAAGCTAATTATCTGTAGTAACGTCATTATGATTAGCATTCCTGCTAATAAAGGCTTCCCTCTCTGTGTCTTCCACCGAGCCGATGTTCACCTGCGTTTTCCCATCATTTCCCGTCATTCAGACGTCACGTTGCCCCCCGTGAGCGAAACCAATATCAGGAAAGCCAGACGGGGAACACTGGGATGCTCAGACAATAAGAGGAGCGAGAAGGGAAAAAAAAGAAAGAAGAGGATGGTAAATTCTCCTCCCAGCTGTAGACCTCGTCTCGGATCCCTATCCCCGAATTCCTGAGCTGTCTGGAGGAGCCCTCGGGGCTGGCAGAGAGGCAGGGTGCATTGTGGGAGTCTGTAAGCCCAGGCAGGGGGTCAAGAGGAGGGGGGGGTTGTTTGATAACGCTGCATTTTTGACCCCCTGACGCCGCCACCGTCTCCGCCGCCGCCGCGTCTGATTCACGCCGAGGGCCCCTTCAAGGACCCGCTCTCTCAGATTCACGCCAAGACTAATTCGGCATCTAGTTTTCTTTGCGGCCGACGGACGTTCCAAGGTGGACTGATGGGAGAGAAGGTCACGGAAGGTCAAAGGGTTAGTGTGCTTTACCGGCGCTCTAACCTTGATCACCGCGGTGATTATGAGCTTGGGAGGGAGGGGCCGAGAACACGCCCGGGGCTGCAGACGCGACAGAGAGCTGTGTGTGTGTGTGACATGGGTGTGTGTGTGTGTGTGTGTGTAAATGTTTGTGTGTGTGTGACATGGGTGTGCCAGAACACAAGCAACACCTTCATATTTCACACTTCTGTCCCGACCGCGATGACATCACACGTTGCATGGTGTCATGACTTCATGTATCCAGGTGCAAACCAACAAACCTGTTAGGTAACAAAACTGTTACTAAATGAAAATGAAGCGTTTTTTTAAAGTGCAGAACGGGCGCGGATGTGTGGAGTGTTTTTTTTTTTTGCGACTGAAAGGAACCCAGACCTCGAAAACTTCGGGGATTGTGTGGCGTCTTTGAAGTCTGATGTGCTCCCGTTAGCTAAAGAGTGATCAGAGTCATGCCGGCGTTTTGCACTCGTGGAGATCCGGCGGCGGCGGCGGCGTTCTGGAGGAGGAGGAAGGAGGAAAAAAGGCCTCTTTGAGATTTTGGTGAAAGTTGACATGTCGTATCGTGTGTGTTCATCGGTGGACCGCGGGCGGCTCCGTGCAGGACTGGTGCAGGGGGTTCTGGAGGCGATCCATTATCAGTAATGGGTCAGGGTCACACAATGGGGGCACTTTGTCAGATCTGTTGGGATGCACTGCGGTAGGCAGGCGGCCCGCTTTGATCCTGGTGCGCCTGTTCACCGGAGTGTGCCGTGTCTGTAAACCGATCCTCCTTCTGACATTTCCCCTCCCATAAACCACCTCGGGATCTCTGGAACAAAAACACACACAAAATCACATAAAAACAAAAACAGGAATATTGTCCAGAGTTGACTTTCAGGGGAGAAATCCCAAAACCGTGTTTCTAACAGATTACATCTCTGTCGTTGCTATTGTCTCTCCATCAAAGATAAAACAGCTGGTGTGTGTGTGTGTGTGTGTGTGTGTGTGTGTGTGTGTGTGTGTGTGTGTGTGTGTGTGTGTGTGTCTCAGATAGGAGCCCCGGACAGCTCGGTGTTTGTAGTTTTTGTAGTCCTGAGGGCCCCCCGGTGGGTGTGCTCACTTTAAAGGGCCCAGTGAACTGTGAGGACTTGAGACATGAGACTGTGCCGCCCAACTGGCCCCGGGACACGGGTTCACCCGGAGAATGTGAGCCGAGGCAGGGGAACTGGGCCGAGACGGGCTCCCACAGACCTCCGCTCCATCCCCCCCTCTGGGTCTGAGAGAAAACCTTCACTTGTGGGGATCCGGTTCACATCTAAATCTACTGTCTCTGTGACAGTTGGCTGTGGGTTTTTTTAAGGGGATTCTTCACATTTTAGGGGGACATTTAGTAGCTACTGTATATCTTATGTTAGCCATGTGTAGTCCCAAACCAACCAGTTCTTTGAATATCTACAGGCCAGACTTGTTGCCATGGTGACATTTTTTTAACCTTCGTTTTTTCTTAAAACCTGAAATGACCAAAAACAATGAACTGATCCTAGTATTTTGCTCATTTGTGCCACAGAAGTCCATTGTTTTCCCCCAAAAAAATCAATGTATGAAATCAGTGAGGCATATTTCTTTATTATGATGAACGTGGCCGTTCATCTGGAGTCTGTAGACGGTGTGTATTAATCCGCTGCTGAAAATAGTCCCACAACAAAGGGTTCCTCCTGCTGAGTTACAGTTGATTATGAACACTACCAGATGTTTTATGGAATTATTTAGCATTTTTTTGTCAATAAACAACATATTTGAGACGATTTCCGTCTTCAGTAGCAGCCGATGGCTTTAGGAGGAAAACCAGAGAGGGAAGGTCGAGACTTCAGTTGGTTTTGGTCTTTTCAATGGGATTTGTTGACAATAACAAAATTCTAGCATATTGCCAGACTTATCCTTTAAGACGGATGGAGACGCTGAAATTATTGGCAGAAATAAACAGAAAGTCTTGTTGAAATTGACTGAATCTTGTTATACAAACTGAATTCACAAACATTTATGTGTTATTTATTCTGCAGACTGTCATCGTCTATAAAGGGTGCAGGGAAAAAAAAAGGGTGTCACACAGGTATGACATTATGGGATATTTATTTTTAGTGGCAATAATTTAAAACCAGGCCTGACTGTTAAAAATCAACCATGAGCTCATCGTGCTGCTTTCATCCGAGTTTATCCAACGTTTTTAATGTGCAATATTCCCTTTTACAGCAAATGCATCACCTCATCGCCTCCACCGTGAGAGAGCCACCTCACTGATATCATAACATGGAGATTTAAACTTCTGACACCGGCCCAACCGTACGTGAGATTTATTTTTAGCCCTGGAGAAGGTCGGAGGAGGAGGAAGCCCTTATAGATTGAGATAACAGCGAGCACCGACGTGAAGCGAAGCCCCGGCCGAGTGTCGATATCAGGTTATGATGTTTGCTGTTTTAACGGGAGCCTCCTGTCTCTCTCTCTCTTCTCCTGCTGTCGCTCCTCCTCCTCCTCCTCCTCTCAGGGAGTGAGACGGGCAGACGGGGCCCCGGGGCCTCCACCTCCCCAGCTGAGACCCGAGGTTAAGCTCCGCAGAGAAAAATAACCACCGCTGTTGACTTTTTTTTTTCTTGGTGCATTTTCCCTTTCATTGCAAAACTCTCATCCGCTGGACAGTTTCCATCATGTGATGTTGTTTTTTTTGTCATTTTTTGAACGGGAGTTCATTCTAAGGTCAGCGATTATAAAAGGCTGTCGATGCTCAGCTGTGGTTTAAAGCTTGAATGAGAAGAAGATCACTTTTTTTAAAAACTCTTAAAATGGCTCTTCAATTTGCTGGAATCACTTCTTTGGTTAAGAAACAAATATTTTTTAACACATCTTTATTAAGTGGAAAAACGATCAAATAATCATAAATACGATCATAAAATCTCCCTGCAACAATAATAACATATATTTTTCATTTTTCTACCACGACGGCGAGCTAAACAGCTTTTTCAAGCCACTTGTGACGATATTTACGATTATCCTGATAATGGAAATTCACCGGGATCGACTTATTATCTGTTTTTTTTTGCGATCTGTGTTAAAATCCTCAGTTTTAATCATCGATTTCAAATCTCAGTCCAAACTGACCATTATCGAGCTCAGTTAAACTTGATTTCTTAACATCCTGCACGGGGCTCACACTTCCACCAGGTTCCCATTGTGTTTGATTTGTAGTTTTATTGTATTAATGTAAAAAAAACATGCAGATGAGCATAAATATCTTTATCAATCCTGCAGTTTCCAACATTATCGCACTAAAATCCGATATCGTCCCGTCGCTAAGTGGAAAGTAACGGATTGATTTCTAGTGCTGGCTTTGGATACTCGGTCTGTGATCTATGGGAGGTGTAGTCCTCTATAATCTAACGTTTGGGAGACAATGACCGGGGAAGAAAGACGGTAGCAGCATTTTCTTTTATGTTGGCTGAGCATTCAGGTCGCAGCACCGGGTGAGGTCTGACGGATGTCAATTAAAGGGCTATTTAAATATTTAAGCAACAAAGTTTGCAAGTTGTCCCTCGGGTGCAGTTATTGGGGAGGGGAGGGGGGAGGAGGAGGGGGGTGTAATGCAGCCTCAGCTCTCCAAGGACCAGCTGAATGCCAGGCGAGGCGGCGTGGATGGTCGGGAGGCATCGCGGCTAAGGTTACAGCGTGAATTAAAGCTGACACTAAGAAGCGCTCCTCACAATGACCTGCAGAAAACAGCAGACAAAAGGGCCTGTTTTCAGCGGGACAAAGGGGGAGGTTAGTGGAGATACCTGAGCCCAGACCGGCCTAGTCAGCGTGTCTGTGGAAGGACGGATGGCTGGTGCCGCGGGACCACCGCAGCTAGACCCGGCAGGGGAAGAAACACAGTGAGAGGCACATTCCTGCACAGCCATAACACCAGGAGACATATGAGACACACACACACACACACACACACGGGGATATATCCACAGCACAGGCTGTAATTTGTAAGACATCTTTTTTTGGGTATTAATATCAGTGTTGTCGATGGTGGTGACTGCTGGTGTTTCTGGTTTCTGGTCACACACACATGCGTTTCATAACAGCTGGAAACAGAGAGGGATTGTCAACAATCTGTTCTGCTCCTCGGGGGACTTCGTCATCCCAAAAAGCAGATTTAACCTTTTCAGATTTTTCCAGAAATGTAATTTTCTCCACAGCAAAAACGCACTCAATCATTCGCTATTGACATTTCGCGATTAAATTTACATTTTTAAAAAAAAGCTCCCCCTCCCACGTGAATTCCACGAGAGTTTGTGCTATCTGCCTTCATCATGCTGTCACCACGGTCCTCAGCATGCTTTCACCTCCGTCCTAATCCCCCACTTCATCTGAAAGTCCGGATGACAGCTCCAGCCTCTTTGCGTTTGGCTCCCAGCATCCACCTGTTCTCGGAGCGTGGCGGCTGCACGTTAGCAGCTCATAGTCGGGAATCTTGTTCTTAAGTTATTCAAAGTCATTAACATATCAAATACCAATACGTCATCCCGTTTCTAATCTAACTTGTCTTCATAGCTGATGTATCGTTGAGTTTTTTTGCCCACCCAGACGATATCGATCATTCGCTCTGAGCCGAGCTGACGGCGGCCCGGTTTGAAGTAATTACTTTCTGCAGACGTCTCCCAGGGTGCAAAGCGTCCAGACGCATTCTTAAACTGGCACTCGGAGGGTCGCGTCCCTCCGGGACCAGACGGATGTTTCAGGAGATCATTTCAAAAACACTGTCTTTGTATTCACTCTCACTCTCTCTCTCTCTCTCTCTCTCTCTCTCTCTCTCTCTCTCTCTCTCTCTGTCTCTCTCTCTCTCTCTCTCTCTCTCTAATCAATTCAATTCAATGGTGTTTTATTGGCAAGAAAGTTTCGGTAACAATGTTGCCAAAGCATCAAAATACATATAATTTGTTCAAATATTATTATACCTCTTATATATATATATACATACATACATGTATATGTACATCTCTCTCTCTCTCTCTCTCTCTCTCTCTCTCTCTCTCTCTCTCAATTCAATTCAATGGGGTTTTATTGGCAAGAAAGTTTTGGTAACAATGTTGACAATCGACAATAAACTAATAAATATTAACATTGATTTATATTAATTATATAAACAGTATATATTATGTATTTTACATCTTATATATATATAATGTGTGTGTGTGTATACATACATATATATGTACATCTCTCTCTCCCTCTCTCTCTCTCCCCCCCTCCCTCTGGAGCTGCAGTCTTTAGGATTGTTTATGATGAATGCTAAATGCTATCACGCTAACACTTAGGCTTTGGTGTGGAAGGTTTTTTTTGCTTACACACTGGGAGAATAACAAGGCTGCGGCGCGTCCAGCCACGATCCGGAGACGGTTAATTAGAGTGAATGTGCAGTCGGAAGGAGACTCCTCCTTTAAACGCACCATTAAATCTCATACAAACCATATAAACATCTTTCTGGTGTGAATGAGACAAAACATGAGCGTTGCACAAAGATTAACGCTGTCGAAGAACTTAATAAGAAGCTTGAGAATTAGAGGAAAAGGTTATTTATTGATTGATGAATATCAAGGGGAAAATAATATAGTAGCAAATGGTTAATTGATTGTTAAATATGGTTAATTCTGATGGATAATGCCTGACATAAACATACATGTCTATAATATGAAAGCAGGGTAGTGTTCTAGCACATTTTTTCATTTGTATCTTAAAAACAATATTCACACCTCCAGTGTTTTGTTGCTGGTATTGTTCTTACTTTGCGTGTAAATATATATTTAAAGAAGATTCATTTTGGGAAAGAATGTCATGCATTTAAGTCTAAAAGTGTCTTTATGGTCTTTACACATGAACTACACTACGACATGTCAAAATGTCACAAACCTTTAGTTTATGATTCAACATTTTTTTTATGCACTCACTAAATCTAATATTGTAGCGAAGTGACGATAGTTCACTAACATCTGAGGTTACTGATTGAAGTCCTAATGACATGCATGGTGTATATAATGAGTTAGCATTGCCTGGAGTTTGGACGTGAAGCCGGGTCGCGGTCGCAGTCAGACAGAGCAGCCTCAGCAGGAAACCAGCAGCTTATATGTCTCCGGTCTCTCCTGATTAACATGGATAACTTTGACCCACAGAACGGGTGAGGATTCCTGTCTAATTGAATTACTGTCAGTCTCCTCGCCTCCAAATATTGTCTTGAACTTATACCCCTCTCTGTTGCCAGAAACTATTTACATTCTATATGTTGGGGAGTCGTCCCCCTCCCCGGTTGGAATTAACTGCCATTTAGTTTTGGGCTCCGTTACAGAGACTCGTTGTTTTCTTCATCGGTGACTCGAATATTGGGCCGAGTGTTCTAGTAACATGCGTGCGAACCAAACAAGTTAGTTTAGTTATCATGAAATGAGTCCTTCATTTGTTGGGTTTGGATCAAAGCACATCAGTGGCGGACCTAGCATATTGGTCACTCATTTTTATTTAACGTTTAATATGTAAAATAAATAAAAGAAAGTACAGATTAATGCAAATATATGAATATGTTAAAAAAAACTAGTAAAAACAAGGTGTTAAATAATCAAAATACGATATAATATGCAAAATAAATAAAAGTACAGATTAACTTTCTCAATAATGGATAAACAGATA
Source organism: Eutrigla gurnardus (assembly GCF_963514095.1). Classification (NCBI taxonomy): domain Eukaryota; kingdom Metazoa; phylum Chordata; class Actinopteri; order Perciformes; family Triglidae; genus Eutrigla; species Eutrigla gurnardus. The sequence continues at coordinate 2,617,118 of NC_139936.1, read as the reverse complement.
TGTTAGATAATCAATATACGGTATAATATGCAAAATAAATAAAAAGTACAGATTAAGTTTGTCTCAATAACACAAACAATAAATAATAATCAATATATATATATATATATATATATATATATATATATATATATATATATATATATATATATATCATATATTGTTAAATACTCAATATACGATATAATATGCAAAATGGCTTTCAGGTAAAAACAATTTGTTAAAAAATCTAAATACGGTATAATATGCAAAATTAATAAAAAGTGCAAAAAAAACTTATTTTTTTCTCCTGGCTGTGACTTTGGCGCCCCCTACAGGATGTCCCCTCTAGGAGGCGCCGCCCCCCTGAAGCGTGCGCCGTCTTCAGCGGGAAAAAATCAAATCAAAGCCTTTCTCACTTTGTCTGCAGACAGAAGTTTTACTTTACTTCTTTTTTTTTTTTACTGAACTTAACACCTGCTGTGTTTTGGCCCCGATACATTCCACTAAAAATATCTTTTATATATATTCAATAAGGCTTAACTCATGAGGGCATCCATAATTTAAACCCAGCTCTGTGATGTAGAGCAGGAGAAGGTCGGGGGGTTGAAAGGAGAAAACTCGTCTTTGAGTCTCATTCTGACGTTGAGGCCAAAGTCGTGTCACTTATTGCATTGCTCTGGAATGAAGTGCAAAAACATGGCTGCCAGCCCCCCTCCGGCCCTTCAAGACCCAGAGGTGGGACTTGTGTTAGCGTTTCATGCAAGTCATAGGAAAACACAAGATAGAGACCCCTCAGTAATGGGGGGGGATCCCGACGGGGTTCTCACTTGTTAGCAACAGTTCCTTCTTATGTAAAACGCATCTGCCTTCACCATTCCAGTCACACGGACGTTTCTATTAAATATGCATATCTCAAGTGTCCGCGTCTTGATTCCAAAGTGGACGGTCTTAAGATTTATAGCACCGTTGACCCTCATTGCTTCGCTGCTTCCCTCAAGGGGAACCTGCCACAGGCTGCGTGCCAAACACTTTAAAAATTTAAAGAGGTGATGAAGAAACTATCCAGAGGAGACAAAAACACATCAGTTCTGCCACAATAAGACTTTTTCTCTTCCTTCCTTCCTTCCTTCCCAGCCTCTTCTTTTCCCAGTTGATCTCATTTTTTACCCTGAAAACTCATTGCCAGCCAACTTTTCTTGTATTTAGACCACTGGCAATCCGAAATGCATGGATTGTGGTTTATGTGTAGAAATGCTGGGAAAATCAGATAAACTGTGTTTGGACATCTCTTGGCTCGTCACGCTGATCGCTCTCTGATACAATGATGTGCAAATGACCAACAAGCTTTACATGCCAAGAATGCAAAACCAGGAGATATTGGAAACTTCATCATGGTGATTGCCTGTGGATTTTTGTCTGCAGGATGAAGGAGGCTCAGTGATGGTTTTTTATCTTTCTTGCATTCACCTGCATTCTTTCCACAGTCTCTGGAGGACTTGACCGCGTTGTACGAGTGAAAGGGTATCCAACTCCTTCGAAATGTCAGAACGCCACATAACTCTATTGTTCCTGACACGTTTCCCTCCGCCGAGGCTCAGATAAAGAAACATCTTTTCTGAAAAACGCCGCCGACATACCTTTTTTCTGAGAGCGAGAAGTCCCATATTCTCACAGCGGCTTTCTGATTTGTCCACACTAACCGGTAAACTGATAAAAGTGCATGTGGCGACGCCTCTGGAGTGTCTCGTAAATGCTTTGTATTGACCTGAAAGCATTTGCTGACCACAAAGAGAACTACGAACAGGGATCTCCTGTGGGTTGGGAGATGATTTTCTTTCAGGCACACAGGGTCCCTGTCTTGCTGCTCGGGCCCACAGACAAGCAGCACCTTTTCCATTGCTCCAGGCCCCTTCAGCCTTGAAAGTCTCCCCTGCATGATGGATTGGGTTCCAGGACCCTGTCCTCTCCTGGGACTGACCCAACCCGGCGGGAGGGGGGGACAGAGGGCTTTCATGGGGAGATCACAGGTGCTTATAAACAAAATGGCAATTTTCTTCTTCCATAATTCCATGTTACTGCATTACCAGATCTTATCGTGGGGCCAGTATCTCATTCCTGAGGTTTTAGACGTTAATGAAAGATGCTTTGCCTCCGGCCGCTGGGGGCTAGATCAACAAGCCCGGGATTCCTGTTGGCCTTTGTAGGGGAATACCAGAGGCAGACTGAGCTGAGGTCAGCCGAAGATGGGGGGAAAAAACTGCTGCGTACCAAAACAAGCTTGTATGCAATCTAGCGGTCGTGGTTCTCAACCTTTTTTCTGGTCAGACGTGCTCCCCGCTGTCAAATACCCGTCAGTGACGCCCACCTGTCGGCTCCAAACATGTTCATTTGAATTAGTGTTGAACTATATATACATTATCGCCTATTATTGGTCTAAATATATACGTGGTTATTGCTGCACTAATGCTAATTTTTTATTATAGAAACTAACTAAGCATTTGTGCTATTACCGCTTGGCTTATGCTAACTTTAACTAACCATTAAGTCGTTTATTTTAGCTAACAATTCAAACCATTTATCCGTTAGATTATAATCTGCTTTATTTGGCCAACTATGCATGGACAAGGAATTCACATCTCTCACAATGTACTCGCATAGAATAGAAGTAACAAGAAATCAAATAAAGGAAAATATGTTTATTTACCCATTCACTAGCTGTTATAGCCATGCTAGCTAACTGTGTTAACCACTTATTAGCCTACTTTAAGCTAGGTCTGTCTACGTAAACATTTAATCCATTATGCTACGTTTCATTAACTGTTTTGGTAACCTATTAAACACATTACCCTAATTTAGGCTACATATTTGAACCCTTTTCCATTCATGCTAGCTAGCATTTTTAACCACTAATTAGCAACTTTAAGCTAGGCCTGTCCACGAAAAAAATTAATCCATTTTGCCTTCTTTTTACTTACAGTTTAAACATTCATGGATTAGCCTACTTTAAGCTGTATATTTAAGTATTTTTCCATTAATGCTAGCTAACAGTTTTAACCACTAATTAGACACTTTAAGCTAGTCTGTCTATTTAAATATTTCATCCATTTAACTGTTTTAACCACTTATTAACGTACTATTAAGCCTACTTTAGGCTATATATTTCAAAATTGTATCCGTTATTTTATCCATTACTTTTTTATTTGATCCAACTATTTCTAAGTTCTAGCTGTTTATTTTAACCTTTATCCCTTAGCCTACTATAAGCTCTAACAGGCTTCTCTGTCCTCGTAATTCCTGCTGGTTTTCACACAATCTCAATCATAGCAGATAGTAATCAAGTGATCCAGCCATAAATGGATATGTTTTTCAATCAAATTGTAATTTTTCTTTTTTCAAATTAGTTATGCTTCTCCACCATCTACCCATGTGTAACTTTGCACCTGCAGACGTTCCCGAGTTGGGAATCACTGGCAACTTAAATATATTACCCTCCTTATCTCTCCCAGGTCACACATGGTAGTCGTCCGACGCTGTCATACTGTACGTTTATATTAACAGCCGAATATTAAAATTAATGTAGGCCTACCGGACCTACACACACAGCGGTGTCATAATTCAAAATGATAGCCACATTATTCTTTCCATTGGAGAATTTAAACATTTTGGCGATTACCTTTTATGCCCTTTGTGCGCCCCTGGAATCGGACTAAAGCAACCTCCACAATACGTGTTGAGGATATGTAATTTCAGCCACTTAGGATCATTAAAAAGAGATCATATTGAATATCACTTCTAGAGAGGAGGAGGGGGGAGGGGAAAAGCGAGAAAGAAATAAAGAAGAGATTTGTTTGTCGGTCAATTGCGACCCACTCAATCTGCTTAGCCTTGTGAAAGAAGGGAGGGGGGGGGGGAGAGAAAGGGGTCGGGGTCAGCTTTCTGTAAATCTTCTGATGAAATGTTGACAAAACAGCCAATTTTCTGTAATTTTGCCGCGGCCGTCTCTCAGCGGCTCACTCACTCAGAACCCCCTCATTTTCAAACAGCGGCGCACACCGCCGACCTCTGACATGCATCTCGTCCACCGACTCCTTTTCAGCCCCGGCAGAAAAAGACAGTAACAGTCGTGCCTTTTCAGGTCAGGTGGATGCCCGTTTAAGGAGCCGGCTCCATAAAGGACGCCTTTGTCTCCTCAAACAGGCTCTCTCGGGCCTCAGTAAAAAAGGATAAGAAATGTGGTTAATAGCTCAGGAGTGGCCCTAATCATCAGCTGCCATTACTGCTCCAATATCAGCGGAGATGACAGACTTATCAATAACAAAGGCCCAGCTGAAGCCTCCGCCGCTCCGTCATTTTGATCTTTGCTCCACTAATCAGAGCTTTCATTTGAGCTAAGCACCGGGCAGCACACCTCTCATTCTCTTCATGCTGTGCCAGATATCACTCATCTTTACAAGCCACTCCCGTATTCCCTCAACCCCGGGCCACCATTTCCACAAATTGGCTTAATTTCTCAGGCAAATATATGACACATCTGAGAGCTCATTATCCTTCGCAATGCAAGTGATTATTGCACTTACTGGTGCAAACTCTTCTCTCTTATCTTTTTTTGAAGCGGTTTCTGACTCGGAACGACTTTGATTTGGAGTCCAGCTGATGTTTTAAATGAAATGTCGTCGTGGCGGGTGAATATTTTATAAACTGATGCTTTAAGAGGAGACGACCAAAAAAAAAAAAAGAATTTTGAGATATTGTTTTCTGCTGTTTGTCCGATACAAAGCGTGGTAGAAGATATGACTTATATGGATAAAAGGCGGTCGATCATCTGCATGGAGTAGATAACTGTCTGGCTCATTAGTCTCAGGAGAGCAAATTGCTCCTATGTAGAATATTACATATGCTAAAGGGGATGATGCATATGATTTTAATAGTAATATACATACTTTAATGTCAATATTTCTCTTGTTCATTCTTCTAGAAAAACTCCTCCTCCTCCTCCTCCATGAAGGAGAAACCTGAGAGGGCCAAAGAGGTGCTCCCGCACCTGGACGAGCTGGCCCCTTTCATTTACAGTCATGGTGAGGATCAGGCACTGACTGACTCAGACACCTGCTATTGGGAAATATGTTCTCCATCAGTGAGCTATAGACTATTTCTGGACAGGAGCACTGGGAGACCATTGTTCTCCCCCAGCACTGAGGGCCAAGGTATTCTGGGACTCTTGGCAACACACAGAAAACAATGTGTTATTCATGTTAAGCTTAAAAAATTGCTGCTACTTATTCCAACATTACCAAAAAAAAAAAAAAAACTGCGACCACAGCTGTGTTTGTTGACGAGAAAGTTTTGATGGCTTTGAATCAAACTGTAAACATATTTGATATAAAGAACGTGATGTTTTTTTAAAATAAAAATTCAGAATCAGATAAACTGAAAGTGAAATTGTTAGACATAAAGAATAAATACATATCTTTCATATTAAGCATAACCTTTGGTCTGAGGCTTATCATAAAACAGTGGAGCTCCTTATTCCCTCAGTTTGATACATGATATGAGCTCTTTAAACAAATCATCTGGCCTCTGCTCCTATGCAGTCTTATACCAGGGGGGCGTAGGGGGGGATTTTGCAATGTCATCTGGGATTAAAAAGGAGCAGCACATCAGAGCCCCAGGCCACACCACCTGGAGCCCCCTATACGATCCCTGGCGCTGCACCACTCAGAAGCGGCCCCATTAGCTTCCCCACAAATAATTCCTGGTCAACCAAATGACACTGAGCCAAACAAAGCCCCATTTCAGAAAAGATTACAACTTCAACAGGAAACCCCTTTGATTATGAGTTTGTTTGAAATGTTATCAATACCATGATCATTCCTTGCGGATCACCAAAAACCATCTCTAATCACCATACCTTGGCTGCACCTTCGCTCGTGCATCAATCTCCAGAAAAAGGGGGGAGAAGGAAAAAAAAAAAAGGTTGAGAATAGAGGAGTGACTTGTTTAACAAGAAGCACGTGCAATGACAAAGCGATTCCTTTCTCTGCGCTGATCACCCACCTGCACACAGATTAGGTCAGATATTCACCTGGGCTGCCAACCTGTCGCTCACACTCAATAAAAAAAAAGAAAAAAGACACACACACACACAGCACACATTCATTTCATGTTAGTGCTCCTAACAGAAGACAGCAGACAAGCCTTCACCTGTCTCTTTGAACCACACGACCCTTTTATAATAACATTTAAGTGAAATGTGGCCATGAACTTTAACCTCCGCTTGTGGGTCACGATATACACAATTCAATACAATTTCCATAAAAGATTATGAAATATACAATATTGCATTCCCAGCTTTTTGTGTGATGTATAAATAATTATACCGACGGAAAGTTTACATCACGATAATCGCAGCTAAAATAATTGCAATTCCGAATATTTTCCCGATAATCATCAAAATATGATTAAAACTCTTAAAATGGCAATAAAACATACTGGAGTCACTTTATATTTTGTTAAGAAACAAATATTTGTATTGTCATATTTAAGACGCATGTCTTTTTATTTGTGAAAAACAATCAAATAATCTAAAATCAGCTGTTGATGATGAGTCATAAAGGTCTCCCTGCATATATAAAGGATAAATACATTTTAAATGTTATTTTTGTTTTAATCAGGCTGTATTTTTCACTTCTTTACCACGATAGTGAGCTACACAGCTTTTTTAAGCCACGCATGATATTTACGATTATCCCGATAATGGAAATTCACTACGATCAACTATTTTCAGTTTGGTATTATATTCAAATATCAGTCAACAGTGAAATATATTTGTCTACCAGTCATCGATCACCAAACATTATCAATAACAATAAAATAAAAAAAATACATCATTAACAAGTTTATATCTTTCGTCGCCACTCAACTTTATTATTTATAATCTAATGTATTCTATAATGCCATCTGAGTGGAGGAATAACATTTTCCCTTTTGAGAGATGTGTATTGATTAGAATGAAAGGGAGGTATGTACTGCGGTTGATGTTACATCGTCAATTTAGGCTCTGGCGCCCCCTTGTGGTACATACACAGAACTGAATGAATTCATTTTCAGTTAAAAAAAAAAAAAACAGGTTATGCAACTCATTCCAAAAAACTTTTACGAAACACCGCAAATGGCAGCTTCTCATGGGTATATTAATGACCTTATGTCTCTAAAGTTATAGTGACGCAACTGTTTTCTCTCATTGTGTGTGTGTGGGGGGGGGGGACACCTGCACAGGTGCATAGCTGGAATAGTCAAAATCACATTTAAATGAATAAAAGTGCTAAAAAAATATTTTTAAAAAGTCGCGAGCCACACTGAATAAACGGCAGAACAAAATGCACTTTCACTCCCACATGAATGAAACTGACCCACGAACAGTTTGCTGCCATGACTGTGGTCAGAGTCCTTATATATAGATATATACGTTTAGCCACGCTATCCTGCTATGGGAGAAATCCCGACCGCAGGCTGTTTGACATTCATGCATTCGCGCGCGCGCGCGTATACATCGCCGACGTATATTATTCAGAACATGATGTCTCGCTACACCGGCGCGAGCGCAGGGAGGGGCTGCCGCAAAAACACGCCGATAGAATGAATGCAAAGAGCCAAAAGAGAACACTTCCTGTTGATGCGAAAATTGCAGCAGCAACTGTCTGACACATCTGGACTGGAGAGAGAGAGACGGAGAGAGAGAGAGAGGGGGGGAGGCCTGGCGGTAGTGTTAGCGAACTACTGAGGGGAATGGACAACGTTTATTGCTAATATCTGCAAGACGGTGAGTTTAACGCACTTCAACTTTGGGTTGGCTCGGTGACCGATGCGCTCGCGACCTCTGCGGGTATTCTTGCCCTGACAGCGAAAGTAACGTGTGGGGGGGTTGTTGTGGGGTTGTGGTGGTGGTTGGTGGGGGGGTGAATAATTTGCCTCCGACCGTACGCTGGCAACTAAATGCTAGCTAGCTAGCCGTTAGCCGCTACCCATCGCTGGCTGACATGGGATGCTCGCTAGCTAGCTAGCGGCTAGCGTGAGCTAGTTAGCATGCGCGCTAGCTGCTACTTAGCATGCTAACGTTAGCTATTTCGTGACAGCGCCGACATAGTTTGCCCCCCCCCCCACGCCGTTCGATGTTGTAACTTCACCACCAAGCCGTACACTTGTGTCAGGCTTTGTTTATAATAATAATAAAACAACACAGAAAAGCTCACAAATTCGTGAAAAGTGTGTTGTCTGTCTGAAAGTTAACGTGTTCTGCTCTGAAATAATTGCTCGATTCTGGGCTAGATAACATAGCTAGCGCTGTAGCTAGCTAGCTAGCGCTTGTGTGTGTTGCTTCATAGTTGGACGGTTGGGCCCTGTTAGCCCGGTGTATTTTGTTTGTGTGTTTAAACTAACGTTAATTTAACCCAAGTAACCGCAGAAATGTGAGACGTGGTGGAGACAACAAATAAAAGCAGGTGGATGTGACGGTCGAAGCTAGCGTTAACCTTAGCTGCTCGGCTAGGTAGCGTTAGCCCCCCTCCCCTCCTCCCCACACAATCAACGGCTAACTGACGTTAACTACTAACAGAATGGTTTGTAAAGTTTGAGACACCGCACGTTTGCTCCCCAGTGTATCGGCATTGTGTGCACGTACGACGGGACTGACAGTCCGTCCGTGTCCGATGAAGCTAACGTACATGCAAGTCTTCGTGAATAAGTTAACGTCGCGTTAAAACCCTTATTTTAAACCCACTGTACGTTAATGCGGCGGCAGCAGGCCCGTATGTATGCATTGGTGTCATAACACGCAACGTTGCCTTAATATGTCAGTGTTTCGTCATGCCATTTGGGCACAGTTAATGTAACTATTTATGCTAGAAGTAATGGCAGTAAAGGACGAAGTGCACATTTATTTCTGCACACCTGGGTTCACCCAGGTTCGCCCTCGATGCTGTTCATTATTATTTCGGTGGCAATCATTTCCCTGAATGTCAACAATCACGCTGCTTCTAAAAAAAAAGCTCGGTTTTTTCAACCAAAACCATGTGTTATTCCAGGGCAATTGTCTTACAAAATAGCCTAAACATTTAACTGTATGGCATGTCAGAAGAATGCAGTGGAGCCAAAACCAATTATGACTTTTGCATGAGCAACCATTATGGCTTTGCACCCATTCAACCCTGTGTTTTATAGTCCCAATTCTGTTTGGGATCAGCAGTAAAACTATTGGTTTGAACTGCCAGCTCAAATTGTGTAATACGAGTGCGAATGCTAGGTGCGTACAGTAATGTCTGATGGTGAAAAGAGGACTCTGTCACGCGTCCTGTTAAACGTGGAGCACACAGTCTATCCGTCAAAGCTCCCCGGATAACATTGCCATCAGAAAGGGCTAAGTCATGTTCAGCATCATGTTAAATGGTTAGTAATGTATGAGTATTTTGAGTAGGCTGTAATGTTGTGGAAATACTGTGAACACACCCCCAAGTCATCTCACAAGGTAGCACATGCAGGTTGGATGACATTACAACTTAAGTGGCCTTAACTCACAGTGATGTAGGTTACATTATGCTTCAGAAGTCCATGTTAAGTCTCTCTTTGGCCTGGTAAATATGACAGTTTTTATCATCATATTGTTCTATGATCAATTTGTTATTATTTCTAAGCATGTAAGAGATGATTTACAGTGTTTTCTATGCATAAATATTTTTAAAAAACTGTTGCAAATTTAGGAAACATTCACAAAGAAAACAGTAAAACTGACACACTATGTAGACATTTGCATATCAGCAGCAAAATGGTGGAATGTAATTATTCTCCAGCATGAGAGCAAAACCGGTTTTAAGGGCATTGCATCAAATGTATGCCTGCCATCTGTACTAATTGCAGCAGTGGAATCGCTGCATAGTAGCTCTAGGTGCAAAGACAGTGTAGCAAGATGATATCCTTGCTAGGGACGTCAGTTAATTTCCTTTCGATCCTCAGACACCCATTAAACAGTAACTCACCGTTTAAACATTTTTCTTACTCTGGTGCTCCATTAAAGCGCTGAGCTTTGGCGTTGCATTTCAAAGTGCTATGTACGTCCAATTTTAATGTTTTGTATTGTAAGATATATTTACACTAAACATTTTTTGATCCCATTTGAATTTTACCATGAATTTCTTTGAAAGCTTTATTTAAGGCAACTGAATATGCTTTAGGTTCCAAGAGTTTTCTTCAGTTCTGAAATACCATGAATTACACATTTGTCAATTTTAAAGATCATTTTTGTACGTCAAGAAAGTTGCAGTTTACAGTAAATTTGTCATAGCACCATTTAGTTTACATCTCTGGTCTTGGACTATGTACATTACCAGTGTTGCAGCTACTTTTGCTTGCTAGTTAGCTAACTTAGGGCCATGTTGCACAAATTTAATGTTCACTTATCTGATGTTTTTATTCAGCGACTCTTTTTAGCAGCCGGCAAGAGAAAGAACGAGCAAGACCTGTTAGCACAAGAACGTTGCATCAGGGTACTGAACACACAGGCATTGTAGCTTCAGAGAAAGACGCCACCAAGGCAACTTTTGGGTGTGCCGTCTTTCTAATAGAGGCTTCAACAATCCAGCGACAATGACTGTAGAAAGTATGTTTTACTTTTAGACCTGTTTTGTTTAAATTCGGTGTCATTGCAATGTACTCGTAGCGTGATGGCATCAAACAGTCATACAAGTAGGAAGTGTGCAGCTATACGTCTACTTTATTATTTGTTATCAGGGGTTTGCAAGGCTTCTCTGTAACAGATACTGTTCCTGCATAACCCACCACAAACAAAACACTGTTTTAACACATTGCTGTGTACTGTTGTCTGCGGTCTAGCGTATTGAAAACTTGTGTTGATCCTCCAACTTCGCCCTCGCGTGGAAGTGCCTGAATATGAACAATATGCATTTTGAGATAAGTTTGATGATCTGTATCATCGTTCACCCAGTCCTGAGTATGAATTATGATTTCAATGTGTTCCCCTCGTATGGATGCTTCAGTTGTTGCTTGTATTGGATGCAGATTTAGGAATTGGGAAGATAACTTTTGGCAGTCCTTGTGGACTATCTATCACTTTTCACCCATTTAAAAATGCCAAAACACAGACTCAAGTCTATTTCATCATCTCTTAGCCTTGAGCAACACTGTCACCAGGAATAACTTGATTTTATAATTGTGGCAAACTTCACTGCACAGCACTGTCAATTTGTTGGTCAGTTATTATTTCGGTTCAGTGTTTGTGAATGAATTTGAAGAGTAAAGATAATGAGGAGGTCCTCGGGGCTCCAGTTCTTCCAATTGTTTCGTAAGCATGTGAGTAGGCTGAAATGAAAGACGAGCATGTTCTTGTTTTACAGCTATTTACTCCATACAAATCCAATAAGAGAACACACCCAATGGCTAAGCATACAATATACAGTTCTGCATACAGAGCTCCACTGCCATAACAGTTTGCACAATGCATGTCTTTCTCACAGAATTTAGTCTATTTTTACCTTATTCTTTTTACTATCCGTTTGAAATTGCTCTCCCAACCTTTGCTTGTTAAGCACTTCTGTTCTGGGCCTGGTCTGCCCCACAAGCTGTTTTTCAAAGTATTTGAAATGTTGCTGATGTTGAAAAAAAAAAAGCATACAATGCTTGCTTGCTGACTTTGATTTTTCTTCTAGTGTTTTTTTTCCACTTCTGCTTTTTTTTTTCTGAGTGACCTGCCTACATTCTAGGCTTTAGGTGACATCTTACCACCAAAGTTATGCTGATCTTACATTCAGCCAAAATATCACAATGCACTCTGCTTCCTTTTTATACCTACCGACCTGAAGCAGCTGTGTCAAAAAGGTTTATTACCATGCAGGCAACTCGGATTGGAATTTTTTGAGCTGGGATTTTTCTCTCTTTTTTTTTTCTGTTTCTCCCATGTGAGCCCAGCATGTGCATCTCAACTACTGGGCATACATTCTTTGGCTGCCCTTCAACTTGGCTCCGTTCTCCGTTCGGCATGCTGTTGGCAGCCATCGCTGATGTGTTTAGTGTATGAACATGCTGCATTTGAAGGCTGGTAACGGGGGAGTGAAAATATGCTGCACACCTTTTCTTACGATTCTCTGTTTTGCCACGATTTCCCCTCTCTCCCATGCCAGGATGAGAGCATATGGTTTGTTAGACAGGTGTCTCTGCCAGCTTTTGGCGTTCGGAGAAAGTGTTTACACTCCCAAAGTGCTGATAGGGACTCAGTTTGCGGAAGATTATCCTGAATTTCTAGTAAGGGGCAGGGAGGAGGGTGCAGAGGGAGAGATGGGAGAAGGGCAGATGGCGTGGGGGGAGAGGAGGGTTAAGCTGGAGAACTGACACTAAGTTTTTCCAACTTGGAAGTGTTTGCTCTTTCAAATGCAGAATGACACCGTGGGTACATTAGCTGCCATCCAAAGTGTGGTTTAACTAGTTCTGCTGTGAATGCAGGGTTGTTTAGTGTTCATGAGCCAGCTTGCGGTGTCTTTCATGGTAGGATCTGGACCATCCTTTTGCCAGAATGTGTTTCAGTGGAAGCTTGAATGTAATGGCTTGTTTGCTATGACATATCATAATGCAGGGTGGGGCAGTTGTCAGTTGAGCTTGTGAGCTGGAACGAGAGGATTAACACATTATCTACAATCAGACAGTTACAGAGGCGGTTCCACCTGTGTCATTAAGGATTAGGGCAAAATTAATTACCTAAACACACACAGGATTGACAATTCACAAAATGATCCTAATAATCATCAAAGTGTGCATTTAACTTTAAAATGGCAGTAAAACATACTGGAAGAAGCGCTGCACTTTAGAAGCATCACAGATAAAACATCTTTTTTTAGTGAACATACTTTTTAATCTTGAATGAGATGATCATGAATCATAAGGTCTCCTGCATAAATAAAGGATAAATACATCAAATATAAAAAGGTTTGTATCCTGTATTTTTGTATCCTGTATGATAGTGAGATTGACGATATTCTTGACTATTCCGATAATGAAAAATCACCAAGAATCATTTTTTTTATTATTTTTTTTTTATCCCGATGCGTTATTTAAACCCTATATCGTCCCGTCCCTAGACACAGCGCTGGACAGTGGGACACTGTCCTTATTTCACTACAGAAACCTAGCTAAGGCTTATTTGTCATTTCCAGTAAATAAAACGAAGTAGAACACGTGTTTTTACAAAGAAGGGCTTTGTGTGATACACTTCATGAAAGCCGAGTGCAAGCTCACATACAAAGCAGAACCAGATTTTCTTCTTTCTCTGCCAATAGCTTAGCCTCTATACCATGTATGGTTTCAGTGGTGTACAACTTGGTAGGTACATTGTGTTCAACCGGTCCCAATCATTAAATCGACTTACTTCTTAGTTTCTTGGTTAGCAATAATACCTATAGTGGCAGATTGGGGGGGGTTTAGCTCAGGAGGTAGAGCGGGTTGGCTGGCAACCGCAAGATTGCCGGTTCGATCCCCAGCTCCTCCTAGCTGAGTGCCTGGGGTCCCTGAGCAAGACACCTCACCCTAATTCCTCCTGACGAGCTGGCTGTCGCCCTGTGTGGTTGACTCCACCGTCGGTGTGTGAATGGGTGAATGTCAGTCATTACTGTAAAGCGCTTTGGAGAAAAGCGCTATATAAATGAGGCCATTTACCGTTTAGATTGTAATTCCAAAAAGTGGGGAAAAAACGAAACCCCCAGCATTATGTTATTTTATCCTACTTGTCGCTCCTTTTTTTTCCTCTTTTGTTTAATCAATGAAAAGATTAGAATTAGATTAGATTAGAAAGTAGTATCGCATAACATCTTTCAGGACTTTAGCCATCATTATGAAATGTATCATGTCAAATTTTTTGTCGTCTTTTGTTGGGTTTATGACAACCAAATGCCCCATTTTGCCATAATAATGTAAAGACTTTAAGTGTCAATGGTGCTGTGCGAGAACGATGCCAAGGTGTAAAACTGTGAGACGCTTTTATTTCTGAGAGTAGTGATTGGCAGGGTAATATTTATACGTAATATTGAAGGACATTTAACCTTATTCGCAATTAGGTATTCAAGAGGAAGCGCTGCACATTCTCCCAGTATCTGTCATCTAACACGGATGCTAATATGCCTCGACATGTGAAATAGGGACCGTGGCTCTTTGAAACAGGGCGGTTGAGTGTTGAGGTGATCTCTTCTTTCTCAAGTTCAATGAAGCGTTAAGCAGTGAAACGATGTCTTATAAGATTTGTTAAAAACATCACTGCAGGCTCCGGTGGGAATGAAGCTCATGCTGTCTATCAGACCAGTGAAGGGTGACACAGCACCCACCACGTAGACCTGGTGTATTTTAATTCTCCTGAGTCAAAATTAATATTTCAGATATCCACACTTGTCCTTTCAGATATCCACGTTATTTTTCCTTTCATGTTGCCAGCATGTTGCTGTTGCAATGAACTAATAGCTCTTGTCACTCGTGTTTCCTTTACAAGGATGTTTACATAGCAAACATTTTTTACATATAGTAGAGACTTGAGCTGAAGTTATTTATGGAAACATAGTTGGTCTACTAAATAGGCTGCGAGGTTTTCATTCACGCAAAGTATCGTTGTCGTATACCCAGCCCTAGTTACACGTTTTCAAATGTAGTCTTGCAAATGAAGTTACTGCCGAGATATTTTAGTGAGGCATCCTTTCTGGCACCTCTTACCATGTACGGCTGACACCAAAATACAGTGAATAAATATATATTGTATGTATAATTGCGGGCTGCACGGTGGTGTAGTGGGTAGCACTCTCGCCTCACAGCAAGAGGGTCCTGGGTTCGATTCCCGGGTCGGCCCGGGTTCCTTCTGTGTGGAGTTTGCATGTTCTCCCCGTGTAAGCGTGGGTTCTCTCCGGGTTCTCCGGCTTCCTCCCACAGTCCAAAGACATGCAGGATGGGGATAGGTTAATTGGTGACTCTAAATTGCCCGTAGGTGTGAATGTGAGTGTGAATGGTTGTTTGTCTCTACATGTTGGCCCTGTGATAGACTGGCGTCCTGTCCAGGGTGTACCCTGCCTTCGCCCAATGACAGCTGGGATCGGCTCCAGCCCCCCCGTGACCCTGAATACAGGATAAGCGGTAGAAAATGGATGGATGGATGGATGGATGGATGGATGTATAATTGCTGCTTTTTGCCCTTTCAGGGATATTTTTCTTCAGTGACATGGATATCGTGATTATTATTATTATTATTATTATTATCATTATTATTATTGCCTTGAATTGTATCACAGAATCTATCTTGGTCATTGTTTTATTATATTGCATTATAACCTACGCTGCGATTCCCAACCACGGGAGAATTGCTTTGATGGATACCTAAAATGTGATTACAGTGTCATGTGACTTTGATGATGCTGCAGTCATTCCACTACTGTGAAATTGCTTTGCTGCTGGATCTTATTTTATATCCCAGAGCTGCAAACTTGTCGCTTTTCGGCGACAATCGCCGTTTTCTTGGTCAATTTGGTCATTCACGTGGATCGTGTAGAACCGGAGAGTTTTCTTTTGGGGGGGGGGGGGGTCCAGAATTGCGAACAATTATTGGATCACTCTTATTGTTGTGTTTTCTGTGCAGTTATGTCATTTGTGTAGTTTATTTTTTATTTTTGTGTATGTTAATCCAGAGCTAAAATCCCGCAAGTAATATTCATTGAGAACCGTTCGAGGTTCAGCAGCCCAATGGTGTAGTTCCTCTTTAAAGGGGCGTTCACACCGAACGCGATAGACGCGAATTGAGCGGCGACTCTACATTGGAAAACCAATGTAAATGGCGCGATGACACGCGATTCAGGCGAATAAAGTTGAAAATATCGAACTTTTCAGGCGGCATCGCGCCGCGACATCCAATCAGCGACGAGTTCAAGCCGACAGACAGATGAGCTGAGATGGACGGGCTGCATTACCAAACCCGACTCGGGAAGACCGGATCCCGGCGCGACGGGGGCCGTACCGGCCTCACACCGTCCACGGGCTAAGCCTCTATCAGAAGGACTCAGGCCCCCGCGCGACACCGGGCAATCGGTCTTCCGTACGCCACATTTCCCACGTCCGCCCGCCCGTCGGACGGGGATTCGGCGCTGGGCTCTTCCCTCTTCGCTCGCCGCTACTGAGGGAATCCTAGATAGTTTATTTTCCTCCGCTTAGTAATATGCTTAAATTCAGCGAGTTGTCTTGTCTGATCTGAGGTCGAATGTGGCCCCGACTCTGGGGAGAGGTGCGAGGGACGTGGCTCCCGGAGGAGGCTCACGGACTCTGGCATCGGGTACCCCGAGGCGGAGGAGGAGGGTCCGCCGACGTGACCCGCCGGCTCCCCTCAAAAATGAGCGTCATGCGCGAATGAAGCGAATGACGCGAAAGACGCGAATAGTCCAAAATGATCAAGCGGCGCGATACACGCGTCTCACGCGATTGTATTCGCGTCTATCGCGTCCGGTGTGAACACCGCATTAAGTTCTTGTTTTCTTGTGTGCTTTCATGTTGTAGGCTACGCTTCATGTTGTCTGCTAACTCTATGCTGTATCGTCGCTCTGTGTTTTGTCCGCTCCCCTGTATTGTACGTTAAAGCAAACGCGATAACGCTATGCTCCGGTAGATCCAAGCAGTTAAGTTACTGACAATAGAAGTTAAAAGTTAATGAAATGGTGAAGCTGTGGGACATAAAGATAATATTTGGATTTATAACGTTGTTGTTCCATCCGTGTTTATCCATACTTGTTTGTTTAGTTTTGATAGTTGAATCACAGGGACCGGCACTTGACGTGGGGGCTGCACTTCCTGGTTTGCCGCGGGGCATCATGGGAGCTGTAGTTTTTGTTCACGGAGAAAGGTTGAATGCACTTTTGCATGGTTTTTCGTTATTGAACAATAATAATTGACATTTCTCTGGGCCAATCGGAATCTCAGCACTTGCTTCAGAATCTTTCTTATAATTGACATTTCTCTGAGCCAATCGGAATCTTGAAGCACACAGCGCCAACTGAGCTCGCCATTGGATGAGACGGTCGCCTGGCTACCGCGCAAATCCCTCCAAGACAATGATTTTTGAGAAAGTATGCTGAGTTTTGTTAAGTCACGCTCAGACTAGTGTCATTTGCATAGTACCATCAAAAAAAAAAATCCCCCCGTGACACTGTCACCTTTTTTCCTCTGAGGAGTTTGCAGGTCTGATATCCACATTCCATTCATTAGACTGGTTTTTTTTTTCTCTCCTCGTGTATATTTTAGGGCAAAAACAATCCATTCATATTGTTTTTTCGTCACGTGAGTAGCATAAACTGTATGTTAGGGCTGCACAATTCTTGATAATATATTATTTTGTAAGAATGGAAATCACAATTATCTCACGTTTCAAATAATATGCTTTAATGGCATTTAATTAATTTATTTTTCCTGGGGATCTCATCTGTATCTAATGGCAGTCAGGGTACCTCCGGCCAGCACAGGCTATGCGACCTTCCAAAGAAATGCCTCCCCAGACCATCACTGACCCACCGCCAAACCGGTCATGCTGGAGGATGTTGCAGGCAGCAGAACGTTCTCCGCGGCGTCGCCAGACCCCGTCACATCGGTCACATGTGCTCAGGGTGAACCTGCTCTCATCCGTGAAGAGCACAGGGCGCCAATGGCCAATCTGCCAATCTCTGTGATCTCTAGAAAATGCCAATCGCATTGCACGGTGTTGGGTTGAAAGCACAGGCCCTATTTGTGGACGCCAGGCCCTCAAACCACCCTCATGGAGTCGATTTCGGACCGTTTGAGTTTAAACAGCCGGGTTGAGAAAAGCAAGTAGATCCTAAGTGGTCGCTGTAGTGGTTGACTGTCCACTGAGGACGGCCGGAGCCAACAGCCACTTCCTCATTCCGAGTCGTACTAAAACCGGTCGGTGCACGCAGCGGAGCGCCAGAGAGAGACCCCCGGTTCATTATAAAACTGCGGTGGGATAAAGTAGACTTTGGCGGGCCGCCACAGGCCGGGTCAACACTGCGTAACAGACATGTACACATGCATCAGGGATTTTCCAAGTTTTTTTTTGCCTCCGTTCCTGATCAGTCATTTAATACCGAGTATCCACCAATACCAAGTCCCGATCCGATCCTTCTATTTTCCTCACGTAGCACAGCTGCACACTTCAAGTTGCATTGCATTAAGAAAAAGTCACCTGCATCCAAGCTATTCATTAATGTTTATTTCATTTTTACAAAATATTTCTACAGAGTATAAAATAACAAACCCTCTCCGTGCGTAATCTTGTTGGCCATGTTGCCACCACAGGAATTTCTCTTCTATTTCCTTTTTAAAATTGTGCTCCAGTGCAGTTTTTTTACCTGAATGAACATTGAGTGTTTTATTTCCGTGTGTACATCTTTTTCACAGATGACATTAATAAATAACTCTTACTGGCTTTTTCTTGTTGGTGCTTTTGTTGCACTGTTTGGTGAGTGAGTTGAGACCATAGATGACAGCAAAACGCCAGAGACACATAAATTAGGTAGAAACATCTGTGTTGAAGCTGATGTAAAACAAAGGATCAGATCTGCCTCAGTGGCTCAATATAGCCTTTACTAACCAGTAAAAAATGCCGTAATCCCCCCCTTCCCAACACACACACACATGATTTGCATTCTGTTACCGTGAGCAGACTCGGCTAGAATTATATGTTCACTTTTAATGATATCTCTCGTAGAGCAAACATACATTTACAGTTACGTCAGTGCACATTAGAAAAAAGCTACAGGCCGGGTTCATGTCCACCTCCCACGTAACAGAGAGCCAAGGTTGGACACTTTGCTGTGTGGGTAATTTGATTGGTTGGGTGTTAGCAAAATGGTAGTTTCAGAAGAATCTGTCTCAAAGTGCATTTTTGAGTGCAGCTACAACAAAATATATCAAAAACACGAAGCCTATAAAAGTGCTGTGTTTGCTGCAATTCATTCAGTGTTGTTTCTTTTCATATATAATTCTTCAAATTCAGTCCTGTGTAAAATAACCTTGTCATCTTAAACAACCTCCTGTCTGTCCCGTTAACCGTGAAATTGCAAAAAATGCTGCCGTGCATTGCAAATGTGATGTTTCAAAACCTAATGGATTTTTTTTTTTTTCATTCTTTTCTTTTCCCATCAGGCAGCCATCAAACTGGAGAAACATATCCAAGAAATGGACGACGGCAGCTACATCGAGTTTGATGTGCCGGAGTTCAGCAACACTGTTCTGACCCAGCTCAATGATCTGCGGCTGCAGGGGAAGCTGTGTGACATCATCGTTCACATTCAGGGCCAGCCGTTCCGAGCCCACAAGGCCGTGCTGGCAGCGAGTTCACCCTACTTTCGTGACCACTCGTCTCTCGGCACCATGAGTGGCCTTTCCATCTCGGTCATCAAAAGCCCCGAGGTGTTTGAGCAGCTCCTCGCGTTCTGCTACACCGGTCACATGGCCCTGCAGCTCAAGGATATTATCAGTTTCCTCACCGCTGCCAGCTTTCTACAGATGCAGACCATCATTGACAAGTGTACCCAAATCCTGGAGAGCATCCACTCCAAGATCAGCCTCCCAGCTGATGCCTGCAGCCCAGGGAAGGAAGACTCGCACACCAGCGGTAACGGGGTCAATGACAGCAGCCTTTTTGTAAACCCTACCCAGATCTCCCCCCCTTACTACTCCCGGCAGGGTCAGGCAGGACACGAGGTGCGATTTGAGCTGGCGGGAAAAGGCCTGGGCCGCGGCAGACCGCAGCCAGAGGAAGGCCAGTCGGACCGGGGCAGCAGCGACAGCGTCTCAGAGCATGACGCCCCCATGGAGGGAGAGACGGAGCAGGTGGAGCTGATCGGCAAAGACGGGCAAGTAACGGACGTGCACGTGAAGATAGAGAAGACCGACCGGCCCACGTACTCGGACAGCTCCTCGGCCGGTGACGACGGCTACCACACGGAGTTGGTAGACGGAGAGCAGGTGTTGGCTGTTAGCGTGGGCTCTTACGGTCCCGTCATCCAGTCCGCCGCCTATTCTTACTCAGGGCTGTCCTCCCCATGCTTCGTCAACCTCAGCAACTCCAGTCCCTCCCGCTCCATTCTCAGTGGCTACAGAGGTGGGCGAGCCAGGGCGAAGCGCCCCCTGGCCATCCCGGCGGGGGTGCTGAGTCACGTCAAACCGGGCTCCGAGGACAGCGAGTCGGCCCCGGTGGGCACGGGGTTGGAGAACGACGTGCGAGAGCGTAGCCTGCGGAGCCAGTGGTACCCTTACAACGAGAGACTCATTTGCATCTACTGTGGAAAGACCTTCAACCAGAAAGGAAGCCTGGATCGCCACATGCGCCTGCACATGGGAATCACCCCGTTCGTTTGTAAGTTCTGTGGCAAGAAGTACACGAGGAAAGACCAGCTGGAGTACCACATCCGTGGCCACACGGACAACAAGCCCTTCCACTGTCAGATCTGTGGCAAATGCTTCCCGTTTCAGGGCACCCTTAACCAGCACCTGAGGAAGAAGCACATGGGAGCGACGGACGGGAGTAATCACATAGACTCTCCAGAGACGACGGAGGGAAACTCAGGTCAGAAGGACCAAGAGGAGACGTCCGAGGGGATGGCCTTCGAGACGCAATATGCAGAAGAGGCGCCGGCCAACGACATGGAGGAGAGTTCAAAATGCAGTCCGGAGGAGGCTCAAGCATCAAGATGTGATTTTTAGGTCCTGCTTCAGGTTAAAGAAGCTTTAAGAAATGTTTATCTTAACTCAACTTAAAGGACTTTTTCTCTCTCTCTCTCTCTCTCTCTCTCTTTTTGAATCAGCTCCCTCTACTATAGACATTTCTTGCGTCAAGGGTTTCTGTCAATTTTGTGAAAGTTAGCTGTTGAATGCAGAGAGCAAATGGGTGCTTTATAGAAATTTGATTATTTCAAGCAAAGGGAGTAACAACTTACTATTTTTCAGGAGGTCCCAATAATCAAGACCCCCTAAATTGATTTCTCTTTTTATCTTTCCATGTTTTTTAAAACATATTTACAGAGTTATATAGGCATGTTGCAATAATTGATAATGTGAAAGCTCTGGTAAGATGCTTGTCATATCACCTTTTTACCTGACCTGTTTTTGCACATGTGACCACAGGCGGTCACTTACTCACAAGGAATGATTTTTTCTGCCAGTGCAAAGCTTCGTGTGACATATCCGGTCAATACCTCATGATGCAACTACATACTCATAACAGACAGTATTTTAACTTAAATGAAACTCACCAGGTTCTACCTCATAGCCAAGAACCTACTAGGCACACAGACGCGTTCACCGTTTGAAATCCGTTTTTAGGTTTTATGTGCGGTATCTTATTGCCAAAACCCTGTAAAGAATATCCTCGCAACACAAAGCCTCGATACTTAGGGGAAATATTCCTTGCTGATTGTATGGATTAGGGACGTAAGTCCTTGTCAAAAAAAAAAAAAATGTTCACGGTCAGCCAGGATTAAGAAGGTGCTATGTTTGGAGTACGTTAAATTTGCTAGCTTTCTTGTGTGTTTGTTTTATGGCAAAAGGCAGACGATAGAGTAAGAAAATGACCCTGCATATTTTCAAGATATGATTTTTGCTTTCTTATAACGTTCTACACTCAAAACTCAAGAATTTTATCTCATCACTACTGGAGATCTCTCTCTCTCACTCTCTGTTGGCCAAAGTGTGGTTCTAGATGCTGTCATCCATGTAATGGATAAATTATGTCCATACCAAGTCATTTGTATTCCTCTATACTCTTGTCGGCAGACTTATATTGAATTTATTATACTACGTGTAAATTGTTTTGTCCTAAAGTAGGCTTCTAGGTTTAACGCTCGCCGTCTTCACAGAGACGGGAGTAGAAATGTCAACTCAGCACAGGAGGAACGGCTCTGTATCTGTTCACGTGAATCAATAGTACACTTGCCTGAATAATATGCAAACCGAAAGAACAAAGGAATCTCAGCCATTCTGACATGGTTTTTCTTCCATTATTTGAAAGAGCTATTTTGGTTCGTTTCCTTCTGTCCTACCTTGGTTCAGGGTGGGTTTTTTTGCCGATCCTACTTCCCGGTGTTGACATAGATGCAGCGAAGCTAGATTTAAAGCTAAGTTAGTTGTTAGGGGTAGCTGGCGATCCAAAGTATTGATGCACTTTGCAGAGTTTAGCTGGGTGGGGGTGGGCGTCATGCCATCGAGATAATGTGATCATTTCTGTCTTAATTCTGATGCAGCGGTGTCGGGGGGGAAGTGGTAGTTTTCATAGCGGTCATCTTTCCTCCGAGTAAAAAAAAAAAAAAATGTTGTGAACGTTGATGAGACTCTGCAATCACGTGAATACTGTTGGCTTCAAGTCAGACACGTTTTATGTATCCTGTTTGAATGGTTGGGGATCAGGGATAGTAGGGTGTTGGGTTTTATTTCCATTTTGACCTAAAAGGAATCTGCATTCACAGTAAATACATAAAAGCCCTGAATGGTAATCCTGTTATATTTAGGAAATGTAAAGCTCAGCTGGGTGGTCTCCTTTTTGTGCTATCCTGCTTTCTTATTTGCCATCCAGCTGTTTTTTAATCCCTTATTTCGAAGAGCACCTGCTATATTCTCTTTATTTTGTCCCACTTAAGTCCATGCTGAATTTGCTTTCAGTGATTTGATTATTTCAAAGTTTCCATATATAATTTACTACTATTGTGTGCTGCGTTTTGGAGGGAAAATGTTATGTTTTGGTGCTCGCCTCCCCTTTTTTTTATTCCACTGAATGTGCGGTCGTTGTCTTCACTCATTTGACAGTTAAGACGGCAAACCAAAATGCAGGGAATTCTGCAGTAATCGGTATAGCTAGCTCTTCTTTATCTTTGTACGTATCATAAACACTTTTAGTCTTCACATCCACAGTCTGTCAACCTGTACAGTACCTTTTCAGATGAATGTTTCCTCAGACTTTTTTTTTCTCCCCCGTCGGCCGCTGATATGGCGTGCAGGTTTGATCTGACCTCGCCCAAATATCAGTCGCTGACTAATTTGAATCCACCCGTGACGATTCGTGCCCCTCACCTAGAGAAATCAGAGGGAAACGCATACCTTCCTGTCAGTAATGTTTTGTGAGTAATGGGTACAACCGCTAACACGATTTTTTGTGCCAAGAGTTCACGCCAAAGACTAATAGGGGATTTTTAACCGTAAATTTTGACTATATCGCAGAATAGACTGCTCATTTAGAAGAATAGGTTGTTAATTTAACGTAGGACTAGTTGCTATTTGCAAAGGAATGTACGTTTCCCAGCTTTTAACAATCACTCGTACAAATTTGAACAATTTGCTAAGAAGACATTAAGCAGCGAAGACATAAATAACATAATATATTAAGCCATACGAGAGCTGACAACATTAAAGGTGTGCAATAGGTATTTGTAATTGTTTGAAGCCAATGTAAACAAAAAGAGAGAATACTTCGCAAAAAAAGTGGCATCTTGAACTTAGTGCCTTGCCACAAGCTTTACACTTTAGATTTTGGCACTTAGACTCCTGTGCCTCTTTCATTTTCTAAAGGATTGAATAGAGAGATTATACTACAACATGGCCACATCTTTTATTGTGAAGTGTTACTGAGAATGAACAGAAATTAATTCATGTCATTCTTGTCCATTTTTGTCGTTTTTTGTTTTGTTTTTCAGCTCAAATCCTGCGCCCTCGTTTTCGCTTTTGATCTTTTTGTTTTTTTGTCATGGAATGGACAATACGATTATAAGGTTAACTGATTTTGTAGCAACTGATTACAATCAAATGAGGCAGACTTTGTTCCCCAAGAGCTGTTGCCCAATGTTCAGAGACTACACTGTATGCCTCCTCCAACCACTGAGGACAATCTTAACGATGTACTGTAGTTTAAGGCATTTCAACGAAGGAAGGAGATGCATGAGAAACACAAAATCTACTTGCTTTCTTCGTCATCTGACCAGGGAACAGCTTTTAGCAGATAATAAAGTTAAATATTTGAGTAGAAAATCACAAGAAGCCCCCCTCCCCCAATATACTGTAGCTGAATTGCACGTTGCTCAATCACAAAATTGTATGAAATTGCCAATTTTTATAACTTGATTTTATTTCATGTACTCGTGTCATCGATTGTGCACTTATAGTTTTTTTGTTGATAGTAAATTCCATCCAAGAAATGTCACGTTTGTCTGTAGTTTCCCTTTAAGGGACTCCGCTAGAACGGCCTCAATCACTTTGGTCGGGACCTTCCCCCTTAAATGGTGCTGTTAGACTAGTCATTTTGTTTTTATCCACCGAGCAAACAAGTCCATGCAATCATCATAGGCGAATGGAGGGGGGGTTGTTGTAGTGCTTTTTCATGAACTGTAGTTACCTATGTGATACACACCTACACAACTAACTGAACTTGAGACACACACACACACACACACTCGAATCGACTCTTAGTTCCACACCTCTGAGAGGAACATGAGATGCATTGTGGGCCACAAGTAATCAAAAGGAAGTGTTTACAGGGAAGGCTGTCAGACTACTTTTTTGAAATTGCAGCTCGTCCTATTCTTTTTATAATAAACTCACTTCAGGTAGTTTACAAACACTGATACAGGCTTAGAAAAAGAAAATCTTAAGTCTTCCACAGCTTTTCTGTCAGTTTCTGTCCACTGTGTATTATAAGAATAAGCAATAACCTTTTTAAAAAAACAAAAAACAAAGTGGTGTATTGGGATCATCAAGTCTATTGAAATATTGACCTGTCATATATCAAACAAACTCAATGTCAGGGAGCTGTTGAATTGAAGTAGGACAATTTGATATTGATTTTATTTTCTAGATATTTTCTGAAACCTTGGACAGGTTGACTTTCGTCTTCAGAAATAATATTAAAAAAATATATTATATATAAATATGTAAACGGGGAAAGCGGTGTTGCTTGCTGGTGTTCTTAAATACTCATCAAAATCCAGTGGTAGTCGGTAAACTGCAACACGAGAACGGAGTGTGTGGTTCAGTCATCAAACTCGGTGTCGCACCTCCAGCTGTGTCAAATAACGAAAGGGATTTTGGGCTGCATAGCCACTGTTGGGGGGGCGGGGGGGCGTCTGCTGTGGCGTCGGGGTTCGAGCGCTCTCCGTTGGCTCCTCGGGCTCCGAGACTGTAGTCGTAGCTGTTCAGGACGGGAGGGGGAACGTTTTCAGTCCAGCTATTGTTCCTTTTCCTTTTTACAACTCCCTAAACTCTGCACTATCACGTCTCTGGGTCAAATGTATTTGGTGATGAGGCAAAAACAACAACAACTTAGAACTCAGGGTATATAGTGTTTAAATGTAGTCTCATTGGACATATGGCTTGTGTCCGTAGTATAATTGTGCACTTCTCTTCAGGTGGGGAAACAAATCCTCAGTCAATGGTTCCCAAACATTCTGCCTCAAAGGTCTCAATGAGCCCAAAGTTTCCCAGAGCTGAAGCTCGGGGAGCACCGGAGACCGCCACCCCGAAACCGTGACAGCAGAAATGCCCCCAAAACCCCCTTTTTTTTCTTTTTTTTTGTTTTGTCCACTCTACACACAACCTCACAACCCAACTGTGAACCTCAGTACTCTACTGTTTTGTACAACTATGAAGTAAATGAAGCTAGCTAGAGCTGATGTTGTATCTATTGCCATTTATGAATTTATTTTATAGCATGAAATAAAATATATTTATTCAAATTATATATTTTACTCATAATCATTATGTGCTGCTTTGTTTTTGGTTCTAAAGCTTGTAAATTGCTTTTTTATTATATAAGAAAAATGTCAATAGAATAATGCGTTTGTAAAATAAAGACGCTCATTTGGCTACAGTTTGTCTTTTCTGTCTCTCAGACGTCATATATTTATTCATGTGTGCATGCAAGCTCAAAATCACCGCTTTAGCAGCCTTGTTTATGATGTGTTGAACAACGAGGAGTCCAAATGTGTTGCTGGCATGAATGAAATTCACAAGATACTGCAGTAATAGTTTATATGATGGAACATCTGCTGTATGTGCAACTGTTGGCCTGCAGGGGGAGCTAGAGCTCAACAATTACAGCCTAGAAAGTTGCCCATGTCGTGTGCCAGAAACTCACATTTTACATCACATGGTTGTTAAATGTCACTTTTAAAATGTTACAAAAATGAAAAGCCTCTGGTTTGAATTCTGCATGTTTTGTTTATTACAATAATCAGCAAACCAGATGTCTGATCAGACCTTTTCCTCTTGACATTTTAATAACCTTTTCTTTTGCTGCAAGCAGTAATGGTGGAAAATGGCCCATTCACAAATGCCAGGTAGTAGAATATAAAAAACCCAACAACAATAAATTGCTTTAGTCTCAGATGACTATTAATAACTTGTATTTATCACCACAGCCTCCCTTTCCTGCTGGATCTCCGGTCTGAATCTGTTGGTGCTCCTCTCCCTCCTGCGTTTAAGAAAAATGCACCCAAAGGAAGAAATATATTCATAAACTGCCTTGTCTCTGGGTTTTTTAAAAACATTTTTATTACAAAAACGAATATAATAAGGCAGCCAAATGACTCGTAAAACCACCGAATTGGCCAACCATGTGCTTCGCTGACATTTGACAAGTAGTTTACAACCGTTTCTGGCCTGCGTGCTGCATTTTAAATATGTCAAGTGTGTGTATGTATGTGTTTATATATACTGTCCCAGTTACTGATGAGTAAATAACACAATGCTTGGCAACGTGTGATGTGAAACGAGCATTGTGGAAAAATTCTAATGAACCGAATTTAAACTGACTGACATCCTAAAACAATACAGCAACCAAACTGCCGTGTTCAGTGTAATATGAGAATAAGAAAATATAAAAAAAACAACCCACAGAATACAAGGCCAGGAAACCTGAGGTAGCCTTTAACTGCGTGCTGTGGTTATGATGTAGCGGCTCTCAACACAAGAGAGACAGGAGATATAATTGGTAGGTATAAGCCATTTCACACATTTCTTAATGAGCTTTCCGGGGTGATGATTTGATTTATTGCTCACGAAATGTTGTTGCACTTTGACCCCTGGTCTGTCTCATGAAGCGATGCACCACAGTGTGCTGGATGTTATTTAAATTTGTATTTAACATCCCAAAATCCACATCCTTACTGGCAGTGGCGGCGCCAGAGTATTTTTTCTGGTTCAACTACAGTGGTGCAGGTGTCAACGGTGCGTCCGTAGTTTTATCCAACACGCCCGCCACCGCCATCTGTTGTTCCGTCCGACGACGTTTAAAAACAAATGTATCCATGATCAATTTTGACCAGCTTACTAACGTTAACTTAACGTGAGTGACTATAAGCCGCTAACGCGAACTGCTAGAGCCAGGTAGCTTACAAACTAGTAGCCTGCTGTCTCTGTGTCGAGCAGACACTAAAAGCGGGCTCACATGAGTGACGTTGACGTACGGACAGTACAGTCTGTTAATGAACCCAGATCAGTGACAGTTGTCATCGCAGCTGCCTGAATGCCGTTACGACGTGACGTGGTGGTGCTGTTGAACTCCGCACTTTTCACATGGGAGAGAGAGGGGGATGTGACATGTATCAAAGGATCTCCAGCCGGGATTCGAACCTGAGGCTGCTGCATATATGCAGACATGGGTAAATGGCATGCACTCTAACCACTCAACCACCTGCCTGCCATGAATAAGCCTTTTTATGACTGTTTTGGACTCACTACACTCAGATTTTGATTGCCACGCGATATAGAAGCATATGTTAGGACTTTTACATCATTTTTACAACATTTTATGAATTTTGTCGATTTTTCACTTTTTTTCCGACATGCTATAGTATGACTTTTTTTTTTCCGTGAAAAAGTTGACCATGGCTTTTTATGGCTGTTTTGGACTCACTACACTGAGACTAGGCGCGTCAAGCGAGATGAGCGATTTTTATGCCTTTTTAACAATTTTAAATATTTTTTTATGAATATATTCTGACTGACTTTTTCGTGAATTTTCGACATGCTATAGCATGACCTTTTTTTAACAATATGATCAAGGCTTTTTTTTTTAAAGATTATTTTCTTGCATAGACACCTTTGTATTTAGCGGTGGATAGAGAGGAAACATGGGAGAGAGAGGGGGATGTGACATGTATCAAAGGATCTCCAGCCGGGATTCGAACCTGAGGCTGCTGCATATATGCAGACATGGGTAAATGGCATGCACTCTAACCACTCAACCACCTGCCTGCCTGCCATGAATAAGCCTTTTTATGACTGTTTTGGACTCACTACACTCAGATTTTGATTGACACGCGACATAGAAGCATATGTTAGGACTTTTACATCATTTTTACAACATTTTATGAATTTTGTCGATTTTTCACTTATTTTCCGACATGCTATAGTATGACTTTTTTTTTTCGTGAAAAAGTTGACCATGGCTTTTTATGGCTGTTTTGGACTCACTTCACTGAGACTAGGCGCGTCAAGCGAGATGAGCGATTTTTATGCCTTTTTAACAATTTTAAATATTTTTTTATGAATATATCCTGACTGACTTTTTCGTGAATTTTCGACGTGCTATAGTATGACTTTTTTTTTGGGGGGGGGGGGGGGGGGGGGATATGACTAAGCCTTTTTATAACTATTTTGCACTCAATACACTCAGATTTTGATTGACACGCGATATCATTTTTACAACATTTTATGAATTTTGTCGATTTTTCACTTTTTTTTTCGACATGCTATAGTATGACTTTTTTTTCCCCTGAAAAAGTTGACCATGGCTTTTTATGGCTGTTTTGGACTCACTACACTGAGACTTGGCGCGTCAAGCGAGATGAGCGATTTTTATGCCTTTTTAACAATTTTAAATATTTTTTTATGAATATATTCTGACTGACTTTTTCGTGAATTTTCTTAAAATCTTTTTAACAATTTTAAATATTTTTTTATGAATATATCCTGACTGACTTTTTCGTGAATTTTCGACATGCTATAGCATGACCTTTTTTTTAACAATATGATCAAGGCTTTTTTTTTTAAAGATTATTTTCTTGCATAGACACCTTTGTATTTAGCGGTGGATAGAGAGGAAACATGGGAGAGAGAGGGGGATGTGACATGTATCAAAGGCAGTGGCGGCGCCAGAGTATTTTTTCTGGTTCAACTACGGTGGGGCTAACTCATACGACGGTGGGGCTCAAATCAATGTCAGAATTTCAATGTGAATATATAACAACACCCAGTGGCGCTGCCAGCCGGAATCCAGTACGCACTGGGAGGACTTTTTTTGAAGGTGAAAAAAAAAATTGATGCTGCTGAACCGGGCCGGATGCAGCCGCATTTGAGAGGACGATCGCGCGTGTGTGCGCAATTACGCATAGCGTGTGTTGGCCCCTCTCCACTACACAATACAGCTCGGCTCTAGTCTCGTCACCTCTCTGCTGCTGAGCACTGTGGGCCGAGCCGATGCATGTCTCTCTCCCCGGGCCGGCAGAGTTATCATACCGTACTGTGCGTGCGTGTCCAAGCGTGTGTGTGCGTGCGTGGAGTGCTCACAAGCGTGCGCTTGTGTTTAGGTCGGGGATGGAGGGCACAAAAAACTATTTGCACCGAACTGCTAGAGCCAGGTAGCTTACAAACTAGTAGCCTGCTGTCTCTGTGTCGAGCATACACTAAAAGCGGGCTCACATGAGTGACGTTGACGTACGGACAGTACAGTCTGTTAATGAACCCAGATCAGTGACAGTTGTCATCGCAGCTTCCTGAATGCCGTTACGACGTGACGTGGTGGTGCTGTTGAACTCTGCACTTTTCTTGGTTATTTTGTTGTTGTTGTTTTCTTGGTGGTTTTATGGTAGGGCTAACGGTAGGGCTGACACAATTCTTGATGGGGCTATAGCCCAACCAAGCCCCTCCCTGGCGCCGCCACTGCTTACTGTCCCTGTAGGGTCATTGTTTGAGTGTCTCAGAGCCTTAAAAATGATTTCTCTACACCAGTGCAGGCTTACAAATGACCTTGTTTATCACGTGACAAAGGACCATAATTGGCGTCTCTGGCACTTGTGCAAATTCTTCGTAATGTTATATTATATTCCCCCTCGTCTGCTCTCTGAATGACGTAATGCTGCCACGTTACAGGGGGATTTGGGGGTCAGGAGTGCAGCCACGGGTTAGACGAGGAAAACACTATTACACACTATTATTTAGATATGATGTTTTAATATTTAAGAATATATTATAACAATAATAAATAATACATTTATTTTCAAGATTCAGACACCGGAAAATGTTTTATTAACCGTTTTTCTCCGTACTTCGTGCGGTCTTTTTCCTCAAAGGTGCCTCAACAGCCTGCTACACGAATGACGTCACTGTATGCGCGCGCATCTTTTCCAAGGAAGTGGCGTTTTGCCAACAGCGGCGGCCGATCCAGCCGAGCGAGCTAGCTAGCTAGCATTAAACTTTGATTTTAAAAAGCCAGGATCTAACGCATGAGATTCGTTTGTTCGGGTGACTGGAGGGATGTTCCGGAAAGTTACCGTTAGCTGCCGACACAACGGATCAACTCGACTGCGGCGGATATTACCGACCACAACAACCCGTAAGTAGCTAGCTAACGTGAGCTAACGTGAAGCCGCAGCGGAGTTCCAGCTAACCGCTGAACTTGACAGTGTGTCGGATTGAGGCGGATTTATTGGCAGGAAACTTATTATGATGTATAACAGATACGTTTTGGTTTGTGTATAACGACATTAAACTAAGAATCGTTGAGTTTTTGTGAGCTAAGAACGTTAGTGACGTTAGCTGGAGGCAAACCGAGAGACGTTTAAAGACCATATGAAAACTGGGGAAAATCAGTGCTGTTGGTTTCATTGTTTAAGAGAAGGCGCTGAAAATGATTACGTTAGTTATAATGTAATTATAATAAGACCTCATACATTAGCCTTAATGAGTGTGATTGGGTTGAAGAGGCTGCTCAGGGATACTTTCGAGATAATTGCACTATTTAAATGCTGTTGTATTATTTCACCACTTTTCCCCAAGGCCGATACATGTCTATGTATAGAGATGGTTTGGTGAAGTTGTTTCGTACAGTATAGACCATTTTGGATGGACGTCACGGTCACGTCACTGCCGTTGTGGCGGCAAAGTCGTTCAGTTTATAGACACAATTCCTTCCAATTCAATTCAATTTTATTTATAGTGTCAAATCACAACAGAAGTCATCTCAGGACACTTAACACATTGAGCAGGACTAGAATACGCTCAAGATTTCCAGAGTCAACACAATTTCAAAGTCCCAACATCACCCAGGGGCGAGCGTTCCAGCGATCCGGTCGTTCAACCAATAGATTTGTTCCCTTAAGTCCTTATTCTGTAAAAGCGTGATTTTATGTTGGTTACTATAGTCAAATAAGCTTATTAATCACATTGTTGCAACTCCTCTACTAACTGCCTAACTTGCATTAACATAAAGTAATACGTTTATTAACCTTTACTATTGCCAGTGCATTATTCTAACGACACTTCTGTGGAAACACGATTTCTTCGGTTATAAAAACATCTGGTTGTGCTGAAGGAAGTGGAACCGGATGCAAAATACGAGGATCTTCATTTATATAGAATACCGTCCCTCTGAAGGACAACGAGCCGTAAAACGGATTGACTGGACCGAGCAGATCATCCTCACCTCTCGTCTCTGCAGCTGATCTAAACTCCTTATCATTATAAACTAAATCAATGATAATACAGATAAATTAGTTTAATACATAAACTGTGTGTGTGTGTGTGTGTATCTCTTCTGGAAGAACCCGATAACCCAATATCCCCCGACTATGATATCCTCCATCATAACACTGACTTGTTAATAATTCCTGGACTCAGACTTAAACTGGTCTCTTAGACACAGAGGACTAAAATACACATGTGAAGGCTCAAAGACTTTGATCATATGCTTTAATTCTGTTTGTTTGAACATTCATGAAACACAGTCTCTAACAGACATGGACATTCAGGCATCGTTCAGTGGGATTCACACATCCGAGAATAGCATTGTCTCAGAACGTGAAGCAGAAATTACAGCCCATTTAAGGAGCTTATTTGTTCCTCTTCTTTGGTTCTCAGAGACGTTTGGAGGAGGAGAAGCAGGCTGGATGGAGATATCAAAGTTAGGAGAGGTGGACCTGAAAAACACAACCCACCTTCTGGACACAGCTGGAAAGGTGTCTCATCAGGAGCAGCTCGGTCGCCTCCTAAAGGTATTTATCTGACATTTTGTTTTGGTAGTAGAATGGAACCAGGAGAATCACATAGCATGGAGATCTACCAATCACAACAGAGTGGCACCAAACAAATGTAATACAAATCTGACCATCTTTGGTCTTTGCACAAGAATTTTCATAAATACAACATTTAGACATACAAAAAATCTGAGGTTTACATTCATAATAAACAAACTGTCCTCAGATTAATATTTGGTTATTGGACACTTAAGCTCGAAAGACTAATGAAAAGTTATTGTTTCACTGTTGTTTATTATGGCTGGCAGCGGCACCCCAAGGTCTTTTTGTCACTTAAAAGGCCTTAAAAGTAATTAAATGTAATGAAACTATTTAACATGATTACACAAGGCACATTGTGATTACTTATCGGGATTATCAATGAGTTACCAATATATACGTTCTGTATTTCGTGTTGGACAAAGTTTAGAAAAGTGATGAACCAGGATCTGTTATTGGAACATGAGAGACGTAATGTTTGGTAAACGTTGGTGTAAGTGTCTGTCCAGACTAGGGCCTGCAGGAGACAGCAACTGGAGTCCATGGAAAAAACATATTCATTTTGTCAGTCGGAAAAATTCATAAAATGTCTTAAACAGTCATAAAAAGCCATGGTCAAATTTTTTGGGGGAAAAAGTCATAGTATAGTGTGTCGAAAAAAAAAGTGAAAAGTGGACAAAATTCATAAAATGTGGTAAAAAGTGATTTAAAAGTCATAAAGCGCCACCGTGTCATACGTCAAGCAAAGTGAGCGTTAAGTAAGTCCAAAACAGTCATCAAAAGCCATCGTCAAATTCCGGGGGGGGGGGGGGGATTCATAGTATAGTATGTTGAAAAATGTACGTAGCCACATTGACTTCAGATTCAGATTATTAAGTGATGATGTTATAAATGAGCTCCACCTTCATCAGCTGCAACATTAAAGTGATCAACTCATTTAATCAACAATTATGATACAATAATATTACGTTGATTATTCTGAAATGGGCCTTTTTGTGTAAACAGTACTTTTATTTTTGGTAGCATACTTTAAGTATATTTTACTGCTAACGTATTTTACTTGTATTTGAGCAGCCTTATGTTTTGAATGCAGGAGTTCTACTTTTAACCGGGTATTTCTACACTGTAGTATTGCTATTTCTTTCAAAGTCAAAGATCCGAGTACTTCTTCCACCACCGAATGTTCAAATTAGTGGAAACATTAATATTATCTTTTCCACACAATTTTCAGAAACAGCTGATGCGTCTCTATCTGAGGCTTGTAAAATAAAATAAAAGGGCAGCTACAATCATGATGATAGGGCCCATATTTCACATTATAAATTATACTGGATGAACTTCTCTCTTGGGAAAATGCGAATAGACTGAATCTTTCTCCATCTGGACCTGCAGCTCTTTCCACTGTGAGTGACTGACAGTCAGAGGAAGAAGAACAGCTCAGATTCTCAGAATCGTAGAATCGTAAACTGCAGTGATTTGGATGTTTCTGTGTTGAGCTGTTGGATCTCAGCTTGTTTCTCATGGAGAACGCATTCACTGTAAGTTAAACTTAATTCATGAGCAGCAAGAGTCCATCCGTTTTTGGGGGATTTGAAAGATTTGATAATATTAATTATCACTTTTGTACTCACACGTTTCTTAAAAGATTATAATTTCATTTACTATGTTTTCTGCATTGATCCCTTCTGTGTTTTCTAGAAGCTGACCTCTCGTCCTCTAGTGTAGTATTTTAATATTTAGCAACACTTTTAATGGCAGATTACCAAATAAAAGCCAGATGACAATGAAGTCTGTGTGCAATTATTGATGAAGAGAGAAAAATGCAATTTTGGTCATTTTTCTAACAGTTAGGATACTTGACTGCCAGAGTGAAATAGGAAATACCTTAGAAAATAAGATTTTCCATGGCGACGAGGGAAATTCCTCTCGTCCATCCCGGAGAGATTTCCTGCAGAAGTTCCCTGCAGAGGAACTCGCAGACGTTCTGGAAGAACATAAAACGACAGCGATGGCACGCGACCGTAAAGCTAGAAGCAAATCAACACATCGCTTAGAAATCTGTTCAAATGCTGAGCTTTTAGGGGAAAACGGGGGAAAATCCCCAGTTCAATAGTTCCACTATGTAATAAAACAATTCTCCAAAAGAGAAGCCTCGCCACGTTATTATGCCTTTTCTATTTTTAAGCATCATAACTCCCACATGCAGTCATTTCACAGTATTTTGTTGGATCTTGCAGTTTAGTATTCTCAGTATGTTTGCTAGGGTGTTCAGTTTGGGAACCGCCGCGCTGAAACAATCCAGATCTTAGACTGTACATAAGAAGGTGGACGTCGTCATGGCGACTAACCTAATTCAACCCTTCTGAACATACCAGTCTTTAGCCAGTGTCTCTACAACTTACTGTTCCAGAGATACAGCTGAAATAGAAAGAAGGAAGTAACCCAACCATAACCCTAACCCAACCATAACCCAACCATAACCCTGACCCAACCGTAACCCTGACCCAACCGTAACCCTGACCCAAGCATAACCCAACCATAACCCTAACCCAACCATAACCCAACCCCAACCGTAACCCTGACCCAACCGTAACCCTGACCCAACCGTAACCCTGACCCAACCATAACCCTAACCCAACCATAACCCTGACCCAACCATAACCCTGACCCAACCATAACCCTGACCCAACCATAACCCAACCCCAACCATAACCCTAACCCAACCATAACCCTGACCCAACCATAACCCTGACCCAACCATAACCCAACCCCAACCATAACCCTAACCCAACCATAACCCTGACCCAACCATAACCCTGACCCAACCATAACCCTGACCCAACCATAACCCTGACCCAACCATAACCCAACCCCAACCATAACCCTGACCCAACCATAACCCTGACCCAACCATAACCCAACCCCAACCATAACCCTGACCCAACCATAACCCTGACCCAACCATAACCCAACCCCAACCATAACCCTGACCCAACCATAACCCTGACCCAACCATAACCCTGACCCAACCATAACCCAACCCCAACCATAACCCTGACCCAACCATAACCCTGACCCAACCGTAACCCTGACCCAACCATAACCCTGACCCAACCCTACTACTAGTGTCTCTTTGCAGACGCTTCATGGTTGAAGATTCTGTTTAAATAGAAGATTGTTAGTGTTATAATTCATAATGTGTGGGGTAATTATGTCATTGAATGTAATTTCACAGTGTTGGTTACTTGCATGTAAAGATGGTTGGTGATCCTGGTTCACGACCACTGGAAAATGGAGGATGTGGTGGAGAAGCCCCCCCCCATGCCTTCCACGGCGCTCGCTGTGTAACACAAGCGCTGACCTCGTCGCGTTAATAGCTCCGAGCGGTTTCCAAACAGATGTTATTGTCGTTACCAGGGAATTGTTTATAAGCCTAATAATGTCCGTCCTGATTAATTCATCATACTTTGTTGAGCTAATTAACTATAAATTGTGAGCGATGTCTGGCGTGAAGAAAAAAAACGGGTTCCATTACAAAGAACAAGAAGACGGACTTTTGCAGATGTGAAACAACAATACTGGTCCGGTTTGAAGGGGTTCAGGTTGGAAGGCCCAGGAAATGTGGTTGTTTTGTGCTGAGTGAGCACTGTGTCAGCTCATGGTTTTCCATACTGGTGGAGGAGTGGGGGGGGGTCTGGGCCACCCTCACTGAAGGTTTTCCATGGCGGTGAGTCCTCAGACCGGCATCCAAGGAGTCCGTCGTCTCTGTTTACGGAGCCGGTGAAGCGGCGTCCTCTTGTTCGACCGCGGGAAGGTTAATTGAGAAAGCAGACGGGAGCTGCTTCTGAGGCTCGCTTTGACCTAAACAGGAGACAAAGAGCGCTTTGCCGCCGCCTTGTCCATCTTTGGTTAAAACATGATGATGAATGTCTTTCCTTCGTCCCGTCCAAAGCCTCTTTGTCACGCTGTTTAGCTTCTGACTGGCGAGCCACTTTCAGCAGCCGGAGTGTTTTGGCGACCGTCACGTAAGCATCCGTCGGTGAGTTCGCTCTTCATCCTGAACACTACAAACGCCACGTGATAATCGCCCTCGACGGACGATCTCGTATTCTAAAAAAGTGGTCGATTCGTGCTGAATTGGTTTCCTGCTCACAGAACACGACGTTAGCGGCTCGTTCTCCAGCTGTCTGGATCTCTCTGACACGTAGTAAAGTCAAAGAGGTGGTTTCTGCTGGATGCATTAGTTTTACAAGCTCGTCACCGCCGACACCGTGTGGGCAACACGACATGTTCTCTCTCAAGTGTTAGCAGGAGAAACATGTTGGATTACTGTCAGAAAACTGAGTGAATTCAATCCTGCATCACTTTTGTTTTTCTGGACAAATCAGGCCAACTTATTCTAACAGGTAAATTCATCTTAACATGGATCCAGACTACATTTCCAGGTCGCCGCTTAAAATGTAAAACATCCATCTTTTACTCAATCTAATGAATGATATGGTCAATAATTACATGAGTTGGTTCTATAAGCTTTCTTCTTGCTTCGATATATTGAGGAACATTTAGGGGAACGGACATGGACCGTCTCAAGGAGATCCACCAGACATTCAGTCTCCGTTCACACACATTCACCTCAATGTTCAGTGTGTCGGGAATCGAACCGCCGATCCACCGATCGGAGGATGACTCACTCTACCTCCGCCGCCCCAATAATGGAGTAACCACAACAAGGCGAGCGTTAAAATGATGCAATGAGGAAATCACCTTCTACGTGTCGAATAGATGCCAGAAAAGCCGGCGGCGAGCTGCTAAGTGCCAACATTAACAGCCAGTAAATGATTTATAAGGCATAATTAAAAGCACATGAACCACAATAACAGACTCGTAGTCTGTGTGTCTTATTCTTCTGGTCAGACGTGTAAAACAAAAACAAACAGAAGAAAATAATCCAAATCTGAGAGGTTGGCGATATAAATATGAATGAATTAAGTTACAAATGTTCATGAACGTTGTTGTTGGATGGAGGATGGTGGAGACGCTTCCTTGTGATATAATTAAACTAATGATTAACTACATGATTAAATATGTTTTTGACTAGAAGATGCAAAAATATGTTAAAAAAAAAAGAGAGGAAAAAGACTCAAGCTGTACATATTTTATTGCAACGTAATACAGTTTTAATACATTATATTACAAATATCTTTTATGTACAAACGCAATGTGTTGGATCTATTGACATCAACAAACCACTAAATTTATACAGTACGTACAGCGCTTGATTCATACAAGCATGTCGGCTACCTGCTCAAAGAAAACGAGGATCTTAAAGGAACAAAGGAGGGTTTTTGGAGATGAACCGAATTTTGGTGTTGAGTTGATTTTTGGTTTGTTTGTTCAGCAGAATGTTAATGACGACATGCGTCGCTGTTAACAGTTCAGGTTTAAAATAATGAAAATAAACATCGTATGTTTTTTTTTAGTTATTAAAACTGGCCAGAACATTGACCCACAAGTATAAATTAGACATTTGAAAAATGGATTGATAATGAAATTAAAAGTCACTGGATATGTTTCCTGTGTCAACCTCATTTGCTTGTTAGACAAAAAAAAACACAAATAAAAAACTTTACATACATACTAAATAATATATTGTAGGATTCCTACCTCAAGGTTACTTAACTGAATTATTGTGTTGTTTTCACGTTCGGTTCATTCGAATGAGAGAACCGTCAGCTGAGCAGGTTTTTTTTGTTCTATAAAGTCGGCGTGTTTAAAACAACTCCTGAGAAATCGAGACGCGTCTTTACGGAGTCACGCGTCGAAGGGAAAATACCGTTTTCTTTTTTGATATTGCACTTTCAACGTCATCTGCTCGTTTGGTGCCGCTCCATTGAAGATCGCCGTGAAGGTGTTTGTGTTTCCTTCACGTTCTCAGTGGTACGTGTTTGGGTTGGGACGGATCATCATGACCACTTTCTTTAGTGAGTAGGCTCCGCCTCTGAACTCAGCCCAGTAGACGCCGTCCTGGTAGCGGCTGCGGTAGTGTCCTCCTCGGTACCAAACGCCGTTCAGGTTTGAGTGAGCACAGGAGTTGTACCACCAGCCGCCCTTCTGGTAGTGGGCACAGTTACCTGGAAGCATCGAGGAGGAGAAAAAGGTTATTTAGGCTTCAGGCTTTAGAGTTTCATCCTGATTTAAGGCCTTTGGACACTGAGTCTGAAGGTTTTTTTTTTAAATATATATTAATTGCAAAAACTGGCAAAACAAAAAAGACTCGTCATCCAGCAGTGAGGGAGCTGGGCAACGATCCAGATCGGGTCCAGGTGGAATGTCTGTGGGCCAGTTTGCAGCACTACTGGGACCAAGACCACCAATCTCCCCGATCCAACTGACCCTGTAGGCAGCTTCATCTTTATCATCATCATCTTTATCGTATATTGTGCGGCGTCTTGCTTTGAGTGATTAAACAACTCTCAGCGCTTTTTGACAGATACGAAAAACATAAAATCGAACTGAAAGTTTTGGAGTGCGACAATTTCGGACAAAAAAAAATTAAAAATCGGACTCAGTGTGCTCAGGCCTTAACATTGGCATCTATCTTTTTTTTACCTGTGTATGCATCGTGGTCTCTGTCCAGCGTGGTGAACTGCTTGCCGTTGTGCCAGGTGAGGGAGTCCCCGGCGTTGCCGTGGTAACGGCCCACCCTCAGCTTGTAGAAGTCGGCCTCGGGCTCCACCCTGAAGCTGGCGTACTCGGCGAACACCTTCCTGCCGGACCAGTCCTCCAGCGTGACCAGCAGCTTGTAGTTGGCCTGGTTGGTGAGCCAGTAGATGTTCTCCAGGCCGAGCCAGTACTCGCCGTCGATGTTGCCAAAACCTTGCTGTGAAGGGCGACGACAAAGAAAGGATGGAAGTGAGGCCTCGATGGATACGATCATGCAAAAAAACAAAAAACAATATTCGATTCCAGGCTTCTGTTGCGTGTCATAACTCTCTCCCTCACACGTCGACACAGTCCTCTGTCAAATAAAAGGCCAAAAATGCCAAAACTGAAGAAAAGCCAGAGCAGTGATTTGGCCGTGTGTGGGGATGATTCAGGGTCGTGCTCTGGAGGTAATTATGACTTTAGCTCTTCTTTGAGGTTGTTTATCGTCAAGGAACATTAGAATAAATGGACCCTCTGCGTCACGCTGATCGCTCGTGT
This sequence comes from Eutrigla gurnardus, assembly GCF_963514095.1. Classification (NCBI taxonomy): domain Eukaryota; kingdom Metazoa; phylum Chordata; class Actinopteri; order Perciformes; family Triglidae; genus Eutrigla; species Eutrigla gurnardus. The sequence continues at coordinate 2,577,594 of NC_139936.1, read as the reverse complement.
CGGGTGGCAAGTTTTCCAACTATTACTCTGCTATTGAAAGCGCAGCAGGAAAAAGTTGATCTGGTATGAAATCCGACATAAGCGGCGCTGCCTCGATGCTTTGTTCTGGCTCCGGTCGTCGGTTTGTGGTATCCCCCCGACCCGGCACATGCTTCCAATCACGGAAACACCCATTCCGATGAGTGGAGTAACGCACTTTCAGATTTTGTGCGGCTTTTTGTGAAAGTCTTGGAATGATCTCCATTGTTGCCCTTAGCTGAGATTTAATCAGGACCCATGTGACTTGTTGGCCAGCTGACAGTGAACTGCTTTGACCTGTGTGAGGGGTTTCCCTCTCAAACATTCAAAGAGTTTCCCCAGAATCAAAAAAAAAGATAGACTCTACCAACTACACCGTTTAAAACCCTAGAATGTTGAGAAAAAGAGATAGATGGAGACCATGAACTCATGTTTACAATGTTAACTGAGATAATAAATCAAGACAGAATTAGACTCATTTTCTCATAGACTTCTATACAACCAGAGAGGAGTCGCCCCCTGATGGCCAGCAGAGAGAATGACAGTTTAAGGCACTTCAACTTTGGCTTAAATTTTGAGAATCGGACGTTGTCGCCTGACATTAACATACTTTTAATGTTTAACTTGTATTTGCTGTTGCCGGATATATTGTTTCAAAAACAACAACCTGATGATCGGAGTTTAATTTACGTAACTACATCTACTGGATTGGTTAGAAAGTCCAGCTACCACTGAGGCCTTACTTGACATCGTAGAAACTTACATCCATCCCAACCTGGAAAACATTTCCAGGTTTCATTTGCAAGTGGCTTAATTTGAAAATCCCTAGATGAGAACATTTTGATAAATTAAGGCACACTGAAAAAGTAAAGGCACTTCAGCATTGGCTTTACTTTTCACATTTGTCGCCTGCTTAAAACTCTATGAATGTGTGATTAATGTGTTTCTATTTTAACACTAAAGCAACTTTGAGTACTGTGAAAAGTGCTCAATAAATAACATGTATTATAATTAATACACCACAGTTCATCAGATGAAAACATCGTTATTTTTCCAGAACATCACAAACACAAACAAACTAATGTGACATTCCAGTTAATTATTCCCACTTTTTCTTCTTTTTTTTTACCGTGAACTCATTCACAAAGAAGAAGTGATGCTGCTGGAAGTAATGAGTCACGGCTTTGGCAGCGACTGAGCCCGTTACTACATTGGACAACAATTACCCATTCATTACTGGTTCACGCCTGCTTAGCAGCAAAACGACCCACGCGATCCGACCGCCCCCCTCAGGAGCCACCAGGTCCTGGATTGAGATCATCCTTTACCTTGTACGTCTCCCAGTTCCTGAAGAAGTTGACGGAGCCGTCCACCCTCCTCTGTATGACGGTCCAGCCGCCGGGGTCGTGGCGTTGGTCGCACCACACCTGCATGAGCCGGTTGGCGTTGTCCGGCTTCACCAGGTACATGCCGCTGGCCGCGTGGCCGTCTTCCAGGGCCTGGAGGCAGTCCTTGAAGGGCCCTGAACACAGAGACACAGCACCGTTACATAGCACTATCTGCACAGACGAGGAAAAACGCACAGTGACACAAAGGGTTTTTATAGTCGGCCGTAGGGAATCCCATTTTTCAGCAGAGGCTTTCATTTTAACGGTGGATTGACTTTGGCTGCTCCTCTCGCGGGGGAAATGGCTGCCGGCCGCGCAGCCAAGAGAAACACTGGCATCAGGGCGAAAGGGAATCCTGACTACCGGATGATGAAACACCAGCATGAACTTTCAATCATCCGCTGTGCTTCACACTGCAGTTTTATTATTATTATTATTATTCTACCTTCTTTCATGAAGGTTTTTATACTTTATGAGATAAACACATTATGTGGGTTGCAGGTGTGCCTTTTAACACCTTGCATCGTGTTTAGAAGATAATTAATTCATGGACAGCTTGTAAACCTTCGTCTCTCTGCCAGTAAGTCTGCAAGGTTTTATCTCCCCTACAATTATTATCCAATTATTCTAAGGCATCAGTTCTGCAGAAAAAAAGCAACAATTGTTTTGCACGAAGTAGATATTGTTTTATTGGATTTCATTACACAAATAATCAGTGACACCTAATTTGTCCGTGCGCCATTATTATTTACACAAATTCCAAAAGCGAGTAGAAATGGAAAAACACTATAAGGGTCACTGGCTTCAATTGGCTGTGAAAGTGTTTAAGGCCTCAAGATTTCACACTTGTGCGGTTTGCCAACTGGCCCGGATTACAAAGTGTTTAAATGCAATGGAAACAAATGAAAGAGAATAAGGGGGGGGTATAAAGAAAGAGAAGCAACATGAAAGAAGCACTTTATTCCTAATATGCTGCGAGGTCTCGCTCGGTTGAGCCGTAAGAGAGTTCACGTAACGCCAACGTTGGCTCTCAGTAACGAGGTAGGTTTTTTGTATAAAATCCGTGTGCATGATATCTGTGTCTCTGACATCCATTTGCCCTCAGGAATGTGTGTTGAGCAGATACAAGCCGGGGAGCTGCTCGGCTCTGTTCTGCCTGATAAAGTCTGCAGCCTCGGTGGAACATATGACTGATTTCTTGCCTGGTGCAACTGGAACAAATGACATCACTGGTGCTTGGTATCTCTTTCTGTATGTTCCCCCCCACCACCACCACCACCACCGTTTCTCCCTGTTGCTCTTCCTCTGCAGCTCTATGCTCGTGTGGAGGCTTTATGTAGCTTTCTTTTTGGGGGGGTTATTTGCATGAATATGGGCAGGAAATTACTTGCCTCCTTTCAAACCATACAAAGGCTACTGTTCACATGCAGCAAAATGGAAAAAACTCCCAATAGTCATGTAGGGAATGGTTTGTTCTCCTCCTCCACCATTTAAAAACTCAAGTGTCCTTAATGTCAAATCTGTAAAAAGGGAGCAACAACTCACTGCAACCCGTCAGCCATCGATTCTAAAGCTTTATCATCCACTAACATGTCCAAGGGTCCCACGGGCTTGAATCCAACTATCCATTTAGACACATGTGTTTACCCTGCTAATGTGCTTTGTGTTGTTGTGTGGGTCCAATCGTGGCAATTACATGATATGCATCTGAAAAGGCCGGAGACAACGGCGTTCCTGTTCTCGCCGAGGGCCCTTGGCCCCGGGAATGTGTGGGACCTATTTAAATCGGCTTTGAAGAGGAGAATGGCCACTTGATGTTGTCTTGTGATTAATGATTAAGAGGTTCACGACGCGGTGAACTCAAGACACACAACCCCTTTGTGGTGGCCGCCGTTTGTGATGGCAACAGTTTGGGAGGAACGCGGTGAAAACAGAACCTCAAAATGTTAGCGTCTTTATTTAAAGTTGAGCCCATCCCCCGCTCATGTTGTGTGATTTAACAATATCAGTTTTATGATGGAGGACTTTATCAAACCCTGAGTTACACTTAGATTTAGGAGATATATTATTGTTTTTTGTTGTTGTCATTAAAAATATGGCAGTATCTGAGTGCATTAACTGTGAAAGTAAGAATTATGGACAATGAGCAACTGTTGAATGTTATTGAAATAGTTATTTTTTTTGCATTTTCCCATTTTTGTATTAAAAAACGTTTTGAACCGTGACGAAACTTCGAGGTACCGTTACATCCTGGCTAGTACCAACAAATTCCCACCAATAATATCATGATGTCCATCAATCTGCACCTTGAGAAGGACGTGAACGTTACCTCCCGTTTCCCTCAGAAATACGTCTCTTGAACTTTAGAGGTTCATATCGGGCGTTGTCAGACTCACCAGAGGGCTTGTCGGTGGTGGAGGGGCTGTGTGTGCCGGTGGGCATCGTCGGAAGAGGCGGTAGAGATTTCTGGTCACTCTGGATCTCGTTGCTGATTCGCGGGAGGACCGGTGGCTGGTAAGGCTTGACGAGCGGCGGGGACGGTGGAGGCGGCTGAGACCTCGGCTGAGACCTCGGCTGGGGGACGGGCACGGGGACGCGGCGAGGGGGAGGGCGACTCTGGCACTGCTCCTCCAACAGGGCGATGAGACTGGACTGGTTAGTGGCCAACGAAGCCAAGTGATGGTACTTGTGCTCTAGATCCTTGTATCTGCTGGTGAGCTGCTGCATCTCAGAGGTCTGGTTCAGGATCTTGTTCTCCATCTGAGCCAGTTCAAGGGCATTGTCCCTCTTGCGGATGATCTCATGGAGCAGCTGCATGTACAGCTGAGTGACCCTGGAGTTCATGTTGCGGCTCTCCTTCCTCAGAAGTTTGACCTCGTTGACGATACCTCCGTCCACCTCCACCAACTGCTGCAGCGTCTCGATCTGCCTCTTCTGTTTCTGTAGCTCCACGTTCAGCAGCTCTAACTCCTGTTTGTTGACCCGGTTCTCCAGCATGGCCTCCGGCTCCTGGGAGTTGACACAGATGGCTCCGGTCACTTTCTTTTGAGGCACGATGAAAGTGTAGGAGCACTTGTCCTGCGGCTGTTCGGCCGGAGCTCGCTTGCTCCTTCCAGCGTAGAGAAACTCTCTCTCCAGATCGTCCTCGCTAGTCTCAAACTCCTGGGTCTTGCCAGACGGACTCTCCTGGGTCTGGTGGGCAGCACAGGCTAGTCCGTAAACCAGGAGGAGCCCCAGCAGGACCGACGAAGGGGGCGCCATGTGTCCAACGCACCAGAGCCTGAGGAGAAGGAAAGACATGAGTGTTTTGTAGCAAAAACCAAAGCTAATTTTCGACAATGTTTCATCCATCGTGGCTGAAATAACCACTACTGCTGCTTTGTTTTGTTGTGGAAGTCCCAGATACGCCGGGTAATCAAACACCGTCTTGTCTGAGTTCATAGCATCAGTCAGCTGGTTTACTGCAGCTGTATGAACTCAAACAATTTAGCTGTGATTGAATTGCAATAAACAGATCAAAAGGATGCCAAAGTTACTCCATAATGACGATGATTTGTAAAAAGTCTTAAGTCATGTCCTGTTAGCTCTGTCTGCAAGACGGCAAGCAAACAACTTTTAAAATGTTTGTGTTCTGAATGGTGTTCGGTAGATCGGAGCTACGCTAACACTGTAGCTGCTCCATCGATTTAAAATAACATAACCTAGACATAAATACGGCAGCGACCTTGTTGTTTGGCCAATAAACAGTCTGGTCTGGTCTCTGGACTAGTGTAACTTCATTGTAGACCTCTGAGAGACCACAGACCCATACGATATGTTTAGTCTCCATTTCTGATTCAGTGACGACAGGAGGGGAACCTCAACGCTGACCTCATTAACTTTGTATGGAAAAGTGAAAGCCTGGCTTTGCGTTTGGCGTGAACACACCTTTACGATTGGACCCGACAGCCCTCATGATTGGGCTGCATGCTCATTTTCACATCAATGGAGTCCTTCACAGCTGGGCTGACCGAGACCAGCAGACCGCTGCCAGTCAGGTTACACTCGTCTTATCCTGCATCGCCTGCCAGCAGCAGACCGGCCTCAAGGCAACCCGACAGGGCTGGAGGTCATTACAGCTCCCTCAAACGTGCTACCGAAAAAGATTAGATCTGAAACAGTATCGCTCGCTTTCCCTCGATGAGCTCCCGAGTGGCTGCTGTGACTCTCCAGAACAGGAAACGCATTATATTCAGGCGTGACGTATAAACCTAGAAACTCACCGTTGCCTCACTGTATTTATGTGTTCCCTTTGTATTCATTGAACACATCTGGCCTCGATCCTTTGTTTAAATCAGCGTTCCGCCATCGAAAATATGCAGAACAAGCATGTTTGAAAGTTACTAATCACCACTAAGTAAAATATTTCTCTTGTCTAATGATGTGCTGATCCCTGGAGGCGGTTACGTTGCCGTGTGTTTAGCTGCGTTGGCTCGGCTTCTCGTTGGGCGACTGCCATCGCAACACTCCTATCTGCTCTCCTCGGCAGGCCCGGACATCTCCGCTTATGGAAAATCTGAGACACATCCAGATGATGCTATTCATGGAGGTGTTTTTAAATGTCGATCGTGTTGCATCAGTCCGGTCCATGACCTTTACTAACGGAGGGAAACAAGCTGCGTTCAGACCAGGGATGGGAGAAGATACAGGATTTTACAGGAATCTTTATCAACTTCTGACTGAATCTGAGATTTTAAAAACAGTCTAGTTTAGTTTCTCTTCAATTATTAATACCTGGAAATACAAGCCATACATTTCCTCAAAGTTAATGAGATTGAAATACTTGAGAGTTTAAAGTATAGACATGTTTATAAAAAAACAGAATAAGGGCAGGGTTTGTTTTTTTTGTCGATGATGTGGTGTTATTAGGGGATGCTACTGAGTGCCGAGGAGAATGTAACTCCTGTGTAAGGATAACAAGGCCTTGAACTCCCGGGGCACCTTAATTGAAAGCTGCTGCATATTGGATTACAGAGGGGTCCTGTGTAACACCTCCCCAGAGTCAGAAGGGGCCGGTCGAATCAGAAAGCATTATGGAGAGGCCTATAGTGGCTCGGGGTTTTGAAGATCCGCATCAGGATTGCCAGGATTACAAGCCCTCACACATTCTTTATAGCATGTAATGGTGTGAAAGATAATGTGCCACATAATAGTCGACACAAACCAGGGAGAGAGCAGAAATGTTGTTGCCTTGTTAATCCGGGCTTGCTGCCAGCACATTAGGTAGGACACATGGAGAAGAGAAATGCTGCACTCTGCAAGAGCATGAGCCCCGGTCGACACATTCGCTTTTATCTAGAGTGGTTTCTTACCTGGAAAAGAAGAAGCTTGTATAGACAAACACGTCTGTTAACATATTCTAGTTTAGCTGGGAAGAAATAAAAATCACCTTCACCTGTTAGTGAAGAACAAATAATCACATTACATAATACATTTTTATATCCGGCTGTCATTTCCCCACTAAACGTCCCTGATTGAGATCTCACAGCTATAAAAAAAATGTTTTTCTAAAAACCCTCTAAATTTCTGTTTCCAATGAACCATGACAGCATCTGGTGTCGGCACACCAGGAGGTCTAGTCCTGCTAACAGAAGCCCGGCTGGATGACGACACCGCCACAAACGCTGACTGATTCAGAAATGGTCATGAATGTTTTCCGCTCTGTGCAAAGAGACACTTATCTTCACTGGAAGGACGTCGGAACATTATTGATTAAGCCCTAAAGAAATCTCTAATAATAGCTTACGAGTAAAGGCCAAGCCAAGATAACAGAGCAGCCTGTCTCTCGTAATGTGCTGATGACTGTATTTGGCTGGTGGCTCCTGCGGTCCCCCCCCCCCTCCTAGGAACATGAGCTCTGCCGAGTGATGCCCCCCCATCGGAGGAGTCCCACGTTGGACGTCGACAGCCAGGAATCTCCTGCTCTGGGTTTCTCTACACTTCAAAAAGCCGGAGTCGGGGGGAGAAATGTTTGCGGCTCGCGATGAAACGCGTGTTTGCGTGCGAGCTAATGCGGTTCATGCACGTGGTCTACGATAATGTCTGTTTTCAAATAACAACACTTGCCGGTCTCAGTCTCCCAGGGTCCTTGAGAGAGTCCCATCTGCCCCGACGGAGACAACCTGTTATTAACCCGTCCCCGGTCTGCCAGAGGGAACAACAGAAAGCCTCCTCCTCCTCCTTCGTCGCTGTTAACAGCCCCCACAGTTCATCATTGTCCCACCATCAGTTCCCTTTTAACAAGCTGCCATTGACGGCCAAATAGCTGCAATGATTAACCGGTGTTGAGAAGCGTCGCGTAGGTCCGACTGCAGTCAACGACCTCTCATTGTCGTTTGATTGGCAGCTAATTTCTCAGAGTATCCTTCACACCGTAATGTTTCAGGGTTTTTTACTGTCGGGTGTTTAAGTCTGTGTTAACGTGAGGACTTTACTCAACGTTAACTCCAGTAACCGGAGGAAGCGTAGGGATGACCCCTGATATCCGAGTGCAGCCGGGGCGGGGGTCAGCGTGTCTCCGGCCCCGGCCCTTTTCTGTCGCGCTCAGCACATATTAATTAGAAGGTGGGCAGCCTTCGCTCAGACTGGCCGATGCCTCTCTCGCCCCCCCAGCCCCTCTCATTTCAGCGTGAGCATGGCATTCCTCGCATTCTTCGTCACCTCATTAGAGCGAGCTGCCATGCACACATGGAGAGTCCATGGCTGGTGGCAGACGGAGACGGCTAGACCCTCGAGACGCAGGACTCCCCGTGCCGTAGTGGGCTACCTACGAGACCGCGTTGTATCTGCTGACCCAGTTCAGTCCCGGTGTCCTACTTTTGTGTTTGAAGGCCTCACAATCACAACCATCATCATCATCATCATCGGGCACGACGGGACATCACGCCGCCACCTCATTTGTGTCAGTAGCCGAGAGAGACGCTTTTGTGCTGCATGTTCAAATCAGAGCCAGCTCCACGGAGAATCTGGCAGCCGTCCTGCATGACACCCAATATGTGTTGGATCAGAGTCAAATTCAATTTGCTCATGGTAATCTGCACTATTACATTACCTTGAGGGTGACCTCATTCTTTCCTCAAGCATGTAATCCTCGTAAGCGCCTAACATGACATTTTGAACGTGATTAAGCTCGACTACCTGATGCTACAGGACACCATTTGTTCTCAAACTTCTTCTTTGTGGAGAAAGTTTTTTGTTCACATTTGGAGGGTTTTTGGTCCGGGGGTCTCACGCTGCTTTGGTGCGTGCCTCGCTTGTGATCTGAGTCAGACGAGGGGAGGCGGGGGGTCCCGGGGATTGTTTCGATAAGTTCCAGCATTTTACCTCAAAGCCCGCTTATCCAAACACCAGCCTGGCAACGGAAACAAAGACGGGGATTCAATCGCCCGCTTCCCCGTCCTCTCCAGCTCGGGGGAACATCCTGAAGCTGCTTGACATACCGGTAGTCAACTCATCTCTCTTTTCTTTAAATAAATGAATGGCACTATTTAGACAAAGAAATGAATTGTCTCCATCAGAATGTGCCGTTCAAGGCTGTCGCTGCATATCATCTCCTCACACCCTCTTCACTGCACCCCCTTCAGGGTTCCTGTGTTTTACTGGTGCAGAGGCACTTAATCCAGAGAGCCTGCTCTCCAGCATCCCCCTGCGCTGAATTAACCCTCCCCGACCAAGTCCGCCAGAGTCCGGCGAGTCATCACGCAGCAGAATCACCCTTTCAGCACCAAACAGTGAGTCAGATAACAGATGCTGTGAGACGGCTGCTGAATTCCACAACTAAACCAAAATGCCTGAAAGTCTGACTTCAATCAGTTTAACCAATAATTGGGCTGATTGATCAGTTGATTACAAGTTACACACAATCTATTGGTGACAGTGAACAGACGTAACATTTGACATTCTGCAGATTAAATTAAACAAACCACCAAAACAAGATCAATAAGTGAGCTGAATGCTTACGGGATAGACGGCTGCAGAGTATTGATGAGGCTCCCTCAGACGCCTTGCCCTCCTGGCAGAGCTGATTGAAGTTTCTCCACGTAGAAAGTCATCCCCCAGTGTGAAAGCTGCTACCCCCACCACCAGCACCACCGCCCCCCCAGCCACCTCCTCTCCCTCCTTTCTGCTCGTATAGTTACTCTTTGTCACCTCCGTCCATTCCAGCCGCGGAGGGTTGTTATTAAAAGGCTGTCATTAGCACAACACAGGCTTAAACCGCAGGAAAGTCTTCAGCAAACATTGAGTAGATGGTTCCAGAAAAAAAAATCCACTGAGGGGGAAATAAGAAAGAGACAAGTGGAAACTTTCTGTTGGATGTTGGAAGCAGCTTTCCTGATAAGTGGTGGGAGTCGGGCCGGTTGTGTATCGCCTGTGGCCCGTTAGGAGAAGACTGTCACTTTCCTGTGGGCTGAATCCATCATTTCTGCCTCACAGCTCTAAGAGGCCGTCTCTCTCAGCTGCACCTCCCTCTCTCTCTCTCCCTCCCTCCCTCCCTCCTTGGTGCTTTTAAATGATGAAAAATCCTCTTGCAGTGTTTCACCAGGCAGACAAATTGAGCCTCCCCCCCTCCTTTAAAAGTGCATTCTTGTTTAAAGCAACAGCCTCCCTTCTCCACCCCTCCTCCCCATGGCACAAAAGATATGCACAAAAAGCATGCACAACACACACACACACACACACACACACACACACACTACTCAGATTTCCAAGCCCCTCTGCCCCCTGGTTCACCACCAGCCACTATTTCTGGCTCCGGACCACATGAGTTTGCTCTGGTGTGGTGGACAGCCGCCGCGTCGCTACACCCATCAGATCCTAATTGGCCGTGAATGGAAGCGACGCCCCGGGAGAGACTGGAAAGAGGCTGACAGATGGGAGGCGAGTCCAGGTGTTCTGACCTAGAACAGGTCTGGGTGAGCGATCGCTGCCCCCCTGGTTTAGTGTCTGCAGTCGCCCTTGAACCGCGTCTCGCTGGGGGATAATTATGTAGGTTTCTCTTCAAAAAGCAGAGCGGCGCTCACTCGTCCATGTGTTGGTGGACAAAAGGACGTGTCTTGATTTAAAACATCGCTTCTCTCTGGATACTGCTGCCTCGTCTGTTGTTTTTGTGCCGTCTTCCTGTTTCCAATAAAAAAGCAGAGTTGTTGTCCAGCCAATAACGCTGTCATTGGCTTTCCTGTTTCTGCTGCAGCTTCATTTTACACTTTTCTAGCAGCTACTTAAAATCCTTTTTTTCTTTTAATAATCTGCTTCGTCAACTGTTGAAATGAAATCGCCCGGATCGCTTGTTGTTACATCTTTGTTAGCCTTTAGCTACTCCAGTGTTTTATTGTAGCTTCGTGTTAAATAAAGTTTGACTGTGGAGTTTATTTGACAAAGCACGAGATGTGTGATAACATAAATACGTTACAGATGGTGACCAACTTTTATGTGCGTCAACTATAAACTCTGAGTGTTGGGATGCATATAAAACAGACAGGAAGGGGTTAAAAAGAAAATTAACAAGGGATGAGATGAAGCTGCGTGTCTCATTGTTGGTGTTAACAACCAGGCACTTACACGAGTTAGTTAAGTATAAATAAAGTATGAATTTATTCTGCATTAGTTTTCTGTGTGTGCAGATATTCAGGTGCTCCTCCAATCAGCGTTTTCCGTATCGTATTGTACTTTCCACTTGCCAGATTTAAATACTGGCTCTTGCACAGTTTGCATTCATGTGTTTTCTATCAAGTGATGTCATAAAACATACGTCAGCTTTGGAGAAAAACCTTCCCATGCACTGTTAACCGAATGTAGTAGGACTGGAAAAGCTGTTTGCTAAAGGGCAGAATTTAACCTTTGGGATGTCAGTTCCTGTCGCATCCTTGGGGCATCGTTTAGTAGCGAGTGAGGGAAGAAATACTGCAAACGACAGAGATGCAAACCAGCAGCTTGGTGTTGTTTTCAAGAATGAAATACCTGATGAAGAGCCTAATCAGTGCAGTAAACAGTCCCTGAGTGGAACACATGGAGGGCTGTATCAGATGTCCTTGTTCGGATCATGTGTTGTTCGGTGTTTAACGGCGGTCGGCCGTCGGTTTCCTCCACGGCTGATTCGGTTTCATCCTGACGTGAGTGGAAGCGTCTAAATGTTTCCCCCGATGACACAGCGAGAATGTAAAACTGGCTTTACGAGACAAAAACAACAAGAGACCCGGAGCAGCCGAACCGGTGGACGAATTCACTTCATCAGACTTGAACCAGGCCGGAGAACCGGTCACACGTTTGACAAGCTAATCCCCCCGAAGGCGACGTCTGATCAAAGAAAGAGTGATTCAGTCCAGCTCTCTCATGCGTCACTGAGCTGGTATTACTCAGTTGTTTGGACCCGTTCTCTTCCTCCTCAATGACAACTGCAGCTGACTTTTGCGGCTGACTGGTGATTGGCACTCTGACTCAGCGGCCGGGAAGCCGAGCTGCTCCTCAATGACTCTCATTCAAAACCACGGTGTTGGTGCAGTGATTAGCTCGCTCTCCATCTCTAATCCTCAGCAGGTGGAGGAAGAGCGGATCATAAAAATGTCAGGGGGGGGGGGGGGGGGCACGTTGAAATAGTAACCAATCAATGCATTTTAAAGCTGCGAGCGCCGCACGGGAGAGGATCATGGAAAGTAGCTCCGCGTTGTAAATGCTTCACAGATGGGCTTCTATGTTGGTGGATGAACGAGCGATGACGCCCGCCAGGTCATCTGGGATCAGCAGGAGAACATATAAGACGGGATAATGATCCGGTTATTCCCGGCCAAGATAATTGTGTCACCGATCATCAGAATCTGCTTAAAACGGCACTAAAACATCCTGGAATCACTTTACATTTAGTTAAGAAACAAAGCTTTTTAAATAAGTTGATCATAAATCATAAGGTCTCCCTGCATAAATACATTTAAAACAAATATTTTAGTATTTTTTTTCATTCTCTACTAAGATAGTGACCTCAACAGCATTTTCAAGTCCCTCGTGACGATATTCACAATTATCCTGATACTGAAGATTCACCACGATCAACCAAACTGCGATACCGTAAATAACCATAGAAAAAATAGTACTTTCTTATCTGGGAAAATAAAAAGTCTAGTCAAGTATTATCCATTAACTGCAAAAACAAGAAAACGATTCTATAAAGATAAAGAAAACAAATAGTGGAACATAAATGTCACGTACGGCAACAGCTGGTGAATTTGTGACTTGTATCATTTCTTCGTAGAGCCATTTGCACGGGAGAGAAAAAGCTCACGCAGATCTGAGGAAGTGATGAAGATCAACAAGCCTGAAGCACTTTGGAAGCTATTTTTTTTACATCTGCAGCTCTTAGAATTTGTATTCACGTGTTTCGAATATTAAATCCAGACAAAAAAGGCCGTGTAGCCTGCAACGTATAATCTGTCCTGACGTTCACGTTAACTATGACAGCTGTTTTCAAAAAAGCACTTGGTAGGAAACCAATCGGGTAGAAAACAAATGTAATAGCTTGCTATAGATGATGTTTTGGCAACAACGCTTTCAAGGCAACTGGATTTATGAAATCTTCATAAATGTTAAAAAAATCGGAATGTGATTCATGCAATTTTGAAGCTAGAAGCATAAATTAAGGGACGTAATGAAGTGAAATCTACTCCTGGTGAAAGGTGAGATTAGTCGTTGAAAATGAGAATAATGCAAGTTTTCCTTTCTATCAGGCAGCAGAATACTGTAGTCTGACATGTTTAACTTAATTTGCCAACATCGCAGCTGAAATAATACGTCATGCAGTTCGGTCTCCATGGTAACGTCGGAGAAGCAGCGGGGGGCGGGGCTTAGCGGAGGGACGTGAACCTTTCAGTGGGTTGATTCTAGACTTGACGTAGACGCTGAACGGCGTAGCTCCAACACTGCCGACAGCGTTCCGTTTCTCAGAGCGGGATCACGTGACGTCCTGGTGCTGGGGAGGCCAGCTCTGTTTAAACACGGCCGCTACAAGGCCAGCATGTGTTCCTGTCTGCCACCATGATGGATGGTTCTCTGGTGACCCGTGTCGACCTCGCCAGCCCGCTCTACTGTTACACGCCGCTCTGATTGACAGGCACTAACACAACTGTGAATTCACTTGGTTGTTGTAACAGAACGTTTTCCTCACGTCGCCTTATCACAGATCTGATAGTAAAGCATTTATCAAAAAATAGGAATATTAACATTTTCTCTCGCTGGTGATGTGGCGTGGAAAGAGTTTAATTATTCCATGGCCTTCGCTGAGAAGGACTCACTGTGCCTGGTGGCGAGACCTACAAGGGCCTTTCTGTTGGGAGGAAAATTTAGACTTTTATGATCCGAGTGGAAAGAATGGGACTGGCTCAGGAGGAGGGTTTCTTTTTTTTCTGTTTTTTTTTTCAAGCTCACCCCAACTGTTGCAGAAACCACCAAACGAGAGCAGTAAATATGGAACGTGTGAGAATTTGCAGGAACAGGATTTCATTCAGACTTCATTAGTCTGATGTTGAAAGCAGAAGCAGTCTGTGTGGCCTCGTTGGAGATCAGCTCCACGCTACTCACGCAGGGATTTCACTGGATATCGGATCACGTACATCAGGAGATCTGGCAAACTGACTTTTTAAATTTTTTATTTGATTAGAGTCGATTCAGAAATGTCCCCGTCGTTTTCTTAACAACTAAAACCCCCAAAGCGTCTACGTATATTAGAGTTTGACATCGTGCCTTGTGGTGTGGAATTTAAAGATCAAGGTTACGATTCGTCATGAATACCAGACATGTTTTCTCTACCTAGACCACTTTTTCCACTCGGGATGATATTTACTATTATCCCCCAAAATGGAAACGTTTTTTTTTAATCCTATATACCGGTAGTCCGATCCCTGCTGCTACGAGGAAATGCTTTGCTGTGGAGAGGCATACAAAGTGTCAAAAATATATATACAGCTCATCAGGAAACTATGGCAGAAGCTGGGATTTAACTCTTGCAGCGCCAACTTTTTTTTATCTGCATTCAAGTTGAATTCAGACATTAGTAGATTTGCCCGCCGTTTATCCTATTTAACGTGCACTAAAAAAACAACAAAAGCAGCTACGTCTATATTAAGTTTGACATCATGCCTCCTAGCACTGTATCTGCAGATCAAGGTGACAACGAGTGCTAAAGTTTTAGCGTATGGACGCCAGACATGTTTTACAAGAGCGCCGTGTCTTTACATCATTTGGAAAGAATCCAAAAGGAACAGCCGTCGGTAGGTAAAGGGTTCCTTAAACAGGTGTTGTAATGTGGGATATCTGGGCAACAAACAACGCTCTGTGCCCTACAAGAGCAACTTGAAAATATAATGAAGTGTGAGCTAATGTGCCGGTGAAAGGCAACGGCAGTCGGTCTATGTGGGCAGTCTAATGGCCTGAAGCTTTCATGGTAAACACATAGCTCTGTCATCGGGGGGGAGGGGGCTGTCAGGGGGTAAAGTTTAGGTTTCAGAAAGCTCAGCTCTCAGTGATGTTTACGACTCTGCGTGGATTATGTCAGCAGCATATCTGACCTACTTTCTCGGCCCGACGGCCGTCGACGTGCAAATACAAAGAATTCCCTCACAGAACCGTCCCGGTGTAGAAAACACAGCATGTTGTATAACGTCTCACTTGGAAGCAGAACGTGCATCTCCAGTTCTTTTAATACGGTCATCCCACATTATTTTTGTTTTACAGAAGCCGCGATGACTCTTTAAAGGTCGCCTCGGCGGCTTCGTCAAATCTTACTGGACGTTTATTTGTTCGACGGCCTCCGAGCCAGGTGAGACGTGGAGCGAAGCCAAGTTAAGGCGGGAAACCGTTACTCGCTGGTTTGGACCGCCGGCCTGAGGAGAACACGATGTATTTAGGTTCAGGTCTGCTGGCTTTAATGACCTGGCGTCCCGGGGAAGAGGACTGGAACGGTACCCCGTCTCAAGGTAGACCGCAGCTCGTTTTCCTGCTGTGTACGGAATTACTGATGGGCGTCACCAAAAGCTCAGCCTGACTTTAAACACTGATCCTGGCCGACACCAACCTTAAGTAGCTTTAGAGGTGTCAAAAGTATGACATTCTTCAAGTAGAATGCTAATGAGAACACCCCGGTGTATTTAAATCAACTAGAATCTGAAATAGGCTTCACCACCAGCGTATTTACACCTCGCTGTGTTTTTATTACTTTTATTTAATTAGTTTACAGGTGATTGCTGAACCACCTGAATGCAAAGCACCTGGCAAACACAACACGTGACATTTCCAGATTTAGCGAGTTGATGGGGGATCACATAAACACGCCGTTAAAAAGAAAAGTGACTGGCGAGCTGCGGATTGTGCATCAGGGAGGGCTGCACACGGTCAGACTTTCTAGGCTTTTGTTGTTCCATCAAACTAATTAAATATAAAGGGTTAATTAGCTGGTGGGCTGTGGAAGCTGTTCATGTTTAATGTCTGATGTCCCGGGGAAAATACAGCCAGCAGAGTGATGGGAACTTATGGAATTACTGATGGCAGCAGTGAAAATACTTGTACTAATATATTACTACACGATACTGCCAGACACCTCAGTAGTCGTGTTACAGGAATCAGGAACTGCCAACAAAATCTTAATGGCGTTTATGCAAAACTGAGATTTGTGTGTGTGCGTGAGAGAGAGAGAGAGAGAGTGTGTGTGTGCAAATAATCATAGAGAGTGTTTTTGTTCCATATGTAGTCTTGAGTAGGGATGGGACAATATAGGAAACACAATAAATAACCATCAATGTCATCAGGAGTGACTTGAAATACTTAGCTTGCTGTCATGGTAGTCAAGTGAGTAATAGAGCCTGATTTATGATCATCGTATTAAAGTTTCTTTTTTAGTATTTGTGACACAATAAAACATATTTGTTTCTTAACAAAATATACATTTTTCAGGATAATATCAATGGCAGTCACAATATTTTTCCTATCGTTCTCGGTATACAAGATTCAAAGGTGCAGTATTTAAATATTTAACATATTATTAGTTATTATTAATAATTAGGGAGCAATTTGTATAGTTATACTAGCATATCCAGGCTTTTTGTTTTGCTTTGCCTTCAGTGAACATTAGGAGCTTGTATGTGAAAGTCTATGGGTTTAGTATGATCCTATAGATGAGGACGGACCACACAGGCAGCGCAGCTTTACTTTAAAGCTGCAGACTGTTTGTCTTGGATCCTTCAGCGTAAAACAAGCAGCCAACGTTGTGTTTGAGGACTTTTCTGCCACCTTTCAGTTTCCAGTGACCTCTCAAGAGTAGGTCAGCCAAAACCAGGCCATCCTGCGTATTATCACTTCCCTCGCACGCAGATTAACAGCATCATCACCTCCATTAAAGGGTACCGCATCTACAAATGTCTATCATTTAACCACTAATGAAAGAAAGTACTAGAATAGTGCAGTCAATTAAAAGAGGCCTCCTACTTCAAAAAGGAATTTAACTCAAGTAATGGAAACTTGAATAAACGGGCGGTTAAACTACTGTTAAATTAAACAACACCAGTCCACTCAGCCTCTCTGTCCCAGTATAACCAGTCCACTCAGCCTCTCTGTCCCAGTATAACCAGTCCACTCAGCCTCTCAGGTGTCGTCCCTCCATGAATGCATTCATTCCGTTCTCACACAAGCAGCTGAGATATAATCCTCTACTTCCACACCTGCAATTAACACTCAATCACGTGTCTGTTTTCTAAACTTCTGATTTCCAGCTGCTTCGTGTTTCTTCCCTCATAACATTTTTATGAGAGATTTTTCCAAAACTCATCCCACCAGGAAGCAAACGTAGATGAGCTTTTTTCCGTCGACGTCCCCGCGGTGATTTCCTTTTTTGTGTGTTTTGGTGAGACAACAGCTAACAAATCATTTGTTATGGTTTGCTCTGTGAAAACAGTAGTTAATCAGGAGCCGGAAGGCTTCGGCTCGTCTGAATGTCAAAAACAGGAGGGAATCATTCCGCTTTGAAGGAAGACCTACGCGCTCCGTTTGCCTCCCTCGTGTTCTGATGACTTCTCCATGTGTGAAGAGGAAGTCCTTGACTGAACACGGGAAGCGTTCCACGCTTTTTCCATGCGGGCGGGCCCTCGTAGCACCGCCGGCATCTATTACCGCTCTATGCAGGAGGATGCCGGAGTCACCTGGAAGCTTAGATCTGATGCGAACGTTCATCTTTTAAATGAAGGGGAGCAAAGCCAACTTATCGCGGTTCGGAAAACCATCACCTGAGAGGTTTGGTTCACTTCCTGAGCTGCTCCAGCAGAGACCAAAAAACGCCCACGTTAGGCCTGAGGTGGAAAAAAAGAGCAGCAACCGCCGGGGCGGGGGGCGACATGGGTAGTTGCGGTGAGCTGAAATTGCACACTGAAGCACATCTCCAAAATCACAGAGCCCAAAGGATGGAAGAGAAATCCTCCTATTGTTTTTGTTTCCCATGTTCGTCCAGCCCGCGGTAATATTTTCCAGATTAAAGCTCTTTACTCCAAAGACGGTTTTCACAGGAGAAAACCAAAAAGGAACCGCAGGACGGGAATCGCTTTTTCCACTGCACATGTTGTGAGTCGTGGTCTCGGCTGCCAAAACTGCAGCATGATTTCCATTCTGTTACTTTATTGCTATTAAGAGAACAATGTCTGCTCGAGACATGAATGACAGTTTGGTGTCTCGGGGCCTTCAGATCAGAGAAATGCTGATGTCCTCCGATAGTTTTATTGGCTTCAGCAGCCTGCGGTGATGTAATGAGAACGCTTTTTACAGTCGACAGCGAGTGCATGCTTACAGACACCGCGAGCCTCGTAGCGTGGAGAGAAATCTGGCTACAAAATGTTTACTGCTGGGACCTAAACATGCATCATGTGGAAAGCAGCGAGCCACTTCCTGGACCACATCAGAGAACGAGCCGGGCCTAATAACCCCCGCGCTTCTGCACAAACACGTGTTTGTGTCTGAGCTCGTGACTTGAATATCGACAGCCATCTTTGTGCTTTGACCTTGGAAATGTACCTGAACTTCAGATCCTGTTCAGGACACAACTATCACAACATTGGCTTGAATCAAATCCTGGGAGACCCCACCCTGATTGTCCAACCACCGTCTCTATGGCAACCGATACGCGTTCATCAGTGCGAGACATTAATGGCTCCCCGCTGATCAACAAGTGTGTGATTCCCCTCTGAGCACACAGCACTAATTGTCGTCCGTTTGACAGATCGTTGTAAATATCGCAGCCTTGCTTAAACTACTCGAGAGCTACAATTATACAGCAGCAATCGAATTAAACCTTTTATTAGTTTCCTTCCGCAAAAACAGCCCGTTTACGCTTCGGAACAATAGGGTGCCTGTCGATTGGATTGTCTCATGAGTAAAAGTTGCTGTTCCAAGAGCCAAGAGCCCCCCCCCTCCTGTTCTTGTACCTCTGCCTGGACCATCTTAAGGTAGCAATTTGCTCAAGTTATTCACTCAAAAGCTTTATTGTTCTGCACCAGTTAGGGTTTTACACCGGTCAGACAGTGAATCAAACCTAAGCTCTCATTTGCACGGCTATTTTGTGCCACAGATGCCGTACTTGATTACGCCGCTGTTTGCAGATAAGAAGGAAAGCGGAGTATTAATTGCAGAAGAAGAAAATGAAATAAGCTGGTGAGCTGTTACTTTAAAGATTATTTTTAAATGCCGAGCATTATGTTACCTCTCCGTCCAAATACCATCATCCGAAAGAAAAGAACCACAGTTAGCTAATGTTGGTCGGTCATAGCTTCCATTTACTGGGAGCCAATAGTTTGCCAGTAAGTCAGCTCTTTCCACTGGTCGGTGGGGAAGCGTTGCCAGTGAAAGGCCAGACAGACATTACTGCACGACTCCAGATGATGTAACCTCCGTGTGTAACAGTGGGACTGCATATAACCCTGAATGTTTATCATCAGATTACGCTCAAGGTTAGCCTGCTTCTGTCTGGACGCCGTTAAAGTCCACGGTGAACTTCTCTGCCTCAATATCCTCATTGTGACTTTCATTATCCGCCGCTACAGCTGCCTCACAAAAATCCACCGTCAGTCTGTTTACAGGTACATAAATAACTTGTTATTGCCAGCCTTCTGCAGCAACATGATTGAATTATTATAATATAATAAAAAGGTTCTGGGAACTCGGTTGACTTTAAGGTCCCTGGTCTGCCAGACGGCTGCTATCGGTGGCTGTTTAAACCAGTCCAGCATGTTGGGTCGGTGTCCAACAGAGAGACGCTTAAACGTCTGCTCAGCCGAGTCATTCTGTGATTTCATCCTTGCAGTTGGATGTTTCCTCAGTTACACCACGCACCCTTTCTTTTCCTCGTTCACAAGCAGAAAACCCAGCACCACCATGTGCCGACACCAGCAGAGCAAAGCAAAGCAAAGCAAAGTAAAGCAAAGCAAAGCAGAGAAACACTCAGGGCAGAAGAAAAAACACTGCCGAAGGTGGAAAAACAAAACATACTGTTCCCTTCCCTACATGTGTTCAGTGAGAAAGATCATTAAATCTATGCTTTGATTTACGACTAAAGCTCTGTAACTAAGGAATGGTGGGTATGGTTAAAGTTACAAAAGCAACATTACATTATTATCTCGTACATCTTTCCAATATCACACTCTCAAGATGTGTCTTAAAGACGAGCTGAAATAAAATAAAAGAACGTTTTAACCCTTTTAGATCATATCCCCGGTCATATTGTGCAACTAATTTACAATATATAGTGATTTTTTTTTAACAACTTTTCCTCCCTACATTTAAAAACAAATCTCTGCACTTTCTACTTTTCTACTACACTTTCTAAAAGCCAGTAGAAATATCCTTCATATACATAAAACTAATCATATAAATGAGATGAGATTCAACTTTATGGTCATTATAATGAAATGCTGTGTCTAACCAGAGTGCAAAGAAGCAGTTAATAATGGTGAAGCTAAGATTACGTAGCATTAACAGTAATGATGTGCACTTTAACACAGTTGTATAAACTGTAACACAATAAAAAGGCTTACAGCTATTACTTATAAAGGGGATGGAAAACTAATCTTCTTTATTGACTATTACTCTGCAGGGCGAACTGGCTAACCGGATGTCAATTTAAACGTACGACGCAGCCAACGGGCAGAAATCAAACATCAACAGGACTAACGTTAACGTCCCAAATGTCCCGGATGTGTTTAAGGCGGGAGCAACGTTAACTGAAGTCAACTGATTAGCAAACCACTAAGGACCAAAAGTAAGCTAGCAAGCTAACAAGCTAACACAGCTCCAACCACGTTAACCACCAACGCAATAAACTATTAATGTAATCACACAAACGTTACCGTACCCGATTCTGTCGGTTGTTCTTCCGTCTTTGGGCGCCAGAAAGCTTCATTAGTGTTGACATAATAACGCTAAAGTATCGCCATCTTTTCTGGAATCACGTCAGAATCAAACGCCTCGCCCCTCCCTCCCCCCTCATAGGTCAGGTAAAGTGGTACGACCCGGAAGGGGGGAACCCAAAAAAATAAAGGCCTCGGCATTATTTAATAGGCTTTGCTATGCAGTTATGCTGTCGTAGGCTTGCGTAATATTTGAAATAATAGTAATAATAGTAGTGGAAAAGAATAGTAAAAGTTAAATATTTAGATTTATTTTCTTTTTCCCATTTGCGGCGCCCCCTATGGATGACTGTGCCACCTACCATTCGCCTATACAGTCTATGGGCGATGTTCATAGGAATACTTTTTACTTTCTACTTTGAGTATACTTCAGAACCTGTACTTTTTCACATTTACTTGAGAAAACATGTTAAATCAGTACTTCTACTTCAACGTCTGTACTTTTGAGTACTTCTGTTTGCTGGTTGATCGAAAATGTTGGACTAGAGTTCAGGTCTCACTTTCAAGCTTTTTCCTGATGAAAGTGGAGAAAAAATAAATAAACCGCAATACATATTTTTGGAATCATCATTGTTAAGTCGTCCCCGTTATTTAAACGAATAAGAACCTCCACTTCAGTGCACCGAAACCGTTAGCCTGCAGTGGCTAACCTGCAGTAGCTAACCTTTGAGTGGCTGATGGCTATAAAGTTAGCCCCGTGGTGACTATAACGGAGAGTTTACACCCTGAATACTCCCAAGTTCTTACAACCTATCCCCCCTTTGTCCTCGAAGCAGCCCACCGGAGGCGGGGGGGTCCCGGCCTGCAGGTCTGAACCCTGAACAATGAACGCCGGAGCGCTGATGGAAAAGCCATCTCCACCGAGTCCGATTTTTTTTTATTGCTTTCCAAGCCTGTCGTCCCTCATGAGGTAATTTTGGAAGAATGTCCCAGAGAGTAAAGTAAAAAAAAAAGCCAGGTCAGGGTACTTGACCTGTTTGTTTTGAGTCTTACACTTGTACTTTCCATTTCTTTTAAACATACAGAAAAGCAGCTTCGGTTTCATCGCTTACTGGAGCGGCGACTCGGCACTAACCAGCGTGGAGCTTGTAAAAGAGCAGAGCTTGTGTCAGCACCCGCGGCGGATTAAATGACTGCCGGAGACGTGAATCAGGGACGCCTTCACTGCAGAAGTGAAAAGCAATTAGAGTAGTTAAAGTTTAGGGGATAGTACAGACATCCCTGGCTAACACAGTCCTGTATCGGGTTTTACACGCTGATCCAAGTCTGACGGTTTTCATGATTGTCTGTCAAAATATGACAGTTTGGCTTTGGGCTAATTCATACGATATCATTCAGTCTACAATGTTGTTTTGTTAATGAGCAGAGTGGGCTTCTTTTACTGGACTGTCGAGCTCAAAGTCAATCAACAGAAAATAAATCCGTTCTGATTTTGATTGACTGTTATTCAAGCCAATATGTAAAAAAGTCTGCGGTTCTTCTCAAATAAATGTGAATTATTTCTGTTTGTCCTTAAACTCCGATTCATCAGGTCATTCGTTAATCTTCACAGTTGTTCTGTGATACAATGAATTCAGCAACAGCAAATACAAGTTGAAAAAAGTATGTCCTCACCAAGCGGCAACCTCCAGTTCAGAGAAGTGAAGCCGATGCTGAAGTGCCAAAAACTTGCATTCTCTCTGCTGACCATCAGGTGGAGACTCTTCTGGCTGACATGGGTAAATTAAGCTTCGATTCTGGAAAGAAAAGTGACAGTTTTTTATTTACCAGTAGGTGGAGCCATAACACTTCTCAAGGGGTGTTCAAACCGGTTTTTGTTTTTACTATTCACATGAATGTAAGCAAATGCTAAAACCCTGATTATCTAGGGTTCCAATCATTCCAAAAATCAAAAGTACAAATTGACAAAAAAATGACAAATAGAAGAATATGTGCAATATTGTAAAAAAACAAAACAAGTTGTTAAATGATCAAAATACAGTGAAATATGCAAAATAACAAAGCCGCATTAGGGCAATTGTAGGTAAATAAAAATGGAGGGGAGGCAATATTTGGGGGGGGGGGGGGGGGGGTTTAATGTCGGCATTTTTCGAGATTAAAGTCGTACATTTCCGAGAAAAAAACTGGTGGCAATTTTCGAAGAGAAAACTCACAAATTGTCCGTAAAACGTCGTACAAAATAAGTAAAAAACACCCAAAAACATCCCCACTTTTTTTCTGGACAAAATTCATAGGGTGCCATCCTCTGGGGGGCGCTGCTCCTCCCTCAACAAATGATCGTACGCCCTAAACATGCATTGCAGCTTATTTGTGATGTTTCACTCTGAATGATCGCAGCCGCGCTAAATAAACACGTGTATATTTTATCAGTGGACGGCGGTGGATCAAACGCCGGTCGAGCCAAATGTTCCGCTATTGTTGAAGCGCTTGATCCTCAGCTGCTCCGCCGGCTTCTCAATGACCAAAGGCTGGTGGTTATACTGGGAATGTGCGTAACGGGATGAGTGCTTTGTGTGTTGCTGAAACAAAAAAGCGTGCAGACACACGTCGCACACTTTTGTTTTCCAGAGATATTCTGGTGCTTACAAACGGATGATCTGACCTTGATATATGATAGAGTTGATGAAAGGTTCCAGGCACGAGCTACACTGTCTCGTTCTTTAAAAGTATAAAAACTTCCAACAGCATACCCGGCTGTCTTGATTTATGACCCACAGCTGACTTTCATCTATCATAAGTTTGTTTTTTTTCATCTCCGTGGTCACCCAGTGTGCCCACCAGTGTTATTTGCAGCATCACAGAGAAACAGTTTGTTGCTACGCACTGTAGTATTTCACAAACAAAACTTTTTATGTCTCGACACTAAAGTCGCGGGCATTTTGTTGGCCCTGTCCGTGTTGTAAAAATGTTGAGGGGACGAGCTAAATATATAAGTGTGTATTGGATATCAAGAAGGACATGGAATGGTCAGCGCTGAGGGGGGAGAAAATAAAAAAAGTGCAGCCGGGCTCGGCGGAGGCGTCCCGAGGCAACCGGGGGGCGGTGATGGATGGCTGTCAGCCCCTCTGGTACCACCACACTTCCTGGGGTCAGGTCTCCCCT
This sequence comes from Eutrigla gurnardus, assembly GCF_963514095.1. Classification (NCBI taxonomy): domain Eukaryota; kingdom Metazoa; phylum Chordata; class Actinopteri; order Perciformes; family Triglidae; genus Eutrigla; species Eutrigla gurnardus. Next base: position 2,553,626 of record NC_139936.1, on the reverse strand, counting down.
GGAAGTCAGCCACCGGCACGCCGAGTTCCAGGAAGAAAACTCTGATCCAATAGACGCTCATAAACTGTCGACCGGAGCCACAGAGCTGAAAATGTGAACGTTGGACAGGCGTTAAGGTGATGATTCTTCCAAGGCAAACAAAAAAGTCTGAATTTAAAAACTGAATTTGGCTGACTCTTAGAAGTGGTGGCTTTATTGGACTGTTATAGTTGGACTGTAAAGGTTCTTTTCCCGTGAGGTAACCTGCGTTATAAAGACGTTATTCGGTGACGTCGCCACACATATTCTGTCTGGACTTCTTATCAGAGACAGGAAACAGCTACAACTGTTTCTGCTTAAGTTGAGTTATTGAAGATTTCTTGGAGGGAGCTACAATTACCACATTTTTGGGGGAGTAAGAAAACTGGCCCGTGAAATGATTTAAAAGTGTTGCTGAAATTGTCTTAAACGTGTCCTCCCAGCGATGGGAGTTGATTCATTATGCAACAGGTCACTCAAAGCCACGACCACAGAGCTGCTCTGTGTGGGAGGAGCCAGGCTGTTTTTGGCTTTCCCGTTACCTCCGCGTCGCAGAAGTATTTATGACCCATGATATTTCCATCTCATCCCATTCCAGCCCCTGTGAATGAAGTGTGTTGCACTGGAGGCCAGTCGCGACTCGCTTCTTGGTTTTGATGTACTGAAGGTATTTGATGTATGAAAGCTTATCTGGAAGGTTTGGGCACTGTAAAAAAAAAAACGTCTGCAGATCGGAGCAACAGCTGTCAAAAAAAGGCTCAAAACCAACAACTTGAACTCTAAAAAGTTTTTTTTGTTTCTTTACAACTAGCGTGATTACAGACGAGGCTGCAGGGGCATCTGGTTGCAAACAGGAAAGTGTGGTTTGGGGTCCCTGTGTTCATTCAAGCATGTTTTCCATCTTGTCCATGTTGCACACATGGAGTTAATTCTTTTTTTAAAAGTCAGATATATATTTGTATGTTAGTTATAAAAACTGATTCTTAATTTACTATATGTATGTAACACATAGCCCACCAAGCAGGTTTTAAACTGGGAGAGTGAACGGTTTACCTGCTGCAGAACATTAATTCAACCTGCGGTTTTCATGGCCTCGGGTGCTCTGGCGTTGGCGTGAGAAAGTACTTCTTTACCACCGGGGCTACACGGTATGGGTTGTGTCTGAGAGTAATCACATGGAGCAGGATTGACAATTACCTGTCCAACAGGGCAGTAACTCTCAGCAGAGCGATTAGTGAACAACTGCAGGTCTGGAAAAAAAAAAAAAAAGGAAACGGAGGCTTTGGAGCAGACACCAAATAGCGTGGTAGCAACCTGTCAATCATCAGGTAAGCCCCGCCCCTAAAGCATCCCCTGGATTTCTGCTGTTTGACTCTAAATGGGACCAAAATGTGCAACTTTCATCATGTGCAAAAAGTATCTTTAAAATTGACAAACATTATATGTGAAATTAATTCAAAGGGGATTCAAAAATGATTTGTAGTATCATGTTTTGAAAAATGATTAGAAGGGCTGCTATGCTACGATTGTTGTTTCTTTCTATATCAGTTTTCATTCATTTGAGCCTGGAAAGTCTCATTTTGCTTGAAAGAAAAGAAACTGTGAGTGAGGAACAACTAACTCTGGCGTCTGCAGCTGTGCTGTATTCCCCGGGGCTGATGGGAATGATATTAACCGCAACACCCAAACCCAAAACAGTAGCTCCAACTCTGCATGGAAACTGAGGAACTGTGCAGACGCTCTCCCTCTCTCTTTTTCATGCATCTGGTGGTCTTTTACTTTCCGACCTTAGCTACGAAATGTTAGAATTTGATATTAGTACCCCCCTCCCTCCCCATTGGCAGTTGCAGGGATTACTGGTAGGAAGCAGGGCTTGGCTGGAAGGTTGGGAAGCAGGATGGATGGAACTACTGCGGTGGGTGATGAAGTCAGCCTCTGGCGCTCACATTAAAAGTGAGACAGTCATTTTAGAACAAACTCTTATAATGCCCAAATATACACCAGCTGGTGTCTTCCTGCGTTTCCTGCAGGCAATTATCAGGGTAAAGAGGCGTTGTGGGTGGTTTAGCAGAGCTTGATGTTAGCGATGATGATGATGATGATATCATTGGCTGCATATTTTTACAGACAGAGTTGTAAAAAGGTAAACACGAGGCTCCAAAAACTCCCTTACATGTGCAGAGAAAAAAAGTGAATGATGGTTAGGGAGGATACCGCACAGTGTGCTTGGATTTAAAAAATAAAATGTTTTATTGCCCCACTGAGAGAGCCGATAGCTTTGAGGGAAGTGCTTCATTTTAGCAGCACTACAAGCGTAGAAATACAACGGGAGAAGAATATTCAAGTGTACTGTTGCAGCGGGCTAACTTCGACACTTACAAAAAGTCGGGAACTCGCCTAGACAAGGTTTTGCACTAAAAACTAGCCTAGAAAGATGGAGGAGTATAATTTAATAACTTAATTGCACATTGCTCAAATGACTGCCAACTTTGTTCAACTCATTTCCTGTAAGTTAAAGCAGTGGAATTGGCTAGCTAACTAGCAGACAGTTGGCTAGTTGGCTAACTTCTTTAATGCTACACTGTTTAGAGAAAAAGAGCCAAGCAATAAGGGGCAAACACAGGCATTGTTCGGTCTAACGGTCCCTCCACCTCGCTCAAAAAAGGACAAGCTACTTAGCTAACTAGTAGCAGAGCAGTGATGAACAGAGGCAGTGGTTTATCTTAATGGTTTCTCCACCAAGGACAAGCTAATTAGCTTACTAGCTACCTAGCCTACTAGCTGCCTAGCTTACAAGCTACCTAGCTTACAAGCTAACTAACTAGCTACCTAGCCAGACATCCATCTCCAGAGCCCCTCTTTTGTGTGACAATCACCATTTTCTTTCATTCTAGTCGACCACTGATAAAATTGCAATGTCTGTTCTACTTCATTTTTATGGTTTCGTGTTAGTAACACGTATCTCCATGAGCTCATCCACACTCGGCAACCTCAGCCCAGATATCAGCCTCCTTCAACAAAAGTCTCAACAACACATTCAATGTTGGTGTCAAGTGCACAAGCATCATCAATGACCTCCCAGCCTCTTAACACTCAAACTACATTTTTCTGCCATGTCTGCTTTACTCCACACTAACATTCTTTTTTTTCTCCACTGGCCTACTTTTTTTTAAATATATTGTAGATATCGCTGCTTCCATGGCGACAAGTAAATATTTCCATCTATGCATGACTAACACTCTGGGTACGAAGAACACGCTACATATGTGTTGATTATCACGTTTTACTGGTCGTATGAAACTTAATATGTCATCTGGAAAATAAATACTTAACTTTTCATAAATCTGCCTCCACGGTTGAGCGCCGTGCTGACGCTGAGTGCGTGCTAGCAAATTCTATAAATTTGAAACATGTTGCCAACGTCTTTTTTTCTTCTTTTGTTCATATTCAAACACACGAGTCGCTGCAGCCTGATTGCATTTTTTTTTGGCCCGTGTGAGTTAATAAAGGAGGCAGGGCCTGATCATAGAGGGGGAACACGGGTCTGTTGAAAGGACTTGGACCTGAGATTAAAACCAGCACTTAAAGTACAATGATGCAAACTCGGGCACGCTCACCATTCTGTCCACTTTCGACCTCGCTCACAGGAGTCCCGACGAGCTCACCACATCCTCCACTTCACTCGTTCTCCCTTCACCACATCACAGCATGACTCAGCATGACTCAGCCTCCCCGCGCTCCGTTGATGGTCCGAAGCCGAGGTGGCAGCATTGCTCATGTTGATTACCGGTCGGAGTCAAAGAAATGTCTGGGGGGAAAATGTGATGAGACCTCGTGTTAAAGCTCATGTTGTAACATATCTGTAAATCTGCTTTTTGACAGCTGATTGTAGGAGAAAAAAAAGGAAATTATTTAAAAATCTAAAAACTCAACTGTACGTGCTGCAGCCATCTTGGATTCTTTGCAACCAGTGAAGGAAGTAACCAAATTTGGACTGCGGAGGAGTGACGGGTGGATCTGATGAGCACAAGCAGCAACCTTACCGGATCCAAGTGTTAAATTCATCTTAGTAGCAAACCTGTCAATCAGCAGGTAAGCCCCGCCCCCTAAAGCATCCCCTGCTTTCTGGTCTGGTGGACTCTAAATGGACCATAATGTACTAAATGAACATCATGCTGGATTGAAGAAGACTTGAAACTAGAGATTGAGACCATAAACTCATGTTTACAATGTTTACTGAGATAATACATCAAGAGAGAAGTAGGAGCATTTTCTCATAGACTTCTATACAACCAGAGAGGAGTCGCCCCCTGGTGGCCAGCAGAGAGAAGTAGGACCATTTTTCTCATAGACTTCTATACAACCAGAGAGGAGTCGCCCCCTGGTGGCCAGCAGAGAGAAGAAGGACCATTTTCTTATAGACTTCTACACAACCAGAGAGGAGTCGCCCCCTGGTGGCCAGCAGAGAGAAGTAGGACCATTTTCTCATAGACTTCTATATGACCAGAGGAGTCGCCCCCTGGTGGCCAGCAGAGAGAATGCAGGTTTAAGGCACTTCACTTACTAACTGCATCAGTTTGACAATTGTTCTTGTGAAAAAATATCAGTTTAGTGCAGCTTTTGTGTTTTCTGTCCAACAAAAGAGTGATTTGGCAAATAAAACGGGGGCTTTGGCAGCAAGTAGGACACGGAGGAAACGTTTGACAGGATTTTAACTCGCAGAATTCTTTTGTTTGAAGGTTTAATTCGGTCATAATGGTTGACGCTCCGAGCTCCGTTGCTTCTAGTGACTAATAGGCAGCCGTGTTGTGCTCATTAGTGAGCGGAGCACAGAGTCCCCGTCCCTCCACCGACATCCTGACGGTGTAAAGCAGTAGGGGAGGCGGTTCATCGCAGCCATCCCTCAGCCACGAGCGCTCACTTCCACTAATACTCTGGCTTTTATAGAAAAAAGGCCTCCAGTCTGCCTCTCAGTGTACGAGCACTCGTTTTACAGGGAATGTGTGAAGCTTTATGAAAGCTTAATGAACGACTGGCTTCCAGCCCTGCTGTTCTCCTCACAGGCTTATCCTCCTCTTCCTGCTTGGTTTTTTCTTCTTCTTTAACTGCTGCTTTCTAATCGTTTGCAACCACCGCTCGTTTTGCATTCACATGCATCCGTTTAAATTATATGGGCACTGCTTCGGTTATTGAACATGTCTAAGTGATATTAAAGACGTAGCACGTAATGTTTTAATTAGCTTCACGTGTAACAAAAGAATTACATTTAATGGCCGTTTGTTTGGAAACTTGTTTTGTTTTATAAGAAAATAGCTTAGAAATACTTTTTTTGTTTGTTTACGTCAATGGAAAATATAGCAGACATATTGTGGCCCAAATGAGCTGAATGTTCATGATTGGAATAGTTGTGTTGTAGCTAGGGGAAGATATCGGATTTTATCACGGGTCGCAATAAAAAAAACTCACAATAAGTTGACTATGTAGAGGAGGGCTATGTAGAGGAGGACTATGTAGTATCAGTACGAGGCCCGAGGTCTAAATTTCAGCCAATCGTTGACCTTTTTTATACTTTGGTTCCGCCCTCTGAGCTGTCAATCACAACAGAGCCAATAAGAGACCGAATGTTATTTCGCCTGGAAAAGTAGTTCCTTACAACAACTGAGTTTCTAAGTGGATTTGGAGCCAGAAGGAGGATTTTAACGACGAGGTGAGTTTTAACTAAACTCGACAAACACTTTCAGGAACATTCTGGAACGTTTACTGAATATGGACGAAACGGAAACAAACACTTCAGGTCAACGTGGTGGAGGTTTATGGAAACTAGGGGGCCGATGACGAACGCTGGTCTGGTCCTTGAATCACATTTTGACAATTATCAGGATGAGATGGAGAATCGGAGTTACTTTGGCCATAATGGTAATCATGATCGTGACTCTTGGTACTGTTGCATGATGGGTATTTTAATTTTGGAATACAAGTGACCACTAAGTTATCTGACTCGCATTAAACCCAAACAGGGTTTATGAAGTGTTCTTTCACAATCACTTCCTGACAGCCAGGATAAACTAATGACCGCATCACAGAAACAGCAAAAGTGAAAACAACTGGAGGCACACACACACACACACACACACACACTGAAGCATCAACACACACACCCACCCTCAGCTGAGGTCAGCTGTCCATGACCTCCTCTATTAGTCATTTCAGGGAAAAGTACAACAACAACAAAGAATCTGTTCTTTTTTAAAGACGGCAAACTTCAGCCTCGTCGTGTCAAAAAACAAGCTCATCCCAGAAATCTGTGTTTACGTAGGTGAATAGTTCTGTTGGGACGTGTGTGTCGGTGTGTGTCTTGTGTGTGTGTCTTGTGTGTGTCTTGTGTGTCTTGTGTGTGTCGGTGTGTGTCGTAATGTTTAACTTCCCTCCTGTAGAGATGAATCTACTGATCTGCTGTTATTATAAGCGGCAGCTCAAACATATGAAGGCGATGACAGCTAAGAGCAACACCACACCCGGAGCACTGAAGGCCCAACTGGTGGATCTCACAAGTCAGTTTCAACAACCCAAAAAGGCCTACGCCACCTCCTGGGAAGACAGGGTATTACACCAGATATTGAGCTTTTTGTTCCCCAAAGTCAAAATCAGTGGAAATTGATGCTACCCGATATAAGATGAGAGGAAATACATTTGTCTTTTCCTCTCAAATACAAAAAGCTGCGTTTTGGCTTCGATTGCAACCAAAACTATTTCAAACTGAAATATTTGATATTCTGGCATGAAGACCACCGATTGACAGGACACGAGTCAGAGAGAGATCAGGGTCAGAGCAGGACATCTAAAAGCCAGACTGTCTCAGGGTTGATATGTCTTTCCCTTAAATCGAGGTTGTGTGTAAGCTCCTCCCCCCCGTTACTGATAAATGTTTGCAAGATGCTGTTCATAAGATGGAAGTCTGAGCCACAACACTGGGATTTAGAGAGGCGACATCATGGTGGACCACCATGGGACCAGCTTTGGGACACAATATGAACGTCAGCCAACGGACTAATAACTTATTGATCCTGTATGAATTGTACCATTAATTACATCAACATCAAGAAAGCCTTTTATGGTAAAACTGTTGCAGAATAAGATTGTGAAAATACGGAATTAGAATGAAGACGCACCCAAAAGTATAAACGACGATTCTCTCTGAAGCCATGATGTCTTTGATGACTCACACTAACAAACTAAGACAAATTTATCTTTTAAATCGACAAACATCGCATGTAATTCATGAATTGAAGAAGACTTGAAACTAGAGATTGAGACCATAAACTCATGTTTACAATGTTTACTGAGATAATACATCAAGAGAGAAGTAGGACCATTTTCTCATAGACTTCTATACAACCAGAGAGGAGTCGCCCCCTGGTGGCCAGCAGAGAGAAGTAGGACCATTTTCTCATAGACTTCTATACAACCAAAGAGGAGTCGCCCCCTGGTGGCCAGCAGAGAGAAGTAGGACCATTTTCTCATAGACTTCTATACAACCAGAGAGGAGTCGCCCCCTGGTGGCCAGCAGAGAGAAGTAGGACCATTTTCTCATAGACTTCTATACAACCAGAGAGGAGTCGCCCCCTGGTGGCCAGCAGAGAGAAGTAGGACCATTTTCTCATAGACTTCTATACAACCAAAGAGGAGTCGCCCCCTGGTGGCCAGCAGAGAGAAGTAGGACCATTTTCTCATAGACTTCTATACAACCAGAGAGGAGTCGCCCCCTGGTGGCCAGCAGAGAGACGTAGGACCATTTTCTCATAGACTTCTATACAACCAGAGAGGAGTCGCCCCCTGGTGGCCAGCAGAGAGAAGTAGGACCATTTTCTCATAGACTTCTATACAACCAGAGAGGAGTCGCCCCCTGGTGGCCAGCAGAGAGAAGTAGGACCATTTTCTCATAGACTTCTATACAACCAGAGAGGAGTCGCCCCCTGGTGGCCAGCAGAGAGAATTAGGACCATTTTCTCATAGACTTCTATACAACCAGAGAGTAGTCGCCCCCTGGTGGCCAGCAGAGAGAATGCAGGTTTAAGGCATTTCAGTTTCGGCTTCACTTTTCAGAACCGGAGGTTCAACCAGGAGTGACTGAGACCAGAACAAACTGTTGTCCAGTTTATTTCTACAAATATTTGAGACTCATTTAACAAGGAAATATTTATTTATTCTGCATTGAAAACATTTTACTGCAATTGTGGGCATTTTGGTTGTCAGATAACTTAGATTTAAATTTGTACATCGAGACATGTTTCAAAAGGTGATGCGAGTATCAAAATGTCTAAAACTAACAATTATTTTCATTATCAATTAATCTGTCAGATTGATTGATTAATCCTTTGGTCTCTAAAATGTCCGGAAATAATGTCCAGCTGATGTCTTTAAATATCTTATTTTTTAATCCAAAACCCCAAAATAATCAGCTTAATTTGATATGAAACAGCAACAAAAGCATGATATTTCCACGGTTACTCAATTATAAAAAATAGTAGATTATTTTTCTTCCGATCGACTAATCCATGAGGAAAGTCTTGCCGTTGTTGAGCTGCAGCCACGCTGCAGAAGTCAAGTCCAACTCTGTGGTGAGAATTTAAAACACTCAAGTGCGTTCAGATGAGCACCTTTCAACTCGTACACGTGATAAAAAAAGAAAAAGATTACAAAAGCACGAAGATGAAACCCTCGAAGGTCGTCATGACGACGCTCGTAGATTCTTCTTAATTCAAACCTTCTGGGACTGAAGATTGTTGTTGAACCGGCGACTTAAATAAATTAAAATAGAAGAAGGGGAAGATTCATCGCTGATCTGTTGGCAGACCTGTATTGTGGGATGCAAACATATTTAATAATAAAAATAAATCTGTCCCAGAATTAATAACATTGTTAAGTAAAAAAAATTAAAAATATAACAGAAGATAAAAAAAAATCTCGTAGGATACTAAATCATTTCAGTGCTTGGTTGACATTACATTTTTTTTTTGGCATTTTCAGATATTGATTAGAAAGATTTTCCCCCAAATAGGGCGAATAAACAAAATACGTTGTTCATCCGGCACGTTTTGTTGCTTCAGATTTCTTCAACAGCGTCGGCTCTTCCATGAAGTCAACTTTCTTCATCATCCACGCCCATCTTCTCTGGCGTGGCCCTAATGTGTCTTTGGGTGGCCGGGCAATGCCTTGTGGGTAAGAGGCATCCAGAGTCCTCTGCAGAGCAGCACAGAGGATCAGTAGGGGTACGTGGAGATGGAGATGTAGATGATGAAGATGCTCTGGTAGGTGATGCCGCCGTGCGGCGAGACGGTGGTGGCCTGCACCTTGAGGCGCACCAGCCCCGGTCTGTTCAGGGCCCGCAGCGTGAAGATGATCCCCCGGCCGCCGCCGTCGTCCCTGATGCCGAACACCCGGCCCACGGCGCCCGTCACCGACTCCTGCTCCAGCACGGAGAAGGAGGTGCGCTCCTGCAGCACGCCGGACTCGGAGAAGGCGGACAGTCGGATGACGTTGTGATTGGCCGGGATGCCGGAGGGGAGGGTGAGCAGCTTGTACTGCAGCAGCAGGGTGGAGCCTCCGGCGGCGCAGTCCAGCGTGCAGGGCCTGAAGCACGTCCTTTAACGGGAGAGGGCCGGCCACACGTTAGCATAGGAGCATTTCTACAAGCATGGCATGCAGCCTGATTATTGTTGAGACGTGCACGTTACCCCGGGCTTCGTCCGCTCTGATAGGAGGCGGGGCAAGGCGTGTCCAGGCACTGGAACCCCCCTCGGGTGTTAAAACACATCTGACTGTGTCCACACTGGATGCCTTGTTCTACGCACTCATCAATGTCTAGATGCAGAGACAGGAGCCCATCAGATCAATAAAGCTACAGGTCCACTCAACGAGGGGGAGGGTTTGGGATTGTATCACAGATCGTGATTTTAAAAAAAAGAAAAAAAAACTCAATAGGCAATATCCTGGTGAATTTCGGTATAATTATAAATATCATCACGAGGTGAGTAGCTCACTATCATGATAGAGAAAACTAGAGCCTGATCTAAAGAATGCAGGAAACGTGTATTCCTCCATGTTATTAATGATCATCTTATTGAGGATTATTTGATTGTTTTTCACTGAAGAGTATCTGTGATGCAACCAAACATTTGTTTCTGAACAAAATGAAAAATTATATCAGCATGTTTTCAGCCCTAATACACAATAGATGTTATATTATTGTGTTTTTTTTTATTTTGTGTTTGTTGTTCTGCCGTTCTGATATTTTATTTTCTCTGTGAAGCACTTATAAATAAAGTTTATTATAGGAGTATGAAGCATGTTTTGCTGATCATCCGTATAACGGTGACATAAATGCATCCCGTCTGCTCTTACCTTTGCAGCTGCGGCCGTTGGGGAGGAGCTTGTAACCATGGGGACAGAGGCACTGGAAGCTGCCGACGGTGTTCCGGCACTCGTGCTGACACGGCTTCCTGAGCAGACACTCGTCCACATCTGCCAGAGAACGAGGTGAGGGTCAGAAACGAGACGGACGCCGGAGAGTTCCGGTGGTTCTGATCCACACTCACCGACACATGTGCCGTCTCGGTTGGCGTAGCCCACCGGACAGCTCTGCCTGGTGATGCGAGACACGCCCTGAGAGCGCGACAGGATGGGCCTGCCGAGGGACGACACCAGCTGTGGGCGGAGCCTCGCCCGGACCCTGGTGCTGTTGGTGAAGGTCTGGCCTCGCTCCAGTCCGGCACAGGAGCGCCCGTCTCCCAGCAGCACGGTGCCGGGCGGGCACGCGCACCGGAAGCTGCCGGGCACGTTGCGACACTGGTGGGCGCACGGGTTCGGCGTCTGCTGGCACTCGTCCACGTCTGACAGAAACAGGTAAACTCTCATGTGAATGCAGCAGTGCATTGTGGGTACAGGTTATCAGCTGATAATTACGGTGAAGGGAGTTAGCCCCGAAGTTAGCAACGACTCTAGCTGCTCAGGAACACTTAAGGTGGACTGACCTTTAAGGTGGGCCAGCACTATTGTACTGTTAGATGGTTTATTATTAACATCCCTACTGTAAACAGGAAAACACAGAGTTGGATGTTCAAAGTGGTATCGGTGCATCTCTAATATGAAAAAGACGCTGCAGATGTCGTACCCAGACACGGCAGGCCGACGCCCTGGGATCGGTAACCACGGGGACAAACACAGCCGTAACCTCCGACGGTGTTCTGGCAGATCTGAGAGTAGCGACACATGTGACTTCCATCCTGGCACTCGTCAACATCTGGAAAATACAACATGTCAGCACAAATCTCAGCGTTACATCTGCGGCGCCTGTAACTTCAAAACGTTCAAATTCAGAGTAAAAAAAATATATAAATAAAAGACTTAACTGTTTACCAGCTTCCCTGGTTACACCAACGACCAGGTTTTATATTAATCAGAGAAAACTCGGCTGCTTTGAAACAAATGACTTGATGACTGATGAATGGATCTACAGCTTCATGCTCCATCGAGCCTCTAAAGAAAGTAGATGACGGAGTAAAGGACGGCCACTCACCCGCACAGGCTCCGCCCTCTGATTTGGTCATGCCGGCCGGGCAGCTGTCGAAACACTGGTAGCCTCCCTCCGTGTTACGGCACTCCTTGTTAGCCGGGCAGACCTTCCTCAAGCACTCGTTGATGTCTGGAACAGAACAATGGGTAAGTCTTCTGTGACTTCATGACCTCTTAAAGCTGAGTGTTGGTGACCCACCGATGCAGCGGTGTCCTGACAGCTGGTATCCAGGGTGACAGATGCAGCGGAAGGAGCCCAGACTGTTGAGACACTGGTGTTGGCATGGCGACAGAGCAGACTCCTGGCACTCGTCCACATCTGAAACACACAAATCAATAAGTGTTGAAGTCATCTTAGTAGCTAACTAGCATTGGTAGCGACCTGTCAATCAGCAGGTAAGCCCCGCCCCCTAAAGCATCCCCTGCTTTCTGGTCTGGTGGACTCTAAATGGACCATAATGTACTAAATGAACATCATGCTGGATTGAAGAAGACTTGAAACTAGAGATTGAGACCATAAACAATGTTTACTGAGATAATACATCAAGAGAGAAGTAGGACCATTTTCTCATAGACTTCTATACAACCAGAGAGGAGTTGCCCCCTGGTGGCCAGCAGAGAGAAGTAGGACCATTTTCTCATAGACTTCTATACAACCAGAGAGGAGTCGCCCCCTGGTGGCCAGCAGAGAGAAGTAGGACCATTTTCTCATAGACTTCTATACAACCAGAGAGGAGTCGCCCTCTGGTGGCCAGCAGATGGAATGACAGTTTAAGGTATTGGCTTCACTTTCCAGAACCGGAGGTTTCTGCCTGCTCTTTCAGGATTATTGCAGGAACGAGTTTAACTGAATTGAACAAAGACGGGGAGCGTGCAGTAGTTGTTTTGTCTCTGAATTAAATGAACAGCGGCTTGCCTTCACAGCTGGTTCCTGTGATGCTGGGCTTGAATCCCAGTCCACATTTGGCCTGGCAGCGGTACGTTCCCACCGTGTTGACGCACTGCTGGTTGCGGTGACACATGTGCGAGCCCTGGGAACACTCGTCGATATCTGGTGTTAAAGGGAAACGCACGTTTACGGATCAGATGGAGAGGATATTTATTCCTTTATGACCTGTTTGATGTGTATCTGCTAAAAAGTGTTGTTTGTTTCACCTTGGCATGTGCCGGTCTCCGTGGAGACGGTGAAGCCGGAGGGACAGGCGCAGGAAAAGCCCCCCATGATGTTGTTGCAGGAGTGAGAGCAGGGGGACTGCAGGTCGCACTCATCTTCATCTGACAAAGACACATCGGATGATAAGAAACTTTATACGGGGACGAATGTTCAAACATAATTTTAAAAAAAGCGGCGTACCAGCACAGTAGGAGGTTTGATCCAGGATGAAGCCTTTAGGGCACGTGTCTCCGGAACCATCTGGAAACAGAGAAGCTCAGTTGACAGCTGCTACAGCGTTCAGATCCCGTATTTCATCGTGATGTATTAAATCATTGCGCCCCCCCACCGGACCTGGGACGAGGAGGCTGGCGGTGATGTGGAAGTCCAACGTGAGCGTGAACATGTTGTAGACGCTGTCGGCCCCGGAGACCTTGAGCAGCTGGAGCAGCGGGCCCCGGCGCTCCTCCTGGCCCTCGTACACGATGGTGTGGTTGCAGCGCAGCGTCATGGCGTTCCCTCCCCTCCGGTGGTTCTGGGATGACCACGAGTACGTCTGCCCTCGACCCGTCTGCACGTACGACTCGTCGAACTCCTGCCGGGACACGAAAAAGAAGATCAGGCCGGAGGAAGTCAGCATCATGGCGGTGAGATGTGTGACGCATGAACGCACCTGTAGACTCAGATGAGACGACGACAACGACGGAGGCACGAATCCGTTAATGACGATGTCGATTAATAAAACGCCCTCCGGATCCAGACCTCGGGCCACGTGGGTCAGACGGAGGATCTCCCCTGATCCGGAAGAGATCAAACAAATAAAACATCACAAGGGAGTGATGAAGATGTTTAGGATTAACTTCATGATGTCAAACTGAATGTGAGTGGAAGTGAGTGGCACCATCTGCTGGTTGTTTTGTAAACTACAAATAAAAAAAACAACTGATTAAAAACGTTCTTGTTATTTAATTTATTCTAAAGTGTTCATTAATATATAAGAGATACCTAAATGCCAGATTTTCTTCTTGAAATAAAACGTGAGGTGCGGCAGGATGAAACTGATCCGGGATCAGGACTCACCCGTCTCAAACTCCAGCTGGGACTCCTGTCTGAACTGGCCCTCGGTGAGCGAGTAGCCGTTCCTGGCCGCGCCGCTCTGCAGCACCGTGGTCCAGTAGACGGGGGTGAACACCGAGACCAGCACCCGCAGCAGAGGACCTACGAGGACACACGGCTTCAGGGTCTTGGTCTCGTACCGGGGTCACAGGGGTCGGAGGTTCCTTCTGATCATGTGATCACTCACCCACGCTGGGAGGGATGTTGTCCAGGCGGGCCTCCACGGTGCTGCTCCCGTCATCGGCGTGGTCCGTGATGTTGGCCTCCAGGAAGGACACGCCGAACTCCCTCTCGTTCACCATGCCGATCAGGCTGCCTCGGGTCCTACGAGGAGTCTCCCCTTCCATCACCACACAGACATGTTAGAATAATATAATTAATAAATAATACCCACAGCTCATATTCCTACATTCCTCATTCCTACCTGGACAGAGACCAGCCTGACAGTTCCTGGACTCCGTCCTGGCGCCGCTGCACGGCCGGCCCCCGTTGGTCGGTTCCGGGTTGTTGCAGAACCGGATTCGCTCCTGTACGCCTCGTCCACAGGAGCTGCTGCACGGAGCCCAGTCCTGCCAGGAGGAGTAGCCGCCGTTGGCTGTGAGAGAGGACCAAGGATTTCAGATTATTAGCCCCCAAAATAAACAAAACTAGGGGTCAACTGATCATGGTTGTTACTAATCTAGGAGACCGATGACCGATATTTATCTGCAGTAAAAATTCAAAAAGCTGGCCAGGGACAAAGATGAGCTGAAGCTAGATGTCTTATATACACATTTCATTTTCACAATTATTTGTGGCAATGTTTTATGCATTGTTCAAACAATAACATTTGAAAAAAAATGAGTTAGCTTCTGTTGAATTCAGAGAAACTTAACGTCACCCGAACACACAAAAGGTGGAGAAAGCTCATCATTATTATGAAGTTTTCTAGATGAAATAAAGACCAGAGAGTCGTGACTGCAGCAGCACCAGAGCTAAAGTAGCACATTTTAACATTAAATTATATTAAAACATTACTGATGCAGATTCTCAGATTCCACTTGTGTGTCGTTCTAATGAATTCCACCTCCCTGAATGTGGATGTGTGATGAGGAGGAACTCACTCTGGACCTGCAGCGTTATGGTCCGCTCTGCCGTCCCGGCTTCGCTCTCAGCCAAACACTGGTACTGCCCTCCGTCTGCAGCCTGCACATCAAACAGAGGAACACTGAGGAACATAACGGGGTCCACGGAGGTCCGGGACTAACCGGGGACCTTACAGCGGTAAAACAGAGCTGGCTTTTTCTACAGGGGGGGGAATCAGCCGTCATAACAGATATTATTAACCCTGAGAGAGGTCGTTTGGCATTCGGCCGCTGCGTGGGAAGGACGCTCATCCGTCTGTGGGAAAGTCTCGACTGCAGGCTGTGCAATTACAGCGAGCTAACGAGGTTTAGGGCCTGAGTCTGGGAACATCCTGCTGCTAATGCTGTTAGCCTTTCTGCCTGAATGTGATTTAGGTGACGCTGCAGGACAGTCGCTCACTGTTCCAGGAGCAAACGCTGCTCCGGTGTCCTCCATCACATACAACACGAGATGCAGAAGAAATCAGTCAGACTGGGTTTTAAAGTGCAGGACAGGAGGAAGCATGATATTTACAGTGATGCTGTAGATGAGCAGGGAGCCGTTGTGGAGCGACTGCATCCGGATGGAGCGGAGCAGGGGTTCCCCGTCACGGAGCCAGCGGAGGACCGGGACCGGGTCTCCGTGGACCGGGCAGTCCAGCACGGCGGAGCCCCCCTGGACGGCCGTCTGAGACGTGTGGGCTTCACCCTTCAACACCGGAGGCTCTGGAGATTCACAAGATCGCCACGGTGACGTCATTACACTGCTTCTCCACTGTTGTCGTGATGTCATCAACAGTGGAAAGCAACAAAATTGTTCATTCACTGATAATCACACATGAGCCACTTTTATTAATCAAAAGTAATCGTCAGTTCTACAAAGGACAAATACTTCTTTACTGTACTTAAGTAGAAAGTTTAGGTATCTGTACCTTACTTGAGTATTTAATAACTTATAGAAGCTGAGTACTTCTAGTACACACACATTTCCTGGTATGGTACAGAAAGCTCATCATCGTCGGTATCTGAGAACACGGACCAGATGCTCACCTCGGACACGGACGAATGAGAGCGCCCGGACGGAGCCCACGCTGTTCTCGGCGATGCACACGTACGTCCCGGCGTCGCCCGCCGTCACGTTCTCCACGACCACGGAGCTCCGGCCGGAATCGTCCACGGAGGCACCTGCAGCGCGGTTCAGGGGTCAGGTTCACTTCTAACTACGTTCTGTCTGAGTCTGGTGTGGAGGAGCGCCGCGTCGCGGACAGGAAGTGCTCACCTGCGTAGGGCCCGTTGTTGGTGGTCCAGGAGATGGCGGGGGGCGGGGTCCCCTGAGCGTGGCAGGACAGGACCAGACTCTGACCTTTGTTCAGGGTCACGTCGCCCGGCAGCTCCTTGAAGACCGGCCTCATGTTGGTGGACAGGCGGACGTCTTGTCTGGCGGAGCCGGCGGCGTTGGTGGCCACGCACGTGAAGACGCCGGCGTCCCGCGGCTGCGTGACGGACGGCGGTCAGAGTGGATTGGTACACGCAGAAACGGAGGTGAAGAAGAGGAGTGGGACTCACCTCGGCCCTCTCGATGATCAGCTCTCCGGACCGCAGCACCGTGAACTTGCCGGGGCGGTTCGGCACGGCGGCGCCGTCCTTCTCCCATGTGACCCGCGGCTCCGGGGAACCCTGGGCGGCACACGGCAGCAGAGCCTGGAAGCCCTGGATGACGGACAGGTCCGTCTGTGTGGGAGGGATCATGGGAGGGACTGGAACACAACAACGCTGTTAATGCTTCTTCATCTTCATCAGTCACAGACACACAAACACAGTCACAGACACACAAACACATCACAGACACACAAACACATCACAAACACACAAACACATCACAGACACACAAACACATCCCAGTCACAGACACACAAACACATCACAGACACACAAACACATCACAGACACACAAACACATCACAGACACACAAACACAGTCACAGACACACAAACACATCACAGACACACAAACACATCACAGACACACAAACACATCACAGACACACAAACACAGTCACAGACACACAAACACATCACAGACACACAAACACATCACAGACACACAAACACAGTCACAGACACACAACACATCACAGACACACAAACACAGTCACAGACACACAAACACATCACAGACACACAACACATCACAGACACACAAACACAGTCACAGACACACAAACACATCACAGACACACAAACACATCACAGACACACAAACACATCACAGTCACACAAACACAACACAGACACACAAACACATCACAGTCACACAAACACATCACAGTCACACAAACACAACACAGACACACAAACACAACACAGACACACAAACACATCACAGACACACAAACACAGTCACAGACACACAAACACATCACAGACACACAAACACATCACAGACACACAAACACAACACAGACACACAAACACATCACAGACACACAAACACAAACACATCACAGACACAGAAACACATCACAGACACACAAACACAACACAGACACACAAACACATCACAGACACACAAACACAACACAGACACACAAACACATCACAGACACACAAACACATCACAGACACACAAACACAGTCACAGACACACAAACACATCACAGACACACAAACACATCACAGACACACAAACACATCACAGACACACAAACACAACACAGACACACAAACACATCACAGACACACAAACACATCACAGACACACAAACACATCACAGACACACAAACACATCACAGTCACACAAACACATCACAGACACACAAACACAAACACATCACAGACACACAAACACATCACAGACACACAAACACAACACAGACACACAAACACATCACAGACACACAAACACAAACACATCACAGACACACAAACACAACACAGACACACAAACACATCACAGACACACAAACACAAACACATCACAGACACACAAACACAACACAGACACACAAACACATCACAGACACACAAACACATCACAGACACACAAACACAGTCACAGACACACAAACACATCACAGACACACAAACACAACACAGACACACAAACACATCACAGACACACAAACACATCACAGACACACAAACACAGTCACAGACACACAAACACATCACAGACACACAAACACATCACAGACACACAAACACAACACAGACACACAAACACATCACAGACACACAAACACATCACAAACACACAAACACATCACAGACACACAAACACATTTTATCCACATTAGCATCGTGCTGTATTCATCTGTCCTTAAATGCACCACGCTACTTAATGAATGCTCTCTCCGTTCTGTGACGTGACCTCTCATCCTACCTTGGATCACCAGCCTCATGTCGTGGCTGGCCCGGCCCGCCAGGTTTTTGGCGGTGCAGGTGTAGAGGCCGGCGTCGCTGCGCTGCGTGGAGGTGATGACCAGCGTCCCGTTGGCGAACACCTGCAGGTGAGCGCCGGCGACCACGGGCCTCCTCTCCTTCTGCCAGCTGACCTCCGGTCGGGGCTGCCCGTCCACCACGCAGTCCAGCCCGACCGGCTGGCCGAGCACCGCCGTGTACTCGGCCCGGGGCACGCTGAGCACTGGGGGGACTGGACACACGTCGACATGGTTCATATTTACACTTATTAACGGCTCACAGGTGTGTTCATGCCATCAGCACGTTACCTTGGAGGACCAGCGTGGTCCGGCCCACGGCCACGCCGGCGGCGCTCTTCGCCAGACACTGGTAGGTCCCGGCGTCGCCCAGCGTGACCCGGGAGAACTTCAGGGCTCCGTTGGAGAGCACGGCGAGTCTGTGACCTGGGGTCAATCACGTCAGCGTGGAAATCAGATTAGTGGTGAATCATCGGGATAATAGTGAATATCATCTCGAGTGACTTGAGGAAGCTCGATATCGTGGTAGGAAAGTGAAAATAGAGCCTGATTTAAAAAAGTATCCTGTTACAAAGAACAGACTCACACAATGTTGATATTTTCATTCTTGCTTTTCACAATAAAAGCCTGAATACCATTGCTTTCCAGGGCGTAGTCCTCTACGTAGTCCTGTACCTAGTGCTGTACGTAGTACTGTACCTAGTTCTCTACCTAGTCCTCTACCTACTCCTCTACCTAGTCCTAGACCTGGTCCTGGTCCTCTAGCTGGTCCTGGTCCTCTACGTAGACCTCATAGTGAGCAGGGAGAAGGAGGGTTTTCTTCATGCTCACCTGCTGCGATGGGAACGCCCTCTCTCTGCCAGGTGATGGAGGGTCGGGGGAAGCCTTGAACCTCACAGGGCAGAACCGTCCCATGATGCAACACCACCTGCACTTCCTCTGCCATCGGCCTGATCTCTGGAGGCTCTGAGTGCGTAGAACAACAACCGTGTTCTTACAGATATATTAACATGTTTAACCGTACCGTATCTGTCTATAGAAGCCCACCTTGCACGGACAGAGAGATGTGCTTGTGAGCCACGCCGGCCGGGTTGCGGGCGGAGCACGTGTACCTTCCGGCGTGACTCGGCACGGCGGCGGTGATCTCCAACACGCCTGCATCACAGAGAGACGGTTCAATGTCACATTTAATTCACCTTCTCCGTGTCGTCGTTGTTCGTGTAATGATATAAATATGATAATATAAAGGCGTCTCACCGGTGGGAAGGACGCGGTAACTCCCTCCTCTGGCGCCCAGCTTGGCGCCGCCCTTGGTCCAGGTGACGGTGGGCTGAGGGCGTCCCTGGACGTGACACGGCAACACCACGGGAGACATCTTCACCGCCGTGACGGTGGTGACATCGTCTTCGATAGTCGGCGGCACTGAAAGAGGAAAAGGTTCGTTCAGCGACTCAAAACAACACGCTTCGTCTTCCTCATGCAAACGCTCAACTATCGCAACCTTGCAGGATGACCTCGATGACCCGGCGCTCCTCGCCGACATCGTTGACGGCGGTGCACTCGAAGTAGCCTTCGTCCTCCTGGGACGGCGTCAGCAGAACCAGGGAGCCGGAGGACAGCAGCCTGGACAGACGGGCGATGGAGGTCAGCCGGGGTGATGAGTCACGGCGGCAGGTCGTGCGTTCGGACGGAGGTTACCTGTAAGCGGCGGGCTGCTGGCTCAGATCCAGCGGCGTGCCGTTCCTCTTCCAGGAGACCTCCGGTGCCGGGATCCCAGTGGTCTCGCAGCTCAGCACGGCTCGGATCCCCGTGGTTACCGTCACGTTGAACGGACCCGGAGAGATGGAGGGACCCACTGAGGACAGATTCATGACCGTTACACTATAAATAAAGACAGATTAAACTATATTTATCTACGGTGTTTACCGAACACGCGTAGATCCACGCCCCGGTGGTCTGAGCCGGCCTGGTTAGAGACCGTGCAGTAGTAGCGACCGGCGTCGCTCAACTGAACGCTGTGAACTCGCAGGGAGCCCTCCGACGACACGGTGTACCTGAAACACAACGTAATCATAGCATAGACATGGGCATGGGACAATATGAACATATCTCATCAGGATTACCGTAAATAAAGGACAAATGATGGTATATAAGAAGTGGACGTCGTCATGGTGACCCATCGGTTTGTGCTTCCACGCCAAGAAGCCGTGTGTATTTGTGTAAAAGTAGGACCTACTTCTTGTCCCGAGTGACGGGGAAGCCGTCCTTCCTCCACGTGACCACGGTCGACGAGTCGCCTTCGAACTCACACGGCAGAACGGCGTCCTGGCCGGCGTGGGCGGTCACCGCCGAGCTGCTCTCCCTGATCACCGGCGGCGCTGGAGACATTAAAGGTGACGTGTGGAGACCTGGGTTTGGTTTGTGGATCATATCACAGATTATGGACTTACAGAGAATCTCCACGGTGAACAGCAGACTGCTGCTTCCCGCCATGTTGGTGACCACGCAGCCGTACTGGCCGCTGTCCTCCGGCCTCACTTCCTGTATCTCCAGGTACTGCCCCCCCGCCAGCCGCTGGATGCGACCTCCGAGCTGAGGGATTAGGAGGAAACGTGTGAGACGGAGGAAGCTTCTGTTTAATCATCCGCCTGTGGATTTGAGTGCGTACCTGCAGCTCGGCCTCGTCCTTGTACCACGCGATGTCGGGCGGCGGGTCGCCGTCGGCCAGGCACTCCAAGGTCAGGTGTCCGTTAACAGGGACCGTCAGAGTCCTCACGTCACTGGAGCCCAGGAGCGTCGGGGGGACTAGAACACAACCGCTGGTTAGTCAGACCTGAAAATGACCTTTTTAACCCTTGCAGATCCCCGGTCATAAAGAGAGGTCCCGCCCCTTCTGGTGGATCACCATGGGACCGGATTTCAGAAAAAATACGTACGATATTCAACGATGAGAGTCAATTTAAAACTCTCACACATGCAACTTTCCTGACAAACTTCATATGTGTAGTTCATGACCCAATTCATACGGGATCCCTCAATAAGGTCCCATGGGGATCCACCAGAAGGGGCGGGACTTAGCCTCCCTATTGTGCACCTATTTAAATATATAGGCCGAAAAAACATACGCTCTTCTTATATTTTTCCTCCAGAAGAACAAAACATTATGAATAATATTACATCATGCATCCATCAATCACTCAGAGCTGGAGATCAAACCGACTTCCTCCCGACGTTCATCCCGCCTGGTAATCCTGTTTCACCGGACGGAAGACGGACGTTCTGGAAATGATGTTTCAGCTCCACGTTAAACAAAGAAGACTCCACTACAGACATGTGGAACAGATGAAGTCCCGCTGATGTGAAAATCATGTGTTTGGCACTAAAAAGGAAACGCTCCTCCGTCCAAACAACATCTACGAAGAGTGATGTTAGTGTAAGAACGTGATTTACGGTCGCCTGAGCCGGCCTCGACACGTTAATCCAAAGGAGGAGATTAAACGTGGTGAATGTGAGGATTTTAACTCGGCAGCGTTACGCGTCCCCGTATTTAAAGGAGCATCATTTCATCCGAGCGTGAACCAAACGGTGGAAGGAATCAGCCGACACGTGGGAATGCCTCATACAGCGTATATACCTCATATCGCGTGCGTGACCGGAGCCAGAAAACACCAGAGAGTCTGGTTTTACTTTTGCACAAACATTTACTCCAGAATGCAGGTGGAGATTTATCCCAGAGGAGGTTGAGGGGGAAACGTGGGGGGGTGTGTGTGATCAGCTCGGGTCACCTTGGACTCGGACCCAGTGGTTCCTTCCATCCTCTCCCGCCGGGCTGCTCGCCAAACACGTGTAGAGTCCGGCGTCGTCGACCTTTAGAGAGACAGCGTCCATCAACCTGAGTGGCCACTCGCGTTACAATTACATTACATCGCTCGGACTGATCCCGTTAGGAAAAGAAGTCTTCCAGATGGTTTTAATTAAAGTTCAGGCATGCAGATAAATGCTCATTTACAAACCGAACCGTTTGGCTTCATTTCATTTTGGTTTTTGGATGAAAAGACATGAAATATAAACGTGTGTTCCTTTTGTTTGCTTGTATATCCCCTTGCTAGAGGGATGTGTGTTCTTATGTTATTTCACTTTATTTTAAAGTAGGTCTATATGACAGTATGTATGTATTAATGTCCAGTGAGTCCTTGCTCGCCTCCGTACAAACTATACTACTATGGTCTGTGATGCCTTGTTGTGGGCTACAGATGTACATTTACAGACGGCCTGGATGTATAATAAATGATTGTATGGACCTGAAAAATCATATTAAAAACAGGCACATTAAACAACATGAACATGAACAGGAAGCCGCTGCATGAGGTGACGTTGTCTGCTTGTAATGTACCTGAACTTTGCTGATCCGGACAAAGCGTCCATCCTGCTGGACGACGTCGGCCCCCTCCAGGGGGCGGCCATCTTTGAGCCAGCTGAGGGTGGGGGGCGGGGCTCCCACGGCGGAGCACTCCAGCTCCAGCGGACTGTTGACCGCCACGGTCAGCTCTGCCGGGGAGCCGGAGATCTTCGGGGGCTCTGGGTTAGGAAGCAGCGTGTTTTTAACTGAGTTGCTGAAGGAGTTTAGAGATGTTTAATGTTCAGATTATGTCGGCATTACCGAGCACGGTGAGGTTGAAGCTCTTGGTGCTACTTCCTGCCTGGTTGCTCGCCACGCAGCTGTAGAGGCCGGCGTCGGAGGGCGCCACGTCGGGCAGCTGCAGCCGCGTCTCCTGTCCGTCCAGCAGCAGGTTGCGGTGGAGAGAGAGCGGCTGGCCGTCCTTCATCCACGTCAGCGTGGGAGGGGGGACGCCACGCGCCTCGCAGGTCAGCGTCACCAAGGAGCCCTGGACCACCGTCACCGGCTCCACCGGCTCCACGTGGTCCACACCAGGGGGCACTGCAGAGCACACACACACACACACACACACACACACACACACACACACACACACACACACACACACGCACACGCACACGCGCACACACACACACACACACACACACACACACACACACACACACACACACACACACACACACACACACACACACAACCCTCAGATGTTTATTTATTATTTATTCTTTCTTCGTTTCCTGTTTGTTTTTTCACTCAGGTTTATTAACTTATATTTGTTATTGTTAAATTCTGAATTAACTTATACTTTCGATACTAAAATATCTCAATTTATATTTTATATATAATTTTTATATTTTTATATATTTTTTATTATAGTTTATATTTTTTGATTAAATTAAATGAATATGCAAGAATCTATAATTAATATATATATATGATAGGAATACATGAGAAATAAATAGCATTTGTAAGATACTTGTTTAGTAAAGTTTTTAAAAAAAAAGAGAAAAAAGATTTTTAATTTTAAATAAAAAAACAAACATCTAATGATAAAGAATAAATAAAATATATGTATGACAGAGGATGTGAATTATGGAGAAGGGTTGGGATTAAATAAGTGTATACTTCTCCCCACTCCTTTTTGGTCATGTCAAAAAAAACAAAATAATAAATAATTCATATATAATAATATATTATAATAATTTTCTGTATGACACTTTCATTTATACATGTTTTAAATGTAAATCTAATATAAGATCAGGGTAACTCATTGACGACTGACCTTGGACCTGCAGGTCGTAGCTGAGCTCGGCGAGGCCGGCTCGGCTGCGAGCCACGCATGTGTAGAGTCCCGAGTCCGACAGCTGCACGTTGGAAATCCTTTTTCAGAAAGAAAGCAAACACTTAGCGTCACCTCGTCAACTACGACCTCTGATCGTATCCTCGCCGTCTAAACTGACCTCAGCACGGCGTCGCCGGACAGGAGGCGTGTCCGAGGAGAGAGCAGCAGAGGACGCCCGTTCTTCAGCCAGCTGATCTGAGGTGGAGGACTTCCTGTCGTCTGACACTCCAGAGTCACGACGCCGTCCTCCGTGGCCTGCAGCTCCCGGGGGACGGCGGTCTCGCCGGAGATGGACGGCGGCACTGCGACGAGTCAAGAAAAAAGATTTTTAAAAAATCCCCTCTTTTCTTTAACTTTCACTCACGTTTAAAATGTTCAAACTCACCGAGAACAAAGAGGGTGTAGATCTTGCTCTCCTGTCCGGCCGGGCTGACGGCCAAACAGGTGTACGTCCCAGAATCCTCGGCACTCAGCTGGAGTAACGTCAGCGTGCTGCCATCGGGGGTCACGCTGGAGGTCAAACACACGTCATTGTGTTTTCACATTAACGCCGAGTCACTCCATCCTCACCTCTGGACCGTCACATCACTTTCCCATCATCATCCTCATCACTGTCGTCGTCATCCCACACACACACACACACACACACACACACACACACACACACACGCGCGCGCACGCACACACACACACACACACACACACACACACACACACACACACAC
Source organism: Eutrigla gurnardus (assembly GCF_963514095.1). Lineage (NCBI taxonomy): Eukaryota > Metazoa > Chordata > Actinopteri > Perciformes > Triglidae > Eutrigla > Eutrigla gurnardus. The sequence goes on along the minus strand of NC_139936.1, from coordinate 2,528,761 downwards.
ACACACACACACACACACACACACACACTGTGCTGTCTCTGGCTGATGACCACAAAGCTGCCGACCAGCTGTGAACCAGCTGCTCCTCATGACAACATCAGCCAGCGGTCTATAAACGACTCCATTCGTCTGTCCACACGTCCCTCGATCATACACATGATCTTTTACCACCATTAATATTCTATTTTTCCATAATCCGTACGGAGAACGCCGTGGATCCATGATCTCGTGGAACTGATTCAGCAGCTTTGAAGCAGCAGAATAAAACGTGGAGGACTTACGCGATGTGCCGGGCGTCCGACCCCTCTAAAGTCACGCCGTCTTTCAGCCAGCTGAGACGCGGCGTGGGGATCCCGGTCGCTCTGCACTCCAGGGTGAGCTCCTCACCCGTGGGTGCGCTCACGTCAGACGGGTGCTCAGAGTCCATGATGGTGGGCGACACTGAGGGGGACAGAGAGGACGTTGAAAAGGCCTCTGAGGATCCCTCCTGTAACGAGTAGCATCGCGTTCTGGGGTGTGATGTGTGTCGTTACCCTGCACGGCGAGTGTGTAGTCCTTCTGTGTGCGTCCCTCGCCGTTGGTGGCCAGGCAGGTGTAGGTCCCGGCGTGGGACAGAGTCAGGGGTCCCAGCTCCAACCGGTTCCCTCTGACGGACCACTGCCACTGCAGACTGCTCTCTGGACGGCAGAAACACTCACTTGGTTGGTGGACTACGGTTTTGAAGACTCAAGGAATTAACACCATGACAGGTACTATTAAACCCCTGTGATCGCCTCCCTCTTACCAATAGGAGTCCCATCCTTGAGCCAGGTGATGCTGGGCACAGGGACCCCCGAGGCCTCACACAGCAGGGCCACGTGGGAGCCGAGGGTGTAGTTCAGGGACTCCTGCAGGGGCCCGTCCAGGACGGGTGGGACTGTGGACACACATGAAGAGTGAAAACCTCTGCCTTCATGAAGAAAGCTGTCTCAGGGTCAGGTTAGGGTTTGCTCACCATGGACGGTCAGTCTGAAGGTCCGGTCCACCTGCCCCGCCACGTTGGACACTTTGCAGGTGTAGGTGCCACCGTCTGCCATCTGGAAATCCAAATAAGGTCATGGTGAGGGTGCTTATGTATTTAATATGTCTGTGTGTGAGTCCTTAGAAGACATGCTGTTTTTCCCCTGACCTGAACTCCGACGATCTCCAGCTGGTGACCATCCATCTTCAGCCCGTTCCCCGCCGCCAGCTGCAGCCCGTTCTTGTACCATGTGACCTCGGGCTCGGGTACGCCGCGTGCCTCGCATCGCAGGGCGAGCGAGGAGCCGACCTGCGGGGTGAGCGAGTCCGACTCCACGTCCAGACGGGGCTTCAGGGTGGGCAGCACTGATGACAAAGACAGGGGCCGTGATCTCAGTTTGATTCATTCAGAGCGGCCGGTGATTCACTCCCGAACCGTCCTCGCTCACAGCTGCTTTGCGGTAAACAGATTTTCTTTTCATTTTTTGGAAGCCGAGACGATGTTTCTGAGATTTGATCATCTGTATATGTAGCCCAACGCTGCTCACCGTAAACACTGAGGAGAATGCTCTTCTGGTCCTGGCCCGCCGGGTTGGTGGCGGTGCACACATATTGCCCGGCGTCCTCCAGCCTCGCTCGGGGCAACTGGAGCATCTGGCCGCCTGTAATGGTGGATAAAATCATATGAAATCTAATATCTGGGGGGTTTTATTAGATTGGAACAAAAGGGAAAAGCTCCCGACATAAAAGCATGATTTGGCCGAAGTGTGAACCTGGCAGGATGTGGATCCCGGAGCTGAAGTGGAGGACCTGCCCGTCTCTGGTCCAGGTGATCTCGGGAGGAGGGTACGCTTGGACGTCACACAGCATCGACACCATGTGACCCTCGATCACACTCACGTCCTCCTCCTTGGGCCCTATTACTCTGGGAGGCACTGGAAGAGAGGTTGTGTACTTAGAGAGTCGTAAAAGAACGTCCGTCATGGATGTTATCGCTCACCACTGATCTGGTTCAGGGACATTTTAGAGTCATTATTAACCCAACATGCATGAACGGACCACAGAAGGCCGGCCTGGAGTCCGGATTCAAACCCGGGATGCTCCTGTTCTGATTTCATCCATGATAAATAACCCAAAGGACGTATATTGGACCCTCTGATTGAGTTGATGGACATGTCTCACCTTGCACTGTCAGACTGAAGAGCTTCTCCACCGTCCCGACCTTGTTCTCGGCTACACACAAATACCCGGCCATGTCCGACACCTGGACGCTCAGGAGCTGAGAGACGGGATGGATTTAATGAATGGTGTCAAAGTCAGACCTGTTTACTCGTCTAAACTTCGTCGTCGACTAACCTGGAGTCGAGTCCCGTCCTCGCTGATGTGGTGCTGTGAGTCCGCGTGGACCGGCTGCCGGTCTCTGAGCCAGGAGACCACCGGGGTCGGGTGTCCGGTGGCGTCGCAGTGGAGGACCACGGAGCTGTTCACCACGGCTCCCATCTCCTCCATGAACTCCTCCGACGCTCCCGTGATCACAGGAGGGACTGAGCAGGGGAAAACACAACACATTATGTGCAGCGTTTCCACGGAAACACACTTTATTTCACACATTTTAATACCGACTCGATGATGCTCACCTAAGATCTCCAGTTCAAAGTTCATGCGGTCCTCTCCGGCCTCGTTCACAGCCTGACACGTAAACTTCCCAGCATCTTCTCTCTGCACGCGGGCGATCTGGAGCACCTGTCCGCCTGAAAGGACACGCAGGTTTAGCTATAAGACGTGGACGGAACACTGTTAGCTGAGATCACACAGGAAGGAGGTCCCTCTGACCCGGCAGCAGCATCACGCCGTCGGCGGAGGACAGTTTCCGTCCGTCCTTGTACCAGCTGAGCTTGGGAGGGGGGATGGCGTTGCTCTCACAGGACAGGGTGACCGGATGGCCGAGGACCACCTCCCGCTTGTCCACCGCGTCCTCGTTGTCGTCCCCGTCGTGTCCCAGACCCCAGGCGGCTTCTCTGTTCGTTACCCGGTGGAAGATGGGAGGAACTAGCGAGAGACGGGAGCCAAAACATTACCAAAACATTTTGATTAAACTAGGATATGTAAAATCTACCGTTCTGTTAATGTAAAGGAGTAGAAGTACAAACGCTCAGTTAATTAACGATCCATTCTGTTCGGGTGAATCCCACACAGATTAAACCCTGAACTCACCCTGGATGGTGACCTGGAAGTCTCTCTTGTCCTCTCCGGCAGAGTTGGTGACCACGCAGGTGTACTGGCCCTCATGGGACATCATGGCGTTGTCTATGTGGAGGGTGTAGTCGCTCTGCTGGATGCCGGCGTGGACGTTTCCTCTCAGCAACTAAAACAAGAGCGTTCTAAGTCACTATCAGTGGTTTAAGTTTGAGAATAAGTGCTGTTGACTCAAAAATGTCCCGCCTGTACTGTAATTTACAGAGAATAAAAATAGTATTATTATTATAACAGTATTCTACGTCGGGAGGTTTTAATTCTTCTTCGCTATAATTAACCACCTCTGTCATATCACAGAACCTGGAGGAGGAGGAGGAGGAGGCGGTGGAAGAGGATGTAAATCCTGTTGAGGCTGGTGCAGTGTGTGCTGGTTGCCACTAGAGGCCGATAGAGATTACATCTTTACTCTCCACCAACCTGTCCGTCTTTAAACCAGCTGACCGTCGGCTCAGGGAAACCCTTCGTCAGGCAGGAGAGCGTCAAACTCCCGTTGATCCGGACTTTCTCTTCCTGACCGCCAAACGTCGAGGACTCGCCTTCTATCTGTGGTGGGACTGATGAGGAGAGAGACGGGGTGTTGTATTAAAAGTTCTGCCTCACGTTACAGGGAGGAGGTGTGCATGCATCTTACCCAGGACGGTCAGGGAGTAGTGTTTGGTGGCGGTGCCGGCCGGGTTGGAGGCCCTGCAGGTGTAGTGGCCGCTGCTGTCGCCCCGCGCCGAGCCCAGACGCAGCGCCTGGCCGCCGCGGTTGTAGGTCGCCTGGGGGCTGGACACGATGGGCAGGTTGTCCTTCAGCCAGGTGATGCTGGGCGTGGGCGAGCCCTCCACGTCACAGGGGAGGACGGTGGGGAAACCCAGCACCACGGACACCTCCGAGGTCTCACCGGGACCCTTGATGGTGGGGGGAGCTGAGGAGGAAGTTAAGTGTTAACACTCAGCAGCCAGTTAAGGGTTTTACTGGCCGGCACAGGATGAGTACATCCTCTGGGGATCTGGAGTCTTTACATGTTATATTATATTACATGCTCTTTATGAGACACGGAAACCCCCAGAGACCTGCATGAAGAGGGTTCCGTGTCAGATAATACAACTAGAGGTTCTACTCCTGAATTAAACATGATGTTCAGAACAGTTTCTCTGCTACCACAGAACTTTTGGAAAAGAAATCTACTCAATATTCTGATGACTATTAAATGATTTATGTTTCTTTTTGTGCTGAAAGGGAATAAATGTGCGAGCTGAATGCTGGTTGGAAGACCTTGAACCGTGAGTCTGAACTGGCGCATCTGAGTTCCTGCGTTGTTGCTGGCCAGACACTGGTAGAGGCCCTGGTCCCTCAGCCTCACCGACTTCACCTTCAACACCTGGCCGTCCTCCAGGAACTCCACGTGGGGGTCTCCGTCGCGGGACAGGACCCTGGACAGACGAGGGAACCGTGGATCAAAGATCAACGCCGTCGGGTGAGTGTCACAGTAAATAAGGTGGATAGGAGCGATGCTTACTCTCCGTCGCGGCTCCATTCCACTCGGGGCGCTGGCTTTCCGTTAACCCGACACTGAAACTCCACCTCCTGACCCAGGACCACGGTGGACTCCTGCAGCCGGGGCGCTCCTGAGATCACCGGTGGAGCTGGAAGCATGCGGAGGCGTACGCCGGAGATAAGCCGGTTAGTTTACGTGGTTTTTAAAGATTTATGAAAACAGAATGAGAAAAAGGGCTTTGAGGGAGGAGCTAGAAGATCGCTTCTATTAAGATTCCTAACAGCAGCAATTAAATGCATTTCAATTAAGTGGTTAAAACAGGACGCCCCAATGTATTATATGCAGTCTGAGAAGATCAGGGAACTTCACCAGATTAAATAATAACAGACTCTCTGAGACTACAAAGACATATTGAAAAGATTGTGCCCTGCTACTACACACATACATACACCTTCCTGATCCCCCTTTATTTGATTTATTTATTATATTTTTACATTTTACATGTATGCATCTAATTGTATGCGTGGAATTGGGAAGTTTAGTCCTAGTTTTATCCTATTTTTTGAAATTTTCTACAAACCATGTGGATATTCAGATTAAAAAACTAAAAAAAAAAAGGAAAATTGCAGATATGATAGTGTGAGTTGCTGAAAGTGAAAGGTAAAAAGGAGAGTAATTAGCGTAGCTTTGAGTCATTAGCATCAACTTTAATGGTTAGTCGTGGAGGATGTATGCTACATTAAGTGTATTAATGTTTAATTAAACAGTATTTTGGGGGCTTCCTGCAAACCCTCTACGTAACCCCTACATCTGTCTTCCCCCCAACATGTACAAACTAAACACCAGCTCTCTATGAGCTCACCTTGCACCACGATGTGATATTCTCTCCGGACCTCCCCGGCCGAGTTCTGAGCCGTGCAGGAAAACCTGCCTGCATGTTCCGGCTGAACTCTGTAGATCTTCAGCAGCCGGTTCCCGTTCTGCAGATACACCCAGGGACTCTCCACCTGGACGGGCACAAACCAGCACATCCTTTAGTGTGCAGTGGCTATAAGAGCGACGGCCACTTGGTGGCGTCACACAGCCAGATATCAACGAGGTCCATTCACGGTTGAACTCACAGGATGGCCGTCTTTAGTCCAGGTGATGGTCGGGGAGGGGATCCCGAAGGCGTCGCAGCCCAGAGTGAGAGGCTGCTTCAGGGTGACAGTGAGGTTCAGAGGCTGGCCGTCATCCTGGATCTCTGGGGGAACTGCAGGAGAGCAGACGGGAACATTTGGCTTTGTGTTTCAGTTAAAGGAGGCAGAGAAACAGGCGAGGGGGGATGAATTCTCACCGTTCACTTTCAGCCTGGTCTTCCTCTCCACAGAGCCCGCCTCATTGGTCGCCACACATTTGAAGTCCCCGCTGTGGCTGGCAGACGCTGCACTAATTACCAGCGCTCCATCCCTCGCCGTAGAGAGCTCTGATTGGTCGGGCTGTATCTCCAGGCCGTTCTTGAACCAGCGCAGCTTGGGACGAGGTGAACCTGCAGGCGCCGAGACAAGAGAAAGAGGATTGTGAGGTTAAAATCTGAGCTTTATCGATCGCAGTCTGGACAGAAAAGGAAAAGTTGCTTCCATCTCTCCATCTTCTCTGCAGGGGCATCATTTATCTGTTGGACAAAAAAATGGGTCCTTGTAGCCTGTAAGCTTGAAATATCAAGGTCACATAAAAACAGAGACACAGTCTGCTGGCGAGATGGAAGATTTAAGATTTACTGCCAGACAGCGAGGTGAGAGTCCTGAGCAGTAAGAACAGGAGCGGCTGAACAAGCAGTTCAAAGGCAGCGGAGGCTGAAACAGATGTTTCCCACTGTGGGTGACTGGGTGGGGAACGAGGTGGCGAGACGGTCAAGAGGAGAAAAGGTGGAGAAGTTTTGCACCCGGCACGGTCACCCATGAAAGATCCAAACGCCAGCAGTCTATTTACAGGAGGTGTTACAAATACAAACACCGCGGACGAGGAGGGGAAATCAAACACTACCGGCCTTCCTCCATCCAAAAGAAAAAAAATCATAAAACACTGACCACATGAGAGGCAGCAGCAGTAAAAAGGTGATGTTATCGTCCCTCGCCTCTTCTCAACACGTGTTTACAGTTAGGGAGCTCTTAAGTAAATTCATTATCTCATTGCTGGGGAGGAAATGCATACAGATGTTAACAGATCTCATTAGTCGACTTTGAATTTGCTCTTGCCGGGGCCGACCAAGTCATGGATCATCTCTTCCATGTGTTGCCTCAAAATAATTACCTCGATCAAATGCAATGCAACGCTCGTTTGGTGAATTAATAACATCCTTCTGGCTTTATCTGCCTGGTGCAGATGGGAGGCTCGGGGAATGGCGAGGGGGATCCTGGTTCCCTGCTGCCGGCGGCCCTCCAAAAACAGAACCAAGCACTTCTGTGTGAGAGATCCCCCCTCCGAGTCCAGGTGATGCCTGGAGTAGGAACTGGGTTGGAAGGAGGGCTAGCGCTTCATCTTCCTCTTCCCGTCTCAGACATCGCTGTCCTTCATCTGCCAGCAGCAGCCTGTAATTAGGATTCCTCTCCCAGCGGGCCCCCGACACAGAGGAAAGCAGATGTGGCTCACCGAAGGCAGCGCTCAGACCGATGTTCCAGCTGTTGCTTCACACTGGACGCCCTCCACACCTCCTCTCAGCGTAGCCAGGACACGGATCCACACAAAACAATACCTGTTCACACGGGTCGAGTATCCGCCGGACTCGTCTGCAGACGGCCGCTGTGTTTATGATCAAATAGGAAGCTCTCCAGATGCCTTTGTTTGATCAGGAATGTTAATATTCAGGGACAACACCTCTGGGTGCTGCCACAGAAATGAGAGGATGTGCCTTTTAAGATGGCAACGACGTTGACAGCTAAAAGTCTACATTCATAGTGAAAAAGATTCCTTTGATGGAGCTCAGATTCAAAGTGGAATTTTCTCTCGTGTCATAAAAAACAAGCTGCATCTGTTTCAGGCTCCAACGCTGAAGTCACACGCTGTAAATTGTGTCTCTTCTAAAAACACCAGAGCTTTGATTCGTCTGAGGCTGACTCAACTGTCAAATTATTTTGTTTACCTTTCACGGGGCAAGGGATGATGACCTTGCCGCCCGCAACTTTTTCCATGATGGCATCGCCGGGTTCTGCGAAGGACGGGGCCTCTGTGTGAGGAAACGGAGAAAACATGTCAGCGCCGGTTCAAAAGTGCAAAAGATTGATGTAGTGAAGTTTGAACCCAACGTGGGATTAGTTTAAGTCATAGTATCGATGGAGGTAAATAAGTAGACTCAGGGCAGATGAGGGACTGAGGTGGGTGAGATTTAAGGTATTCTCTCGCTAATTGAGTGACAATCATAAAAGTAATTACAGGAAAAATATCAGATAAAGCTTGAGGGGAATTTAAAACAAACTTGGTTTGGGATATGTCTGAGCAGGAGCCTGGATTGGTGCGATATATATGTGTTTAAGTTGTAAAACGTGAATAGTAAAGGACCGAGAATAGACCCCTGTGGAACACCATTACCGAAGGCAAGAACGTTTGATTCAGCACACTTTTGCTTTCAGACTGTTCGGGGGTCAGCGTACTCCACCAGAAGTGCTCGTCAGATGGTGGAATAGCTTTGGCCGACCCCTCACCACACACCTTACCGGGGTCAGATTAATGTGTGTGTGTGTGTGTGTGGGGGGGGGGGGGGGATCCAAATTCAACAATCTGGTATTCACACCCACTCAACGCTGTGAACGGCCAGCTGTGCGGAGGTGAGAAAGGAGCCTGGGTTTGAAATCACACTCTAGCTCTCTCCAGTTCTACTTCTAGGTCTATTTCTGTCACTTTTTACGTGAACAGCTGAGTGCACTTCAGTTTCACCCCTCGACTTTGAGTGTCAAGGGGTGAAAGTTAATTTCTGCTTACTCTCAAAATGAACAAACTTGCTGATATTCACCAAGAACCTCCAGCTTGATCTCCATGGTGTCCTGTCCGGCGCTGTTCTTGGCCACGCAGCGGTAGGTGCCCTGGTCGGCCAGGCTGACCTGCTGGATCTTGAGGGGCGTAGAGTTCTCGACCCCGACAGGAAGCCCATTGTGAAACCAGCTGACCTCGGGGCTCGGCTCGCCCTGGACCACACAGGGCAGAGTCACTCTTTGGCCAATCAGGGCTTTTAGGAGGGACGGTGCCGGCTGAATTCTGGGCTTAGCTGAGGACAAAAGAACAGACATCCTAAAACGCAGGTCACATCTGTTACACACTCATCTGTTTACTCGTCACACATGTTTTACACGTGTTAGAAGCGACATGTTCCCGTGGGATCCATCAACTCAAGTTTGAAGGCTTCTAAGAAGTCCGACATGCTAATGAAGTTACCTTGAATGTGTAAATCGTAGCTCAGGGACACGTTGCCTGCTGGGTTCTCAGCAGTGCAGGTGTATAGTTTACTATCAATGAGGCGCACATCGGTGATCCTCAGAGAGCCTGAAGGCAGCACGGTGAACCTGGGGGTGTCGAGGTCAAAGGGATGGAGAAAACACAACACTTTACGAGTCACCGAAGATCTACAGCCGCAGTAGAAAAGGTGTTCCTGTTTACAGCGAGATTTTTCCTCTAGTGTCCCATTTACACCGCGGGGCATGAATACTTTTATATGAGCACATAAACAGTAAAATATGTATAAAGGCTGCTCAGTGTTTACAGAATTTATAAACTGTGATCTGTGAGGACAATAGACTGAATGTAGGAAGTGGACGTCGTCATGGTGATGTCACCTGTTGGTTTGTGAACTACAGTTTTGAAGCCTTGAGTTCAGCATTTTGACCGTTGCTATCTTGGATCTTTGCAACCAGTGAAGGAAGTGACCATATTTGGACTGTGGAGGAGCGACGGGTGGATCTGACGAACATCTCGCTCAGCCTGGATTCTGGTGTGAAGCTCCTAACAAAGTTAGCTTCTATAATTCAAGGTCAACTTTACAGCTAAGTGTTAAAGTCATCTTAGTAGCTAACTAGCATTGGTAGCATCCCCTGCTTTCTGGTCTGTTGGACTCTAAATGGACCATAATGTACTAAATGAAAGACTTGAAACTAGAGATTGAGACCATAAACTCATGTTTACAATGTTTACTGAGATAATACATCAAGAGAGAAGTAGGACCATTTTCTCATAGACTTCTATACAACCAGAGAGGAGTCGCCCCCTGGTGGCCAGCAGAGAGAAGTAGGACCATTTTCTCATAGACTTCTATACAACCAGAGAGGAGTCGCCCCCTGGTGGCCAGCAGAGAGAAGTAGGACCATTTTCTCATAGACTTCTATACAACCAGAGAGGAGTCGCCCCCTGGTGGCCAGCAGGGAGAAGTAGGACCATTTTCTCATAGACTTCTATACAACCAGAGAGGAGTCGCCCCCTGGTGGCCAGCAGGGAGAAGTAGGACCATTTTCTCATAGACTTCTATACAACCAGAGAGGAGTCGCCCCCTGGTGGCCAGCAGAGAGAAGTAGGACCATTTTCTCATATACTTCTATACAAGCAGAGAGGAGTCGCCCCCTGGTGGCCAGCAGAGAGAATGCCAGTCTAATGCACTTCAGATTTGGCTTCACTTCTCACACCTGGAGGTTCTGACATAATTTTAAGATGTTTTTGTTAGAAGGTGAGTTGACGAAAACAAGATTCAAACAGTGAATTCCCAGCACAGCTGCTGCCAGAAGCATAAAGTGCTTCATTGGTATGTAAATGAATTAGATAATATGCAAACATTTGGAATAACTTGTGAATAGAGTGGAGGATAATGCTACATTGTCCGTTCTTCACTTTAACATTGATTTGCTGAGCTCTGAATACAAAAACAAATACAGAGTTAAAATACTTCTGGTGTGCAGAAAGAGAAATGGATCTAGTGATGGATTAATGTTTAGAACAAGAAAAGCACTTAGTGAAGTCTGGACCGTAGCCAGGGTCTAGTAATCTCCCTGGTGAGTTGTTACTTTCACAATCACCATTGTGCAGCGTAATTACAGCGTGAACGTGTAACCGGAGTTTGACCCGGTGACGTCACCGCTGGAAAAAGGTCACAGGCTCACAAAAAACAGAAACATGATCGGCAGCTATTGTGTGTTTATCACTCTGGGATCAGAAACAAATATAGATATTTTGAAAATCAAAAAAGGTTGTCCCGATGCGAAGGTCACGAAGATCTCGGTTATCGCTACGTTTCATCCTCCTGAGATGCCAGAGCATCCATTTATAGATGTTTGTCGCAGGCAAACAAGTGGACAGATGGAGGAGATCACATGCTTTGTAGAAAAAACAACAAAATAAGCAGCATGTAGGTTAAAAGTACTGATATGTAGGTCAGCGACTTGTTAAAAAAAAAGGAGCTTTGGTAACCTGAATAACACCAGAAGCCCTCCAGCTGTATAAATGCACAATATGCACAAATGTAAACACACCTTCTGTGATTTCTCCCAAGATAAGTGTGTCTGCTAAGCAACTGAATAGAAACAATAACACGCTGGTGTAAGTGGGAATGAGAAGGCACAAAGGGCTCTCTATTCCAGCTATTCAACGGTGCTCCCCCACCTCCTCACAAACAGCCTTCGGAGGAGAGGCGGTGGCGGCGGCGGCGTCATCTTCCTGCCTCTGCAGCGTGTCGATCTGCTGCTGCAGAGTCAACACATCGCCCATCCATCACGTGACACCCACACTTAAGTGTGGAGTCTTCTGCGTTCACAGTCCGACAAACTGGAGACAAATTGGTCCTCGTCAGGATGAGACGTGTTAGATAAACCTTGCAGCAGCGCTGGGCGATCACACGGCAACAACAGAGACCTCACCGCCCACCCATTTAAGTTATTTCAACAAATCAGCACCCCTGCTTGTTCCCCGCCGACCCCACGGAGACCAGCCGGAGGGAGTGGGGGTCCGGCGTATGCGGAGCACGCTGCAGTGGGGGTTTGTTCACGGAGATGTGTTATTCTCATCAGACAGGGCTAGTAAAGAGTCAGCATGTTGTTTTACTGCCGGAGCACCCCAGGGAGTCCAAACATCAGGCAGACAGGGCTTGTATCTCTTCCTCTGTCGTTTTTCCTCCCCCTTTCCCTCCTTCCTGGCCCCCACACAAGTCATACTGTATCTGAGTCACCACAGCCCACTCCGTCATTCTTCTATCTACCCCCGAAACGTCGGTCTGGTGCCTGGTGGACTCTGTCTGTCATCCCCCCCCTCCTCCCGTCTGTCTGCGTCCAGACTGACCACACGTGAAAGCTGGGAATCAGAAAAACCTTTGTGGGACCAGATGTTCCTCCTCAAGCGAAAGCCTGCATGCATCTCTCGGCTGCCGCCTCTGCCCGTCATCGGTTATCGCTAAGTGAGCGCTGCACATTAGCGGCCGCTTCAGTCAGAGAGGCTGGTCATAAAAAAGCCGGGTCGGACGTTTGCCAAGTCACACGTAAGGGCACGGTGAGAACCTCGTGCTGCGTGGAGTGAGGTAAGACTTCCTCTTACCCAGCTGTGACGGGGGGGATGGGCTGCCCGTTCCTGCTCCACGAGACCAGAGGCGAGGGACTCCCCTCGGCCTCACACGGGAGGACCACCTCCCTCCCCACCTCGGCGGCCATCTTCACCGTGTTGGCATGGCCGCTCGTGCCCGATATCCTCGGCATAGCTGGTAAAAAAGGGGGACGAGAAACTGTGAAAGTCTTCAAACGAGGAGATTTTTCATCCAGTGTTAATTGGGGCGTAACATTTGTTTAGTTTCTTTTTTTTATTTCAAGTGATGCAATGCAGCACAAAGTGAGTCATAACAAGACCAACACTGTGGGAGACAAGACATGAGTGAGACAGGACAACAATGCAGGACAAATATAAAAACGGGATGACATTTTGATGTATGTTGGTGGTGTTTATGAGAATAATAGGGAATTAGATGAAGAACAAAGCAACTACTACATAAAAAGAAGCTAAATTAATTAAATAAAAAATAATCTGAATAAATAGAAAGAAGACGGGACCTCTAATCTCACCCTTAAATAAAAAGATTCAGATTTTTTTTCATATATATATATATATATATATATATATATATATATATAAATATACACAGCTTGAATGTGTGTGTGGGCGTCACATTGAATGGCCTTACTGTTGACGCTGAGCTGGATCTCCCGGCTAGCGTAGCCCACGGGGCTGGTGGCGGTGCAGATGTAGATGCCTGCGTCGCTGTCGGTGGGGTGGGGGATGTGGAGGTGGCCATCGGGGTCGGACCGCAGAGAGGAGCTGGTCCTGGGCAGAGGCTGCCTCCCCTGGAGGACCAGCAGACGTAAGAGACAGAACGCACCGCAGATAAAAGCCGTCGCAGGGACACTAAGCTGGGCTTCAGGTTTACAGCCCGACCTTTGATGTCTAATGTAATTACAGAGGACCCTTTAACTCGCTCTCCGTCCCCAATGCACGCATTCAAGAATGCAGCACACACACACACACACACACACACACACACACACACACACACACACACACACACACACACACACACACACACACACACACACACACACACACACACACACACACACACACACACACACACACACACACACACACACTTGCTTTGAACATAAAATTGCTTTCACAGATTCACTTTTATCTGAGACGAAATGAGATTTACGCGGCCCCGGAGAGCTCTTCTGAAATGTTTTGGAGAAAGCGAGGGAGCTCGGTACAACAATATGTATGTTGACCTCACTCAGTGTTGCCGAACATTTAATGGTGGCGGGTTGTTTGTGACTCTGCCCTGATTTTTGTCCGTTTATTTCCTCATTAGAATCACTGCTTAATGATGCGTGGCAGCATGCATATCTGTCTATAACTCATTTGGTTTAAATGTGCCTTTAATGATCCTATTGTAGTAACTCAACGTGATGTTCATTCCTGTTGCATTCTGGGAAGATAAAGCATGTCGGCACCTGGTTGCATATAAACCCTTTGGAGATTTTCTCCTTGTGATACGATTATTTTTCTACTCAAAGTATTTCTTGTCTGCAAGAAAGGTTTTTAAATAGATTCCTAAGGTACAATCAAATCCTGGGTGATCTCTCACAGTCGAGCAGCAATATGGTGAGGTTGCCATGGTTACATCCTTCCCTGCGTTAATGTTGCTGGTATTTGTTTCCTTTTTTTTTTCTTTAAGAGTGCTCTGAAATCAGAGGAAAATAATGCCAGAGGGTGAAATTGTGTAAAGATTTATTTTGATTTAATTCAAGGATGTAAACTTCCTGTAGAAACCCGGAGACCCGGTCACCGCTGCAGCGCTGCACGCAGATCTTCCTGCTGGATCGTAACACGCCTGATAAAGCCGATTCCTCAACAATCATTTACAAAGTCTTAATGATGATTCATTTTATGACCAATAAACGCCAAATGTGATCCCCGGCTCCATAAACGTTGTGGGAATGAGAGCGAGCCAATTAGCCATGCATGCATGGGTTCGTGGGCCGCGGCCAAAGAAAACGTCGAGAAAAGTGGATTCTGACAACGAGTGTGACATCCTACCTTGGACCAGACCACTTTTGGCTTGGGAACGCCGCTGGCCTCGCATGACAGCGAGATGGCTACGCCCTCGTTGGCTATGTAGTGGTACGGGCCGGCGTTGATCTCGGGCGGCTCTGTGGGAGAAGTAGGTCACAAAGCACAGCTGTTTGACTGCCGTGAAGGAGCCGGGCCCGCAGCATTATCACTGGCCTTAGCCAGCCAGCAGTGTCAGCGCTTCAGGCATTTCTTCATTACCAACCGATGATGAACTGTAATCTGGCCCGTCTGTCATTATGGGCCTACGGACAAAATGAGCCTTTCATCAAAGCTGGCAATAAACGGGCCCTCTCGCTGTGATGACAGCAGGTGGTCGAGAGCTCGCCGTTTCCCACACTGAGTCAGCACATTGTTGACATGACTGTCCAAACCGTAATCTTTGGTCAGAAAACCTGCCAGCATTCTGCAGCGCTGAGAAACTGTGTTCAGGACCAGGACCTCGGAGGAACAGCTGACATTTTGGGGAATTAAAGGCTCATTTGCTTTCTAGCTGACAGTTAGATGAGAAGATTGATAGCCGCGCTCATGTCGGGATGCTTAAGATGCAGCTGAAGCCAGTTTAAATGGTTAGCTTAGCATAGCATAGAGACTGGAAGCAGATCGTCTTTAGACGAAGCTGCAACCTCCGGCTCTGAGAAGTGAAGCCGACGCTGAAGTGCCTTAAACTCTCATTCTCTCTGCTGGCCACCAGGGGGCGACTCCTCTCTGGTTGTATAGAAGTCTATGAGAAAATGGTCCTACTTCTCTCTGCTGGCCACCAGGGGGCGACTCCTCTCTGTTTGTATAGAAGTCTATGAGAAAATGGTCCTACTTCTCTCTGCTGGCCACCAGGGGGCGACTCCTCTCTGTTTGTATAGAAGTCTATGAGAAAATGGTCCTAACTTCTCTCTGCTGGCCACCAGGGGGCGACTCCTCTCTGGTTGTATAGAAGTCTATGAGAAAATGGTCCTAACTTCTCTCTGCTGGCCACCAGGGGGCGACTCCTCTCTGGTTGTATAGAAGTCTATGAGAAAATGGTCCTACTTCTCTCTTGATGTATTATCTCAGTAAACATTGTAACCAGAAAGCAGGGGATGCTTTAGTGGCATCAACTGCCATTTGGAATCCAAGATTTGGATTTACCAAGTCTCATTTGTTTAATGCAGACAAAATGTGAGAAATGTGTTGTTTTTCCGCGGGGTCGTGAACTGGAACGACTCATTGGCTGGCCCGTTGACCTGCTGGCCCGTCCACAGATGACCTAGTCGTTTCTCCCTCCACTCTTTCAGCCAGACTACTCATCAGGTGGCTCCAGCTTCATAGTGTGGCTGAACTAACAATCCTCTCATCTAAACTCTCAACAAGTCAAATCTGGCTCTTACCGTGGACCTCCAGGCGGACCGTGATGTTCACGGAGCCGGCTACGTTCACCGCCTTGCAGACGTACGTCCCAGCATCCTCTGGGACGACTCGCTCAACGTACAAACTGCCGTCGCTCCTCGGGAACATCCTCCCGTTCACCTGAACCTGCGTAGAAGACAAAAGACAGACAACTGCTGTCATACATTGATTATGTGAGGGATGGAGTTTATGTTTTTGAACGTCAGTCTTACAGGTTTTCCATTTTGGGACCAGGTTCTCTCTGGGAGAGGTATTCCATCCAACAGCATGCAAGGGATGCTGACGGACTGGCCGATGCCGGTGGTGATGATGGGGGCACTCTGGGCCAAGAGAGGGGGCTCTGCAGGGAAAGGAAGCGTTAAGACACATGTAAAGGGGTCGAGTCCCCTTTCCAGTGGACCGCATTTCAGAGAAAACATGTACGTACTCATTGGCGAGACGATGTTTGTTAAATTAAAAGGTATTTTTGCAAGTCAAGAAAGTTGCACTTTGTGGCAGGTTTGTCATCATATCATTTAGCTGTGCCATCAACCTTACTGGATCTGGATCCATGTGGATTCTGGTGTGACGCTGCTAACAAAGTTAGCTTCTATAATTCAAGGTCAACTTTACAGCTAAGTGTTAAAGTCATCTAACTAGCATTAGTAGCGTGGTAGCAAGTTGTCAATCAGCATGTAAGCCCCACCCCCTAAAGCATCCCCTGCTTCTGGTCGCCCCCTGATGGACATTAGAGAGAATGCAAGTTTAAGGCACTTCAGAATTGGCTTCACTTTTCAGTTGCCTCCTGTCGTTACCTTGTCTCGCTTGCTAGCTAACTATCTTAGCTACGTTGAGTCACAAATGAAACGTTGTCTTAGATTATGTGTTTAATCCAGCAACTATTTTTATCAGCCGGGAAGAGAAAGAAGGAACGAGACCTGTTGTTATGGTAACGTTGCACATCGTTTGGCTGCGTCGTCTTTGTTTTTACGTATTTTCACAGAAAACAAAATGCGACTGTCTTGACATGTAAAATGATCTGTCAAATTGATAAACATCACATGTAAATCATGCCACAATGTATATGGGATGAAAAGAATATTTGACTGTCGTGCACATTTATTCCTAAATAAAGTCCCACGGTGGTCCACCAGAAGGGGGCGTGGCTTAGCCTCTGTATACTTAACAACAGCAGGAAAATGTGAGAGTATTTTCAGGCCACAGTCCAGCTTTTGGAGTTGCTGCCATTGTTTAGAAAACAGATAGGAGAGCTGAGATAATCCTACCCAGTCCAGTGACTCCCACTCTGACCTCCGCTGTAATGGATCCATACTGGTTCTTGGCCTCGCAGACGTACAGCCCTTCATCGTCGAGCCAGACACCTGCAGCCAAACACAGTAAACCAGCAGCTCAACATCTCCAGAAACGCAGCACATTCTGTGCATCTGAGATAAGCAGCGTCTCTGCACCTACTGAGAAAGTATTTATCCAGGAAGAAAAATATGTCCCTGCTAACAGCAGATAATAGCGAGTAAGACGGCGCTGTAATTAAGAGGTAAAAATAACGGGATTAATGGGTTTTGCCTCAGCTGCCGGTCTGCTGACACACATGTCCCTCTCTGCAAAATTCTCTGGAGATCACATGTTGGAGCATCAACACATGAGTCACTGTGTGTTTGGACAGTCGGGCCGATGTTTAAATAGGAGATGACAAGACATTAAGCATCGGAGTGAAACAAAAAAAGAGAGGGGATGGTGGACGATACGGGATGGAGACGTTTCCTTAAACAACGGCATCTGCAACAGATTGAAGCTAATTAGGTCAGAATGGAAACAGTGACAGAAGCTGACCACGGTATAATATTACACACACACACACACACACTGTAAACATTTAGTCTCGGGAGCACAAAGGATCACCTTCAGAGGCCCAGATTAGTCATGTCGCAGGCCGAGAGGCCTCCACAGTTCAGCGGTTTAAATCCCACGTCGCCCCGATGGGAGCTCAGTCTCACCGTTATTAACGCCGTCAAAGCGATGTGGCACTTTTATTTTTTTATGTAAGCCTTTCAGCAGGATGTAATGAGAACCGTCAACACCTCCTCTCTCTTAAGTAAAGCTGCATTTAAGGTGGTAAGGTTGCACCTCTTCTATATATAATCTCTCTGCCGTGATTTCACGGTTTAACTCACTCTGGATGAGAAGATGTCCGCTCTCCAGCTGCATCGTCCTGCTGTGGTCGTCCGTCCTCGTAGGAACCGGTCTGCCGTCCTTCCTGCGCCAGGTCACCGTGGGCTTCGGGAGGCCGCGGGCGACGCAGGGGAGGGTGACGTTCTCCCCGATGCTCGCCGTCACGTCGACTGGCGCCTCCGAGAACAGCGGGCCCACTGTGGGAGGGGAAATGTTTTCATGAGTGTAACTTGAGAGGGAATAACAAGCTTTTTTTCCTGTGGCGAAGCGTGCGGTCTCACCTCCGACCTCCAGAGTGACGGTGCCGGCGGCGGTCCCGGCGGAGCTGCTGGCCACGCAGCTGTACTGGCCGGCGTCGACCTCCTGCACGCCTCGGATGTGCAGCGTCCCGCGGTGAACGTCCTGCTTGGCGAAAGGAGCGGAGCCCACCTCCAGCTCACCTGAAAACACGACACAGAGCCTCCTGAGAGTCTCCTACTGGAAACTTCCTTCACACACACGCAGGTTTCTGACCCTGAACGCACCTTTGAACCAGTGGACCAGCGGAGGAGGGATGCCTGTGGCTCGGCACGCCAGAGTCGCATCCCCACCGACGGACACCAGGACGACCTGCTGCACCACTGTTATCCTGGGCAGCTCTGGAGGAGACGAGACAACGCTTAGAAAAGCTGGGTTTTTGGGAAATAATAGTAAAGTAATGTTGACTTTAAAAAGATAAATCAGCGAGGGCTGCAGAATAAACCCGAGGTAAATATGAAACTAAGCTTTCACACATTCTGAGCAGCAGATAAGACACTCGGCATCCTTTCAACTCAGGGCCGAGCTGGAAGCACCAGATGATCCATCTCACGTGGTTCCTTCTGCCTCCATGCATCAACGTTGTTAAAAATGACATCTGGAGACAAAAAGTGAGGAAGACGCTGCCACAGTCCGTCAGTATCAAAGCTTTCTGTCAACCGGCCGAGACTTCAGGACACAGCAGAGAAACGTCTGAATGTGTGAGACGGAGCAGCGTGGGGCCAAAACCCCGGGGAACGCTCCACCGATGACTCAGCACTCTGACTTTACCTGCGAATGTAAGCGACGCAGACTGGGAGGCGGTCCCGGCCTCGTTGGTCGCCGTGCAGGTGTAATCCCCAGCATCCTCGGGGAGGGCTCCTCTGATGGTCAGGACGCCGTGTTGGTCCAGACTCAACCTGCATCGTTCAAATGGAAGGAATTCATGTTTTGTTGCCTCACATTTGCAAAAACAAAATTTTTCTCTGAATTTGTATTTTTTTTTTTACGCTGGCATGTAAATCTGCGGTTTGGACATCAGTAGTGATGCAAACAAGATGTGGCGATGGCGGATGCGGCGTGAGTGGAATGTAACGAGTGTTACCGGAGGTGTTGAGTGGGCCGGGGGCTCCCTTACCTCGGCCGATTAGTGAGGAACACGTCTCCGTGGCTCCAGGAGAGCCGGGGAGGCGGCGAGCCGGACGCCTGGCAGACGAGGCGGACCTCGTCCCCTCGGGAGAACGCCTGGCCTCGGGGGTGAACCGCCACGGAGGGAGCCTCTAAAAGAAAACAGGGGAAACGGAGGCAGGTCGATGACTAAAAGGGGGGCCTCGTCGACGCCACATGATGTCATTCATTACGTCACCTATCAGTTTAACAACGCTGATTACCAGCACTTTCCATCTCTGACATCATTTATTTGCCAATTTATGAAAATCCATGTACAAACATGTGAGCGTGGAAGTCAACATGCATCACTTCTGGCTGACGAGGAACTTTTTCTGACGAGGAGGTTCAGCCCTTAATGGAAACCAGATGCAGACGGGGGTCTGCAGCGGGACGGCGAGGCCCCTTCCGACTGTGTTAAACGTTTAAGCAGATGACCTGCAGGTTTCCCCCCGGCCGTTACCTGGGACCAGCAGCCAGGCGGTGATCCTGCGGTCTCCGTCGGCGTTGGCGGCCACGCAGTGGTACTCCCCGGCGTCCTGCGGCCGCACGCCGCTGATCTGCAGCGACGAGTCAGGCAGCAGCTTCACCCTCCCGGCGCGGGCCCGGATGGTACGACCCGCCCGGTGCCAGGTCAGGTTGTGGCGCATGGAGCCTTCCACCTGGCAGGTCAGCACGGCCACGCCGCCCACGGAGCAGGTCACGTTCACCGCCGGCTTCAGGACCGGAGGAGGCTCTGGGTTTCAGGGTTGGACACGGTTAACCAACAGGAAGTGTTTACTCTGTAACACAAATGTTTGTGCTGGCGTTGTTTGAGTGTTGATGTTTGGTCCATGAAGAATGTCTGGAACTCGTTTCAAAGCCTTGGCCGCTGCTGTGTGTGTGTGTGTGTGTGTGTGTGTGTGTGTGTATATATGTGTGTGTGTGTGTTTATATGTTATTTATTTATTTACTGCGGCACTTTCAGTTGAAAGCATCATCAACTGAATGGAGTTTGATCAAACAATGACAGGGAAGTGTCTGTGTGTGTGTGTGTGTGTGTGTGTGTGTGTGTGTGTGTGTGTGTGTGTGTGTGTGTGTGTCTGTGTGTGTGTGTGTGTGTCTGTGTGTGTGTGTCTGTCTGTTTGTGTGTGTGTGTGTGTGTGTGTGTGTGTGTGACGGACCTCTGACGGTCAGCTGCGTGAGGGCGCGTCCTTGTCCCGCTCCGCTCTGCGCCACACACTCGTACAGGCCCTCGTCCTCGGCCGAGGCGTGGGCGATCTCCCATGATGCCGTGGCAGAACTCCTGATACAAACAGACACGCCTGATTGGTCGAGATCCCGTTTTACCTCACATTCGATGGACGTTCTTTTTTAAGATGACACCATGGCATATGTAATGTTGAGTAAACATGTTTCCTGACAGATGAGCCAATAAAAGCCAACGAGCAGCACTAATGCGCTGCAGACAAGCTCACTAAGAGCAGCACAGTGACCTGATTAGCGGGTTTTCCAGCAGGTAATGGCTGCATTAAAGGAATGTGAATCCAGGAAGGAGAGCCCAAACAAAAACACTCACTGAAAGAACTTCTCGTCGCCCAGCGTGACCCCGCTCCGGGTGAAGCGGAGCCTGTAGGGAACGTCGCTCTGCACCCGGCAGCCGATGGCGGCGGGCTGCATGTAGAAGCCCTTCACCACGTCAGGCATGCTCACGGCCGGGGGATCTACACAGGGGGAGGGAGGGGGGAGGAAACGGGGGAGTAAAGATTGATGAGGTGTGAGAGACTCCTGAGTGGAGAGGTTGTGTCTGCAGGGGAAAGGAGGAGGTCGTCATGCCTGGAACGATGTTGGTGTAGGAGACGCTGGACAGCCTCTGGAAGCGGTAGCCCTCCTCGTCTTTGCCCGTCGCCTTGATGAAGAAGCTCTGGGACGGGGTGCGGAACTCCGGGAGACTCCAGAGACCCTGCTGGCCGAGGTCGGAGGGCAGCGGGACGGGGATGGTGCGTAGGGAGCGGCCCGAGCCCGACATGAGCTCCACGTGGCTCAGCAGACCTGGAGGCTTCAGACCGGTGCACTTCAGCAGAACGTGGGCCGGGAGTCCTGGGAGGGAGAGGGAGTCATGAAACCATCTTCTACACCAGAGAGCTCCAGGAAACAGGGGGTCTGGGACCCCTAGAGGGTCCCCGACCTCCAGGAAACAGGGGGTCTGGGACCCCTAGAGGGTCCCCAAACGTTTGTTCTTCCAAAATGTAAAATGTGTCCAAAAATACACATTAATACAACATCTAATAAGCAAATATAAATGTTAGTTGTTGTGTTAATGTGAAATTGTGATGTAGAAATGCCAACAATTATTATTTTAATGTCTTAGTGTTGTAGTCATTACAAGTACTGTTATACATGGAACTATAGGCTGCTCTACACAGTATTATTGGCCAGTTTAATAAGCAACATAGTTTTATCTGATATGTAACACCAGGTCTCTATAGGCCTTGGGGGTCCCTCCACCGGGTCTCTATAGGCCTTGGGGGTCCCTCCACCAGGTCTCTATAGACCTTGGGGGTCCCTCCACCCGGTCTCTATAGACCTTGGGGGTCCCTCCACCAGGTCTCTATAGACCTTGGGGGTCCCTCCACCCGGTCTCTATAGACCTTGGGGGTCCCTCCACCAGGTCTCTATAGACCTTGGGGGTCCCTCCACCGGGTCTCTGTAGACCTTGGGGGTCCCTCCACCGGGTCTCTGCTCTACACATGAAAACACCTGAAACATGTCCGGCACCTTTTATCGGCCTCTCTCTGGTCTGGTTGAACTCCGAGACCGGTAGACTGGAAAAGCCGGCCCTGAAGTCCAGATTGCTGACCCCCGTGACCCTCAGAGTGTGGCGCCCGCTGCAGCTCACCTATTTATATAAAGAGAGGATTGAATGAGCTCATAGTGGTGATATAGAGAGACGGAGAAACGTTCCTGGTGGATCCACCAGCGGGTCGGTACCTTCAGCTTCCAGGCTCCGGGTCTGGGGAACTTCAGGTTGACGACTCGAGCCGAGTTGGGGATGTTCAGCAGCTCTTTGAGGCCCTGCGCCTCGTCGACGACACGACCTGCAACGCAACAACGGGAACTTTTCAAAGTAAAACACTCTGAATATCTCATTTATCAACAGCGATGACGGGTTTTCTACCGAAGGGGTCGTTGAGCTCGATCTGCGGCGCCGGCCCGCTGAGTGACACGGTGACCTCTCGAAGGCTGGGGTCAAAGGGCACTTCCCACTTGTTCTCCTGGCCGCTGTCATGGTTGGAGGACAGCAGGTGGACCTTCAGGGCCTGGACCGTCTCCTCCACCCACTTTAAGACCTGACAGCAGGAGAGAACACAGAGCTGGAGGAGACACATTCACTGCTGGGATCCGTGCGGGGATCGGACTTTGAATAGACGGGACGAGGACAGGAAGGACACGCTTGCCCCCCCCCCCCCCCCCCCCCCCCAAGCAGCAGGCTGCTCTTTGTCGGACCACTCTTTCATTGCAAAAGTAATCCTTGGAGGGATTTTTTGCCTAAACAAAGGAAAAGTGAGACAGCTGTCAAACTGATAACATACGGTTTTCTGCACTCTCAAGCATGTAGTCCCAGAGGAGAGTCTACCCCCCCCCCCCCCCCCCGTCTCCTCCTGCAACACAGCTTTCATGAATCATGAAGCTGCTTCCTCAGAACAGAAACCGTGGTGCCTGAATACTCTTAAACTGGATGTTCCTAACATGCAGGGATCGTTTACGGACAGGAGCGGCTGCTCTGGAGAATCTGTTCCTCCAGATGAGGTCAGACGGCGATGCCTGTTTGGATTTGCCGGAGATTCACTTGGTTAAGTGAGTCATCGCGCCACTTAGAGCGAACGATTCCCCCCCAAAGCCTGAAACAATAGCGGACAGTTTGATTACATTTAAGCGGTGAAAAACAATCCCGAGTTAAGACGATAATGTTCCCCGGAGGCTCCAGGGAGGAACATCATGACAGTGTGGAGTTTCAGTTTGGACAGGTGCTCGCTGTAAAATCATCATCATCATCATCATCTTCACGGGGGGGGGTGGAATACAGTTTTCCTTTTGTTTCCTCTAGAATGAAAACAGGAGCAGAGATCTGACTGATATTTCAGAGACCACACTAAACCACCAGCATCTTCCAAACCTTTAACGAGGTATTAGTATTAGCTTTGACCTCCTATTGGAGAGGCCTTATGGGGGGCGGAGCCAACAACATTTTGAGACCAAAAAGAAAAACAAGCAACAACAACAAAAGCCTTTGATAATTTAATTATCAGGCCTCTGCTCTCTTTGTCTATCGGGTCCAGCGGGTGCTGACAGCAGCTGGTTCCTCTCGCCGTTTTTTTTTTTTTTTTTTTTTTTAACAACTGGAAACAGCTGTAATGTCTGCCACATGTGCAGCCGTCACCAGCGGAGCAGGAAACGGTGAAGGAGTGACCTACATCTGCCCCCCGGGATACCACCGCTTTCTTATGCAAGAGAGCGGAGAGGAGAGGGCATTACTCAGAGAGCTGGGGTAAAAGGGAAGCGGAGGGCAGTGATGGGACGACCTGCCTTCCGGGGGCCGAGGTGTGTGTGTGTGTGTGTGTGTGTGTGTGTGTGTGTGTGTGTGTGTGTGTGTGTGTGTGTGTGTAGGGGGGTTACGTTCTGCAGCCACTCCCTGTTCTAACCACCGGGAATGTGGAGGATCTTAAGTTCTGTGAAACCTCATCCGGCGTGTCTCAGTTTAACAGACTTACAGGAAGCCCCCCCCCCCCCCCCCCCCGCTATTCATAGAAGCATGACAGATGGAAAAGGGTTAGCTGAGGATGGGGGGGCGACACCGTGTCCCCCTCCTCGCTCATTCAGGTGCTTTACCTGCGGCGTGATCCAGACCTCCCAGTGCAGCTCAGTCTGTACTTCAACACCACAACTGCTGACATTAGCAGGAAGATGTCTCGCTGTTAGGAGGGAATCAGTCCCAGATGGACCCCTGCTCCCTCCTCGTGGTGGTGGGGGGGTTAGTAGACACACCTGCCGAGTCCTGGCCCCGCCACAAGTGGCCCGTGTGTTAGAGACATAAACGCCGGCCTTGTTTAAGCACGCTCGGGGAGATAAATGTTACCTGGGCTTCTGGACTTTGTGCCTTTGACAGACCCTTAACTCACTCCTGCAGCCCCGTGATGAGGAAACCATCAGGAGCCGCGCTGGAAACGACTCTACACGGCTCTCCATACGGAGCAAAAACAAGCAGACATTATATGGAAGCTGAAACATCGTGTTGTTTTTGGGGATCCGATGACGAGGGATGGCATCATCAGCCCGCTGATGCCTTCCCGTCCACGGCGTCGTTGGCGATAACCACCATCATTAAAAGAGGATTCGGACGCTGACAATGAGCTGCTGTGTGAAGGCTTGGAGTCCAGCGGGCAGCTGTGCTGGAAGGAGGGAGGCCGTGACAGATCACATCCTGGGATTCAAGTCTGTTTTCTCTCCACGCTCTGCCCCCGGAGACCACAGGAAGATTCTGTTTATTTCGGTTTTATTTGGCCGCACTTAATTAAACTGCCATTAAGAGGGACTATTGTGGTTAGATGTAGGTTTTTAAAAGGATTAACGGATTTGCATTAATGTGGTAGAAGCCACCCAAAGGCTGCGTCAGCACGAGGCCGTCTGAGGTGAAGGTGTGAGGGTCAGACAAAACATTCAAACACTCAACCAGCTGCCACCGTTACGGAGCATTAATGAAACGCTGCCACACACAGGCGTTGTGTGCATTGTACTGCCAGCATGACTTAACAGGAAACAGACCTACACACACAGAGTTCAGAGGTTCAGTGGGCCACCGGTGTGCAGGGCCGCTTGGCCGCCGCTGCACCAACCGCCTCCTGTGTTGACATGCAGGATACCAGAGGAAGCTCTGGCTTCTCTTACGTCTGCCGGGGGAAGAGAGGGCCCTGCTGTCTTTGGCTCCTCGGACCGGGGGGGGGGGGGGCTCCTGTTACACCGCCGCTTCCCATGTTAAAGGAGTCGCTCGGCCGTATCGTATGAACAGGAAGTTTAATATCGGCTTCACTATCGTTTGATTCCACTGAATGAAACCGCTATTATTACATCAGTGGGTCACATAGGGGGTTGTTTCCCCCCTCTGCTACTGCACTTCATCATTATACTGGGATTAAAATGCTCATAAACACAACTTAATCTACGTTTAAATTAGTAGAATCTATTATAATGTTTACACAGATTTCACCCTTAAGGAGCCACGGTGACGGATTCCTCTTAAAATATCCTCCTACAGCGTCATCCTCGACTTTAACTCACGACGTCCATGAGTGACCTCTGAAAGGTCAGTTTCATTTAACAACTAATACACTGTTACCACCACATTTCTTCAACAAATTAATCTCAAGTAGAGAAGTTACGAAAATATCCCAGAAGCCGATGTGACTTCTTTGATCGCAATGAGAAAAAAGCAATTAACTGCTTAATTAAATCCAAAGTCTGAAGTCAAATGAATGAAGCTCCGGATGAAATGTATTGTCCTTTAAGAAGGAACGGGTCTGGGCTCTTGTGTTTTTGCTCTCACCTCGTTGACCTGCTGCTTGTCCAGGTGGAAGATCTGTCCCGAGGAGGTGGCGGCGATCTCCTCGTAGGCCCTGTAGCCCGGCTGGGAGCGGTCCCCACAGTCCCCGGTCAACACGAACACCACCTGGGAGGGAGGGGGGGTCGACAGGAAGGGGTGAGAGGATTACTACTGTTTGTTTTCTACGCTCTCGCTTCTCAGTCGGCTCCAAAGTGACGCTAACGCTCATTGTCATGCTGAACGCCGAGACCAGAGACCAGAGCAGCTCCGAGGAGAGACGTTCCCCTCCTCGGACCAGTGACTTCATTGGAATGTAGATCTTTCCCAGCATGCCGTTGGCCCCCCTTTGTTTGCAGCACATGATAAATGCAAAATATACTCAAGTGCGATTTAAAGAATCAGCTGAACAGAAATGGATGTTACTCTGGAAATTATGTTTCTTGCTTTCCTGCAAATCCAAACAGCACTTAAATTACAAACGGGTCTCCCCGGGCCCTGATCCGGGAGACCCGGTCCACTTCCCAGGAGGGTACCTGTGACTGCCGGAGCTGCACCAGCTGCAGGACGTCCCTCTTCAGGCGGTAGTCTTTGGCCCGGGCATCGGTGAACACGTAGATGAAGGATCCGGGCAGGGAGACCTCCAGGGCTTTCTTTATGGCTCCGATACTCATCTCGGGGCAGTCGCCCCCCCCCTGGTGACAGAACCATCATTTATTCATCAGCAAAAAGAACAACACCACCGTTGATTAAACCCATAGCACTACATAGCCTTACATGATCCGGTGAAACCACAGGCTGTGTATAAGAAGTGGACGTTGTCATGGTGACGACGGTGCAACTTTACAGCTAAGTGTTAGTATGTAACTGTGTTGGTAGCGAGTCGCCCCCTGATGGCCAGCAGAGAGAATGACAGTTTAAGGCACTTCGGCCTCGGCTTCACTTTTCCTCAGCAGTTAGAGGTTTCATGATGCCGACGCTCAGATGTGTCATGAACATGTTGAAATGGCTGCTGGGAAAAAGGGGCGGAGCGTTGATCCCTATTGAATTACGTCGTGGATCCTGTTAAAAGTCACATGGCCTCGACTTTAAGCAGCCTGGGCTCGGATCGGTGTGGAGGAGCAGAGCGCCTCCTGTAGAATAATCGTGTGTTTGAGCTTCCCCACCTGGACAAACAGCTCCTGCAGATCCTGCTGGAACTTCTTGGGGTCGGTGGTGATGGACACGGGGCCGATATCTGCAACAAAACATTTATACATCACAACAGAGGCTTAAACAAAACCAACTCAGGAGAGATGCTCGGGTTGTAATGAAATAAATATCCTTTCCCGAACAAATCAGTTGAATGTTGAACTCGCCGGGAGGTTTTTTTTTGTTTTCCTCCTTCAAACAACTCGACTACATCAGAACAAAGGATTTAGTTGTTCTGCCTGTGTGAACAGAGGACACGCATCAAAAGAACAAGCCACAAGTCTCATTTATCTGGACCAGAGTGATGCTGCTGGAGGTAAGACATGAATATCAATCACACACAGACACACACACACACACACACACACACACACACACACACACACACACACACACACACACACACACACACACACACACACACACACACACACACACACACACACACACACACACACACACACACACACACACACACACACACACACACACACACACACACACACACACAGCACAAAATTACAACGTTCAGGTTTTTGTTTCGTACAAATGGCTACAATCTGGCCGGCGTCCGGGTAACAATCATCTGCAGCTGCATTCAGCATCTTCTGCCGTCTCCGACCTCCTCGAGTAGCAGACTGCAGTGTGATGGATAAGAACCTGCCAGGGCCCCCGACACTTACTTGGATGCCTTCTGGGGGCCAATCACTGGAACAGAAAACATTCGCCCAACACACAGAGGACGCATTGTTTTTGTTATAAAGCGCCGCTGCCTATAAAACCCAAGTATTAAAGTTATTCCAGAAGAAGACCCTGATCTGGTCTGGTGGGGGCCTCCATGGTTCCTGTTTCTGCCAAACACACATCGAGGAGCATCTTCGTGAGACACGGAGCTCACGGCCAATTTGTCAAACTGATGACAACTCGTTCCCGACCCGACCGCGGAGGCCTCCATCGAGTCCTGGTCTGGTCCGGGTCCCGGTGAGTGACCGTAAACCACTGACATCCCCGTCACGCCTACTTTGTCAGCCACCGTGGCTTCTTAGCAATCTTTGGGGGAAGTTTACAAGGTCCCCGAGGGGGGAAGGCACATTAAACACAAGACAACATGTTGTGGTGTTAGTGCAGCCCACCATCCCCCCCCACACACACACACACCAACACACACGTACTGGCTGAACTGGGGGGCTACGGAGGATTTTTCCGGAGGCTAGGATGGAGGAGAGGGAGGGGTGGGGTAATTACACACAAGCAGACAGCATATGCTTCTCATCAGTGCTCAAACACCCTCCCCCCATTAGAGCACTCTTAGTTTCAAGCTGCAGCTTTCCCGTATAGGAGGGCAGTAGGTGGGGGGGGGGGGGGTGGAAGAGCCTTACCTGTCCCACAGACCCCCCCCCCCCCCCCCTCTTAAAAGCTCACATATCTCTGCTCCATGAAACATATTGTGCTCTCATAAAAGATTTATGGGCCACAACACGAGCAACAGGTCCTCAGATGTGCTGCTGGATCTCTTACCAAGTAAAGCTACAGAATATCAAAGGGTTTCTACATGTTGAGTTCATACTGATGCATGAGAGGAAGGAATATTCTGCTGGACCCGGTCCTGGTCAGACCATCTGACCATCCTGGACTCTTAACCACATGCATTCATTCACAACCGTTTATATTCCGGATTAAACAGCCACATATCAAGTATCTGCTTGTTCCCAGAACAAAGTGTGTTTGGTGAAGATGTACCTGGGTCGTGGAAGGGGACCAGGACGAAGTTCTTGATGGGTCTGGTCCTCCGGTTGAGGGTTTTCTCCAGGATCCGCGAGGCGCCATCGATCACCTGTTTCAGATCGTCGTACATGGAGCCGGTAACGTCGAACACAAAGGCCAGGGTCGAGGCGCTGTCCCCGGATCCATCATCCTCTTCCTCCTCGGCGCGGGGGTCCGCCAGGAGCCCGCGAGCGCCGACGCACACCGCCAGCACGAGGCACTTTAATAAAACACCGCTCATTGTTTTTCTGTTTTTAAAATCTCCTCCAGAGAGTCACTGCATCTGTCTGCCGGAATGAAGCGAATCACATACAAAACAAAAAGTTTTAAAAAGTTTAAACTTTTTTAAAAAAGTCTGGGACTTCTTCCAGTCGGTTAGGAGAACGACGTGAGGAGCAGCGCGGCTCAGCTGCGACGCGTAAATCCGGAGCGGACGGAGGAGGACATCCGTGCGTAAAGTTTGGAGGCGCGCGTCGGACTGGCTGCGTGCTGGAGAGCCCCCGGAGAGCTGCTGCTCTGACGCTCCAAACGGGGGCGGAGATGGGTATTAAAAGGGTTCCCGAGCCCCAACCTGCTTTTATGTGTGTGTGTGTGTGTGTGTGTGTGCGACCCCACTGTGACTTCCAGGTTTTAACCCTATCCCCCCCGCCCATTCAATTCAATTTACTCCGTAATCGAAGGGGCCCCTTGAGACCGAGTTTTTCTTTTTTTTTAACAGCTTTGCGCACGTTACTAGCGCAGCCTGTATTTTGGACTCTGCGAGAACATTGTCTCAGCAACAGCCTCGTTTTTATAAATAGCCATCGTTTATATTCAGCTGACACCGATTCTAATTATATACATAGCCCACCCTGAGAAACCTCCCCGCGGAATAGAAGCGGCTGGAACAGCAGGAGTGTCATTTCCTCTTTTTTTTTTTTGTGTTTTGCTGATGTGTTTTGAAATTGTTAAATATTACACTTGATGCCCAGCTATGCAATAAGAGGAAGAAAGCCCAGAGCTCCTCTTGTTTCTTACAAAGTGACACAGAATCGTTTAAAGCTCAAAGATGAACCCAGCAGGGCAGAAGAGTCTCGGATCAAAGCTCCTCCTGACCTCCTCCTCCTTCATCTGTCTGTGATGAGAAGAGAACAGAGCGCAGGTCTGAGCTGGTCCACAGTGAGGAACCCGGCTCCGGTGAGCCTCATTAAGCCACAAGACATCACAGTTCATTTCACCAAAAAGTAGAAGAAGAAGAAGTGCTGACTTGCAGCACGCAGCCAGTTTGAGATTCTGTGATCACCTTTTACATTTTGCATGCAGCGCTCAGTCGGGTGTTTGAAGTCCTGGATTCATGTCCCGAGAAGAGAGTTCTTCTATATTCATGGTCTCTTTCTGCTGCTTTTTCTTCTCTGTGTAACAAAACAAGACCTTTCTATTCATTTCACTCGAGAATGCAACAAAAGCCACTTAAATGCATTTTATTCTGTGCTCTTATACTGTTAATCGACAGGTAAATGACATTTATCGTTCAGTAAATCATCATTTGCATAAGGCATAAAATCAGTGAAGCTGATAAAAACGTCTGAATGCTGGAGCCGAGGCCGAGAGAAAGAAAAAGGCATCATCACATGCTGTGGCCTCGCACGGGACAAATACATGGTGGACGACTGAGCTCGCAAAAAAAAAAGCTTTTACAACCGGCGTTGATGGCTGTTTGTGGCTCTCGATGACCAGGGCTTTGTGTGTGTGTGTGTGTGTGAAGGAGAGTGAGGACGGCGCTCTCAAAAGAAATAATGAGCCTCGGCTCGAATGCAAGCTGTGAGAGTCTGCGGCGTTGCTCGGTGGTGTCGTTCAGGACGCGGCTGTGCAACGCCGCAGACTCTGGCGGGGAAGTGAGAAACACAATAGGATGAAGAGAGTGCAAACGTAGTAAAACGATTCCTTACAAAACACTCTCCCGGCTCCTCTTCAAATAAAAACCCCGCTCTCTCCCGGAGGGGAGGGGGAAAGGAAACCTCAGAATGTGAAACAATCCCACGATAATGGAAAATACAGTGCAATACATTTCAACACTTTTTTTTTTTGATAAAAAATAAAACTTCATTCCATACTTATGTGGAAAAAATTCCCATAAATGCAGCAAAGCAGAAAATAAATTACGGTTGTATTTACATCATTCAATGTACAGGATGCTGCTTTGTTAGTGTTCACATCATCACGCGTTCAGAGCCTCCGTGTGAAGGTGAAGCACAAGTTCTTCCTCCGCTTCACACCAATGTGAACAAGACTGGCCAACGTCTCAGGGGGGGTTCAGTTCCTGGGACTGTCCACGGGGGGAAACTAACACTGCATGTGCAGGAAAATGCTCGTACACATCCACGACAGCACACAGCTGTAGAAGCACGGAGAGATGAGCATCGGTGGACACACACACGTTTACGATCTGGGGATGCAGACGGACAGCTACTGGACACGGATGCCGTTAAAAGGTTGCAGTCTGCTTCTCCGGGTGAAGAGGGTTGGATGTGGCGTCCTCCTGCAGCAGGCGTGGCGGCGGCGGCGCCCGACGGGAGCGTGGACGCTGCGACGGATCCATCTGAGAAAGTTGGGAGAACGACGGCCACATTGAACAGACGCACAGTTGAGCGGTGTCATGCAGAAATATGTCTTTTTTTTTTTTTACAAGCTCCGCTTCGCAGTTGACAAAACGCTTGGCGACAATTGGCAGCGGCCCACATGAATTACATTAGGCAGCCAGCGCAGGAGAGAGGGCTGTCTCGCTCTCCCATCGGCACTCCAAGACCGTTTCATTGCCAGAAAACAAGCGGGCCGTTTGAATAATTCATAGCAACAAACTGTGAGCAGAAAGTGGCTCCTTCACTTTGGTTTCAGCCCACAAACACAGAATTACTTTCCCTTTTATTCTCTTCCTCTTATCTGGAGTCGAAGCAGAAAAATAAATAAATCATCCGAGCGGAGAAGCATGCAGCTCACCTGACGCTCCTACACCAGTCCATCGTAGAGAGACAGGGCCTGAACAATAGACGGGTCTGCCTTCGAACCCTCCTGGAACTCCTGCAGAGTCAGCTTCCCGTCTGCGTTCTGCAAGAGGAACATGAGACGCTTTGACACGCGCTTACCAGCAGGGGGCAACACACAGGCCTCTCCGGCGATATGCCCCCATTGCACTGATCTTTGGTTCAGTGCACTTGGATGGTAGCCACTATCTGCTAACACACATCACTAAGTGCTGCTGCACCGCCGGGGCGAAGGGGCCGGGTCTTGGCAGCGGCGGGCCGGAGAACACGCCCACGCAGGCTCATCTTTCACTAAAGCCGAGTAGATTCTTGGAGCCGAGGGAATGGGCATTAGCGCCGAGGGCCAGCGGTGGAGGAGACTATATATGATGTTTATAGACTTGCGGGCGGTGTTAGTGACGCTGTGATGGCTGCAGCTCACAGCTCTAAACTTAACACTGTCCATTTCAAAGCCCTGAGGGTGGCAACAAAAGGCAGACTCTGTCCTCTCCACCGCTGCTGCACTTGGACAGAGAAAGAACCATCAATAACGAGGTGCTTTTGTTTATTATTTAGATGATAAAATACTAACCTTGTCCATCATTGCAAAGATACGGTCGACGCGCTTTTCTGGGGTGTTTTCTTCCTCCGGCAGCTCAACAGTGTTCCCCTGAGATATTAAATCATTACACTTTGCACCAAACAACTTGGATTTACGTGTCCGTGGTCCGACGAGAACGTACCACCATCTGATAGATGGCGTCCACGATGTTCAGCATCTCGTCTCGGGTGATGTAGCCGTCGTTGTCGAGGTCGTAGAGTTTAAAAGCCCCTATAAGGAGAAAGAAGTTCAAATACACGTTCGGTAGGTGAGACCAGAGTGAGGCTTCAGAACGTGAAAGATGTAAGGAGGTGTGAACGCTGGATGCTGGAAAGTGTGCTTTGAACTGCTGGTTGAAATGCAGATCGGGGATCAGTTTACTCTCATCTCATGTCTAGTTGCAAATTTTCTCATGTTCTTTATTTTAAACATTTCCTATTTGTTGTTCTCTAAGAAACAGGCGGTCCTCTTTCATCGTCGATGCGGCCGATCCTAAATCCTAAATTATGTCACTTAATTCAGATGAGATTAGAAGAACTGATTCAACATCTTGACCCAAGTAAAAGTGTAAAAGTACAGGCTTTGAAATGTACTCAAAGTATAAAGTAACCCTATGAAGGACATTTCTACTAGTACAAGTAGATACCTGAAAATTCTACTCAAGTACAGTAACTAAATACTTTGTGACTTCCCACCTCTGGTTAAATAAAAAACAGGGGATAAAGGGGTATCCTTACATCTCAGCTTCTCGTCCAGAGTCCCCCTGGAAGTCACCGACAAGGCCTGGATGAACTCGGAGAACTCGATGCGTCCGTCCTGTAGAGACGAGAGAGACTTGATGAGGATCTTGCTTTCATGGTGTCCGTGCTGCTGTATTCTTCTGAAAAACGGGGCCAGACGCCGGCTGCTATTTCTGCCCTGCACCTGTCTCTCTCCCGAGGCAGGAACATGTCACCTCTGGTCATTAGTGAGACGGATGCAGGCGGCCTGCCGTCCAACAGCTACAGCACACAAACAACCGCTCAAGACGATTCTGCATGAAAAGATGATTCTGGCTCGGCCAGGTAGAAAATATTCCTCCGAGCTTTGTTAGGATCCGACGCTCGGCATCAAAATGTCCAATTACCCTCTAGCAAAAACAAATGGAGGCTTTCAGCGTTCTTCTGTGGGGCTCTGAGCTTTAAATGCTGCCAATTCTCACCACGTTTTGATCTCAGGCCTCAAGTGACTGCATGAGGCTCACTCAAATTAAAAGCTTGGATAAAAGACACGTCGTTCACACAGTTGCCCCCTTTTTCACGTCGCCTTTTCGTTCATTGTGGAATTATAGCAACGTCGTGAGTGAAAAAGGTCCAGAGACAGAATGAAGGCGCCTCAGAGGAGAGACGGCGTTTTGATGACATGCTATGTGGGCGACTCGCCACCAGGGGGATTTAAAAAGCTCAGAAGAAGAAGATGCATGGCTACTTCACTAAGACGTTTAACACGTCACACTACAGCGCCGTTGTGTTCCAGGTCACACTGGTTCCTCACAGCTGGGATGTTTGTATAAAAACATGCATGTAAAATCAGCGTCTTCAGAGCCTTCAGGCTTCATTTCATATTCTCACTAAAGGCTTGTATTGGATCCAGCAGCTGCTACCTGAGTCCAGCCACAGCCGGGCTCTCAGAAGACAGGCCTCCACGGCCTCCACGGCCCTGGGCTCAACAAGCTTTATCTCCACCAGACATCTGACCAGCCAGACAATGCCCAAGTCATGCATTGCTGATTACATAAGTCATAAATACTGTTAAGATCAATGCATTCTCTAACTGTGGGGCGCCCAGCGCTAATGAAGGTCACAGATAAACATCAGACGGAGGGGTTTGTCTGATCTTCCGGACACAAAGCCTCTTAACTGAGTCAATAACCCTTCAGGGGCCTCAGCGGCATCCCAGGAGCTCTTCATCCACAGGTTTGTCTTCCTCAAACACACTTTGAATAATCTCGTACAGCTGCGATGAGGTGGATTACTCCTCACTAATGTTGCTTTTAAGGGTTTCCACGGGCCTCGTTAAAACCTGCTTTCTCATCACATCCTTAGAAGGAGCATCCGCTTAACAGAGGCAGGAGTTTCATCCCAAAAACACACGCAGGGTCACCTTTAGAAAGATTAACTGCTTACATTCATTATGATTACCATTATGTTCCTGTTGTTTTCTTAGGGCAGAATCACTTGTGTTGTTGAAATACTGACTGACATGTTGGAGCAGAGAACAACTTAGAAACAGATCGCGTTTTCATGTAAATGTCCTTCAATACCAGAGGATTATAATAGGATTCTGTTTTTACTGAGCTTACAGTCACTAACAAATACAAAGAACTAAAATAGGGCTTTCATTAGACTCCACACTGACAGGCCAATCCGTGACCAATGGATTGCGGCTCATTTACATAGAAAGGGGTCAATTTTGTGCAAAATATATGCATATTACCAAATTTATATGTGTGCAAATAGCAAGTTATTTTCTGTGCAGTACAGCTGGAGGGCATTTCACCCTCTGTGGTGCTTTATTAATCTTAGAATATCCAACATGTCCTTACACTTAGATTTTCATGACACTACAGCAAAGTTTTTCTATATATTTAATGTATTTAAAACAGCTTTCAATCACTATTATTTCACTATTTTTATTTTCTAATTATTTTATTATAGAATTGTATTTTATTGACTATTCTTGTTCTATTTTTATTTTTATTATTTATTATTTATTATTATTATTTTATCTTAATTGGATTATTTTGTATTATTTTAATATATCTTTTATCATCATCATCATTATTATTATTATTATTATTATTATTATTATTATTATTATTATTAATGAAAAAAATGTCTTACAAACCTTATTTTCATCAAATACATTGAAGACGAAGGAGGCAAACTTGGTGGGATCTCCAAAAGGAAAGAACTGCTTGTAGATCTTCTGGAAGCCAACAGCATCCAGCTGACCGCTCGGACAATCCTTAATGAAGCCCTTGTACCTGAAAACACAGGTAGAACAGAGTGTCGTTAAATAGCTAACATCTCATTGACAGTGTGATGAGAACATGACGGACTGAAGTCACCTCCTCACCTCCTCACCAGAACTAAAAGATAAAAAAAGTGCAAAGCTATTTGTTTCATGCGCTGATAAGACAACCGCCCTAATCCAATCGCAAGCCCAGAGTGGTTAACTCTAATCAAATTACTCTCTAGTCCTTTTCTGATAATATGCGTGGCTGATGGATAAGTCTGAGAGCTTCCTCTCGCCGCTGGAAATGACACATGAGAGAGAGACTTAATATCTCCGTTAGCCTAAATATAGACGCATCTCACAAGCAATTTCAAGCGCAGTCACTCAGAGGTATAGGCAGCTTCCTTGCATGTCTTCATTAAGAGGAACAAAGCTGTCTAACTAGACTGTAGCAGGTCAGCGAACGAGGAAGAGAGCGTTAGCTTTTACAGAAATGAATGCTAGACGGGAAGGAGGAGGAAATATATAATAATAATGCTGCAAAAAGCTTTGCTCTTCATCAACGGCAAAAATGATGCAAGTTCACATAAAAAGGGAGCGTGTTGGTCTCTGATTCAGAAGAAGGCCGGGCTGTAATTATGGCGAGAGGACGAGGGGGAATGAAAGAGAGTACTCTGTTGTGGAATGAAGGCCAGGACAGATCTTTTACTCTCTCTCCGGCTCCATACTCCTAAAACGCTTTACTTTTAATCTGCCGGAGAGATAATGAACCAGCTTCCATAGAGTCAGAGAGCTGCTTTGAGGAGAAGCTGGGAAAAAAAGGGGGAAAAAGAAAAAAGTTGGGCGAGAAAAAAAAAGAAAAAAGAGCATAGCCATGTGATTCTCACACTGGAATTATCTGGAAACATGCAGGAAAAATGTAAAAGCTGAACCACCATAATGAAGAATCTAATTGGTATTCAAAGTACAGAGAGCAAAGTGTGTATCCAACGGCAACACATTTCACCTGAATACTACAAAAAATACATTTTTAACGTATTCATCCTTTAATTATGTAGGGAGACCTTATGATTTATGCTATTTTATTCAAGATTATTTTTCACCACATCTTTCCGAACAACGTTAAGTGATGCTAGCATGTTTTTAGTGCTGTATTTTAATGATTGTTTATCGTGAATACATGAAATTTTCATATAGTCTCATACAGTGTGTTAAGTAGAGCATGTTGAAACAGAACAGTGTATCGTTAAAGTATTTGTATTAGAGACGCTTTGGGTCGCCATGGTTACCAAAAAGCTGTCAATGTGAAATATTAAGTTCCTCTTTAATGTAGTTTTTTCCCCAGTTTTTACAATATTAAGAGCACTTTAAGGGCGTAAGTCCAAAGGGGAAAATTATATTATAGTGATAGAAAAACAGATTTGTCATTGCTCTTGTTGGACCCTGTCATTCCCGATGGATACTCTCTTATCAGTAGATTTTTTTTGCTATTTTTTCAGCAACAATATGACCGGGATTGTGAAATAAAAGGCTATTTTGTTCCATTTCAGACGTTGGGATAGAACCAGCCACATCTCCAGCAGCACATTGGTGCAGCACGAAGCCACCGTTGCAGCGTAAACATGTTTGTGTCAGCTCTTCATCGGAGAGTCATGATCAGAATCACCTCCGTGTGCCAAGAACACATCATGTACGAGATGTCTGACTTGGCGACGCTGGTGCCGAGACACGTACGCAGTCAGGCTGTACTCGAAGCAACGCTGAGACCACGCTGGGGGGCCCGGCATGGAGACGGACTACGTATCTCTGGCACCGGCTCCGGCTCGCTGGCATCCACCGACGGTTTGCTAAAGAGCCTCACTGGCAGCCGCGGCATTTACTTATGGATTTGAGGTGAACCCGGAGCATACCAACGATGTTCCCTCGGAGGAGAAACGGGGACGAGGAACAAAATGTAATGCACAACGCAGGCATTTATCTAACCTTGCTAATTCTACTGTGTGTCTCTGCCTGCGCTCTAATTACAACACCATCTGGCGTTTCCCCTGGTAAAATTCTCCTCTCATCCCTCACACTCAGCCGCGTTGATTGCTGCTGATCTTCGAGTGACGTCTCATGCAAACTTTGCTGTGAAAGACAGCGAGAGTGATGGCGAGCTAGCTGGCTGCACAGCCGGAGGGGTGGAGGATTAAGGGGGTGGGGATGGGGGGGTGTTTCCACCCCGGTGCACTCAGTCAGCCTCAGAGACAGGCCAGCTCTGAGGCCACCGATGCCCAATGTTATCTAGTGCTGCTGCTGCTGTGATGCTGTGAATGTGGCTCCCCCCCGTCAACCCTTTAACAGCGGAGGTGAAAGGCAACTTGCTCCTCATGCACACGGAATCAGGCTGTGAAAATGCAAAACCGAGGCAGGAGAACAGAAGTGTGAACACAGAGGTGTGTTCACTTTATTGCACAGTCTCCCTCTCCCGACACACGCCATTCTTTGTCTTTCCATTCTGCAGAGGAACAATAGTCTGAGAGCAGCATGCGGCGAACAAAATGCTCGAATGGTTGCACCGTCTCTTAGATACTCACACCTTAAAGTGGAGCTGAAATGAAGAATGTGTATTAGATCACATCCGTGGTATGATTGTTCCCTTATTACACAATAAATGCAGAAAAAATGATTTTTTTAAAAATCCAAATCCAGTATTTATTTCATTCGGAAACTGAATATTGATGAACGCAGAGTGAAGCAAATTAATGTAATCAAAATAACACTAGAATCTCTGACCAAATTATCGGTGCAGCTAGCATTGTGGGTAACGTAGTCACCGGGTTTTGAGATGGAAGACGCTTTGATCTGCTTACCTCAGTTGGTACCAAAAAAATAATACAATGACATCCATCCAACAATCAATCTATAACTGTTAGCAGCACGGAGGTAAAGAAGGTCGTTAACTGATCTTTTCAACAATCAAATAAAATTCATCCCAACGTTCCATCCATAAAAATATGCCGCTATACATTAGCTAGATACTCAGATCTATAGTCTTAGAAGTATCTGTTTCATTGTGATATATGTAAGTACATGTTAGGACACTGTGTCTGGAAAAAAAAGGCAGTTGAGGAATGCGTGATGGAAAATGTTTGCATCAGTGTTATCAGCCTTCAAAGAGTCTAGACACGGCTTCAAAGTCTGTTTCAAGAATGCGTCTGTCTTCAGGGTGAGAGTGAGGGAGGTGAGGATGACTTCAAATCGACTATCAAACCTAATTTAAATACATCATCAATGCACTTAATAAACCAAATTATATCAAAGCCTGTTTTTTCCAGAAAGACAAGAGATTCCTGTGAGGTTTGCTGGTAAAAACATTGCTAATCTATGACTAAGCTTGACATCAGGAGTGGAAAACACATCTCATTAAAAAATGAATGCACACACTTACCACTGCTGCACCTCCTTCTCTGTGACTGGAGGAGAAATAAAGAGAAATAAAGAGGGAGGTTAGCTCAGAGGAAAACTTTGGCCGTCCTAGAACAATAAATACAATTTAAAAAAAGGTAAGAGGAGCCAAGCGGCAGCATCGTTAATCATCGCGGCCCCAATCCTTTCACATATTCACCCTCGACGCCGTCAAGGTGCACTTATTGGAATATGTTTATAATTCATCGATTGTTTGTACAATCAGAGGAGAGGGGTGATATTTCTCTGCCGGCTAGGAAAGCAGAGGACAAGTGGGAGTGAAGAAAAAACACCCGGGAAGATAAACCAAGGCCAAGGCGGGAATGAAGGTCAGCGTCTGATTTAAGGAGGACTGTTTAGGAGGCAGGATGCGTTACGGTGCCCACACAAACACCATTATCTGCCGGTATCTAATCAACGAGCCCTCGTGGCTTTCCCCTCGTCTCTCCACTTCCTCTCAAGTAACCACAGCCAGTTTCGACCTCTCGGCCTCTCGGGGGTTGCTAATGAAAACAAGTGGCTGGAAATCAATAGCATTAGTTTAACCGGGTCGGCCCTTTGAGAGGGACGTTTTGAATCCATGCCAAGCCGAGGCTGAGGATTGATGCCCTCTACTACCGACCACTTCTGCTGAGCTCGGGGCAAAGCGACGGGCCTTATAAATATTATAAACAGCTAGCTGGTTAATCGATAAAGACTTCTTCTGTAATGTTTAACGCGGTTACCGCAAAAGGTTTGCAAGCAAAATGAGCCTCGTGTCAAGACATTCACTCATTAATAAGATCATTATGGGAGATAAATGATCGACTTGAGACACTCATAGTGCAGGAGATTGATCAGCAAATGCAAATAAAGACATATAAATAGTAGGGCTTTAAAAAACAAAACAATATTAATATTCATTTGAAAGATTCTGTATGATTAATAAAACCCTGGATCTATGTTTTCATGCCGTTTCCTGTATCCTATCCAACAGATGGTCATCCAGCGCAACAACTGGCTGACTATCGCCTGTGGATCAGAGGTAGAGCGAGTCGTCCTCCAAGTGGAAGATCGGTAGTTGGATTCCGGCTCCTTGAGTAGTCCAAAAGACTAAAAAGTGCACCTTTATTTAACGTGTATCACCTCATCATGTGACCCGCTTCAGAGTGGATTTGTTTAACATTGATGGTTGCTCTCTCTCTATCAACTATTATCAACTACAGCTGCACTGTAGGGTTGCACTCTGGGTCATGTTTAATAAAAAGTGCATTAATGTAACTGCTTTGTGGTACATTTTTAATGTAAACATTAATATATATATCTTTTTAATATTGCACCAGGCTAGAGTTACGTCTGTACAATTTGTATCATTAGTTCTGAGAAGCAAACGTGGTGCTAAAACCGAAATATCTCTAAATTAAATCAATATGAAATCAATCATTGATTCAAGAAGTCAGAACATTTAGCACTCAAGCATCATTTCTACTTGTGTATTCGGAGATGCGAGCGCTGTTGATACGAAGCTCTGCTCAGCCATTCACTAAGAAAGGCATCACGTGACCGCTTCCTGCTCAATAAATGTCAGGGTCGAGCTCACGACTGTCAGCCGAGCCCAGCTTCCATTAAATTGGCCTGTAGTCAAGAAATTGAGGCAATTTACCATGGCCACGATTTAATAAAACATTTTTATTACATAAGTCACTCAGCAGCGAGGGGCAATAATGCAATCAGACCATAGCAGGAGAGTGTAAGGGCCCCGCTCAGCTGGTTGACCCTGCAGGGCCTGGGTGAACACATCCAGCTTACACCCTGCACCGCCGTCAGCCTCGTCACGGCTTTGACAACTCACAAAAATCACCATGTCATTACACGGGAGCCTCGCCTGCAACCCGCGGACATTTTAATAGGACTGTCGGTATTTCCACACGACGCCAGGGCAGTCATTTGGAAAAAGAGGCTTTTCTGGTCTGAATTAAGTACAGGTAAGGCTGCAACCATTTTCCAACAGTTTTCAGTCAGAATAGAAAAAACCCAACTAGCCAGAGCTCGATGTTGTCTTTGGCCATGAAAGTTATTTAAAGAAATATAACATTCTTAAGAAAATACAGGAATTTTCAAACCTACAGACTTTATTTCTGGACTGGCCTTGTTAGCTTCCTGTCAACACAGAGGACATAAAAACCACCAGCTCTTCTCCCACTGAAAGAAAGAAAAAGACACATAGGCGGAGAGACATTCACCAAGTCCCCAATCTGTCAAGAGCCGAAGGAAAGCGTTCACTAAAATGGCAGACAACGCTTCTCATGGGAGAGCAGGAGAAAGAGGCAACAGGATGAAGGGGGGAAAAGAAATGGTAGAGAATGGGAGAATGATCACGCTGGGAGAGAAAAGCTCGGTGCCCCTCTCTCAGCGATGCTAACCAGATAAGATCCTAATTATACTATTCCATTCCCAGCTCAGAAGAGGGCAATTAGGGGGGTAAAGTGAAGGAGACGGGGGCAAACGGGCGAGCGAGAGAAAGCGGAGGACAACAGCGAGGCAGCTCGGCCCAGCTTGAAGCCCAATCTTCCTCCACAGCAATTTCCTGCCACAACAGCCGTCCACGGTGGTGCTGTGGAGGGACCCGCCACGCAAATAACACCGTCATTAGGCAGCCAGTGGATGTCGACTCCCACCCACACCTGCACACTACTGCTAAAACAATAATGATAATAATAATAACGCTGTGAGACAGAAATACAATGACTATGGCACCATCTGAGCAGGCGTCGGGGTAATAATAATCGTGATCTCGGCTAAATTTTGATTGATTTTTTGTACAGCTATAAATAGATCGTCAATAAGCGAGTTGGAGCTACCAAGGTGAGAAGAGAAAACGCTGTCAATTTGCAAGTCGACGGGAAACAACACTAATCCACGTACTCGAGATGCTGCAGAGCCAATCGCACCATTTCAGTTTAGACTGCTTATATATTCTGGATCCATCCAGCTCGGCGTTCTTAAATAAAGAGGGTCCTGGATCTGGACCTGAATGCAACACCACATCCTCCTCTCTAAACCCCCGACAGAAACTCAGCATCTCCATATATATATATATATATATATATATATAAAACCCCTTCAGCGTGATTTAAGATGCTGATGCAACTTTTGCCAGACCTTAAACCAACACATTTAAATGCAAATTTAAATCAAGCATAATTCCCAGGTGACATTTAGCTGTAGCTAAACGAGAAACCACACAGCATGTATGGAACACACAGTGGGTGGGAAATATAACCGTTTTACTTCATGGCCAGAATGT
Source organism: Eutrigla gurnardus (assembly GCF_963514095.1). Classification (NCBI taxonomy): domain Eukaryota; kingdom Metazoa; phylum Chordata; class Actinopteri; order Perciformes; family Triglidae; genus Eutrigla; species Eutrigla gurnardus. The sequence goes on along the minus strand of NC_139936.1, from coordinate 2,486,551 downwards.
TCCTTTATATTCTCACACAAGGCTAAAAAGTCTTAAAAAGACACTCAAAAGGTACTCACAGTAGGTTTTCCTCGTCAGCTCCTCCACCACCTCTGGCTTGAGCTTACTGTTGGATTTACCCATGATCCTCAGCTCTACCTCCACACCTCAGAGTCCACCTTGGCACGCTGCACCTGTTACTACCTCCTCTCGGGTCTGCTCTGCATAAAAAAATAAAAATACATACACAAACGTGGGCCAGTTTAGGTGCAACGATGGTCTTGCAATATGAGCAGCTTTTCTAAAAGAAAAAAAAAAAAAAAGGAAGGAAATTCCCATTCAAGCTAAATGACGTTCTGTGTGGTTCATGTGGTCATGATCTGCTCAGTCATCAGCCCTCCTGGCGACTCCTGAAAGGCAAAGTCAAACCCTCCCGGGGGGGTCGGCGGGTCTATATAAGCGCTGCCTACGTGTTCGCCTCACTTCTTCGTAGCGATCCGTGGGCGAAGAGCAGCGTTTTAGATGCGTTGCTACCTTCGTCCTTGGAAACAAGAGTCTGGGTTAGACACGTTCACTCCCCTCACAGTCAGTCTCTGTTCTTCTCACTCCTCCCGCCCCTCCTTTTCCCACCACTATCTATCCACTGCTCCGGGTGAGTTACTGTAGAGAGGAATCCTCCCTCTTGACAGCTGAGATAAGGAGGTGTGTATATGTGTGTGTGTAAACACAATGAACAAGCCTCGGATGCACCCCGCTGCACTTTGCACTCAAAAAAGAAAAGAAAAGTGTACACTCTAATCCCTGGAATTCATACAGACAGTGGCTTTTAAGAAAAAGGGGTTGCAGTAATAATTGATGGAAAATCTCCACACAGGGTTCGAGACGCCAGCTGAGAAAGAAGAAAAAGGAAAAAAGAGAGATCCCTTCTTAAAATAAAGTGTGCGAGCTGTCAACCGAGCTCAGAGGCGGATTTGAAGAGTGACAGTTTTCCTTTTCTCTTGCTTGCTCTGACTCATAGATTCTCCCTCCTTCTCCCCCGGACTCGGCATGGCACGGTGATTTCCTCCTCTCTCTGTCACAGCAGAACAGGAGATGAGGGATAAAGGCATTTCTTTGCATCTCGCGTTGGCACGCACCGACGCCGCCTCCTCCTCACCACAGCTGCCGTCTAAAGCCACAGGATAAAGGAAAGATAAAAAATAAACCACGCACTATAGGCACCTTCACTGCAGACATCTGTTCTCCACGTCCGGCGAGGTCCTTCTGAGGGATGCCACCGTGGTTGTCACCATCTTGTGTTTGAGCCGTGTAGTCCTGGGTTACTTATAGACACTGTGAAGAATAATTAAACAGTCACAAAAAAGGGAATGACAAAGCGTTTTCTGTGTTTCAGTGTCTTACTGTGGTGTCAGACAACAGGCCTCTGTACTGTCTGTTAAAGCTGCTGTACATAACCAGACTGTAAAGGCACAATGTGGAGTTTGTATTGGCACTATTTAAAAGTCTTATAATTACATCCACGTCCTGTGAAAACAGTTGGCTAGGACAACACAAGTACGCACTTACATTCACAACACATTTTCTGAATTAACGTGGACGTTAAAGCCGTGTATTGACGTTTGTTTTGGTTGAGGAAAGGTAGCGTCGCGGCGGCGGCGGAAGCAGCAGGTGGGACGTTGCCTGGCACTGCCATAGCAACAACAGTGTGCGGCTACACGGCTACGGTGCGGCGGGAGGCTTGCTAGTCATTGTACTCGCAACACGTCTGGAACCCACGCTGTTCCTCGTGGCGAAATAAAAAAACACAAAACCAGTAAACTCACCTCGAGATGAATATTTAAAACACCGTGAAGCGACTTTACCTGAGTCACAGCCCGCGGAAAGTCGCCGACGAACGCCACCGCCGTCCTCCTCGTCGTCTTCCTCCGCCGAGTTCCGGAGCGACTCGCTGCTGCGCGCGGACGGCCCCGTCCTCGCGCTGCTCCGATGCCGCCGTCAGGGAGTGACGTCGCTGCTGGCCCCGACCACCTCAGCTCCGTGCCAGAGGGGGGGGGAGAGACGCTGACGTCGCGGTGCCACCGGTCACACAACGACTCTTTGTGCGCTTTAAGAGCCTTTACACGTGTTATCCCGTAACAGCGGAGGATTAATGCACCCAACTTTATTTGTGTGTGTGTTTTTGTTGGACTCCTGGTGTTAAAGGGGGCAGATGTGCTACTTTAGGTCTGGCTGCTGATAAAGGATTCCTCATTATGTTAAGGATGAAGGTACTTAAAACAGATTATTCTTCACAAATGGGCCATTATTATAAGGATATGTGGCAAGAGCTTTATGGATATTAAAGGCTTTATACATTTATTTTACCTGTAATGGTGCATACTATGTGATATCATATTTCAGCTACCTTTATAGCTTAGAGGTAAAGCTATTTAAGTGATTCTGCTGCAGTGTAGCACTTCCATTAGTTAGGGGACTCACAAGAGATTAAACAAGGGAATGGTCAAAATTGATGCAGCAGAAGATGAACTATCCTGAGTTGTAGTCCTTAGCAAGGGTCAAGATTCCAAAAGCACTACAATTCCCATAATGCAACTCAGTAGTCCTTGAGTTAAGGGCTGCAACTAATGTTTTAATGTCAGAGGAGTAAAGGAACCAGACAATATTAACATTTAAGAAACTTTGACTTTAAAAAGATAATTGATTATCAAAAATATAACTAATGGATGAATGGTTACTTGGTTGTTGTGTTGCAAACTCCACTCACAGACTTTCTGTAAAAACATCTTTAAGTCTCAAACGCAGATGACCCTGAAGGCATCATTATCTCCACACGATGACATCATCAGGGTCATTCTCTCAGACTTCTCCCTCCAGAGCTCCCTCAAGACATCAAACAACCGTATTCACAGCCGACTCCACATTAATAATTAAACTCGTGTGAGATTTAGGAGCGTCTTGTAATTGAAGATACTTTTAGTTCGGCCATTAGAACATCTTTCAGAAGTCTAAAACTTCTCCACTCAGGTGTCCAGGAGGCCAGCAGAGATGGTCTCAGTATGGGAATGAGGGAAAATTATTTCCTTCTGCATCTGCTTAAGGAGAAGCAAAAAATAAATAAAAAAATTCACATTGGTTTGAAGCACAAGATGAATGTTCTGCAGTCTTCAAAGTATTGATTGCTCATTTGGGCTACACAAAGGACACCAGCACGAGTCATTTTCCTCACACGAGTCTCAATTCATCACATTAGTTGCTCGTGTCCAAACTTTGTAATCCCATGCAGCTTTTAAAAATTCTGGTCCCATCAGCCTCACGCTGACAGATGTTCAGCTATTTGTCCATTAATAACCGCTGCGTTCACATTCAACAGCCCAATAGGAGCTTTGTCCATGTGTGTGTGTGTGTGTGTGTGTGTGTGTGTGTGTGTGTGTGTGTGGCCATCTTCCTGAGAAGTCCACATGTCTGGAATACACAGAATATGGTGTTAAAAGCTAAAGGGTTCACCATTTAAAGCTAAATCCCTCACAGCAGCCATAGCTAGCTTCAGCTAATGTTAGCTTATGTTAGCTGCAGCCACCGTCTAAACAATCCAACTTCACCCCGAATAGACAGCAAAAATCTGCTCGTTGGATACATTGTTGTTGTTACTGTTAACGGTCTTGGTTAGTTTAGCATTTTTTTACTAGCATTAGCATCACTCAGCCACTGGCTGCACCTGAACCAACATTATTCGTAAATTCATAAATTGCAAACTGTTATTAACGTGGAATATCACCGTATGACGTACAGGGGTGCTAACGAAGCGGTGATGCTAATGAAGCGGTGGTGCTAAGGAAGCGGTGATGCTAACGAAGCAGTGGTGCTAACGAAGCGGTGATGCTAAGGAAGCGGTGGTGCTAAGGAAGCGGTGGTGCTAAGGAAGCGGTGATGCTAACGAAGCGGTGGTGCTAACGAAGCGGTGGTGCTAATGAAGCGGTGAACACCGCAATAACGAAGACAGGAAGGAAATCACGTGATTCGTCCGCATCATCAACAACACTGTTGCCATGGTGACCGACTGACAGGCTGCAGGTTGTAGAGATGATTGAGAGAGAGATGGATTTTATTTTGTGTGGTATTTAACAAGATAATTGTTGAGGTTGAGAAGTTTCTCTTATCTTCGATTAAGCACGTTGACCAACACGGTCCAGACCAGATACGATGTTTCATCTGGTCTGGTTTTGCTCAGTATCCGATAGCCTTTTAGTTTAGAAAGTCTGGATCGCAGAGCATCACTGATTTCTATTTTCCCCTCTCATCATTCACACATTTTAAAAAATGCACTCCCCCTTCAAACGATTCCGTGTAATTACTTGCAGATATTTATCCATTTATCAGAAACCAGACAAGCGTGATTATTAAATCCCTCATCAGCATCACTAAATACCCGGCAGCGTCTGTGCTGAAACAGCTGGAGGGACTACTGGGAGGAAAACCACCAAAAATATCTTAATATTTAGATTTTTAGTGCCACTGAGTTTTAGCACCTTCGGTGTTGCATTACAGGCTGGAAAGTCATCACCTCCGGGCTGAACACATACCATCAACACAACATTCGTCTCAATTAGCAGCTGAAACACAAGGAGGCAGTTAAAAACTCCATTTTAACTGGATTGCAAACACTTGGATTGCAAACTGAAGACAGAGACGTTGAACGTAAACGAAGTCCAGAACGACGAGGAGCGTTTTAGAAAAACGGATGTTGTGACAATTTCGTGGTGATATTTTTATGTTTGGGCCGTAACTTTTATTCAGCGTCTGATCTGCCGTTCTGGCAGCTTTATAAATAGTCATGCAAGTAGCTTCAGTGAGTCAGACATTAAAGGCGTGCTGGATTTAACCAAGACGGTTGATAAGTTGCAGGATTAAAAAAAACAAACATTTTGATTGTTTTAAACATCCGTCAGTGTGTCACTTCCAAAGAAAGAGTTCCTGAAATGAACACGCTCCATACTTTTTCCTGTCAAAGCAACGCGGTGACGTTCTGCAGACTTTAGGTGATGGATCGTCACAAAGAGGAAGAACATTTATAGTTTTTGCACACATTAATCTTTTATAACAGCGGGACAGATGGAGGGAACGACAACGGCCGGAGCAGCTCGGTTCTACAGAGATGCATCTCAGAACGAATCACAGACTTTAGTGAAGCTACCGTCTATGCAAAAAGCTGTAAACAAGCAACGTACCATTTGGATATTAATTATAGATTCCTACAATACGATTAGCAAAGTAAAAAAGGGCAAAGGATGACAAAAATATCAAACAAGAGTAGATTTTCTACGATTAACTTCATTCCACAAGCGACTTCCTCCTTCAACCCAACATATTTCCCCCGAGGCGTCATCTGTTGTACCCACTCGAGGATCCCATATGGCTCCAGATATATAATTTAGGATCATAAATATACAATCGCTACCCTCTGAACAGACACGTGGGGTAATGGAGGATGCAACAACACTTATCACAGTCTGTTGTTGTGCTCTTTAAATCCGGCAGGACGTGGAGGTTTTTATGCCGGTGTGACGCGTCGTCGCCAGCGACACCCAGCTGTTTACTCGGACCAGCGACAGGCAAGATATCAGACAGATGTGGTTTGAATCCTCTGCTTTGTGGAGATAAACTGTCCGCCCCCTCAGGAAATGAAGGGGATGAGGAGGAGTATGGTGAAACAATACATGTTTCATAATTTAGAGTTCATTTCTGGACATTTATCATCAACATCAGGGCCACCATCGTTGTAGTTTTGGTCCAAATCACCTGAGATTTCTTTAGTCAATCAACCATCTTTTAGTGATTATTTCAAAAGAGACGTATGAGCAAGATTTAAAGTGTGTTTGGTACGATTCTTTGGGCAGAAGTTCGTAGATTAAAGCAACTAATGGCTTTGGTGGAGGACAGGCTTAATTATCACATCAAAAGAAAAAATTCTACTAAACGCGCTTCACTGGAAGTAAAAAGCAAAACAGTAAAAAACACAATGAGGTATTTAAAAATGACTTCCCTGGCAACAAACTATTAAAATAAAAACCCCTGCTACTAGTTGAATCTAGCAGGAAAAGCTACTCGTCTGGCCCAGTGTTAGTGAAACAGGAAAATAATTACAGCCGTGACCCAGAGGATAAATCTGCCTTCCAAATAAAGAACAAAGAGCATCAGATAAAGGGTTTTGTCTCTGTGTGGACATAAGGGATGTAATTTTGCACTCCCAGTTCTCTTCAATCCAACCACAGGATCGCGTCTGCCATCTAGTGGCCAACACGGGGAACTGCACACAACATTACTGATCCTAATTTGGGGGGGAAATTCAGCAACAATTGCAGCCGTGAAAGGTTGTATCCAAAGTGATTCAACTGATTGAAATTGATTTTGGTTACTTATTAGAGAATGAAGCCGATTCTCTCTCATCGTCAAAAGGGATTGTTTCATTGCTCAGTGACAAACGATTAGTCATAGTATATCCCCCGCCCAAAAAAACAAAAAAAAACACAGTAAATGACGTCTGCCACTCATCAACCTTGTCCCTACTGTTGACACATGTTACTCATAGTTGGCTGGGCGAGGAGGAGGATCACAAACTGTCCTGGGTGTTGAAGCAGAGCAGGTCGACACACAGGAAGACGGGGGAACATGCTTTTTACGACCCTGCTCTGTCTGCTGCTGGCGCGGCCTGGCTTCGCCGCTCTAATGACTTCTCCATTGGACGAGGTAGGTGGAAAGCCGCGGGTGAACGGGGAGCTCTGCGGTTAGTGAGTCCAACGCTCGGGACTTCTGCAAAGTACATTGAACTCTTCAACTTTAAACTGTTTATCATCCTGTAAAAAAAAAAAAAAAGCCTGGAGAGTCACAACTGGATTAACATGGCAGCCACTATAAAAAACAACCTAAAAGGCTCCAAAATAGTTTTGTGTTCTCATCCAGTATTTGGGCCACATGGCTAAATTTAGTTACACAGGTTTAAAGCTGCCTTTTCTAAAAAACGGTGTTGTTGTTTGTGTCCTCTTTAAAGCTCTTTCATCACTCCTCCAGTCAAAGAGACGCCGTTTCATCTCCCCGCGGCTCAGGTACGGGAACTATAAAAACACACTTTAAAAAGGCTCATTCATAACGCAATGCATGCGTTTCTGTGATGGTGCAATCACTGCTGCCGTGTCTCCACAGCGAGTGGGCGGCCGCGTCGGTCGTCCCCGGTGCCCGATATCACACATCTGGAGCTGCTGGTGGTGGTGGGGCCCGACGTCCAGCAGGTCCACAAGCAGGACACGGAGCGGTACATCCTCACCAACCTCAACATCGTAAGTCTGTGCGTGTTACGTAGAGGCACGGGGCGATGCAACAGAACCAGGGTTGGAAAGGAGTACTGCATCTCAAGTTACTTTGATTTAAAAAAAAAAATAAAAAAATAGGTCACAGGGTTTCAAGTCAAATGTCCGATTCCATTTCATGACCTATAATTAAGGTAAAAACACACCACCAAAAACAGGCACAATATTTACACCTATTCATTGGCAAGCTCTTAGTACCACTAACAAAGTAGGGGGAAACTGGAGGAATAACCCAGTAATAAAACACAGCATGGTGAAAAATTAAAGTCTGATTAATTTGCAACTACAATTTTAACATGCTACAAACACAATTCCCTAGTAGGCTATTCCATGACTTGGCCCTCAAAAAATATCAAATTCTCCAACTTTCCATGTTTGGAAAATCATTTTTAGAATTCCACACTCAGTTAAAATGTTTAAATGTGCATAAACGTTTTTTTAAGAAAGGGAAATGGGACAATATTTGTACCTATTAAATTAAATAATGTATTTGGACTACAAAATGATGCCAATGATGGCCTACAAGTCACACCATGGAGCTCTCGCGATACTTTAATTTCATTTGTAGCTTATCCCACGCGACAGATACTCGGAAAAGAGGACAAAACTCAAGAAAAATGAACAAAACACGACCGACAACTACATAACTTTGCGGGTTCTACCAACAGTAGGCCCAAACGTCCACGTATATCCACACACATGAAATAAAAGGCAACGTCTTGTTGATTTTTACGGCAGAAGAAATTAACGAAGCAGACGAGAAAGTAAACACAACGGAATTACAACGCAGCCACAATCCACATATTAAAGCAGATATACGTTACGATATTATACTCTGGAGTTACAGTTAGCATCACAATTAACCGTACTGGCCTGTCTGGTGGGAATCTGCGAGGTTTATTCAACGCGACGTCCTCCATGTTCAAGTTTCCTGCTCCTGCCTTCTCAACGGAGGCGACGTCCAGTCACTTCCGGTTTGCAATACGTACAGTCAACGACGAGGGGAAAATACTTTTTTTTTTATCCCGTTCGAGTTGTACCATCAATTACACATATGATGTTTGTCCATTTAAAATATTATTTTGCAAAAATACACAGTAGTCTAGTATTTCGTTTTGTGTGAAACCGCTTGCTGAACTACACTTCTTGTCTCGCGCAAGGTACGTCATCAACGGCCGTTAGCTTGGCTTGTTAGCTAGCTAGCCAAACATAAAACAAGCTAGCTAGCTAGCTAGTCGACAAAATATTATACTTTATTTCTCCAAATGTTTAGACATTGAAATCAAATGTAGTTTTTGAATCTTATTATTATTATTATCATTATTATTATTATTATTATTATTATTATTATTATTATTATTATTATTATTATTAGCAGAAGTAGTAGTAGTAGTAGTAGTAGTAGTAGTAGTATATTACCATTGTACACATTCAGCTACTTTCTGGATTCAAATTACATGATATATTGCGGGGAAACACTTATAATGTTAAAATTGATGTAACAATATAATTTCTGTTTTTTTGAACATGAGTAATTAATTGTGAACCTTATGATTCTATATGGCAAACTTCTGGTCTGCAGGGTTACAGCAGGGGGTCCCGAAATTATTTTATCCAATCTTTTTTTTCTTCCAGATATTAACATATGTACAAAAATGCACATTAACATCAATACAATCTAATACAACAAAACAAATATGTTCTATAAATATATTAATCTATCAAATGTATGAAAAATATATGAATGGTTTAGCATTGTATACATATATCATAAAGGTACTTTATACACGGCACTATATGCTGCAGTACACATTATTATTGGCCCCATTTAATCAGTAATCCATCAGCCAAGGGCTCCTGAGAAACGTTGAAGACCTCCGTGATAGTCCCGTTACACTGTGAACGTCCTGCTGAAGTAGATGAATCTGACTTGTTTTGTAATTTCATCCCAGGCCTCTGAGCTGCTGAGAGACATGACCCTGGGCGCCAACATGAGGGTGCACCTGGTCCGCATGATCATCCTGTCGGAGCCAGAAGTAAGAGTTGTATCGTCGAATCAAGCTCATAAAACAGCGTGTTAATACAGTGTGTTAGCCTGCTAATTAATCCAGAGTTTCTTGATCATCACTACTCTTCCAGCCAGAGATCCAGCTGTCGGCCAACATCACCTCCACCCTCAGAAGCGTGTGTGACTGGGGCCGAAGGATCAACCCGGCCAACGACACGGACCCGCTGCACGCCGACCTTCTCTTATACATCACGCGGTAAATGGGTGTTTTTATCCCTAATGTTTCCTAAAGAGTGAACAAACACACTTTTATTTTACTTCTGCCGTCGACCATCACAAACAGGTACGACCTGGCGTTGCCCGATGGGAACAAGCAGGTGAGGGGCGTGGCCCAGCTGGGCGGGGCTTGTTCCAGCGAGTGGAGCTGCGTGATCACGGAGGACACGGGCTTCGACCTGGGCATCACCATCACTCACGAGATCGGCCACAGGTAAATGGTATTAGGAAACTACAGACCCATAAAAAGATTTTAACACAGCTAAGTAGAAAGAATATAACTAATCGCTTTACATTTACAGTTTACAAGTTAATAGACATTTCTGTAAATGTGCCAACGTGGGTAATTATTATAATAATTATATATAATAATTATTAAGTATAGCCCGGGGGCTGTTTAAATATCACCACCAACTTTGATCCACAATGATACACAGATCTCAATAAATCCCTCACATTTGACATTTCATTTACTTTTTCAATCAAGTCTTGGAATCAACCACGACGGCGTAGGGAACACCTGCAGCCGGAGCGGCTTCATGATGGCGTCCGACGGCGGCTACAACAGCGTGGACCTGACCTGGTCGCCCTGCAGCCGGCAGCAGCTGCTCACATTCTTCAGGTGGGCCGACCCGTCCGGAGCAGCTGCAGCTGTTCACGGGAAAGAATCCTCTCATTTATCACGCAGACCTGCTGAAAAGGGCCTTTTCATCTAGAAGTCACAATATAATGTTTATTCCTTATTCCAAGTAATATTTGGCTTGGATTAAAACATATTAAGTAAAGGAGTTCTCATTGTGATATAAGTGTAAATCTAAATGTTCCCAGTGAAGGGAAAGCTGAGTGTGTGAAGGACCTGCCTGCACTGGGGGGCTCCCTACAAGACTGGAAACCTGGTCTGTACTACGGAGTCGATGACCAGTGCCGTATAGCTTTCGGCAGCACTGCGAGAGCCTGCACCTTCACCAACCCTGACCTGGTACGTCCCCTTGTAATAGCAGCTTGATACCACCAGGTGGAACCTCACATCAAAAAATGCACCTCATTTTTTAGTTGCATTATTGGTCCCCTTGTTTTCCCCCATCAGCCAGCTTGTCGTGTCCTGTCCTGTCACGTTAACCCCGATAACAACGTCTCCTGTAAGCGTCTCCTGGTCCCCCTGCTGGACGGGACGGAGTGTGCACCTCATCAGGTAACCACACCGAGGCATTTTGGTGCAATCACTCCCCCATTAAAGGCATGTTTGTTCATGTTCTGTTATTTCCCCCCCCAGTGGTGTCTGAAGGGGCGCTGCGTGTCCTCGAATGAGCTGGGCTCCTCCGTCGTGGTCCACGGGTCCTGGTCCAACTGGTCCGAGTTCTCACCCTGCTCACGGACGTGCGGCGGGGGGGTCACTCACCGCACACGGAAATGCAACAACCCGAGGTAACGAGTGTGATTGCATTTTCCATATGTCATGTTGGATGAACTATGTTGTTATTACACATGATGTTTCTGTGCATCCTGGGAGACGGACCCGTCCTCCTTCAGGTTTCTCCTTGTTTTTCTCCCTTCTGTTTGACTTGCTGTAAGTGTGTCTGATTTTTGCAGACCTGCTTTCGGGGGGCGTGATTGTGAACGATCGGCTATCCAGGCTGAACTTTGTCACCAGCAAGTAAGTGGTGACTGTTTACATTGTGCCTCCATACAGTAGGTCAACGTTCAACTCAGAGGGTCGCCGTCCCACGTTTTTCACAATATTTTTGTAGTCTGTGTGCTCCAATCAGAGGCCTTTTTAAAAAACACAAGTACTGACGGGACAGCCTGCAGGAATAGAGGTCACAAAGTTGCAAAGTGGGCCCTGAACTACAAATATGGTGTCATGGTAATCCATGAAAGTAGACAACTCTTATTTGGTTTCATCGGTTCTGTGAAGAAGAACTGAAAAATCCTACCGGATGAGATTTCACAGAACCGAAGAACCCAAATAAGAGACAGAGAAACCTAAAGCGAGTCCAGTGTCCTCCGACAAAGATTTGGATTTCCTTTCCGTGTCGCTGCAGCCATGCGAGCGCACCCAGCTGGACTTCATGGCGGAGCAGTGTTCCCAAACAGACCTGCAGCCTCTCTACCTGCGACCGAACACCGCCTCCTTCTACACCTGGACCCCCGCCACAGGCTTCACACAAGGTGGGGCCGAGACACTCATTTCTTCTACATGCAAATGGATAATATATCGTTATCTCTTTAACGTTTTTGTTCTCGTCGTGACCAGGGGACGAGCAGTGCAGATACACCTGCCAGTCAAAAGGAGAAAACTTCATTGTGAGTCGCGGCTCCCAGTTTGCTGACGGGACTCGCTGCCAGGCGGAGAGCCCGCCTCCCTTCGGCTCCACGGCCGCTTGTCTGAGAGGGAAATGCCAGGTAGAGGAGGACTTGAGCAGACGTCACTTCACTCCTTACAGTCAGTCTAACAGCTTACTTTTTTGTTTGTCGCCGATCAGCTGTTTGGCTGCGATGGTGTGCTGCATTCTGGGAAAGTGAGGGATGTGTGCGGGCTGTGTGGCGGAGACGGATCCTCCTGCAGCTTGACCTCTGACTCCTACGCTGCCGGTCAGGCTAAAGGTAACAAACAACTACTGGACACATCCAGTGCCTTTTACAGTTTTAGATTTAATTAACGGATCAATTAAGAGAAAATTCCAAGCCAAAGCTGAAGTGCCTTAAACGTGCATTCTCTCTGCTGGCCATCAGGGGGCGACGCCTCTCCCCGTCTCTGGTTGCAGCCTGTATTATCAGGTGTAATTCAATGTTTTCTGTTTCAGAGTACACCACCTTCCTGTCTCTGCCGGCGAACGCCACGCAGGTTCACGTGGTCAACAGGGCGCCTCTGTTCACCCACATGGGTGAGAGCGTGCACGCCATAAAGACGTTCCTACTGCGGCTTTAACAGGAAGTAACTAATCCCGGCATTTGCGTCCGCAGCCGTGATGGTCGGGGATCGGTACGTGGTGTCCGGGACGGGCAGCATGGCCCTGAACACGACACACCCCTCCCCGCTGGACGACGACCACCTGGAGTACCGCCTCCACCTGACCTCCGACCTGCTGCCTGAGACGGAGGAGCTGCTGCTGCCAGGACCGCTGTCGGAAGACGTAAACATACAGGTCAACGAGGGTTTCCATCTTCTGTATGGTGACGTGTTTCTGAGTGTTTGTCTCCAGCTCTCTGTGGTTAAACGTTACAGACTGATTGATGGATGTCACCAAACTATTGGGTGATTGGTCGGTACGAGATGTAAGAATGCGTCATATTCTTTTTTCCAGGAAGAAAAAAATTTGGATTTTGATAAACAAATGCAAAGAAGTACATTTTTTAAATATGTTTTCAGGATATCTTGTTAGGCACAACGTGTGATCTAAAATATTTGTTTGTTAAAGAGCACAAAAATACTGAACACAGATTATTGAAAGTATATCCAATATCTATCACAGTAATACACATTTATGAAAGAAAAATGTTAGAATACATTACATCAGACACTTATTTTCTTTTGCATATTTTGTAGAACAGGTGAACAAACACGTGAAAGAAAAAGCTTGATTTTCAGAACAAAAATACTTAAGAAATTCAACTAACTGTGTAACATATGACCATTCCTCTTTGCAGGTTTATCGCAAATATGGAAAAGAATACGGAGAGAAAACCAATCCAAACATTACCTACCAGTTCTACGCAGCAACCAGCAGCAGCGACCTGACAGAAGTGACCCCTAAAGGGAAGTGGTCGGTCCACACAGCAGCCTGCTCCGTCTCCTGTGGATCAGGTGAGTGACTCACAGCAACATTCAAAACCAGGAGAATATAATGCATTTGATGGGGGATGTGATTGTAGATTCTAGTCTCAGCTCTCTTTGTTTTAGGCGTTTATATGATAATGTGCAGGAAAGAGCTTTAATCTCATACTTAGTGTCTATTATCAGGACGTTGTATGTGACCGCACACGTTTTCAGTGTCAAATCCCACCAAATGTCAACTGAACCGAGGCAATATTATTAGTATGGGTTTGAAAAATTACCTAAAATCACCACTAATTGAATTGAATGTGTTGATAAAGTATTTTCCCTTCCTTTTCCAGGCGTACAGAAGCATCTTTACGTCTGTGTTGATGAAGAGACCAACAACCATCTGGAGGAACACAACTGTGAAACACCTCCTCCACCCGCACCACAGCTCACTACCTGTCAGCTGTCACCCTGCCCCCCCAGGTCAGCATCACACACACACACACACACACACACACACACACACACACACACACACACACACACGCACACACGCACACACGCACACACACACACTCATACTTTACTGTTTTACAGCTGGGACACGGGGGCGTTCGGGCCCTGTAGTGCCTCGTGTGGTGGAGGAGAGAGAGTGCGCCCTGTGAGATGCGTTCAAAGACTCGGAGCCGACGTGGTAAAGGTTCCAGACTCCGAGTGCCCGTCTGACACGGCTCCAAACGCTGTTGAAACATGTAACCTGCAAAGCTGTCCCGCCAGGTATGAACCCTATCCATCTACACTGTGCTGTTGTAAGTAAGGAGAATGATTCCAGGTGTTTGACTGGAAAGCGTGTGTTTTAAAGGTGGCGTGTGTCAGATCCGGGCGAGTGTTCGGCAGTGTGCGGTCCAGGAGAAGCCAAGCGCGTCGTGTCGTGCGTCCGGACAGAAGACGGTCGAGACGTTGAGGTGGATCGAAGCGCTTGCTCTCCTCAGGACGAACCGTCCGACTCGCTGGCCTGCGTGGTCGACGTCTGTCCAATCGGCTGGGAATCTCAGGGAGAGGTAAAGTAGAAGACGAGGAGTCTCACTCTCATTTGAAAAGTGTGTCTAAACGTTCTTCCCTCTTGACCCCCGAGTTCAGTTGGTGTTCAAGTCCGGCGTGTCGCCGCGGTCCAGGCAGGCCCCCGTGTACGTCTGGAGTCCCGTCATCAGCCGGTGCTCCAAGACCTGCGGCAACGGTGAGTTTCAAAAAGCACCACAAACTCACCAGAGTCACTCAGACAGGATCAGTGAAAGCCTGCTTCTCTTTAGGGACCCTGCAGGTGTGGTTCTCCTGTGTGGACCACCAGACCAGACTCGGGGTGACGGACCTCCACTGTGACGCTTCCACCAAACCCCCTCCTCAGTCCGAGACCTGCAACCCGTCTCCCTGCCCCCCCATGTGAGACACACACATGTAATATAATGCAGTAAATCTCATTTAGGTTACAGGAAGAAGTGATTTTCAAAATAAGGGTTCATATTCTTTCTAACAACCAGGTGGCGCTCTAAGCAAGGAGTGTGCAGTGTAACGTGTGGAGGAGGGGTGGCCAACAGGGTGCTGTACTGTGCCAGAGAACGAGGAGGGGAGGAGGAGGAGGAGGTGGAGGAGGTGGTGGACGACTCGGAGTGCAGCAGCTTCCCCAAACCCACCGCCGTGGTTTCCTGTAACCTGCAGAGCTGCCCGGCGAGGTGAGTCACACGTCTGACGTCTCCTTTTCACCTGCGACAAAAACGCAAAAATGATTTAAACGGCGTGTTCCAGGTGGAAGGTGTTCAGCACGGCGCCCTGCTCGGCCTCCTGTGATCTGGGCGTAGCTCAGAGGGTCGTGTCCTGCGTCCAGTTCGTCCACGGCAAGGAGAGCGCCGTATCGGAGGAACGCTGCGGCGCCGCCGTGAGGCCGGCCACCACGGTGCCGTGCCTGGTGCAGGTCTGCACCTTCAGGTGGGAGGTGAAGCCATGGAGCCAGGTACTTTTTTTTCTATCAGAAGATGATGAAAGTCTACCTCAAGCTCTGTGGAAACATTTTCATTATATTGATATTTTACACAGATTATGATTGATTATCGTCCGATTCATCAACATTTACAATAATCCCTAGTTGCCTTCCATTAGAGACAAAGTGTTTCTCATTATCCTCGTGTCTCTCGAGTCCCATTTTAAAGGGACGATGCCAGAATTTTCAAATCAGTCTGCATTAATGATGCAGCCCCAAATATTTTAATATTATCTGGAAATAATTCACAAACATTGCAGCCTGGAATTAGAGAATCTGCACATAAGCATTCAAAAAGACCGTACTAACCTCTTCTCCCCGAGGACCTGCGACCCCCACTATTAACCCCGTCATGTCCCGCCCCTCCAGTGTTCGGTGCCCTGTGGGTACGGGATCCAGTCCAGGACCGTGTCCTGCTTGGGCCCCTCCAAGCCGGAGCCCCTCAGCCCTCTGTTCTGCATGCACATGCCCAAACCCATCACCATCCAGGGCTGCTTCACGGCCGGCTGCGGAGACGCCACGCCCACCTCCGACGTCGCCGCCACGCCAAGCCCAACAGAGACCGCCACCATCCCCTCCACCACGGCCCCCCCAACACCTGGACCCAGTCAGTACACATGCCGCCCTCTGCTGCAGCGTGCAGGTGCATCATGACATCATCACAGTGTCTGCTTTCCACCAGGTGTGTGTGGAACGCTGCTGCTGGAGGAATCCGGCACGGTGGACCTGAGAGAGGCGACCGGGCGCTGCATGGTCTCCATAGGCCGGCCCCTCGATGAGGTCATCCGGATCCAAGTGAAATCTGGCTCTTTGAACTGCAGCAGAAGTAGGTTTCTTATCAAACACAGAGGATATTTCCCATGTCGTGCCTACTCAGATAAGCTGCCGTCTCTGTTCCCACAGAGGAGTACGTGGCGTTCTTCGACCGCCTGGCGCTGGTGAGGAAGTGCGAGCAGGTGGCGGGCAGCGGCCTGACGACCAGGACCAACGTGCTGCTGGTGCGTCAGAACCTGCTGGCCTCCGGGAACGGAGTGGTGTTCACCTACAACTCTCAGAAGAACACCAAGAAGAGCCACCATCAGGGTGAGACGGCTTCACTTGCTTACTGTGGAAAGGTTGTGCCTTTTAAGTTAATTTAAACTCCAATGCTGTAACATAAAAGGTTCAAAAGTGAAAGTGAAGAGGTGGACGCAATATTATAGTCCAATACAGTCAAGCTGAACATATTTTAATAATAATATAATACAGCTATCACGCCGTCTCCTCTGTGCTTTAGCTCTCATACAGACAAAGAGTATAGCAGGGATTTACACCATATTTTAAAAACATCATTAAAAATGCATAAACTAGGGGACGATATGAGATTTGATACTCAATAAGTTGATTGTTGTGAATTATCGTTATCAGGGTTAATCGTGAATATCATCATGGGAGAAAAATACAGGATACAAGAATAAATGTTATCATTTATTTACACATGGAGACTTTATGATTTATGATAATCTTATTTAAGATTATTTGATTGCCTCACTAAAAAAGATCTGCGTCATATCTGGGACACAATAAAAATACGTGCTTCTTCACAAATTGTGATTCCAGCATGTTTTAAAGCCATTTTTCAAGAGTTTTGTATCGTGAAATTTCATCCCTTGCTTATCATAGATGATGAAACAAGTAAGCTAAGACGTTTAGACACCTAGCATTATTTTATTTAACTTACTTTAGACGTTAAATTGGGTACTTTGTGTTGAATTTTGGCCTTTTAGCACATTAACCTGTCTGAAAAACGAGCCTTTTCAGTGGATGGACAGACAATTAATCCACTTTATTAATCCCTTCACACAGATTGCGACATCCAGCTGTTTTCCCCGACCGGCGTCTTCGAGAACCCGACCACGTCCAGCCGGAACCACACCTGCCGAGTCCTCATCAACGCCCCTCCCTCGGTGAAGATCAGGATCCAGGCGCTCCACGTGGGATTAGTATTCAACGCCACCAACTCACAGTCCACATACATCATGGTGCCGCCTTTTCCTTAAAGCTTCTTCTGGTTTCAGTGCTGTCATGTTCTGGTGAAGTAACGCCTGCTTTCCCGGTCCAGATCCGGGACATGGACGTCCTGAAGACCAACGTGTTCAAAGGCCGGCAGCCGTTCCAGTGGCAGTCCTCCGGGAACATGGCCGAGGTGGAGTTCCATGGAGACTACCTGCGTTCCCGAGGGAGCTTCAGGGCCCGATACGCCTTCATGCGCCTTTGATGAGTCAATATTTACCATTTTTAACAGGAGGTTTGGGATTTACATTTTAACTTCCAGTAGAAAGACTTCTTTTTGTTTGTTTTGTGGCGATGATTTAAACATGAAATTAATAATAATAATAAACAAACCAAAAAAAAAACACTTGAGTCAAGTGAGGACAGTGTTATTCTGAAAACTAGTATAAATAAAGAAATAAAAGTATCACACTTCTACAATCATTTAAAGGAAATCACCATCATAAATATGTTGCTTCTCATGTTTCCCACAAGCCTTTACCAGGCTTCCTCTCAGCTGTGGTTTAAAGTGTGTCTATGTGGGCGTGGCGTTCTGCCAGCGACCCGGTTCACGTCCAGACCCCCATACGGGACCCAACCAGCCCCCCCGTGCGTGAGGGATCACTGCTCGGCTGTGTCTTCCAGCAGAGCCCTCATGTCCAACAGCGCGTCCTCCACGGCCCGGGCGAACCTGGCGGCGTTGGTCTCGTCGCAGCTGTTGAAGGCCGTGATGGCGATGTTGATGTGGCCCTCCATGGGGTTGTAGCACACGCCGTAGCCGTCCGGCACCATCGGACCGAAGCACATCACGCAGTCCGTCTTGGATCCGACCTGGACGACGGGGGAGAGCGGGGGAGGTGAGGGCGAGCCGACAACCAATGACCTGCTCGGCGTTGTGACTCTTACCTGGCTGGTGGAGAGGTTAAAATGCTGAGCCACGGCGAAAGACGTATCCATGAATATCTCCGGCATGGAGGTCAGATCCTCGATGCTCAGCATCTTCAGCCCGAGGAGGTGTCTGTCCACGGCCTGACCGTGGATCGCCTTAAAGACCCAGAAAAAAACAGATTAAAAGATTATCTCACACACACACACACACACACACACACAGTAGAAACATAGTTCACACTCAGCAATAAAAGTCTAATTTTGTTTCCCTTCACTTAAAAAGTATATACTAAAAACTAAAAGGTATAAAACTTGGCTCATCTAAATGAACTCACGTTGTACGTGTTCTCCTTGTGCGTCTGAACGGCGCTCTGCAGCAGCGTCTTCCTCTCTGCGTTCTGTCGACAGGATTTTACCGCTCAGTTCACTCAGCTCATGTTATGACGTTCACGGTGAAGCCCCGCCCCTTTTTTTTACCTGTCTGGCCGGGTCTTGCATCGCCTGGACGAACCTGAACGAGTCTGACGTCGTCGCCCGGATGGCGTCCGTTCTTCCGTATATGAACATCCGTAGCGAGGCGCTCTCGTATGCGGAGCAGCAGACGCCGTACATCCTGGATCCAGATACGGGATATACTTAAGCCAGACCATCCCAGTCTGGTCCTGACCCCCTTTAAAATGACCATCCCAGTCTAGTTCTAACCCCTTTAAAAAAGGACCATCCCAGTCTAGTTCTGACCCCTTTAAAAAGACGATCCCAGTCTAGTCCTGACCCCCTTTAAAGGACCATCCCAGTCTAGTCCTGACCCCCTTTAAAGGACCATCCCAGTCTAGTTCTGACCCCCTATAAAGGACCATCCCAGTCTAGTTCTGACCCCCTTTAAAGGACCATCCCAGTCCAGTCCTGACCCCCTTTAAAGGACCATCCCAGTCCAGTCCTAACCCCCTTTAAAAGGACCATCCCAGTCCAGTCCTGACCCCCTTTAAAAGGACCATCCCAGTCCAGTCCTGAACCCCTTTAAAAGGACCATCCCAGTCCAGTCCTGACCCCTTTAAAGGCGTCTCACCTGAAGTAGGCGAGCTGGAGAGCCATTTGAACGAAGGCGTCCGGACTCAGCTTGTGTTGTTTTGGGACGTTTTTACCAAAATGAGAAAACATCAGCACCTTGACATCCAAGTCGTGAACCATCCTGATGCAACGAGGAAAAGAGGAGGTCAAACCAAAATGTTCTGCTTCCAAACGGTCAGTAATATTAATGAGAACCCGGCATACATGTTCATGTTCTGTTTGGCGTTCTCGATGTCTCTCTTGACCTCGGGTGTGATGTTGAAGCGTAGTTTCTGAGGCATGGGGAGGGGCACCATGGGGGAGCGGACCACCTCCGTCCTCTGCCTGTGGAGGAAACACGACCACGGGTTCATTTGAATGTACATGAATACGCTCATTAAACAATGTAGAGACACTGACATGCATTTGACCACGAAGTCCACGAGGTACACGATGGGTGGACCCTCGGCGGGCGCGTGTTCGTACACGAGTCCACACGTACCGTCTTCACCGACTATGAACTGCAGAACACAAGTACACCCAAAAACACTGTTTTAATTACGTGTACATTTTCCATGTTCATTTCTTATTCTATATTTTATTTTCTTACATTGCGACCCTTAACATTTTACCACAATGTACATTTTTGCATTTCACTGAAAGGTTGATCTATAATGTTGATTCAACTTAATTGAATTACTTTAATTTAAAATATTTGACATAAACAATGTGTTCATTGAGAGTATGATACAGTTCTCACAGCAACGTACAGGTGAATTCCACCCTAAATACGCTGCATATTTATCTCTAATTTACTAAATAAATACACTTTGGATATATTTCAGTACATTTTCACTGAAATAGAGAAACGTTCTTTGTGCATTGAAATTCTCCGCTGTTGAAAACTGGCCTGCAGCGTCTTGTCGAACCAGCGGTTGCCGCTGTTCCAGCGAGCTCCTCCCCCGTGCAGCATCTGGGCCGCCACCCGGCTCTGGTACAGCTCGTCTGACACCCGCGGCATCGGAGCATCCAGGCAAACCGTGAAGATGCTTTTCTGGATGGCGCGGACCGACTCCTTATTGGTTCTGTCTGAGGACGAATATCACACCGGTTTATCTCTGAATGCTTTCTAAATAAGAGAAGAAACGGCTCACCTTTAATCAGATTGTTGTAGGCCTTCCCCCAGGTGTTGCGGTGCTGTGACGTGAGGATGCCGATCGGCTCCTTGTTGGTCTGCAGAGACGAGTTCCAGATCTTCTCCAGCTGCATGTAGATCTGGTCCACGGTCAGCGGCGTGCCGTCGCTGTGGTACACGTCCAGGACGAAGAACTGTTGGGGGGGAAGACCGGGAGAGGTTAACATTTTGGCCATCACCATCTTGGATTTTTGCAACCAGTGAAGGAAGTGACCGTATTTGGCCTGTGGAGGAGCGACGGGTGGATCTGATGAACACAAGCAGCACCCTTATTGGATCTGGATCCATGTGGATTCTGGTTTGAAGCTGCTATCAATGTTAGCTGGAAAGTTGACTTTGAATCATAGAAGCTAAGTGTTAAAGTCATCTTAGTAGCTAACATTAGCGTGGTATAGACCTGTCAATCAGCAGGTAAGCCCCGCCCCCCAAAGCATCCCCTGCTTTCTGGTCTGGTGGACTCTAAATGGACCATAATGTACTAAATGAACATCATGCTGGATTGAAGAAGACTTGAAACTAGAGATTGAGACCATAAACTCATGTTTACAATGTTTACTGAGATAATACATCAAGAGAGAAGTAGGACCATTTTCTCATAGACTTCTATACAACCAGAGAGGAGTCGCCCCCTGGTGGCCAGCAGAGAGAAGTAGGACCATTTTCTCATAGACTTCTATACAACCAGAGAGGAGTCGCCCCCTGGTGGCCAGCAGAGAGAAGTAGGACCATTTTCTCATAGACTTCTATACAACCAGAGAGGAGTCACCCCCTGGTGGCCAGCAGAGAGAAGTAGGACCATTTTCTCATAGACTTCTATACAACCAGAGAGGAGTCGCCCCCTGGTGGCCAGCAGAGAGAAGTAGGACCATTTTCTCATAGACTTCTACACAACCAGAGAGGAGTCGCCCCCTGGTGGCCAGAGAAGCCCGGCGGTGCCATCTAGCGTACCTGGAAGTTGTGGACCACGGTGATGTGGGTGAGGGGGGTCTTCCCGAGGGTGTGGTTGACGACGGTGTCCCTCTTTGGACCCGGGATGCGACAGGAGGACAGGATCTGGTAGTACTGGTCCATGCACAGCGGCTTCCCACTCAGGTACTCTACAGGCAGCGTGTCACTACGACCCAGCAGCACACATTATACACACAGAGTGACGATGACGTTTCTGTTATAGTTTCATATTTGGGCTTTGAGGAAAAACTCACGTGTCGATCATTTTTTTAAACTCCAAAACGCCGGCAATCAGCTTGGCACTAAACCTGCACAGGAGACATCACTGTGTCAGACAAGCATCATTCTTCATTGAGCTATCAGGAGCTCTGAATGAAGACATGTGACCCATCAGGGTCGCCGGCTGTGAGTCTACCGGACCCGGACCACCTAAACCCGGGGGGGTCACGGCGGTCAGAAACAGCTGAGCGATGCCACGAGCGGCTAAAAGCGGCTTTAAATAGCCGAGGCGTTAAAGGGGAAGCCTCCGCAAAGGTCGCCTGGAAACTCCAGTTTCACATCAGCTTGTTTATGTTGCACTTCAACACGATGTTAATCACTTTGAGAAGAACTTTGTTAACTTGCCGTTAATGAGACAATTAAAGGTTATAACTGAGACTATGGGATTCTGGAGACATTTACAGCAGAATGTTAGAAGTTCTGATGCTTCTTTTTTGTGGTTCTAGAGGTTTTGTTTGTTCTGGTTCCTCACCTCATCTGTCCTTGCCGGTCGCGGAAGTGCATGCGTGGCAGGACGACCCCGGGGCTGGTGTAGACCGCCACCGGCATACGGCAGTCCAGGTAGGACGACTGCATCCACCACTCTGACAGCTGCAGGGAACAGGGAACAGGAAACAGGACGTGATTCTATAGACGTCTCCTTGGTGTTTATTAGACAATATGAAAATATATATACACGCGATAATAATATATATTATATATAACATGAGATTATGCCGATAATCATCAAAATGTGCTTCAAACTCTTAAAATGCCACTTTAACTTTCTGCTATTACTTCACTATTTGTTTAGGAACACATATTTATCAGGGATCGACCGATGTTTCTCTTTCACGGATTAATATTAATCTAGGAGACCGATAACCGATATTTGAAACAGAAAAAGTGCAGGGAGCTATCAGCAGCATTATTATATTATAATTGAACATATTATTATTATATAAGAACAAACAAACAAATACAACAGTTCCCTGAGGTAAAAATAAATAAAATAAAGAGCAGAGTAGTGCTTTTTAAAATGAAATTATTTTATCGTCAAATCGGCTTAAAAATTACTGATAAACATAAAAACGCTGAATATCGGCACTGATAATATATAGTATATATTTATCTATCTATCTATATATATATATACACACATCCTTTTTAGTAAAAAAAACAATAAAATAATCTTGATTAAGATGATCATAAATCAAGAGGGTTTTGCTGCATAAATAAAGGAAAAATAAATATTTAAATGTATCATTTGTCTCCCATGACAGAACTAGAAACCTTTTTCAAGTAACAAAATGTATGACGATGTTGGAATTTCACCACGATGAACTTATTGTGTTTTATATCGTCATTGTGATAAAACCGTGTATCGTCCCTTCTACATATCTCTATATATATACATTTCTAATACACCAAAGTCACCGACCCAGTTGTCCGTCTTGCGTGCCCGCCGGTCGAGGCCCTTCTGCAGCCGTTCCCCGACGCCGCCCCTGAGGAACTCCTTCACCAGCTGCCGGGTGTGCTCCAGCTCCTCCTCGCTGACGATGGGCTCCAGAGCAGCCAGGTATCGCTCACACGTCTGCGTCAAGGGCGGCACGGGCAGCTTGGGCAAACCCTCCTGGTGCATCAGGGACCTCTCTGGGATCTGGGTCACCGGTCTGACCAGACGGCATGGCTTCACCAGGCCGGGCCGCAGCTGGAAGACACCGGGAAGCCCAGACTCTGCCCTTAAATATAACTCCAAGAAAGAGTCACAGCTGCTGTTCGGGGGAATATGTTTGACTTCCTGCCTTGTTATAAAACCAAATCCCACAAGTTAAATTAAGTGGATTAAGGAGCTGCCTCGCAAATCCAGGTGTCAACATGCACTAAAAATATTAAGTCGACTTAATGGGTTTGAGTTAGATGGATTTCGAGCCGTGAGCAACATTTCTGATCTTTGTCCAAAGGCGTGCACTTTGACGGCGGAGTGTTTTTTTAAACTGTGAGAAAAGTGACACCAAAACAACCGAGGCGAGCAGTCGAACCATTTGTTTGGCCCCGGCGGCGTCGGCTCTGCCAAGCTTATTAATAGAAGGTAGACACAGCTGAACCTTTGACATGAGAGCTAAAACTATCACACAATAACGCAGGATGTGCAGGCCTGTGTGTACCCTCCTGCTCACTGGCAGTTACCAACATTATGTTTTTATTAGATTTACTAATGACAATAGTAATAATAATACAATTCTGAAATCCTATCACAGTAAAACATTTAATTTTTAAAAATAAATTAAATAAATATATCCAGAAGCTGTGACATAAATAAGTCACATTGATGGGCATCATTAAAAAAAAATCCGAGGCCTCTGGGCAATACAATTAAGAACTTCCGGTTTTACGCTTTTCAAAATAAAACCCGCTATGACGACGGTGAGTTGTTGTGTTTTTTAGCTATTCCTGCCATGACAGTGAATATAGAGAGACGGGGGAGAACACGCTTCGCGAATTAAACTATTAAAGTGTTTGCTGCGATGTCGCCACGCGCAGCAACTTAACGTAACGTTACGCTAGCGGCTAAGCTAGGCTAACGATATTCATAATGTCGCAGCTCGCTAAATCACACACAAACAGCGGAGCCGACGTCATCAGTGATTAGTGTAAAGTGGTAAATTACGTTATTTAACACCTCATATCGTCATATTGTTGCCCCGTTGCCCCACCCCCCCTCCCAAAAACACACTTTAAATACACGCTAAAGAAAACGGAAGACTCACCGCGACCTTCACCAAAACGGCCAGCATGTTGTCAAACGCACGCCTTCAAGTGTGTTGTGTGTCCGTGTGTGTGTGTGTCCGTGTGTGTGTGTGTGTGTGTGTGCGTGTGTGTGTGTACGGGAAGCCCTCCGGCGGTGCATGTCTCAAGGACGAGCTCGCCGTGTCTCCCTGTCAGCTGTCCGCGCCCCCGTTGGACCCACAACCCTGCCCTCCTTAAACCCCCCTCTTTTTGAGTGGAGTCTGGTACGTGCGCGAATCCGACGATTTAATCATCGGATTTATTTTATTTACAGCCCCAAATAGAGCCATAACTATTGTTAATAAACGATATATTTATTTTTAATAATGGCATATATTAAAGACAGATATGTGATATTCTACAATACTGATAGAACAAAAAGTACAAGGTCACTTAACCCCATAGGTGTATATTTAATCAGAAACCCATTTGTACACTAACAAGTCCCATTTTGAAGCCGATGAGTTTTTTTTTATAAAGGTGTTTTTTATTGAATAATAAAAGCAGGCCCTGGGAATAAATCATTTATTTATAGGGAGATATTCTGCCTTGATGCTGCACGGAGCCTCACTGGCCACATGATGGCGCTCTTCCAACATCTATCCAGCGAGAAACGAGCGTCTCAACTCATTTCTTCAAGAAATCAGCTCCAAGACTCCAGCACCCCAAAATAAGCAGCACAAATAAAGGTTTAAATAAAAAGGTTTAATGCATGTGCGCTGTGTGAATGGTATCACCGGTCAGGAGACATGTTAATGTGCTTCTTATGTAAATCACATTTCAATCAACATTTCTTTTTTCTTCCCTTCCCAATAACAGAGGACAGAGATGATTGCATTCGTGTCATGTTTTATTTTGAAAGCAATAAAATAAAATAAAAAAACGATACAAAGAAAAAGAAAAAACAATCATACAAATCAAAACGCTTCGATGGCTCTGGTCCAGCCGCTGCCCGTCAGCAGTGTGTGTTTCAAACAAATTGTCTGAGCGGCGAGTATTTGCTCAAGGTCCGTCTGCTGCCAACTCACAAAGTCGGATAGTCCGCCTGAACCCAGCACCGAGATCAGGTTGGAGATGTTGGAGCTGTCCAACTGCTCCGAGTCCGCCTGGAGGTCCTCCTCGGTCCGCATCCTCTTGCAGGGCGCCGGGTCGAAGTCCGGCAGGTAAAACTCCGGATCAACAATGTGATAACTTGTGTCCATCCGCCGCTTCCTCGCGCAGCACTGCGCGCCCTGCGGCTGTTTTGGCTGCGCGCAACAGTCCGAGTGGAAGTATCCGTTGGTGACGGTGGTCACCACATGCGTGTCCAAGTCCAGCACGGTCTTCTGGTGGGCTTGCGCGTTCGGGACCGGTAACTCCCATGGGGAGGATTTGTCCGCGCAACTCCAACAGGCTTCCGGCACCATGAGGTCCGAGTCGCCGGGCGAGAGCATCGCGCAGGCGGACGCGTCTTGGTGCGCGTCCGCCGCCTCCTCCTCCGCTGCGGGCTGGCCGCCGCCGCCGCCTCCTCCGCCGGGCTGGTGCGCTCCGCAGTGCCAGGTGTCCGACTCGACCCCCCCGGTAAAGTTGCAGTAGAAGTCATCGGACAACTCCGTTAAGCTCCCGGGCAATTCGAAGTAGTCTTGCCGGTCCCGGACGGCGGCCGCGTCCTCGTACTGGTGCGTCCTCGGCGTCTGCGACAAGTTCTTGCTCACGTAGAACTGCCTGGCGTTCCTCAGCACGTACGTTACCAGCAAGTTCTTGTGGAGCTTGATGCCTCCTCGCTGCGTCCTGGAGCTCTGGATTTTCCTCAGAGAAATGGAGATCAGATTCTGTGCGTCAAATGCGCACTCCATCCTCTCCCCGCGGGCCAGCCCGGTCCAGCCCGGTCCAGTCGGCCCCCTCTCTCAGTCCCTCGAACCGGCGGCTTCCTCGCTGGAGGAAACGCGGACGTCTTCAGCTGAGATTCCTCCTGGATTCGTGTAGACTGTGTCCATGGCGCTCCATGTCTTCCCAGTAAGGGCATGGATTTGCAACTCTCATCTTTCCTGGCCACGCCCCCCTCGCGGAGACGTCGTCCAATGGGAGGGAGGCGGCGCTTCTGTTATACGCAAACATCACCACGAGCTCAGTCGGCGTGCACGCGGAGGAGCACGCTGCATCCCACCGGACGCTCTTTAAAGCCCCGGTGCAACAATCATCACAATCCGTGCACGAGCAGAACACAGTAGAACACAGTAGAACACAGTAGAACACAGTAGAATAGAGTAGAACCGGGAGAGAGAGGGGGGGGGGGGAGAGACAGAGAGAGGGAGAGAGAGGGAGAGGGAGAGAGAGAGAGAGAGAGAGAGAGAGAGAGAGAGAGAGAGAATAGAGTATAATAAGGTTAGTAATCACAGTAGAATATCATAGAAAGTAACGGAGTAGAGTTAGTAATCAGAGAAGAAAAGAGCACAGTAGAATAGAATAGAGTAGAGTAGAACCGAGAGAGAGAGAGAGAGAGAGAGAGAGAGAGAGAGAGAGAGAGGGAGAGAGAGAGAATAGAGTATAATAAGGTTAGTAATCACAGTAGAATATCATAGAAAGTAACAGAGTAGAGTTAGTAATCAGAGAAGAAAAGAGCACAGTAGAATAGAATAGAGTAGAACCAACAGAGAGAGGAGATAGAATCGAGTAAGTAATCACAGTAGACAATAATGGAACACAGAGTAACAGAATAGAGTAGAATATAGTATATAGTAATCACAGTAGAATATAGTAATCACAGTAGAATACAACAGAGAAGAGAATAACAGAATCAAGTAAAATAAAGGTTGTAATCAGAGTAGAATAGAATAGTGTAGAATCGTGTTAGTAATCACAGTAGACAATAATAGAACACAGAGTAACAGAATAGAGTAGAATATAGTAATCACAGTAGAATATAATCAAGAGTAACGGAGTAGAGTTAATAATCAGAGTAGAATAGAATAGTGAGTGATAAAATAGGCTATCCTTGAGAGTAATAGAATAGACCCCAGAAAATAATAGAATAGAAGTGAATAGAATATAGTAAAGAGTAACTAAATATTATATAATAGAAGACAAACGACAATAAAAGAATAAAGTCCACAGCAGCAGAGAGGAATAGAGTACTCATAGATTCAAGTAGAGTATATCAATAATAAAGTAATAGAAAAGTAGAAAGTAATATAAAACAATAGAATAGAATAGAGAGTAGAGAGTGATCACATAAAGACAGAATATGATAGTTAACAATAACAATAAAATAGAATACTTTAAAGAGTACTTGTATTGAATACTTGAATAGAAAGATGTGACGTGTAAAACATAAGAGCCTACAGAATGATGAGTTGATAGAATAGAGAATGATAGAATTAGAATAGAATAGAATAGAGTGAGAGATATGAAATCATGGTTATGGATTACAATAGAAAAGTGGCAAAATGATATTGAACATTATCTTAATTGGAGTAATAGAATGGAATAGAACATAACAGACAAGAAGAGTGATACAATAGAAGAGCATAGATACATAGATTATAATAGAATAGAACATATTAGATAATGAAAAATAATAGAATAGAGAGTAAAACAGAACACAATAAAGAGGCATAGCGTTGAATAGAACAGAGTAAAAACAACACATCAGTGGTACAAAAACATTAGAATGTAATACAAAAGAATCTAGAAAAATACCCAATAGATCAGAATAGAACTTAAAGAGTAACAGAATCTATTAGAATAGAACCAAAACAGTAGAAGATAATAGATTAGATTCAAACATAGAAGAGAGAAACGAGTAGAATAAAGTAGAGATAACAGGATGATAACACAATTATCTAAACTAAAGAGGAGTGAAACATGATAGAAAGTATAAAGTTGAGTGTGTGAGAATAGAACAGAATAGAATAGAACAGAATAGAATAGAACAGAAAAGAGGTCAAAGGATGATGTCATCATGATAATAGAACAGTCTCCGCACAGACGCGTATGAAGTAAAAGCTCTTTGTAGAGAGATTATCTGTCATCCGTGGCCCACATCTGTTTGTGTACACACACACACACACACACACACACACACACACACACACACACACACACACACACACACACACACACACACACACACACACACACACACACACACACACACACACACACACACACACACACACACACACAGATGGCTGACATCATACCCAACACCTGGATAGGACTTTGAATTGCTGCCAGATCCGTGAATCAGGAGGACGGCCACTATTACGGTTATCATGCTCCCATAATGGACTAAATGGGAGTCTGACATGTTCGGCTCTCTCCGGGAACCGGCTGATACGGCAGACTGCTGTCCCGTTTATGGTGGTCTGGTCTGGTCTGGCATCAGGTTTTATGGTGTAGCCCAGCAAGCTGTAGTGTATTTGTAGTACTGAGTATGTTAATGTCCTTCCATGCAGCCTGGTCTGAAGTATGAAAGGAAAGCTCATTGCAGCTTCAAGGAACGATCCCTAGCTTGGAATGTTTCCAACCAGTGAAGGAAGTGACCATATTTGGACTGTGGAGGAGCGACGGGTGGATCTGATGACAAACTGCACCCTTACTGGATCTGGATCCATGTGGATTCTGGTGTGAAGCTGCTAACAAAGTTAGCTTCTATAATTCAAGGTCAACTTTACAACTAAGTGTTAAAGTCATCTTAGTAGCTAACTAGCATTGGTAGCGTGGTAGCGAGGATGCAGTAGAGGCGGTTGCTATGGTAGCGGTGGTTGCTATGGTAGTGGCAGTAGCAGCTGATGTTTACTAAGATAATAAATCAAGAGAGAAGTAGGGTCATTTTCTCATAGACTTCTTTTTGCAACCAGAGGAGGCGCCCCCTGGTGGCCAGCAGGGAGAATGCAGGTTTAAGGCACTTCAGCTTGCCGCCTGGTTTTAACTCAGGGTGTGAAGGGAGTAGGTTTAGTAAAAGTGGTTGAGACTACATTCACTCACATTCACACTCAGCCAGGATGGTTCAGGATCTTGCCCAAGGACACTTCAGTGTGTGGACTGAAGGAGACGGGAATCGAACCTCTGATCTTCAGAATGGTGGCTCGCTCTACTGAGGAACAACAGATGCAGAGTAGAGTATAACCGGGTGAAAGTGGCATTTAGGGAAAAGCATATCATATCAATTTGTAGGGTTGAAGGTCACCTTGAGAGCAGAAAGTATGCACTTTAATGCACGTTTTATACATTAACATCACATTCTGGATTAAGTGTTGCATTATGGGTAGCTAAACGGCGAAGCCAGTCAGATTAAAGTGGAGGGGAGAAAAAGGAGCAGGGTCGTTGGCAAAATGTCAGACTGCAAAATAAATAAATAAATAAATAAATAACCGTAACGAACATTTTATTGAGCATCACCAGAGAGACACGGCAACCGGCAACCTGGGAGAGAGGCAACCAAATGTCAGAGCAAATGTCAAACAGACCTGGGATCAGTTATGAAGACACCGATGAACCTGCACACACTCATCTATCTATCTATCTATCTATCTATCTATCTATCTATCTATCTATCTATCTATCTATCTATCTATCTATCTATCTATCTATCTATCTATCTATCTATCTATCTATCTATCTATCTATCTATCTATCCATCCATCCATCCATCCAATAGAGCATCACTACAAATGACACCAATAAAAACATACCAGAGTTGAGTTGACACACAAACAAGTAAATGAAAACAGCATGAACCATTAAAGATGATTTAACTGTTTTCACACATTTTGTTTTAAGAGGATAAAACTTGTGTTTTTTTGTTTTTACAACAAATAAAAGTGACAAAGAGAATAAGCTTCTTATGAATTAGAAACACATTGAGACAAAGAATCTGATCTCCTATATAATACAATTATCAAATTAATTATGAATTATGAAACTAAAAACTTCAGCAACTCATCTAAAAACATTAAGGCTTCTTTATTAGAATTCAACTTAAATATAACAAACAGATATTCTGCTTGTGTTTGAGGTTAATCTGCATGCCAGAATTCCTGGAGAAGAGACTCCGCCCCCAAAACTCCTTCCTAACTACCCCCCCCCCCCAAACAACAAACAAAAAAACCCAAACTACTTCCTGCACTCTTCCTGTAAATAAGTCTCAGCGGAGGAGTTTGCTGGAGAATCACCTGCCAAACAAAGAGAGCGTTTCTTTCCTGGTGGTGAACGGAGATCTGCAGCGCTGCAGAAGATGCACAATTACTTCAGAGGCGGGGTGCGTTATTTACATATGCAATATGCATAAGCAAGGTTACTGTGAGGGTGAAATAACCGGGAGATAGAAGGGAGGGGGGAGGAGGAGGGAGAGAGGGAGGGAGGGGGGGG
The DNA here is from genome assembly GCF_963514095.1 of Eutrigla gurnardus. Classification (NCBI taxonomy): domain Eukaryota; kingdom Metazoa; phylum Chordata; class Actinopteri; order Perciformes; family Triglidae; genus Eutrigla; species Eutrigla gurnardus. The sequence goes on along the minus strand of NC_139936.1, from coordinate 2,455,621 downwards.
GAGGAATTGGTGTTATCAATATTTAACCAACCCTTCCAGCATATTTATGGCAGACAATAGAGCCGAGCTGTGACTGTCTCATGTGAGTGGAAGAGTATTTATTACACTCTGAAACGGAGGCTGTAAATAAGATGTTCATTGATACCCCCCCCCCCCCCCCCCCCCAACACACACACACACACACACACACACTGTCCATTCCCACCAAAATAAAACTATTAACATATCTAGTAATTGCCCCCGGTGCATCGGCCCGTATTCATTAGGAGGATATTTCTACATGTGGCGAGCAGATGCATGTAATTCAATCACCCCCCCCCCCTCCTCAAACCCCCCCAAAAAAGAAAAAGCTCTGAAAAAAGGAGGCGAAGAAATAAAAAGTCTGGAGCGTTTCTGCTGCTCGGCCCGGTGAAAACGTTTCCATGTGTTGTGTCTGAGCGGAGAAGGAAAACATCTCCTCCAGAACCGCATGCAGCCGAGTCGAGCCCAAGCCAAATAAATCAAGCCTGCGCTTCAGATCATGTGACACTTTTTCTGTGCTTTGTGTTATTCCCAACATATCCTGTTTCAACCCCCAACACACACACACACACACACACACACACACACACACACACACACACACACACACACACACACACACACACACACACACACACACACACACACACACACACATGTGCACATTCAGAGTTTCCATTTCCTGTGCGTAAGATCACCTGTGCAGACAGAGCGGCGTGCTTCCACGCGACGGCGTGCTCAGGCAGGAAAACAGGAAAAGGGAGTTCAAGGGTGTCCGACATGAAATGCTGCCGGCGAGGGGAAACCCGCGGCTCACGGCGGCACGCCGCTCTGAAGACGGGAAGGTAAAGTTTTCTTTCTGGGTTTGGTTTGTGCTCCAGCTCTTCCATCAGGTGCTCCACTTCTACACACACACACACACACACACACACACACACACACAGACACACAGACACACACACACACACACACACACACACACACACACACACACACACACACACACACACACACACACAGTTAAAAAAGTGTTTAAGACACAAAACCTACGTTGAAGTAAATGTGAGTGAAGTCGTGCAGCAGATAGAGGAGGGGTGCATACATAGAGGACTATGTAGAGAACTGTGTAGAGGACTACATAGAGGACTATATAGAGGACTATGTAGAGAACTGTGTAGAGGACTACATAGAGGACTACATAGAGGACTATGTAGAGAACTGTGTAGAGGACTACATAGAGGACTACATAGAGGACTATGTAGAGAACTGTGTAGAGGACTACATAGAGGACTATATAGAGGACTATGTAGAGGACTATGTAGAGGACTACATAGAGGACTATATAGAGAAGCACAGATAGAGGAGGGGTGCAGAGGAACTGTTGGAACAGCCGCTTTAAAGGAACAGCTCAACATGTTGTTTGTTAATTTATTAGCTTAGCTTAGCTTAGCATGAATACGAGGAACGGGGCAAACCCACAGCGTGGCTTTGTGAGGCGGTTAGACCAAGACCATATAGAGGACTATGTAGAGGACTTTATAGGACTATATAGAGGACTATAGAGGGCTATATAGAGGACTATGTAGAGGACTATGTGGAGGACTGTGTAGAGGACTTTATAGGACTATATAGAGGACTATGTAGAGGACTGTATAGAGGACTATGTAGAGTACTGAATAGAGGACTATATAGATGATTATATAGGACTATGTAGAGGACTTTATAGAGGACTATGTAGAGGACTGCATAGAGGACTATATAAAGCAGCACAGATAGAGGACGGGTGCAGGGGAACTGTTGGAACAGCCGCTTTAAAGGAACAGCCCAACATGTTGTTTGTTACTTTATTAGCTTAGCATGAAGACAAGGAACGGGGCAAACCCACAGCGTGGCTTTGTGAGGCGGTTAGACCAAGACCATATAGAGGACTATATAGAGGACTATGTAGAGGACTTTATAGGACTATATAGAGGACTATAGAGGACTATATAGAGGACTATGTAGAGGACTATGTGGAGGACTGTGTAGAGGACTTTATAGGACTATATAGAGGACTATGTAGAGGACTGTGTAGAGGACTGTATAGAGGACTATGTGCAGGACTATAGAGGACTAGGCCTATGTAGAGGACTGTGTAGCATCACTGCTGTCGCACAATTAAAACATGCCAAATCAATTTTGTCTGGTCGACCTTTCCTAATAAAGAGACGTTTGTTTTGTAATAAATACATATTTTAAGTTAATTTGTTGTAATTTAAGTTCCCCTGGTAAACAGTGATGCTGTGTCTATGTCTAAGGCTTTTATTTTGAAAGGTTACGAATGAAAGGAGCGGTATCCTGTTGTCAATGTGGAGCCTAAAAGAGTTTTGTCCCAAATCAATAAATACATTGAAAGTACTGCGTGTCTGTGTTATGATGCTCTTATCTCTTTGAATATATTATTTTCATGGATTTATTAACACGCTGCTCTCACTATTTGTTAGCTTAATGCTAATGTCGGCATGCTAAGATGCTCACAAATGCTAACGTGCTAATATTTGGCAAGTAGAACCTTCTACCTATGTAAATGTTTTCATCAGATCAACATCATCTGCTAAATATGAAACTGGAGCCAGTTAGCTTAGCTTAGCATAAAGAGCCTAAACAGCAGCTTTAAAAGTCCAACAAATAACACGTTTTGTCTTGTTTTCCTCTGAGAAACAGCAAACTAACGACGTCGTAGAAACACTGAACTTTTCCATTTCCCCGACGTTTCCGTCCCTCCCTCCATCACCATCCATAGGTTTCTGCTTTAGCATGTGCTATTGTGACTTTGTAGTTCGTGTCTACGCGGCGTGCGGCGCTGATCAATGGGCCCGGCTCTGCGGGGGTAACGGCGTTCCCCCGGTGCATCCGACAGCCATCCCGAGCACCATTTACTGTCAAACGGGCCCCGCTCGCTCGCTCTCTCTCTCTCTGCCGGAGCTCAGATGCAGATTTATGCCAGAGCGATGCCGGTTCTTGCATATTAGATGAAAGCCTTGTTTGCATATACCCTCTCTCTCTCCCCCCTCCTCCCTCTCTCTCTTTTTTTTCTGAGGCGTCACTTTAATATGTATGCAAATGTGCTGCGCTCCACGGGCAGATATGTGTGGAGTCCTGTCCTGCAGTCAGGAGGTGTAGGAGAGATTGTGTTTGTATTTATGAGGCTCGGGCCCCGCCGCCGCCGCCGCCGCTCCTGGGAGAGGGACCGCGGCGGTGGAGGCGGTGGAGCTCTGCAGTGCAGGCAGAATGCAGATATGCCAATAACAGAGGTCATGGTTGTCACTAATGATAAGAGGAGACAATTAGACAATAGCATAGCTGTAATGTAAACCCCCCTTTACACCCTCGTATACACACACACACACACACACACACACACACACACACACACACACACACACACACACACACACACACACACACACACACACACACACACACACACACACACACTGAGGTGGAGTTGCTTCTTCTGGAATGTTCTTCATATTGCAGCAGCGCTGCTCGACCCGGGTGGGGGAGTCCTGGGTGATGGAGGGGGGGTGAAAAGACCAATGCATCGATCTGGTGCATCCCTTGGGGGGAGGGGGGGGGGTCACTGTCAGGGGGGTGAGGCGAAGGAGACAAGGTCAGGTCACCTATGGGAGAGACACCCTCTCACCCGTTTCATCAGCCCGATGCGTCCCAGACTCCGAAGCCCCCCGTGATCAATAACGTCGGCAGCTCGCATCATCGCACACGTCCTCTTATGTATTATAATAATAAAAAATAAATAAAAAAATCACAGGAAACATCTAGTGTGGTTGTAAAAATTAAAGAAAAATAAAAAGATCCACTGAAAATAACAAGGAATGTTCCAACACATAATATTAATATCTTGGCTCGGTGCCAATCAATGATCTACAAAGGCAACACACACACACACACGCACACACACACACACACACGCACACACACACACACACAGTGTGCAAATCAAATGTCTGTTTCCTCACACACACATCCCCTTCCTCCATCATGAATAAACCATACTGTGTCTATGAGTCATATACCACCCCCACATCCCTCTCTAACCCACTCCCACTCTCCACCGCTGCTCCAGCAAAAAGAAGAAGAAGAAAAAAAGAAAACGCTAATTAACGTGATGGCTAGCTCCAGCTCCTGTCAGCAGCTTGTGGGGGCCTCTCAAAACCAGCCAGGCTCCTCCGGTCTCTGGTTTTCAGCAAGCTCTCTCTCTCTCTCTCTCTCTCCCTCTCTCTGGAGAACCGGGGCCCCTCATTCATATTCAGGCCCAGTCGCAGGCACCTGGAAGCAGCCAGCACCACCTCAAAACCACCACTCCACAACCCCCATAGTGTCCATCACCCCCCCACCCCACCCCCATCCCAACCCCCCCACTTGGTTGAGCCCACCTCCTGTCAATGCAACACACACACACACACACACACACACACACACACACACATCATTCTCCCAAACTAGAAACCGATTGGAACACAAGTCCAAACTAAAAAAAAAATTAAAAACTCCATTTAGGAGATGTGGGAGCTCGAAACTCCATCTAGGAGATGACACAACCCAACTGATGGGTTGAATCACCCAACGGTGGCGAGAAGGAGAGAGCGAGAGAGAGCAGAGAGAGAGAGAGAGAGAGAGAGAGAGAGAGGAGCCGTGGTGGACTAGCTCGGTAACCATGACAACGCAGCCGGGAGAGCAAGAAACAGGAACATACAGAATGTGTTTCTGCTGAGACTTGCACATGTGGCACAGAACTGCTTCTCTGCTTCCCAGAGAAGAAGAAGAAGTGGAGGGTGTGTGTGTGTGTGTGAGAGAGAGTGTGTGTGTGAGTGTGTGTGTGTGTATGTGTGTGTATGTGTGCACGTCCTTATGAAACATACATGCCTTCTGCTTCTCCCAACCCCAACACTCACTCGGCTGTCCTAGTCACCGAGTGAGTCACGGCAACACAAAAGACGTGATGGTGAAACTGAAGCACACAACCCGGTGTTTAGTGGCGGGCTTCTTTTTTTTTTCCAACCCTCCCCCCTCCCTCCCTCCCTCCCCCCCTCCCTACCACTGAATAAGGTGAGGTAGAGGTTGCATTATGAAGGCAAAAAGATAAAATAATAAAAAAGGCAAGCAGCTCAGCTTTCCCTCCACAGCCGCTGTGTGTGTTTTTTTTGTGCCTATTTTCTCATCGCTCCCCTTCTGCTTCGTCTTTTCTCTTTTTTCCTCCCGCTCCCTCCTTTCTACAGGCTCGGTCTAACCTCCTCCCCCTCCCCCCTCCTCCCTCCCTCCTCCCCCCTCCCTCCCCTTTCCTCAAGGGAATAAAGGTCGTAACGCAAATGATTACTCAAACCCGAGTTGCCATGGAAACGCAGTCACGTGACTAGAGCAGGCATGCATAGACCACAACAAAGAGGTTGGATCAGGGAAACCAGCGCTGGAAAGAGCTGCAGCTCGCCTTACTGGTGCCTCAGTGCATTTCACTCAAAATCCTTTTTTTTAATAGGCGAGCGGCATGAAAACGCAGGGAGGGGAAACCAAACTCTTACACATATACATGTATATACACACATATATATAGAAAAGGATCTGGGGAGGATGGATCCGGGCTGTAACGCTGCAGTGTGCCATATATTCTACCAGTCTCTAGCATACCAAGGGTGTGTCCTATTCATCATGTCCTTCTTGAGGCAGAGCTCCGGCGCCAGTTGTCTGGAATTTCTGTGAAATGGCGTCAGTTGTAGAAAACGTAGAGAAGGGTGGTGGATTTGTGTGCTTCTAAAATAGGAGTATAGGAAGCGGAACTTTTTTTCTTTTTTTTTTCTCTGGGAGTGTGCTATACACTTTTCAACCCCCCCCTCCCTTCAAAGAGCAAAGGCTGCTTTGTGTTAAACAGCAGCAGACTTTCTACTTGTTGGAGGAGTTTTCAACTAAAACAGAATATATATATATATATAAATATATAAATAAATATATAACTAGCGGCGTGGAAGAGACAGAGACGTAGAAAAGAAAAGTTATGGATAAAATAACGGATTTGAATCCCGACAGCAGACAGAAAGCCTTGGATCACATGATCACCTGGAGCAGGACTGGAAGGTGGCCTGCCCCAACAGGACTCACTTATCCTGCATCCAATCCACCCCCACCGAGACTAGTCCTACGCCCCGAGTGAACCCGGCAACCCCCCCCCCCCCCTCCCTCACAACACTGCACAGTGAACCTTCCCTGAGCCACGCCGTCCACCGTCTACGTTAAAACTCCTCATACGGGAAACTAAAGCGTGACGGCGAGCTACGCCGACATCCAGCGAGACGCTTCACCTCCGTTAGTTCGTGTTGCTGAGCTCCATCAACGCAAGGAGAGCAACAAAAAAAAAAAAAGGACGGGGAACATTTTCTGCAGATGAAGTCACCACATCTGTGGTTCTGAGCGCCGTTTCAACGTCTCGCTCTCTTTCTCTCTCACACACACATGTATGGACATAAATACACAACCTAAAGGGGTGTGTGAGGTGTGACCCCCACACACACTCCCTCCTCCACCCCCCTCCCTCACTGACTGCTGGCCATTTCCCTCCAAAGTCCACCACAACTCCCATGAGGCTTCAGGCAGCAGCTGAGTGTTCAGTGATGTCTGCAATCAGGCCGTGTCTAGACAACGTCTCCTGGAAGACAAGGAGATGCAGATTCTCTCAATAGGAAGGAAAAAAGGCCCCTTTCAGCTCGGTGACGCAGTGGTTAATGAAAAAGGTTAGGAACTCAGCCAACATGAAAAAAGCAACAAAAAAAACATTACTTCTGAGGTGATTCCAGTAAATTTCAAATTAAATATGTTTTTCCACAAGCCTTTAAAAAAGAAAGAACAACAGTGGATTCAGTCTGCAGGTTCTGCATTGCAGCGCTTTGGTTCTCGCCAACGAGCCAAGGACGCCTCACTTTTATGAGCTGATATCAGCAAAATTATGTTTTTTGGGGGTTCATCACTAAAAATGTGGGATTGAAATGTCTCTGAACCACTTTTAGTTTTTCTAGAGACTCACATCATTCTTCTGCTGAAGATGAAGATGAAGAACAACAAATACTCGGTCGTCCAACGGGGAAAATCGGCTCTTGAAAGAAATAACTGATTGAAAGATTTTCAAATTAAGAGCATGCAGAGGTTCAAATCAAGTCCTGAACAAGTCACTGTGAACTCTCACCATATGTAATCCCATTTTAACCCATTTACTAATAATATATTCAGTTTATGTTAATTATTATTCAAATTAGTGTCTGAATGGCGTTAACGTTGGTTTACTTGGGGGAAGTTATCAAGTGAAGTCAGTCGAGTCTAAAGTACTGAAATTTGGGACTTGAATCCGACACCAGTCCAAGTCATGTGACCACACCTCGGCTCTGGTTGTGTAACGTTTTCATTAAAAAAAAAAAAAAAAAATAGCTGAAAGTCCATTCTATAATTATTGTGGAAACTTTGTCGACTAAGAAGCATTTAAAAGTGTTTGCTAACTCATTAAAATGTAGTTTATTAAAAATATCAAACTTTCTCGAGGTTTCATTTTTTTAAATCATGATCTTATTTTGAAAATCGCTCCTCCGTTTGACAGGATGATTGGAAGGAAAATAAAAGATCTCCAAGAGCAGCAGAAAAGAAGAAAAACCAGGCGGTGCAGGAGCTGGAAGACACAGCGAGGCTGCAGAGAAAGAAAAAAAGGCAATCAGAGAACGAGCAGGTGTGGTGGGAAAGACCCATGGGCTTCTGGGAGAGAATAGATCAATAACTAATTTCAGTACCGAGCTTCACTCGCACTGTTTTCCAATAAATGCTGGATGGAGAGAACTGCCTCCCTCCCTCCCCCTCCACTATCTCCAGTCTATCACCTTCTACAGGCATGGAGGAAGAAGCTTGTTTTTCTCCTCCTCGTGTTCTGATTGTTGGATTATTCTCCTACAGTTGTTGTACAATCCAACGTTCATTTCCATGTGTTCCTCCATGAACGCTCCACATATGCCTCTAGAACTTTTTTTTCCTTCTCCACTGCTCTGCCTCCCCCCTCCTCTCTCCCTCCCCCCTCCCTCCCGCCCTCGACCAGGGCCAGCGTTGAGGTTTTGTCCACAGATCGAGACAGACAGGAGAGTGAAGCGTGTGTCATGCAGCGCTGCTGCTGCTGCTGCTGCTCTTCTCCTCAGAGGCTGTGACCTAGATAACCGAGAGGAGCTGGAGCGCTCGCAAGCCTTGGAGCCACTCCAGCTCCAGCAATGTCAGGAAGGGGTTAGTTGTGTAACACAATGTCCTATTTAGTTTGCACACACACACAGACACACACACACACACGTTCCCTATGGTGTTCCTGTATGTTTCTTTTAGGCGTTTTGTTTGTTGGGATGTGCAAAATGAGTTTAGTCAAAAAAAATAAAATTTAAAAAAGGGAGGAAAAAAAAGGGTGAATTTAAACATCAGCATTACGAACGCTTGGAGAAACTTTCCACGCCACTGCAGCAGCCATGATGTCACAGCCAAACCACGTCAAAAACATCTACAGGCTTCCTGCCGCGGCGCAGCGGCGCATTCCTGCTTCTCTTTTAATTGAGCGTTCGCCTCAACTGATGTCGGGCCGAGGAGGTAAATATAGAAACAATTACCCCCCCCCCCCCCCACATATAAAAGCAGGTAGCCGGGAGAGTTCGGGGGTCACACGCCGCGCTGCCAACGGTCTGGTCGCTGACGGGCTGTGAGATGTTGACAAACGTGAAATAATGTCTTTGACTGTTTTTTCTTTTTTTTTATTGGTCCGCCTTCACGTTAAAGCAGGAGATAATCCCCCCGATAGACCACCAACACCACCTCCACCAACACCATCACCTCCACCACCACCACCGCCGTGTGGAGGAGATGAAATATGGATGGAGCCGACTGCGCTGGAACAACTTAAATAGACTGCACTGTGAATAACTAAATCTTTGACCCCGACATCCTGAGCTGCCTCTGAGGCACAGGAGCAACACTGCCACCTGGTGGAGCTTATCTGGTACTGCCCCTTCACACACACAGACGTGACTCAGTTTAATCAGTGGAAACACACAGAACTTTGTGTCTTAAGTGATCAGACTCACATTTGTCTGCTGATTTGGCAACAATAAGAATGAAAAAGGCCTCGGAGGTCCATGTCAGACATTTTGTACAAATAATTACCTGTTCAGTCTTTCTATCTAGGTGTTATAAAAGCGAGTGTTCAGCGCTGGCTGTGCTGGGGTCTGAAGCGGTCCCAGCCGGGCTTTGGGGTGTACGTGCGTTCAGGTAGAATGAAGTCTTTGAGTCTGTGTGGTAACGGTAAGGCTTGGACTCGGGCTTCCAGGGGCCACGGCTGCAGCTGGCTCCGTATGAAAGCCCGACAAAGGCACCGCAGAGCCGGAGGGCTCGCCGCCTGCTCCACGGCGCGGCGGTGCAGGTCTACAAGAGCCTGGGCGTGAGGGTGGGGGTCCCGACCGGGCGAGGGGGGCTCCGGCCCAAGAGGCAGAGACAGGGCGGGGTCGTTCACCCTCGCCAACTCCAGCAGCTTCTCGGCCTGCTCCAGGATTTCGGCGGCGTGGCTCTCATCGGTGCACTGCTGCAGCGCCGCCTGCAGCCGCCGCAGCAGCAGGCCGTAACCCGACCAGCAGGCGTCGCCGTGGTACGAGCAGGCGAAAGGGGCGCCGCTCTGGACCAGGAGCACGGCGAGAGGGAAGAGCAGGTCGAAGTGCTCCAGGCTGGTCTGCGTGAGGGAGGGCTCGCCGTCCTCGTTCAGGCAGCAGCTGGGGTCCACGCCGTGAGCCAGCAGCAGCCGCGTGGCTTCCAGGCAGAAGCCGCCGATCTGAGCGGCGTCCTCGGCGCTCGCCTCCAACGCCTCCTTGATCAGGAACACGACGGAGGACTCCACCGTGTCGCCGTCCACGGTGGCGGCGTTGACGTCGGCACCTGCAGCGGAGGAAGCATCAGAACATGTGAGATGGTGTCGCTGAAATAATGAGTCAATTTAGACAAAGACTAAATATAGTAAAAGAAGAATAGTAAAAATGTATTCATTGTATTGGATCCTTCATAAAAACTCACCAAACTAAGCCTTTGCTTCTGATATAGATTAAATAAAAAAATAAAGTTAAAAATGGAAGAGGGAGAGGATGAAGTGTTCTGACGTACCTCAATCCTACATTCCCCATAATGCAACTCAAAGGCATCTTACATTACACCCTCTGTGGCTGCTAACAGACTGGGTGCGGTGTTATGGTGCACCAGGGTGACGGTATGAGGATCAGTTTTCATTTCAAACCCGAACAAACGTGTGGGAATATGAATTCCATTGGCTTGTAATCAAAGGTACAGTGGTTGTTAATAAAAACACCCTAACCCGTGAAACTAGGACACTGAGCAGCTTGATGACATCATTACTCTGTGTCCTCAAACACATCCTGCAGGTAAACGTCTGGTCAGTCAGCGCCTCAGTACCTCTCTGAAGCAGGAGCTGGATGTTCTCCGTGTTGTGCACGGTGAGTCCGTCGCTGCTCGCCAAGGCGTGGAGCAAAGGTGTTTTTCCTTTAGAGAACCAAAAGCAGTCCGTTTTCAGAATCAAAGCGGCGGGTTCATCATCATCATCATGGTTTGAGTTGAGCATCGTGAACTCACCGTGTTTATCCGGAGCATTGACGTCGGCGCCGAGGTCCAGCAGGGCGAGCAGGCAGGGCAGCCGCTCCGACTCCTCGCCGGCGAGATCCAGAGGACTGCTCTCGTGGATCTGCACGGTAACGTGTATGTTAATGACATGAAAGGCTTCAGGAAACAGAGGGGATCCATTAGAAGGGGATGGGACCTCACCCGGTCTCTCTTCTCAACGCTGGCTCCGCGTGCGACCAGCAGCCTCACCATGTCGGGCCGGTTCCTCAACATGGCGATGTGAAGAGGATTGTAGTAAGACACCGGGTCTGGAGGGCAGAAACACATATTCAATACATCCAGTCTGTATCACAGACATACAGGATCTGATCATACAACTTTGTCTTTGAATTAAGGCTCCACCAGACTCCATTTAAAAAATGGCCTTTTATATGCTCGACTGCTTGTCAGCAAACGGTCATCAACCAGCTTTAAAAGAGACGTATTTCCCTTTAAATTAGTGCTGTGGTGGATTTTATTCATGCCGATATGAAGAGACGTTCATGTGGATTAAGAAAAGAGATGATGATTAAATATCTGGGAAATTCAACTGATGAATATTTAAGGAGACATTGAATCGTTAATTCTGTGAACAGAGTTTGGTGGGGAGGTAGAATGAGTGTTTAATTCATTTGATGTTGCAGTTAACTAATAGCTCTCGACCTTCACAATAACAAATTATTAGAAAAATAATTGGTCTACTAATTAGGTTATGACTTCACTAATGTAAACAATATATTAAAATGAATATTCTGTGTTTGTCCATTGTGTATTTTTTTATGTGAACCAACTGCTTGTATTTTCTCAAGCTGTTGTGCGTGTTCTAACTACATGAGCTCCTGCTGTCGGAGAACTGGCACACGCTGTTCTTAAGCAGGAAGACAAACGACGACAAACAAGAGAAAGAAGAGAAGCCTGAACACGTTCGCTCGCTAAGTGGGAGAGTTTGTTCAGTGTTAACTTTTCTGGAAGGAGGCGTTCAAGAAGTGTGAAAGAGATGAATGAAGCAGCCTCTGCCAGGATTCCCTAATTAAATCCCCGGGGGGGAGGAGAGACTCTCGCTGCCACCAGAGGTCACCACAGCAGAGTCTGGATCAGGCCTGGCAGGTTTCATCACAGCTCTCTCCACTGCAGGCGGCTAAAGGGAGAACGATTCTCCCGAGTGGACGTAGAGGACGACTATCTCAGGTTACAGTGTGAAAAGTTCCCTTGTGTAGGAAGAGAAAACGGCAGATCCACTCCTGTTTGAAACGGTGGCTGTGCATGAAGCCGTCTCCCGTTAAAACTGGGGCACGATGGAAGCAAGAATATATTCATCTTTACAGGGTTTCTAAACGTGTCCCCTCTAGGGATGCACCAACAATATGAGCACTTAATAATACCATTACAGTTCTAACAATAAGCCTGAAAGCTGGTTTCATTTTCATCAGATAAGCCTCACTGAGTGTAACATGTAAGCAACACGATGCTGCTTGACGTTGTTTTCCTGATACAAACAGCAGGGATGTTAATAATTAACCGTCCTATCAGTTACTGTTAAAGGTTAACAGGTATATTAAACATTTAAACAGCCAAGCGAGGCTCAGAGGAACAGCTCGCCACTTAAAAATAGTGCTGGTCCACCTTAAAAGGTCAGCCCACCTTAAATGTTCCTGAGCCACAGCAGACAGATGTGTTGCTAAATCCTGAGCTAACCTTTACTTTAATCATCAGCTGGCTGACAACAAGACACGACAATAAACTCTACCCACAATGCACTGCTACATTCAGTGCAGTCAGATAATGGCGTTGGCAATGTATAAGCCTGTGTAGTGGAGTAAATATTAATAATGTGCTGAATTTGAGCATTAATTCTTAATTGAAAAAAGAAAAATGGAATGAAATTTAAATAGGATTATAGAGGAAAAGTGACAGCTCTATTGTATATATATATATATATATATATATAGGAGTACAGTATCGGACCTGATACTGGTGTCGGTGCATCCCTGACCCTCGACCCTCAACTCGTTAAATCAACATCTATTTCTAAAATAATTACACACCTTCTACACAAACAATCCAGACAAAAGGAGCAATGTGACAAATAAAACCTTCCAGTGACCGTACTGCACTGCATACGCCAAGAAGACAAAAACAGTGATAAACACTGATGGCTCAAATGGGAATAAAATGTAATTTAGCAACAAGCCCTTGTGGAGTCGGAGTAACGGGAACATTGTAGGACAGGATCGAGTACCAGAGTGACAACATTAATTCTCTCCTCACCTTCAAAGTTCAGATCGGCTCCGTAGCGTAGAAGGATCTGTGCCGCGTACAGCAGTCCCCCCTCCGCCATCTTAAACAGAGCGTAGCTGATGCCTTCCAGAAACACCTCGGACTGGGACTCCCGGTCCAGAAGCTCCACTAGAGACCCACCGAGACCAGAATCCTCCTCGGGGACTCTGGACACGAGGGGCAAAAAGAAGTACGGTTAAATCCTGCACACGACTAAATAATCAAACAACACGGCGGTTTTGGCCTCACCTGTCCTCGCGTCGAGCGTCTCCCTCCTCCAGCCCAACGACAGCCATGATGGCGTCCACCAGCGGCTGATACTCGTATATGATCCTCCGGAACCCGTGGAGGAAAGGCATGGCTCCTCCGCTCTGCACGTCAGCCGAAATCTGAGGAACGAATGAAGAGAACACATCACATCGAGGGCTTTACTTCAGATCAGACACATTAAACACAGAAGGACAATTAAGGACTGTAAAACCATTATAGCCAAAATAAAAGTGTATTTATTCTCAAAGCATCATCAGTTATGTACGTTAACAAATGTAATCAAAAAACAGATTGTTATTACTGAAGGAAAGTTGCAGCTGATTTTGTAAAGCGAACATCTCAAGTGTTTCCATCTCTCGTATCGTGACGCGGGACGTAACGTTGGGACGGATTTGATTTCATCGTTGAAAAGATGAACTCATAAGTGGCTCAGAGGTACAGCGAGTTGTCCTCCGATAAAGATCGGGGGATCGATCCCCGGCTACCAACATGTTTTTTTGGTAATTTTTACAGCATATTTGGGGAAATAGGTGAATATTACCAAGGATGTGATCTAAAAATGTTTTATTATATTTCTTGTTAAAAAGGCATTTCTTCATGTCCTTTAAATATGGACCCCAAGGCTAACATTTTAGCTTTCGGTTATATTTTATTGATCAATTAAAACCGGGGTCCCAAATGTGTGTATTAAAAACAACTCAAAGTAAAAACAGAAAATAAAACGGTTTGAAATCACGAGGAACAAATTGATTGACAAACACATTAAATATATGAATTACATAAAACACACCGGTTTCCCCGTTAGTCGGTTAGTCGACTTCCTCCCACTAATGTTTCTACGATAATATGCTAACTGGCTAAAACAACACAATATTATATTAACATAACGAGGGCAACTTATATCTGTTACTTCGGCTGACACGCGAAGTTTGACTTAATTCTTAATATTAGTTAAACGTCAGTTAAACGACGGTTTCCGTTAGCATCGGCGGCTAAATGTAGCTTAGCTCATTTAACCGCTAAATTAATGAATCAAAGTTTAAAAGATAAACTCACGTCAAGCAGGTGAAGTTGTTATAAAAGTAAACTACTTTAAAGCAGGTTAAGTTGTTAGAAAGCCGCTCGGAGACTCACGTCAGACGTCCCCGTTCAAAAACAGGCAGCTTCCGGCACGTAGCACATCAGTGCGCCGGTGTTTTCGTTCCCCCGCTTTAAAAAAGGCACAAGAGACTAACGAAGGTTCCGCTTTCCGCTCCGTCGTTACTTTCTTTTCTTTGAACTTTTCTACACGAAACCAGACCAGTTAACTACTTAAAAATATTCACAATGAGATTAACAAACAAACAGGCATCTGAGGTGTTTATACTCCAATTTATAAATAAAAAAATACAGAGATTGTTAAGATAAATGCATATTTTAGTTTTCTTTATTCTCAAAAATATTTTTCTATCTGACCTTTAAGCGCAGAGTAGTCTTTTTGTGTTTTTTTTAACGTCTAAACTATTTAAATCCAAGGGAACACGTGTGAAAAATATTGTTACAATTAATTTGCACGTATAATAATGTGAATATTTACTTTGTGCTTGTTGCTGTGGGTGTTTTGCGTGTCCTAAAACGATGATGCTCACCTGTGGGTCTTACAGCAATACGGCACATGAAAAATTCAACAGCATCTGGCAGAAAGCACAATATTAGACCCGATGGCATGTTGCCAGCTACGCCATTAGAACTGTGTCGATGAGCTCAGATAATTATAAAAGGTTTAATCAGGAAACAGCAAGAAAAACAAAACATTCCCTTCCAAACAGACTTCCCAACTGTAAACAGTGAACACATGTCAGACATAACGACCCCCCCCCCCCCCCCCCCCCCGTGTTAGTCATCAAACAACTCAGCAAGTTTGATCATGTTTTCTGTATGATGTATGATGTATGTATTTCTTGCAGAGATCAAGTCATTGATTACCATTTGACACGTTGAGATTGATGCTATCCTGACAACATGTACTTTGTCCATATGGCACATCAGTCTAAGAGAAGACAAAGACAGATCTTTCCTTTTTTTTTGACAACTACTCAATTACGCTGACGGCATCTGGTTCACAGTCGCCTTTGTCCTGCTCGGCAAACAAACCCCTGCCGTGTCCACGGTTTGGTGACAGATGGCTCTCGCTCAGAGAGCCGTTGAGGAATGCTTTCTTACAAAAGACATCTTTAAAAAAACCAAAAAAAACCACAGCTGTTAGTCTGATTTTGAACACAGCATATGGTAATGATGTATGATGATGTAATGTTGTTGCCGACGTACTGTATTGTGATTTGAGACTTAATGCAAATGACTTGCTGGGGAAAATAAATGAAATGCTTTTTGTTCAAAAGGTGAGTTGGATATGGATAAATCAAATCAAATAAATAAAAAAGATGAAGATAGATAAATTCTGCCAAACTAAATTTTGAACGTGGCCTCAACAAAGCGATGTTTAATAACAAGAAAAATTATAATATGCAGTTGCTTTACGTGAAGCTCGTCCTGCAACATAACACACGCAAAACACGGATTCTGTTGCACAAAATGTGTTGAAATATTTTTAAACAGATAAATAAGATGGCATTGCTTTGGCTGCAGCTGTGCAGCATAAAACAAATAGTTGTTGATTCCAACTCTGCCTCTAGGGGGCAGCAGCGCCTCACAGGTCAACAGCAGAGACAATGACACATTTGCACACGTTTGCACGAGTGCACAGTTTCACACATGCAGGGAGGCAAACACAAGCCGGCGTGTAAACATAGACGAGCGCCCCGAGAGGATCGGGTCTTTAATCAAAGCCTGAGTCACTCTCATTTTCTCACTTTCAGGATTAATAAAAACATTGTTTCCATGAACGGATGGCAGTCTGCTCAGAATGTTGCTATTTTTCCAAACACGCTCAATTTACCCTGTTTGATTTTTGGAGCTGTATGCTCATGAATAATCTACTTTACCTCTCCTTTAACTAAACCTGCCAGCGATTAGAGCTAAAGTCTTTGTGTACACACACCTGTGTGTTCCCCGGGTGAAGCTGGCAATCTCTTGTTTTCCACTCTCAGGTTAATTTGTCCCTCTGCCACCATGTGGTCGCTGGAGCGTCACCGTTCTCTTGTCAGACAACAGCAGCAGCAGGTGGCAACGCACATCCGGAGGTAGAGGGGTTTTTTTGGTCATGAAAAAAACCCCACAACAAATCTGAGCTTGCAGGGATCCAGTTCTGAGGCTCAGCATCCCTCCTGCAGGTCCTCCAGGAAGTTTGGGAGCATCACGACGGCACAGCGAGGGCCGACGGCGTTCCCAGAGAGCCCGTCGGTCATCAAAATTCATCGTTTTGAAATCCTCTGAGCCACTGTGACTCTGGATTCTCTCCCCGGGGAAGTGGGAGTTAACGACCTGAACTACTGAGCTTAACACTCAGCCAGAGAAATATATAACTCGACGAAATATGAAAGTCACAAGTGTTTCACATAGATACGGTGACGGAGAAATATGCGATCAAAGAAAAGTGTGGTAAAAAAGAATATCGGAGGCAGAGCTGTCTCTTGTCTTTATATATAAGATTCTGTTTGGGGGGCTATTTTTGTCAAACTATGATGGGGGCGGGGTTCCAAACTTTTAAGATGGTCTGTGGAGATGCATCGATCTGTTTAAGACTCTTTAAGAGGAAGACAGATTTATAATCCTAGCTTAGCGAGCTTCAGCTAAATGCTAGCTGAGCGAGAATAAATGCAAGAAATGTCTAACTTTACAGCTACCCCTCAACCCTACAAGTACCTGTCAGCAGATATATATAAAAAAAAAAAAAAAAAACGTTCAGTGCCCCCGCACCCTAATGGCTGCGGGGGCCCTATGCACCCCGTAGCACGCTTATAGCAAGATCCGCCTCTGCTCGGAGGGATTTGAGAGCAAAGCTTTGTCAAAAAAATGCTCTGTTTTCTCCTCCCGTCTAATTTGGAGCTGGATTGGTAAGAAAGAGGGGAGATAACTGCAGTTTCCTTCACCGCTTACGAGTAAATTGGCTCTTTATCAAATTCCGGTGCCATCTATCAATACAAAGAACGGTATCGAAATTACTTTGTTGGCCACAAATCGCTGGCAATAGATTGAGCCTCTCTTGAAACAAGGCCATCATTTATCCGGTTCACATTTCCTGCCGAGGTGAAAGGGAGCAGCGAGCAATAAGACTTTTTATTTGTTCCTCGGCGTGATAGATGTTACACCCTCCTCCCCCCCCTCTGATTACAAGATTACCACAAGTAAAATAAAAATCTATTAACCATTTAGACCTGTTGGTGGCCTTTGAGATTCCCTCTGTTTGTATCACACCAGGCTGTCAGGGGGAGCTGGAGGAGATTTACACTGCTGCAAAGCATTCTGGGGGCTACGTGACGCGAGCAGGTTGGCATAAAAGAGAAATTAATTACCATGAACACAAAGTAGTTTTAAGATGTAATAAAAAGGGGAACACAGAGAAGAAAAGCTGCACACTCTCAGGTGAAAGGTGGCGGAACGGCGGCGGTGGCGGAGGTGAAGGTGGAGGCAGTTAAATGATAATAGAGCGGCGGGGCCATTGTGGTCTCGGTTCCCCCTCGGTTCCCTACCCAGAGCTGGATTTATCAGACCAGCGGGGTCTGGGTGCCTAATATCCTTTTGTGCTGGCAGCGTATTGCCGAAGTGAAGATTGCGGAAGGAAATAATCAGCCGCTTTTTTTTAAAGGTCAGGAGAAGTTATAAGCGCAGCCAAACTAGACTGTGACACATCGGAGCCGATAAGAAATAAGTGTCTGTGTGAGGAAGAGCGAGGAGAGTTTCACCTCGTCATCATCGCTCAGCCGTCAGTCAGAGGGGAGATAGGGCTTTCATCGCGGCAGGAAACACTCACGACAAGTTCATTCTGCTGTTTTTTTACAAATCGGAAGCAAAAAATAATGAAAAATAGTCAGATTATTGTGTGTGTGTGGACACTTTTATGATGTATGATCATCTTATTTAAGATTTTCACTTTTTCCCATAGTTTTAGCGCAATTATAAGAGTTCATCATTTGATGATTATCGGGATAATATTGTGTATCGCAATTATTTTGATCGGGATAATCGTGTCATTATATCGTCCCAAATAATGTGCAGTAAGGCTTCGAGGCACTCTTAAGTCTCTAAAGGTCTATAGCGTCATAGCAATTGTCTTTTAAGTTCTTCAGCAGGGTTAAAAACTTTGGTAATTGCATCATATTAAACGTGCAATATGTTTATTTTGGGGAAACATATCTGGTTTGTAGATGAGACGACTCACAAGTCAGCAAACATTCACCTATTTAAATAATGAACAGCAACATTAGCATTCAGCCGGAATTCACTCCCATTTAGCTCTACTTTTGGTCTCCTCCAGTTGCTGTTGATGCCTCTGGAGCCTTTTTCCTCTCTGAAACACCAAATGTCCAACAATTCACGATATAATCCCGATAATCATCAATTTAAAACTCTCAAAACGGCACTAAAACATGCTGGTATTACTTATTTCTACTGCGTCACAGGTAAGAAACACGTCATTATCAGTGAAAGAATGTAAATAATTCCCCTTTTTGTGTGTCATTTCATTCACACGGTGATTCAGCGTTTGTGTCGTGGAAAAGAACTAACGTTGCTTTTAATAGAGTTTAGGCAGCAACATAAAGGACGAATCATTCGGGACCATCCGACAGCGCCGCGGGGCCGCGGGAAGGTCACTCCTGGCTCCGCCCCCCTCCGGGGCATCGCTCTGGAAAACAGTGTGGCGGCTCCGGAGAGAGGCTGATAAGTAAATACAGTTTTAATGGGCTGCGAATGGCTGCTGGGTAATCTACGCGGGGGCCGAGAGTGGGCAAAGGCACAGAGGGCGACGGGGCATTCTGCAGCACTTATTATTAATGCTATCATAGATCAGATAGGCCGGGGGAGGGAGGGGGGGGAGGGTGATGAATTTGGGCCTCCTGTCTACCAACTGACTGGAGGACAAGCTACTGAGGCTGGTTAAGGTCAGGGATGAAGGATGCCACCCTAAAAGAAGACACGAGGGGACGATTCATTATAAGAGGGGCATATATAGTCGACACCCCGTGACCTACAGGGGCTGAAGGTCACGGGGGGAGGGGTGATGTTTACACGTTGTATTCTTGCAGGAGACTCAAACTTGATGTCTGGGAGCGGAAACATGTTGCACGCTCACATGTCTGACATTTCCCAGGTTTGAAAGCTTCCACATCTTTTTTTTTTTTCGACTTCAAAAGACTCGACACCTTTCCGCCGACATCAAAGTCCTCGGAGGTCTGAGGATCCCAACGTCACGCGTGTGGAGACGTCCTAGATTTCTCTTTATTTTCCTGGTTTGAAAGCTCCCATCCTCCCCTCTCTAATCTAACGTGTCTCATCATCTTTAGCAGGGAGATTGATGGCGTGCGAGTCTTTGCCGGGAGGAGGAAATGGACTCACCATGTGCAGGAGGGTTCAGGCTACTGCTTTTTAATGACTAGCAGCCAGAGACCATGTAACCCGAGTCTCTCTGCGGCTCCGTCTGCTCTCATTTCCAGCTGTTGAATGTGCCAAGGTGCATCGTGGGGGGATTCCCGGCCTGCTCTCCATCAACGTGTTCGTTCCCACCACCAAATCACCTCTAATGCTTTTCGCAGACGTACAAGAGTGGGATTAGTTTCCCACGATCGAATTGCACAAATAAAAGAAGCCTGGCTGAGTTTGAAGCTTAAAATATGATGTTTTGTTTAAAGGAACCCGCCGTTACCTTTTAAAAACATCTCTGTGAGTGATTTCCTTTCTGTTCTGCCTTTTTTTCCAGACATAACAGGCAGCTTTCAGGCCGATTCTGGCTCCGCTGATGTGCTGAGGTTGTGATAAACCGACTGACGGAGAGTGAGAGTTTTAAGGAGCTCAAATATAGAAATCTGGTGCTTTTTTTCCTCTAAGTGCCTAAAACCTGGAGTCACGACATGTAAAGTGTCATTACATCCAACACAAGCGTTTAATTTTACATCGGTTTTTGGCGTGTGATAAATTTTTGATGAATAAACATGAATCAGATCTCGGGGAAACAACAAAACAACAAGAGCGATCAAAGCAGCCGAATGTTTGGTGCTGGACTCGCGGTGATCACAGCGTTTAGACGGAACAAACGCTCATTAAAAGAATGATTCGACTGGCGGGGACTCGTCTGATATTTCTGTGTTCGGCCTTCATGGCTTCTTCTTCGTCTGTCCCTTTACGACACCATCTGGCCTCCAGAGACGAAGGAGAACTAAAAAAGGATCCGGCTACCGCTTTTAATCAATTACCAGCTGACAGAAATAAAAACATATTTCAGTTTTTTGGGTTGAAGTTATTTTCCTTTCGTTTTGGAAGCCTCAAATTTGGCATTTTGGCCGTCGCCATGTTGGATTTTATTGCAACCAGTGAAGGAAGTGACCATATTTGGCCTGTGGAGGAGCGACGGGTGGATCTGATGAACTGAAAGCAGCACCCTTACTGGATCTGGATCCATGTGGATTCAAGTTAGTTTCTATAATTCAAGGTCAACTTTACAGCTAAGTGTTAAAGTCATCTTAGTAGCTAACTAGCATTGGTAGCGTGGTAGCGACCTGTCAATCAGCAGGTAAGCCCCGCCCCCTAAAGCATCCCCTGCTTTCTGGTCTGGTGGACTCTAAATGGACCATAATGTACTAAATGAACATCATGCTGGATTGAAGAAGACTTGAAACTAGAGATTGAGACCATAAACTCATGTTAACAATGTTTACTGAGATAATACATCAAGAGAGAAGTAGGGCCATTTTCTCATAGACTTCTATACAACCAGAGAGGAGTCGCCCCCTGGTGGCCAGCAGAGAGAAGTAGGACCATTTTCTCATAGACTTCTATACAACCAGAGAGGTGTCGCCCCCTGGTGGCCAGCAGAGAGAAGTAGGACCATTTTCTCATAGACTTCTATACAACCAGAGAGGAGTCGCCCCCTGGTGGCCAGCAGAGAGAAGTAGGACCATTTTCTCATAGACTTCTATACAACCAGAGAGGAGTCGCCCCCTGGTGGCCAGCAGAGAGAAGTAGGACCATTTTCTCATAGACTTCTATACAACCAGAGAGGAGTCGCCCCCTGGTGGCCAGCAGAGAGAAGTAGGACCATTTTCTCATAGACTTCTATACAACCAGAGAGGAGTCGCCCCCTGGTGGCCAACAGAGAGAAGTAGGACCATTTTCTCATAGACTTCTATACAACCAGAGAGGAGGCGCCCCCTGGTGGCCAGCAGAGAGAAGTAGAACCATTTTCTCATAGACTTCTATACAACCAGAGAGGAGTCGCCCCCTGGTGGCCAGCAGAGAGAATGACCGTTTAAGGCACTAAAGTGTCGGCTTCACTCTTCAGTCACAGTGGATTCTTTCAGACGTCACCGTATCGACATATAAAGTCACGGATGAAGTCAAATTGGTCGTTGAGGCATAGTTGGCTGATGGCAGGAGGCCAAGAATTACCCATAATTCATGTTTGTTGGACAACGCTGCCAAATGAAAAGAGCTTGTAATCTTCAGGTAGTCTGCTATTACATGTTAGAAGGCTGCCAAACACATATAGTCGAGATGCATGCTGGGATAAAACATCTAAAATCTCAAGGCCATAAAAAGAATTATGTCTGGGAATAAAACAACACTAGAAATACAACAACACACTGACTGGCACGCTCATTACATCGGGATTTTTCTCACCGTTGATCACTTTAATCAGCGGTTTAATTGGATCTTCATGGTGTCCCACAGTGTGAAGCCCCCCCCCCCACCTGCAGCTCACCTCTGGCGCCACACGGGGTCGCTAGTGCCCGCCTCGTGGCGCAATCATGCAATCAGTGTCGGATATCAACTTTGGAAGTCGTTCTTATTGCAGACGGGCGTTCATTTATTAAGGAGGGGTGTGTGTGTGTGTGTGTGTGTGTGTGTGCGTTGCTATGGAGACGGAGTCTACTGGGTGTCATAAGTGTGTCATATAAATGTGTGTGTGTGTCGCTACCTGCACGTGAAGGCTGGTGTGTGTGTGTGCGCGTGCGTGCGTGCGCGGGGCCAGTTGTACTGTCACCCCTCTCTCTCTCCCTCGCTCTTTCCCTCCCTCTCTCTCTCGGCGTTCTTCTCCTCGCGCTCGACGCGCATTGGTCGACTGACAGGGCGCGCGTGCAGCTCCGCTGAAAACCCCGTCACCCGGCTACATAAACACCGCAGGATTGAAGCTTTGACAACCGGACTTCCGGAAGAATAATATATATGTATTTCCGAAAAGTGTCATTTTTGTTTTGGTGCTGTGCGCGCGCTCTGCTGTGTGTGTGTCTTGCTTGCGCGCGTGGACTGATCCCGGGTCTGGATCTACGCTGACCTGCTCTGCAACTTCTCTACTTTTTTATATATAAATATAAATGATCGCACCTCACACGATGCCGTGCGGGACTCCGCGTGCCGGACTTCACGCAGCTCAGGTGTTTGGGGACGCGGAGGACGCGGAGCACACAACCTGAGCCGCAGCCGAGGACCAGGGACTGAACCCGATCCCCCCGCCACAAATTTGGATGTTTTTTCTTTTGTGTGTGTGTGAAGAAAATCAGTTTTTGGAGCTCAACATCATCAGAAGATGAATCCCAACGGAGGTTTCACGGCGCTTTTACGCGTTTAACAGCCGTCTTTACGCGCCGTTCTCTCCCAGAAAGAAATGCTTCAAAGTGAGATGCGAAGCTGCGCGCAACTTCCTCTCCCTCACTTCTCCAATTCACACCAAAACAACTAGTTTGTTCCACACGCCTTATGCTGTTTAATGCTTCTTTTTGTTTAGCATTCGCAAATGTCCGGTTGAGGCATGAACATTTTTTTATACCAGAAAAGATGTTTTTTCATTTTGTACTGACGATGCTGCACGTGGGATTTTGTCTTTAAATTAACACATTTTTGGGGACCTAACACTCAGAAACATGTTGCACATCCTGGCGCTCCAGTCGGCGGTGTTACTTTGGGGAGGTAAGCGAAATGTCAGCCAATGTGATGTTTTCTTGTTGTGTTGTTCACTGAGGAAATGTGTTGAAACTGTGTCCAACACATGGTGACAGATCCAGCCTGAGACCACGAGGGACGCTGGGGTTTTAATTAACTTCCAGTCTAACAATGACACATGATGTATGCCGAGAAGCCACCACACCTGTAGTACAACACACAGCAGCTCCCTGAACAACATCCATCTCATTAATATCTCAACCTGACAGGGTTAACATCGTCAGCATCATTATTTTTATGGGATAAAGTTACATAAAGAGAGCTGCAGTGACATAAACACTGCTGATCTCTGCACTGTTGTCTCTCTCTCTCTCTCTCTCTCTCTGTCTGATTACTGAAAAACTGTGATAAAGCAAATTTGCACGTTGGCACAAGGAGGAGGAGGAGGAGCAGCGCTTTACTTCATCTGCCTCCCGGCTCACAATGAACAGCAGATCTGAGGCCAGCCGCAGGTTTTTGGCAAATTCAATCCCCTTTTCTGTCTTGTGGCAACTTCAAATTCTACTTGGCAAATATGTCCACTGCCTTGTGAATGTCTTCTCTTGGATAATAACTTATTGTGGCTTTGAATTTAGATTCCCTTCAGCTCTGCGGCTGCAAATATCCAGTTTTTGCTTCTTCTTTCCATCTGATTGTGTTCGTGTAAAAAGCTCACAGTGACGTTCAGAATAAAACACCTACGTTGAATCCTCTGCAGGGCTTAAAGGTCAAACATGGGTCTCTATCTCTGACCACGCTTCCGTCTCACAGCTCGGAGGATGCCTCTTTATTTGCCGCTGCATCACGAGTGCCGACTCACCGGCCGGACGGACGTGCACGCCGGTACCAACGTCCTCGCCGAGGCCGTCCTTTCAGCGTGACGCTAATTGAGCTGTTGTGTGTCATGAAGCCGCTGTGATGGGGGAGGGGGGGATTGATAACACACTTCAGGATAATGAGAGGATCAAATCGGTGCTAGACGAGCATCTGCAGAGGATAACGATGCTCTGACTGTGACTCGGCCCTTTGTTTGGAGGAACATCCGTTTCTTTTATATATCAGGACTGAGACTTACTTGACCTAAAATATTGCCTAGAAATCTCTTGAATAAAATGTCACAGTGATAAAGTGAAGATGGAGGTCTGGGTTTTTTAAAGGGATCTGTCCTCTGTATTGATCGGAGCTGCGAGGTGTTTCCAGTGAGACGCCTCGCTGCTGGGACTCCTGAGCAGAATATCCAATCTGCCTCCCTCCGTCTCATCCTGCAGCTTAGCCAGATCCACAAGGGGATCAAGCGAGGATAGCCGTCAGTCTACATCTTTAAGTACTAAGCACACGGTCCACGCCCCCCCCCCCCCCCGTCATGGTAATCGTCCTGCAGGATTTCTGCTTTTTGGGAACACCAACGTTTTTATTAAAACCCAGCAGAGATTCCTCAGCTCTGTTCCCGGTGAGAGAGTTTTTATCTGTAATTGTCCTGACAGAGATCCACTGCTGTGGTCCTGAACCCCCCCTCGGTGCCGTGGCACGAGTCCAGATGCTCTTCTCCTCCCCTGGCAGCCTTTTCAGCCTCGCAGCTCCTGTCCTTGAGCGAGTAAAGGACCACGAAATGAGAGACAGCGAGGCACAGAAAACGGTTTGTTTTCAGCGTCTAGGACTCCGTGAGGCGAGGGTTCAGTTTAAAGTGTGGACTTCCACCTGAGAGAACACGTAAGATACCGTTTGTCTTCTTAAAAAAAGTCTTCAGGTGGTGAATTAAAGACAACAACGAGGAGTGAATCTCATCAACGCTCCGGTGGATGTTTTCATTTCTCACCCTAGTCCTCGTCGGTTTTTATCGCGCTGGAAGGGTCCAGGGAAATAGAAGAGGACTCATCAATTATACGAATATAAGAAGCATAAAGCTGTGAGACGATATGACAATATCACATCACAATCATCCCGGCCAAAATACTTCACAATATTATCCAAATAATCATCAAAATCTGCTAAAAACTCATAAAATGGCACTAAAACGTTCTGGTATCACTTCAGATTTTGTTAAGAACAACAAATATCTTTATTATATTAAACATCCTTTTTAGTGAAAAACACTAAATGACAAGATAATAAATCATGTTTACGATGTATTTAATAAAATAAAGGCTCTATCACTTTACCATGGCAGCGGGCCAGACGGCCTCTTCAAGTCGCTCGTTATGATATTTACGATTAAAAAGTCACTACTAAGTAGTTTTTTTTAAATCGCAGTGAACATCCTTTTAAGTGAAAAACAATCAAATAATGTTAAGTCTTAAAAGATTGTCATAAATCAAAAATACTTTTTCAATTCACTTGCGATGATATTTACGATGATCACGACAACGTAAATCCACCACGATCAATTGTCACGTATATATATCGTCCCATCTCCCGTCTCTCTACGGGTTTTCATCAGACAAAAAGTCCCGTAAACGTTGTTTTCTTGTTTTGCTGGCATTTGCTCGGTAACACCGTTTGTTGACGGATCAGAGATCGTGAAAAGAGCAGAAGAAAAATCCCGTCTGGGTGGCGTTCGTATCGAGGTTATCTTCCAGCTACGCTCAGAGCACTTTCCTTTTTCCACATTTGTGGAGGGAGGACACTGATAAAAAAAAAAGAGGAAGACTTTTCTCTCAAAATCCAGTTCTTCGCGGGGGGGGGGGGGGATCAGAGAAGCAGCACGCCGTCAGTCGGGTTTGACTTCCACCGCTGTGTGATTACCAACCGGCACAAATGTTGAGTTTGTACGTCAAACTGTGCAACTTTGTGTGTTTAATGAGCGTAAACTGACTGAGTAGGTGGACTCTCATTTAAATGCCTTGTACCACTCTTTCACGCTCATTATACTTAGTGTGTGTGTGTGTGTGTGTGTGTGTGTGTGTGTGGGAGGCCTGCATTGTAGCTTTCCAATCACCGAGTCTCAAAAAAAAGAAAAGAAAAAAAGTGCCTTTTGCCCTCGTAAATTCACACATCATCAGCGTAATATCCGATAATATCCCCATAAAGCACATCTGCCCCGTGTTAATTGGCTCTTCGTTACTGCCATGATCTCACATTCAATTTAATCAGGTTTCATGATGAGGGGAAGGTGAACAGAGGAAGAGTGTGTGTGTGTGTGTGTGTGTGTGTGTGTGTGTGTGTGTGAATAAGGATGGACAAACATGCTGATGCGGTGTTTGTGCGTTCTCTCGTCAGCGGAGAGTCGAGTCTGAGCGACGGAGGACTTTGTCCCTCGTAAATCTGTCGGGGTTTCCTCAGCCAGACCCGGCGCTCCGCGGCGGCCTGTTGGACTGGAGGAAAGGTGTGAGGAACAAAGTCTGAGGATCCTCTGGGGACCATGAATGTTTGTATAAAATGCACCAATCCATTAATTGGATTTGAGATATTTTTAACATTATCAGTGGAAATTTTGAACTACTGGTGGCATTATATGAAATATCAGAGGATCATAAAAGTGATTAAGATTCATCCTCAGGGGACCACGTGTGTTTGTGTAAAATGTACCAATCTATCAATGGGAAGTGAGATATTTTTAACATTATCAGTGGAATCTTTTAACTACTAGTGGGGCACTATGAGAAATTCAGAGGGGTTCATCCTCTGGGGATCATGAATCTCTGCACAGAATGCAATCCATCCCACAGCTCTTGAGACTTGCTACCCAAACCCCGAAATGTTAACCTCTTTGGCACTAAAAGAAAAGTCAGTGATTAGTATTCATCCTCTGGGCACCACGACTCCTGTTACAAAGCACCACTGCATCCCTTAGAGCCCTGCAGCTAGCGGGGTTTAAACTTGTATCGAGGAGTCACTAAACCGATCACATAAACATTTGCAATATTTTCAGACTCCAGACTTCTTTTACTTTGAATACTGATGAAGAGAAATAATAACTTTGTCGAAGATGTTCCTCTAAGACTCGACGCCCTGGAGTCAAAGAAACGAGGTTTCAGCTCGTAAACAAACACCTCCATGTTTTTCCTCAAACAGAAAACTCAGCTCAACTATAAAGAACAATTTCTGCTTTACTTCTCGCTGTCTTTAGGTTGTAAACCGATTTATTTACTGCAAATGTTTGCACTGCTTTTAATAACTGCTGAACATTTTTAACTCTGAGGCAGAGATTATACTCACACTTGTTTATTGCGATGCGAACGCCACTGAATCGCAGGACGAATAAAAGCATTACTTTTTCAATAAATTTACAACGCGTCATTAACCCGAGAGCTTTTTCCCACAATATTACATATAAATGTAATATATATCCTGCAAGAAGTTAATTTCATCCTCCTTTAACTCTGGCTCCGTCTTTGCAAACACGTATGTGAACAGGAGAAATAACACGACGTTTCTGCTAAATTAAATATATGTAATATTAAAATAATGAATATAAGATCCAACCACACAGTTTGGGTTGCAGGTTTCTGTTTCCCAGCGTTTTAACCGCCGCTTCTCGGTGCGTTAGGGGACCACGATCTAATGGTCCAGGATCTAATGGTCCAGGATCTAATGGACCAGGATCTGATGGACCAGGATCTGATGGGTCCACGATCTCACGGGTCTGACGGGTCCACGATCAGACGGGTCTACGATCTAACGGGTCCACATTCTGATGGTCCAGAATCTAACGGGACCATGTTCTGATGGTCCAGGATCTAACGGGTCCACGTTCTGATGGTCCAGGATCTTACCGGTCCACGTTCTGATGGTCCAGGATCTAACGGGTCCATGTTCTGATGGTCCAGGATCTAACGGGTCCACGTTCTGATGGTCCAGGATCAGACTGGGAAACCTCTGGAAGGCCTCTTTGTGACTCAGCACCTTATAAACTTGGGACTTGGATGTGAGATGATGGTTTTAACCCTCGGTCGGGTTGGTGAATAATCACCATGACGACCGGAGAGTCCTCGGGCGTGACGCGTAGCGGCGACTCGTGGCAGACGGAGAGGCGTCGCTGACTCGGCACATTTTTAGGATTAGAAACAAAGAGAATTACAGCCGAATGTAAAAATAAATCACCTGCATGGAAATCAGCATATTCATCTCTGGCTTCACGTCTGTGACATCACAGACTCATTCACAGCTCCGTGGCTTCTGTTAGAAAATAATAACATCGCATTATTACCAGAGAGGAGCACAAATACTTCCTTCATGTACTTTTCAGGTATCTGTACTTACTTGTACTTTTCCTCCTCACATTTTCAAAACAAGCTCATTACTTTTAATGTATTTGAGTTGAATTATTGATTATTGTTAAAGCAGCCAGAAGAAATGTCCTTCATACTTTTCCACTTTTCCTTCAGTAAAGAATCAGCACTTCTACTTTTTATGAACACAAGAATCTGTACTTCTACTTGAGTCTTCACTTTATCAGTATATCACGTCTATTGTAATATTTGCTTTGCAGGTTCACCAACACAATCAAAATTAATATTTACTGTAAAAATATGGTGCAATATCTTCAATAACTTCAAATCAAGGCAGGGGTTTTATTAAAAATATGCTCTCTAAAGCTAAATTAATGTATATATATCACATAGTCTTCGTCAAAAATGTATTTTTAAAAATATCACGATAATTCAAGATCTCTATATGATTAAGTTTGACATTAGAAGCTTTTCTGGGCTGAAATACTGACTGATATTATAATATTTGTGCCTTTATTGGATTCTCTGAGCGTGTAAACCGTTAAATATGGAAATAAAAATGAGAATGTCCAGCAAAGAGGCCTGACAGGTTTATATTTTTCAGTCATAAAATGAAGCGCGGTCCGTATCTCGGTCATAATTCTTTGAATCAGCATGAATTGATTCTGTTCAGCCACATGGGGGGAAAGGCAGCGAGCTGTAAACACAACACTGATCTGCGATCAGCCCACTGGGGCCGTTTAAACCATTCAGGGCCAATAAACAGATCCAGGAGACGAGCAGAAACATCCAGAATCCTAACGTGTTTACTTTGGAGGAAATCCAAATCTCATATCACTTTACACAAGCATGAAAAGAAACAGGTGAACATATTAAATGTTGTGAAACTAAGATTAAATATGCTGTAAATAATTTGATCCAGCTGGCAAAATATGGACTCAAATGTTGATTTCTACTCGTCCTCCTGAGGGAAATCTGTGTCTTTATCTGCTGAACGCTCCGCCGCGTTCATTAGCATGTTGCTAACGTTGTCCGTCTGACGCTTCTTTGTCAGCCGGTGGTGAACGACCGGTTTCGTCCTTGAAAACAGGCGACGAGATAAGAAATAAAAGAAGTTTACACCGAGGATAAAGAGGCGAAGCGCTCCGAGCGTCATCGGGGAGCTCGTACACAGTTATATTATACATTATTAATATATACACAAACTGCAGCTTTATAAACCACTTTAGGAGGGATGTTTGTTGATGGTTATGTTAAGTTGATATTTACCGGTCATATAACCATGTTGTGCTGCAGCTGCCAGCATTCACATCGGACCCATGGAAACACGTCTGCTGCTTTGACTTTTACATTTTTGTTTTATTCTTTATTTTAAACAATTAAAAAAAGATGAAATATGAGATAAATTATTAATATATATATCTATAATTTCCTTTTGTTTATTCAGTTTCATCTTTTTTTATCGTTTTATCGTAAAAAATACAGACATGACCGAGATTTTCTTCTTTAAGAAAAAAGAACAAAAGAACAAGCACCAATAACATGGGATTTACATCGTCCTTCCTCATTTCTGTACTTTACAAAGATATTTGGTAAATGTTTTAAATTGCATTATATTCATACTTTGTCTAATCATTTAGTTTCCCTCGACTTTTAAAGCTTTTCTACGTTAAATGTAAACGACGTGACGGAGACTCGGACCAGGAGCTCGGCGGTGTAAACTCAGGTGTAATTGGAATGCCATTGTGTGTGTGCACGTGCGTGTGTGCGGGCGTGTGTGAGTGTGTGTGCGTGTGTGTGAGTGTGCGTGTGTGTGTGTCCAATCACTCTCGCCACAATCCTGCCTCCTAATCAGTGAAAGTAACGGCCACCTCGGAGCCCAATCAGTGAGCGAGTCAGACTTAATGAACTCCCCCGAGTGAAAAGAGCAGAGAAACTCTGAAGCAGCTGAACTTCTGAGGAGGAAGCCTCGTCCTCGTCGTTCACGCTGCCATCTTGTTCTGGTTTGGTGTTTTTGGCAGCCTGTTGGTGTTTCTTTGTCTCTCCCACGCCGGGGGGCGGTGAGCTGATGGCGAGGGGAGGATTACATCTGTCCAGTCATCGGCCCGCGGTGCTCGGCGACGGCGGCGCCCGGAGCACATCCCCGCCCCGCTATCTGCTCCGGCACATTCTCCTCTTAACCCCCGAGGCCTCGTCATTTCACACAAATTGGAAGAAGCCGAGACAGACTGACCTCGCTGATAATGAAGGGTTAGAGCCAGAAAATAAAAATGATTGCAGTTTAATTCTAACTGGGAAATAAAAGCAGCAGACGGATGTCCTTTTTTCACCACCTGCTCAGAATTGGAATTTGGATTCGTTTATTATATTATAATAACTTTATTAGCCAGGACGGCGTCACGGTGGAGGAGCGGTGGGTGGGATGGTTTCTCCGTCACCAGACGGAAACATCGTTAATGGTCCCGGGAGTCTGTGATTCCCTCGTTTCCCCCTCAGGGTGAACTCATCAGCTCAAACGTTTTCACTCGTCTAACTCGTTGGTTTAGGACCAAGTAGCTGCTTTTTGATCAATTTTGAGATCACGATTATTTGTTGATTTTTAGGGATAATTTCATTTTTTGCGCATTTTCAGATTTAAAAAAACAGCACCGTATTCACTTCCATGTTTTGCTACATTTCATGCAAAAATAAGACTTAAAATTAAGTGAATTCAGTGCGTTTTCTTTCTTTATGCAAAACTCCCCAAAAAGTGAAGGTGAAACCTGTTCATCGCCCCCTGGCTGTTAGTTTAGGAAGGGCTTGATTTGATGGCAGGGAAGCCAAGGTCCTGATCGTGATTAATATTTAATTCATTTAATAACTTGTATTCTCCCCACTCACTGACGGCAGATATGGAAAACCATTTTTTTCTAAAATTAAGAATACAATACAAGACAAGATAAGGAAATTAATTAAAGTGAACTACAGAAGATGTAGGCTGGAGGCAGATGGCGCTGATTAAAGCGTTTAATAGACTCTGACCTTTATTGGCAGCCGGTGGAAGGAGGCTAACACGCTGGTTGATCCATGAAAAGCACCGTAGAACAGACGTTGATAATGAAAAGTCATAAGTGTATCATTTAAACTCAGACTGGAAGCTGGGTTGGCAGAGGCACCATGGAGGTCTTCATATAACACTAAACCCCCATATGACCCAGGGAAGTGTCTTCTAGAGAACCTTGCAGACTTTTGTGTGAAAGTCCTGGTAATTAGATGTTTTTGGGACTGAAGGCAACGGCTGAAAGTCAGAGTGATGTAATCAGCATCCTTAATTGGACGTGTAGGACGGCTCGTGGAGGAAACCCTGTACGGCCTTTTCTCTGTCGGGGTGTTTTTTATTTATTTACATCCCCTCTGGAGGGACGAACACAAGCGTGTGTTGTTTCGTGGAGGAAGTTTATCACACAAACACGACTAGCTTGCCTCCTCGTAGCACGCATGACCGCCTCCACAATAAGTGCCGAAGGACAGCGAGGAGGAGACAGCGATAAGGAGGAAAGGAACCTATAAAACAACTCGCCGTGTTGCACTTATCTGCTTCAAACTGCTTCGTCAAAAAAGAAAAAATATATATTCAGCGTCTGACCTGTGTGTCCACAAGGCAACTCTCTCTCTCTCTATATATATACTATATATATATATATATATATATATTTGTGAAGAGCTGACCGGCAGATAGAGGTGGGCTGATCTCCTCTGAATGAAGACGGACTGAGAAGTGTGGAATGGCCGTAAACATGAGCTCACCTCCGAGACGAACACAAAAACACAGAAGTACAGATCGCCTCAGACAAAAGCATCCAGAGTCCATAAAACCTGCGAGCGTGTAGGCTACAGGAGAATCCTATCAATTATTTGATAAGGGATCAGGAGTCGCACACAATTTCACAGAGGGGGAAGTTGGAACTTGTGATTTATTTTTCCGTTGGTACATCTCCTCGTGTTGTATGAAACAGAGCGACAGCGTGACGACAGATACGCACGGAAGTCAACGTGGAAGTCGGGTTTCAATCACATTAACGCAGCGATATGACTGAACCCGTTGTCATGGGGATTACTCTGCACGTCTCTCTTTTTTGTCTACTCAAATGCTGATTCGGATAACAGAATAAAACAGCAACACAAAAACAAGGCTACGCTGAACTGTTTCAGGACATTTAATCCGCTCTGAATACGGTTAATTTAACCAACAAACCTACGGCTTTCATCCGTGTTCGTTTCAAGCTCATCCAGACAAATTCACCCGATACGCTGTAACCTTGGAACTCCAACTGTGTCCTTTTCTTTGATTCAGACACCAGAGAACATGAATCAGGACTTCTGGCAGAGAAAAGTGGAGAAAGACACTTGTAACCAGGCAGAAACCTCCAGTTCTGAAAAAAGTGAAGCCAATTCCGAGGTGCCTTAAATCTGCATTCTCAAGACGCTGTTTTTAGAGGGTGTTGACAGGAACTATACATCCACATCTGGGAAGTAAAGTCAACGGTGAAGTGCCTTAAACTGTCATTCTCTCTGCTGGCCACCAGGGGGCGACTCCTTTCTGCTTGTATAGAAGTCTATGAGAAAATGATATTATCTATTTTAACATGATATTATTGGTTGTAATGTGTTAGACGATGTGAACAAGTCATATTTTGATTTCCAGGAAGAAAAAATATTGGATTTTGATACAAAAAGACGAATATCTGTATTTTTCTGTATATTGTTGGGCATATATTGTTAATATGATGAGGGGATGTGATCTAAAAGGGTTGAAAAGGACTAGCTTCTTACAGGCTAGTAAGGCTTATGAATACTGGTAATGAGTGGGTTAATAGAATATTCATAGACTACCTTACATTTCCTATTTCACAGTATATGAGGCCTGGTTTTTTTGGCTGTCCCCTTTCCCTTCCATCAGCTCGCCAGCAGAAACCTGTGGTGCTTTAGCTTCGGCCCACTGAGGATTGACTCAAACAGAGAGATTTTTTGTTGTTTGTTCTGCCTGCAGAAAGAGTTTTTGCATCCAAGAAATGTTTGTAGAACTAAAAATTATAATTAGCTTCTGTTCCCTCACCTATTTTTTCCCCCCCTTTCTCAACACAATGGAAAGCCCACGTCTGAAAAAGCTGGCTCGAGAGGACTCGGCGAGTCTTCTAGGATTGCTACGGACCCGTTTGTGGCTTTGCTGTCAGTCATAAGAATACAATTCAGCTTGGCAGCTGGACAGGGAGGCTTTTGTCAACACAATGTGCCCTTCTGCACTGCTAGATGGAAATATTTCCTGAAAAGTAAAGGATTTTTGTCAGCGAGTGTGAAAGCACGCCGACTTCTGTCTGATCTCAGTCTGAAATAGGAACATTTCTTTAACTTCCCTTCTCTCTCTCGCCCAGAATAGAAGGTGCTCGTTCACCGAATGAGTTCCCTCTGACAGGTTTTTAGTTTAAAAACTGCAGATTTGAAGCGAGGCCATCTGGAGCTGCAATAAAAAGCTCTTTTTCAGAAGGCAAACGAGGCAGTGACGGACGGACGGACACTTCTGTCCTATTTTTACATTTCTGAGGATTAAAACATTCTAAATATGAGGTGAAAAGACAAATATTCTGAAAAGTGAAGCAAAAGCTGGAGTGCCTTAAACTGTCGTTCTCTCTGCTGTCCACCAGGGGCGACTCCTCTCTGGTTGTATAGAAGTCTATGAGAAAATGGTCCTACTTCTCTCTGCTGGCCACCAGGGGGCGACTCCTCTCTGGTTGTATAGAAGTCTATGAGAAAATGGTCCTTCACTGGTTGGCTGGTTCAAAATTCCTGAATAAGATCTGCTCACGACCGACTCAAGCTCTGTGACGTTAAAGATTGATTGATGTCATATTATTGGTTGAAATCGGCTAACTGTCATATATTGTTTTCCAGGAAGGAAAAAAAAATAGATTTCCTATATTTTTTTTAACAATATGACCGAAGATGTGATATAAAAGTGTTAAAAAGAAATCATTATATTCAGCTCGACTCGGATGTCCTACTTGAGTACACAGAACAAATATTACCACTTCATAGAACACAAGAGAAACACGGGAAGGAGCATTAAATATTCAAGAATTTGGATATATAAATATTTTAACAGGGAAAAAAAGATAGACACCACTGACGATCCATGTAATTGTCATTTACTTTAATCATGTAATTATTTTGCCTGCTGAGGTCTAATATTTCTATGTTTCTATGACGACCAGCGGCTTCGTTTGTCGTCATTAAACACTGACATCTTTGACGTAAAGTTGTTACTTTGTCACTTAATAAACACTAAATACCGCCGGCTCAGCCGGAACAGTGAGAAACGGCTTCATGTTGTTGGGCTGCCGACTGTCAAACCTTCACACGAGCGCTTCAAAGCGATCCGGTGTTTGATGTGGACTTAAGTGGTCTCTGTGGATCCGCGTGGATCAGGAACCCCCCCTCGCTAAATAACAGTTTCTTTGACTCTTGGAACTTTCAGCAGACGCCCTTCCATAGTTCGTTTCCTAATTTCCCAGCATCCCTTTGTGCAAACCAACAGGATTTAATGGACTCTTCACATCTCGCCGGAGATGAAACGCTCAGTTTAAGCGAACAAATCTTTGCCTGCGGTCGATCTACACCTGTTTTCTCTCCGCTGCCTTTGAGCCGCTTCCACATTCCTGCTCAGCAATTTACCCCAACGCACCGTTTCAGTTCCAGCATCGACGGTCTGCAAGGTTTTTATCCAATCAGGGTCGATTATCACCATAATGATGCTGCTTTTCATGAGCAGGGAAGTTCTGGAGGAGAGAAAAGCCTCGTTGGGTTCATAAACACGGCGCGTGGCGTTTACAGGACCCGGTCTGGATTTATGGGCCCGTACGTGGGTCGACCTTGGGGAGAGGTTCACCAGTAAATTTGGGGAGAACGCCGGCGGGCGAGGAGGCATTCAGCACACAGACGCCGCGCTGCTCAACCCTCCAGTTTACTAGCGCCGTTATTCACACCGCGCTATAAATAACGGGATTCTTCCTCCGTGTCGTAGAAACTGATTTAATTAACTTACAGGTTTTTGTTTACGATGGTTCCTGAAAAAAAAAAACGTCACTGTTTTGGCTTTAACTTATTCCACAGTTGGTTGTCAGTATCGTGTAGTTAAGTATTAAAAAGCTGAAAGTACATTTAATGGATTCCATGACTAATTCAGTACATTCTCAAATAAACTACATTTCCTCATCTTGGATTATTCCTTATAGATTATATTCTTTCCCTTTGATATTTAGTCAAAGTCCTAAAAACATGAGATTCTATTTAAAGATTTCTAAAGTGACAGAAATCAACATCCTGGTAATTAAGATACAATACATGTTGGAATCAACTGAAACTCAACCTGAAGGGGCGGCGACTGGACGGACAGATGGGCTGACTTATGACATGGAAAAAGTGGGCGGGTCCAAAGTAATGTTTTGAGAAGTGAGTGTCCTCATACAACGGGTCCGACCCCGTGGTCTTGACTGCAGGACAACAAAAACACACTTCATTCACACTCATTCTGGCCAGCGGAGGCGCCGTCCTCACTCATAATTGAAAGACGGGGCGTCGCCGTCCGTAATCATCCTGATTCTCTTCGGTTGGCTGATTCTCCGAGTTAACATGACGATGATAACGCTGCCATCCCGCTGGAGAAAAGTGAATTACGGTGACGGCTTCTATTTTCCTCAGTGATTACTATCAATAGTGGTGTAATCCCCCCCTCCACTAGAATCCACTTTGCTGTGTAATTGTATAATTTCCTAACCTAGCACTCATCAGTAGGTGGGCCAACAAGTCCCGCTGAGGGGCTTCGTGTCCCCTCGCCGAG
Organism: Eutrigla gurnardus; assembly: GCF_963514095.1. Classification (NCBI taxonomy): domain Eukaryota; kingdom Metazoa; phylum Chordata; class Actinopteri; order Perciformes; family Triglidae; genus Eutrigla; species Eutrigla gurnardus. The sequence goes on along the minus strand of NC_139936.1, from coordinate 2,419,228 downwards.
CTCCATCACCGTTAAACGTCCCTGCGCGCTCACAAAGAGGCCGATGCCGCCGTATTTAGCCTGATTTACGATATCGTTTCGCAATAAAAGGCCAACGTGACGGGGGGGGAAGAGATTCATTAAAGGGCCCCGGTTTATGTTTCAGAGTAAGTCCGGAGGGGCCGCGGGAATACTGATCGCCACACAGATATGTGCTTGTCTGGCCTCTCGGCCCCTCCCCCCCCTCCAACCATGTCCGCCGGGGCGGCACAAAGGAAGCGCTGTTCCGGTTCGGTTCCACCGACACATCAGGGGCCTCCTCGCGGCACCTGGAGGCCCCCTTCCTCACCCACATCCCCCCGGTGACCCTATCACCTATTTTTGGGCTTCATCCACAACTTTGACCAAAAACAGCTCTGCAGTGTTTACTCTCCACCGCCGGGTCGATACGCTTTAATCCCCGGGATGATGCTTTCTCTCCCGTCCACTCAAAACAGCTCGTCCTCCTCCCCCGGCGAGGCCATTACTCTTTATTAGCTCTTAGTGTCTTAAATGTGGCCATCCATTAGAGGAGAGGCAACAAACATCACACACACACACACACACACACACACACACACACACACACACACACACACACACACACACACACACACACACACACACACACACAGGCTTTAATTTAAAGCGAGCCTTAATCAAGAGCAATTATTGCCGGTTGGATCCAGCCCCCCCACCCCCGTAGAGAGGAGCTGGATCCGAGGAGTCACCTGAGCAGGTCTCCAGGTTCTCCTCCAGGACTCTCACTGATCAGCTGGCCGACTCCACAGACCTCTATCTGCCTGAATGATTCCTTTTCTATGGAAGCTGGCATGAAGTAATACCACACTGTGTCATCTATTGATTCCTTTTTTTTCCCGTCCCCATTTTCTTTGAATTTCTCGGTGACTGAAAAGCATAAATCTTAGCCCCCCCAAATGATCCTTGAAAGAAATAGTGTAATTATTATTCTTGACGCATGGTCACAAATTCAATAGCCCCTTATTAATTGAACACGGGGAGAAATATGATGCGGGTAATTCGACGAGACTGGAGAGCTTTCCATCATCCCTCATGCTTAAGAGCATCCCCCCCCTGGTTTGGCATTCATGACGGGGCTGGGAGTGGGGGGTCTGGATCTAGATGGGGGGCTTTGCTACACAGTCAGGGGAACTCATCTGTGTGTGACCCCAGATTCATAAAAACAAACCGAATATCTGAGGAGAAGCAACTTTTTCTCCATTATTTGAAGCTTTTCTGTCCTTATCTTGTCGTGACGCGTGTGAGGGAGTGTGGAGACCAGCCGGCCTCACCGGACCGCCTCGCCGACCGCCACTCACGCCCATAATATTAAAGCCGCCGGTGGATGGCGGCACCGCGGCCTCGCCGTCCCCTATCTCGCCTTTTTCATTTACTCGGCTTCTGCAAGTGTGAAGGCTGCTCTCCGCTCCGCCGGTCCTGTTCCAGCTCTACATGTGGCGGCGTCGGGGGGGGATGGGCGAGCCTGGATGAGGACGGGTGCTGCTTGGCTAGTTAGCTCTCACCTGAGACCCGTCTCCCTCCCTCTACACAGCCGTGTCAACCTCAGAAACTCTCAAAGCTTAAATTGGCTGTATGTGCTAGAGAGGCAACTAGACACGAATATTCTGGCCAAAATAATAAGATCCACGACTTTATCCTGATAATAACCAAGGTATGCTTGAGACTCTTAAACACCAAATCCAGCTGGATATTTAATGGGATATTAAGACTTCTACCGGCAGTGAAAAGGGAGAGAAGAAGTCTGGTTTGAGTTTTTAGCACAGCGCTGCGATGCTGCTGTTGTTCCACGTGACAGAAACCCAGCGAGTGCATCGCTTGTTAGAAAATAGTCTTTTCCATGAAGACACCTGTCAAGAGTTCAGTTTAGTCGAAAGCTGGAGGCACTTTTGACACTTTAAAAGTTCTCTATGCTGTAAAATAAAAACCCTGGATACTTCAATGTGTGTCAGAGGGTTGGACCGAGCGACCCGGCTGTCTGAAGACTCACAATAACCACAGACCAACGACGCTTCGGTTCCAGGAAGAAACCGTCCTCTGTATTTGTTCGGGTTGAAATCAGCGAAGTCTCGTCAGCGAGGCGGCTGACAGCTGCTCCGCCAGGAAAACACTCAACACGTCTCCGTGTAGAGGAAGGAGAAAAGATCCCATTTCATTAAAAAACGTGGAAATGAAGAATTCATCGGACTCAGCATAATGCTGCCTATGTTTAAATTTAATGCCACACAATAGGGGGATTTAATTATACATGATGTGGATCATAACGTGTATGCTGAAATAGACATTTTTCTAAGTTGTATTATCATTATTCTTCTTTTTCTCTGCCAGCTATGTTTGGTATCTTTTAACATCCTCATGAATACTTCCAGCTGTTACAACTACTACACATGTATTAGTGCGAGGACATTTGAATTAAGTCTTTGATGTGAGAAATTGGTCTTGTTAGTTACTTGAACACATCATCAGAGTGGGAACTAATAAACGACTCATTTGGGTAGAATTGATGAGCATGGAGACGGTAAACCAGCCGGCTCTGGCTTTTGTAGCTCCCGTGATGAATTATGGGAAATTAAACTAAATGACAATGTGATGTCTTCAGGGACATTCACACCAAAAGTGTTGACATATTTCAACTCCAGCAATAATTTGCGCGTGAAGCTCTGACGCAAATCTGGACAAAGCTAGGTTAGCCGTTATGCTATGCTAAGCTAGTTAGCGTCTGGTTGCAGCTTCATATTTAGCGTACAGACATGTGTGGTATCAATCTTCTGGCAAGAAGAGATTATTATTAAACACTTAAAGATAATCCTATATAGAGTCCATGAAGCAAAGGTTTCCAGGAGAGGGCTTCTATTAAACAGGAGGGGGTTCAGCATGGATCTCTCAGGGGGGTCCAGTTATCTGAGCTCCACTCCTCCTGCTCCCAAAAACAAAGAACAAAAAAGTAGGTTTGGTTACTGCGTTTCTGTGGATTCCTCCTCCCCAGAACAAAGAGGGGGAGCCCTTCATCTTGAAATAGCTCCGGATGATTTATTAATTCCAATCTGTAACAAAGGCTCACTGATTCTGATTATTTTGCATCGGAGGGGTTTGGGGGAGATTTCTAGGCTTTTATTTGTCTTGGGATGGAATTATTTTACAGTTTATATATTTCCAGGCGCCGGTCCGAAACACAAAGTTTGCACGCTGCTGTTGCTATAGATGAACTGGTTTAAGGACACACACACACACACACACACACACACACACACACACACACACACACACACACACACACACACTTAAAGCTCCACGATTTGACCGTCTCTATTAAAGATAGTTTGAGCCGGATCGACATCCAGTTGAACCTTATTTATCATCTGAGTTTCCATAAATAGTTATTATTAATAGTAATCCTTTCTGTATTTTCTACTTGACACGGTGAGTTCGGTGCAGATGAACCAGGATTCTAATTAGCAGCAGATTTTTTTCCATTTTCTCTTCCATTTCCTCCTTTCCACTAGAATAACTACTCGTCCTACGAAAAGATGATTGAGCTGTTTTAGCTTTTTCATTTCGATTTGCACACAAGATGGTCCTCATTGCTTTGCTTTAAATAACATTCAGTCTGACAAAAGACAAGGTCTTTCTGTCTGTTTTTAACCTGCTTTTGTTCTGCGTGTAATTGTAAAAAAAATAGTTTGTTTTTTCTCCTGTCAATAGTAATATCCTCAGAACAGCCTTTAAGGATGTCTTTATTTGAAAAATATAACATCTGTGAGTCAAATATAAAAATTGTGGCTCCAGTTGAAAGTCATTAAGGTCTAGCTGAAATGAAAAATACCTTTTTATCCTGTTTAGATCACATTCTCTGTCATATGCTGCAATGACAAAAAATAAAAACACCCATTTCTGTGTTCAGTGTTTGCCCTGAAGCAGCTAAACTGATGCTTTAAGTGTGTAACCCCCCCCCCCCCCCCCCCCCTGGGACGGCAGCGCCGAGGTCAAGACAGGGCGCCGCGTATCACAAATCTTCTGATTTGTAAAACGTGGAGCGGAGGGAAATCCTCCGGCAGCCAGCTTGTGCTGAAGGAGCGTAATCACACAGCAGATTGCTCTTGAAGAAGAAGGTCAACGGCCGTTGTTATTGGGATTAAAAACCTCTGTTCCATGCGGACCGAGCTGATCCTCCGGTCTGGAACGGGAACTTGTTCTTCGCTGTAACGTCGGAGGGTTAAACCAGCAGTGGTGATCATCTATCTGTGGATGATTAAATAAGCAGCCGAGCCGGACCGTCTGTACGCCTGAACATGATCGATCACGTCTACAGAGCGAGTGATGCAGCAGCCAGGAACAAAGAGCTTCAATGGAGAAAATACTTCTCTCCAAAAAAAACACAAGAAGCAAAATGATCTCAACTGTTAAATGATGCATAAACACAAGTGGAAGAGAATAGAGAATAAACACAACTTGAATTGTGTTTGTATTTTCAGTATTTTGTGTTTATCTTTTAAAGGATTGTTGGAGTTATTGCAGCAGAGGAGAACATTTAGGAATAAACATAATGCAAAGATACCTTTAACAGGTTGATTCAACACTAATTATGAGTGTGTTCTTCATGTGGTTTTAGTAGAAACACCTTCCTCATCCTCACAAGCTCACGTCCAACACAAAGACAGTCAGATAGACTGTATGTGGACGTTCCCAAGTCTATTATATGGAGATCTAATTCATTGTAAAATAATTATTATTATTCTAAACTCTTCTGTCTCCTAGTATCCGACTGCCGGGTCCTGGAGGGTCTACAGCGCTACTCCTCCATCCCCACATACCTGCCTGTCAACTACCAAGTGCTCAACGCGGACCTGGCCTTCTTCCTGAAGGAGGCCAACCAGGACTTCATGAGGAACTCCAGCCTGATGTCGAGGACCGAGCCCTTCTTCGTGTACCAGGCCCGGACTCTGCCCTCGGTGAACACCAGCTACGGGCCCCTCTCCGTGGAGCAGCCGGTCCCCCTGGAGCTCCTGCAGAGCCCCGGCATGTTCCCCGCCTCCTCCGTCTTCACCTTCAACTGGAAGGTGCAGACCTTCATCATGAACACGAGGATCCACTTGGCCAAGCCCCGGGTCCAGGTGCTGTTCTACGTGGCGGGCCGGGACTGGGACGACTACAGCGCCATCGACAAGCTGCCCTGCGTGCACATGTTCGCCTTCCACGAGACCCAGGAGGTGCGCGGCTCCTGCCAGCTGAGGGGGGGTCTGGGTCTGTGCGTGGCCGAGCTGGAGCCCCTGGCCGGCTGGTTCAGCCCGCCCAGCGTGGTGCCGGGGCGCCAGCGGGGCCCGGAGGCGTCCGAGGGCACGCCGGTGGAGCTCTACTACCTGCTGCAGTCCACGGAGGCGGGGGAGTGCCACTCCGAGGAGGCCAAGAAGGAGCACTTCATCCGCTCCAGCCAGGAGGGGCTGTTCGGCTCCTACACCTCCACGCCGCTGCAGAGGATCGGCGGGGTGAGGCTCTACCAGAACGCCGCGCCGCCGCCGCTCGCCGAACACAGGCTGGATAGTAACTTCATGGTCATGGTGCCGGCCACGCCCATGAGACAGAGGGAGACCGTCTCAGCGTTCATCGGCGTGGCGGCCGACTCCCCCGTGGAGATCTTCACTCTCAGGTAAGACCACTTTTTTTCTCTGAATATTCCCCCGTTTTCTTTCCAACTGCAAAACGGCTAAATCTCCTTCCTTTCTCCTCTTTCTGTGAGATTGTGGATCAGAAGGAGCTCCGTCTCTGCAGGTTAAACCCCCACCATCGCTCACATTGTGTATATTTACCGGTATATATATTTACTGGTTCTCGTTGACTTGTGACTGAATGATCTGGTCACTGAGGTGAACAGCGCTGCTGCAGGTCAGATGTATTGATCGTGGAGGAAACTCACGACGTTAGAGGATCAGAGGAAAGTTGCAGCTCTTTAGCAGAAGTCAACAGGGATGTGTTGTCACCTGCATTCAGACGGGCGCGTGGGAGAGACCTTCATCACTCCTTTCATATAACAAAGAACAACAAGTCTGTAGAAGACGAGGGAACAAGGGAGCCTGTGAACAAACAGCTGATCATCTTTATACTTCTAATGTTTGATTTTAATGTTCTTGGTTTTAATGTTTCTTCTAAATCACGGCGGAACATTACGGCTCGTACGTACCACGGTTTTTGGTACAATTCCTATAATTAAATAACCGTAATTCTCACTTTAACAGTTAAGGCTCTCAAATACTGACTCAGCAGATCCGACCAGCATGCTGCAGCAGATAACAGCAAAGCTTTCTGGGTAAAACATCACTCGTTCTTGGATGCGACCATTTGCTGATTAACCAGCAGAGATTCCAGGAAGCTACTTTTTTAATTCCAGTAAATAGTCCGGCACGTAACTCGCTTTACGCTTTGGTTCTTGTCTGGGTGAAACAAACACGACGTAACGACAACAACCATAGTTTGGAGTGGTAAAAATAAATAATAATCATTACGTAATCATAAAGGTGGGAGTGACTTTTTGAAAGAGAAAAGTAAAAATTAAGTATGGCTTTATTATCAGTTTGAATTTAAAGCTAGTTTGCTACTGTTGAATACGCTGTTTGTAATTAAAAAAAAATGTGTCGGTTGAATTTAATCGAAGGTAAAGAGAAAGTCCTGTGATTTGACGGATTACATGGTTATATATTTATTTACGCTGTTCTGCAGCTTATGATTGGCTGGATTACTCCTGCAGAGCATCATTATCTCACGATTTCACCGGCTCTTTATCAGCGCTTCACAAACATCAGTTTAAAATCACACACACAGATGTTTCTCAGCAGAAAAGCGGATCTCCATGAAAAAAACCTGCGTAAACAGAAAACGAAAAACCCCCCCACCTCAGCCAGGTGAGTGAGCGTTTCCACGGCGACGCGTTCTCTCTCAGAGATGGCTTTGATTCGGCGGAGGCTGTGGAAACGTTAATTACAGTGAAACAGATGAACGAGGAAAATGACTCCGGTAATTAAGACGCGATGCAAACGAGGGGACGACGCGTCCATTAGAGTAATGACCGGAGACGATGTTCATCACGGCGGTTTATAAAACCTTCAGAGGAGACGAGACGACGGGGTCAGGACGACGGGGTCAAGACGAGACAACGGGGTGAAGACAAGGGGTCAAGACGAGACGACGAAGTCATGACGAGACGACGAAGTCAAGACGAGACGACGGGGTCAAGACGACAGGGTCAAGACGACGGGGTCAAGATGACGGGGTCAAGATGACGGGGTCAAGATGACGGGGTCAAGACGAGACGATCTGTCCACCTGAAGGAAACTCTCCTTTTACTTTTACAAGATTATTTAACCGTTTTTGTTGCTTTTGGTTGAAAACCGAGGAAAACGAATCCCGCAGACTTCCCTGGTTTCGTTTAATTACATAGTTGAAGTTTTTTGGAAACCCCCCTCATCCCCCCCCCCCCCCCCCCCCTCTTTTTTTCCTAAATTGAGAAACTCTTTCATCAGTCACATGAGCGGCGCCAGCTGTGGTGTTTTAGTGTTGGCAGCGTTGGCGTGCGGCGGGCGCAGGTCGGCCATCTGAGAGCAGCAGATACAGGGGGAGGGGGGGGCTCCGCGTGGTCCGAGGTGATAAGGCCGTCCTCGCCGTGCACAACGCTTAATCACCGCGGCGACAGCACTTTGATCTCTATATTCACAACATCATTATCGCCCCCGTGCAACCGCTGGTCGGCGGCGGCGTCCGTGTAAACGCCGAGTGAGCCTGAAACGGTTATTAGATCCGTTCAACGACAGAATCCGAGTTCAGTCAACAACTCGACTCGAGGAAAAAAAAACATGTTAAAAAGAAAATGAAGTCATTATTTCTTCATCTCCAACTGCGTTCTTCACCTCGGGTCTCATCCATTATGCTGAAAGCCCCCCCGCTGTGGTCGAGGTTACACAACCAAAAAGATAATTCCACATGATGATTAGAGCCAATCAGATTATTGCTCCGCGGCGTCTCGGTGTGGAGCGTCTGATTGCTGGCGTTTCCTGTCCTGACGCCATGCTTTTAATGTGACGGACTCTTGATTTGGTTTGACCTCCTCGCCGTTAATAAGACGGGTCAATCGAGTTACAACTTATATCACTGTTTAGATGAAATAGTTGCTGCTTCTTGTCAACATCATGACAACATTTCTATTTCCTGTCTGCTCGCTCTGATGGAGGAGATCACATGACTTAAATGAACTGGAAGAGGCTTGTGTCCATTATGTTGTTGTTTTTCAAAAACATGCTCCTGACAGTATATCAGGTACTTCATGTGCATAATCATTCCTATAATTATTCCTATAAAACTACTATAATCAATAATTATTATTCTAGTTAGTGTCCATAGGTGGATTTCATAGCGACGCACTGATCGATCGGATCGAACTCTGGTATTCCCGTTTATTTTCCACCTGTCAAACTTCGTATCATTTTCAGGTATCTGTACTCTTTACTCTATTCCTTTAGTTTTAATGCATTTGAGGGTATTTAACAATATTTATTTCCCTTATTAATATGACCTGAGATCCAGTAAGCCTTGTAAAACTACACCAGTAGAAATCCTTCATAGTGATACTTAATTTAATGTTTTTTAATAGAATGTTTGTACTTTTGACTCCAGTTGTCTGATTTTATCACGTTACTATAAAAAAGTTGATTGTGGTGAATTCCCATCATGGGGTTCATCGTAATTAATTGATAAAGATAGTTCACTATCGTGGTTAAGAAGTAATAAATAGAGCCTGCTTTTAAAAAACACAAGTACAGACTCTATTAGATTGTAATTAATTCCCATCATGCAGTGCAGTGTCATCGCAGTGAGCCGCTCGTCTGCTGACAGCATCTAAGAAGTAATTATCATTCTTATTATTAGTGTCACGATGTGTGCAAATGTAATCTGGAAAATGGCGTTTTGGCGGGAAACTTGAATAATTAGGGGTTCGGGTTAGAGCGCCTCATTTACACACATCTGTGCATATTTATATGAAAGCATTAATTCTCCATGAATGAGCAGAGATGATTTATATGTTTCTATATAGAACAATGAGGATGTGTTTTACTGTTTTTCACTGCGTGTAGCATTAGTTAAGGTGGAAACCAGGTTATTAATCTTTAACTAAAACCACAGTTTAGTTCCAGATTATTACATCGAGATGTTTTCGTGACATTTCAGAGTTCACACATCCTGCAGTGGATGAAACGAGGTGATAAACATCTTGTTTCTCTTGTTCCTGTTTATCAGGCGGCGGCGGCGGCGGCGGCGGCGTTTCACGCTGTGATTCTCTGAACAAACACACATCTTACGATGGTTTCATAATGTCTTGTCAGTGTCAAAAGGATATCATGAAAAAAAATACATATATAGGGAGAATAAAGCTGGATTAAGCGGGATTAACTGTTTGGCAGCCGGGTTTTCCCTTTGTTGCATTGCTGCTGTGATATCTCGCCGCTCTTTGTGGCGCCGGATGAGAAACATCACAGCCGACCGCGGCGGTTTTATCTCGAGTGGGAGTCGCTTCCTTCAAGGAATCCAGACGTTTGCCGCGGGAATCGAACAAAGACAGGGACATTTAAGATTTAACGTTAAAGTTGGGCTCGTTTTCATAACATGCTTTTCTGGTTATCGATTATCCATCATCGTCCCTCAGCGTTAGATCGTTACAAGGAGACCTCCGACCTGGATTCCCTCGTGAAAATCAAAGTCGACGGGGAGTGACCGTGTCTGGTGTTGGTGCAGCGCTGGCGTGCAGCATGAATCACTGCAGGGCGTCACACACCCGTTTACACAGCTCTCTCTCTCTCTCACAACAACAGATTAGTAACACAGCGGCTCTCCCCGGGACGCTGCGTGGATCACTTACCAGATTAAAAGCTCACCGCCCTGCTGGGGGGGGAGGGAAGGTGCACTCACACGCCACCGCTGGCAGGTCTGAGACCAGTTAGGGACTCTACAAACATGTTTCATGTTTCCAAGAACATGTGATGTGTTTGATTGTCATCAGCTTTAAAAAAGGCACCACAATGGGAAATATTTGGATCAAATTCGGTGATTTTGATTTGGTGTTTTGTATTCGGTAGGATGATGTGGAAGCTGGTCTAACATGCTGATGCAGGTGTGTGTGTGTGTGTGTGTGTGTGTGTGTGTGTGTACACACTGTCGGTCTTCTGAGTGGACCATTTAATTGTCGGCCTCCCCCTCGGAGAAAACTCCAGCAAACATTTGTTTGCAAACACATTTAAATAAACCTGTCAGCCTCCGTGCACTCACATCGTGTGTCTGTAGTGTTTGTGCTCCGCCTCCTGATGTTTTTTACAAGCCGGCACATCAGTAAACAAATGATCTGCATTAAGCTTCATTATGTTGCTGATGGACATGAAGAAGGAGACGCCTCCGAGATCAGCGGGGCAGAACTCAAAAATCCTCCTTTTAATCTGGGACACAAACACATCATCTCAGAAAGTCTGTTCCCTAAACGCCTCCGCTCTCATTTACAGGCGTTCATGTATTCACTGCGATGTGACAAATACGTTACTACAGACAAATATCTGTACGGTATAATATATATAAATATGTTGCTTAGCATAAGAAACTCAACTCATAATGAAACAATCATTCAGCTCATCATAAAAAAAACCTTCAAATCTGGAAACAGTGAGTTTTCTCTGGCAGAAAAGAATATTGCAGTCTTAAAAAAGAGCTAAAGCTGTCACACAAATGTAGTGGAGTACGAAAAGTATGACGTTAATGTCAATGAGAGGTAGTTTAGTGGAAGTATAAAGTAGCATAAAACGGAAATGTTCAAGTACCTTGAATGTGTACTTATATACGATCAGTCTGCAGCATTGAGCAGTGAAAGTACTAATGTACTAAATATACTGTACTTAACCTGAACCTGACTGTGGTGGGTCGGCTCCAGGCCTTCCAGACGTGAGTCCGATAAAACTGCCGACACGTAGAAATAAACGATGAGCACTGAGACGCTGAAAGTTAAACAGCAGCTGGTTTAAATACGAGACGGCGATGCAGAGATGGAGACTCGTCATTAATCGCCGCCGTGAGCCACTTTGTTTCAAAGTGGAGGGAAGAAGAACCACCGAGGGAGGGGGGGATCCAGACGATTAAGTCTGGAACGTGTCTGAGGGACCGGCTTCAAACGGGGCATTAAATAAATCTGGTCCGACGTCTCCGAGTCACGATGAATCATCCGTCTGTCGTCTGGGTATATTTGGGCTGTGAGGTCTCCTCCTCTTAACAACAGACACAAAACAATAAAACCCCGGCCAGTCTCAGCACTGTGACTATTTAAGAGCTCTTCTCTTTTCCTGAGTCACCTCAACGTCTTCTCTGCTGAGCTCGCCGCTTTTAAACGCTCTGTTTGTTGCGTTTTCATTGGCTGCCAGAGAGCGCCGGGCGTCGCCAGCAGCCCGTTGAGGGCCCCGCTAACGAACGCTGCAGCAGAGCGGAGAGCAGCGTAGTGGTGCAGAGCCCCCCCACATCTAAACCCCGGCTCCCTGGGGGGTCCTATCATCCTCCTCGTCGCTCTCTAACAGGGAATATCGCAGACCCAGGAACAGCCTTCGTTTGAGGTTCCACAGCTCCATGCATATGGACGCCATTATATATACTCATGTCTCAAATCTGAGTCTTTATTCCTGATTAGACGTCACAACATTCAATAGTTTTCATGTATCAGAGCACAATAAAAGAAATAGGTCACACTGTAAAGACAGGAAATACTTTAGAATGTGACAGATTAGATAAGATTTAGGAACTTATAATAGATTTATAGGAAGTGTGTGTGTATATATATATATATATATTATCCTGCTGCCAGAAAGAAGCTGAATAAAAACGAACCTTAAATTTCGGTGCAGCTCAGATGAATGATGTCGGTCTCTGATCTCAACGCCTCCTAGCTCACCCGCCGCCACGCGTGTGTGACTGGTGGGAGTTGATGCCATTGATGTCCGATACTGTAGTGGGCGCTGTGGAGAACAAAAATGTACAACAATCACACGCAGAAGAAGAAAGAAAAGCCACTTAAAACTCAAATGAAGTGTCAGAAGTTTACTAAAGTTTACCAGAGTGAGTCGGAAACAAAGGAAACATCACGGCGAATGTTTGAGAGCTGAAAGCATGAACGCCGTTTGTTCTGATTCTAACATAAATTATTGTTATTATTACGTAAAGAAATTCTATGCTAAATAGAAGTATTTGTTTTATATAAACCACATAAATTACCAATAAAAACCTCTTTCATTCATTTCAACAACCTGCATCATTTTAGAATTTTTTGTACAAAATATAATTCTGACAAATAATTGTAAATCACTTATAATAAAAGTGTCTGATAAATGCCCTAAATGTAAATGTAAATATAATGAATGCACATGCAAAAACATGTCTGTGTTCAAAACGCTCACAATTTAGACATAAATATGATTTAAATATGGTGCAAAGAAAGAAAGATCCATCTTGGAAGCAGCACTTCTTCAGCAGCGATCATCCAGGATTTACTGGAGGTGATTTTTTATCCGTCTGTTAAACCCACGGCCGACTGTTCCAGGGTCAGATCTGCGTGCTAATTACGTGTCGTACGGAGGCTAATAGAGGCCAAACTCCCGCCAACGAGGAAGACGTCGGCGAGGACAGAAACCTCGGAGATCACACCGCGTTTCCCGCTCTCCACATTACACATGCGGCGCTAATCAGTTCTTTGTAGAGCGGCTGAATTAAATTACAATAATTCTCTGTTATTCGGCGCTAATTAACGGGTCAGCTTATTCAGTCCCCCGTCTTTGACTAACACATTCGCTTTTATTCCTTTCTAAGCATAAACACCATCAAAGAGCTTCTCTCATAATTAATCACCGTCTCCAAGCTACGCCCCGTTAGCATGTGGACTCATGCTTAATTTAAGGTCACTGTGTGGACTCCTCCAGGCCCAGAATGATAATAATAATAATAATAATAATAATAATAATAATAATTATAATAATAATAATAATAATAGGAGCTGACCACCTCAAAGTTCTGATTTAAAAGTCGACTTCCACTTGAGACGAGTGTCCTTCAATCAATGAATGAATCATCGTTGATATTTCGGAGGCGAGGTTCATTCATGCCGTCCGTCCGTCGCCATAGAAACAATACGTCCTACAGGATACACGTAAAGCTCCGCGCTTTCATTGGCCACGAGTGAAGCGTCGACGGCTTATTAGCCGCCGGGAAGCAGGGAGATATGATCTAACGCAATAAAATGTGAATGGTCTCCTTTTGAATCATTTTTACACACATTAAAGCTCAGAACCTGATGATGTAAACGTGTCTTAAAGTGATAGCGTATCTAATTCCTCTCTCCGTTAGATACGCTGCAGGTCTAAAGAATGACTTTAATCACACCAGTTACTGTCCTGTCGGTTCAATCACAGTGTGATTCTGCCGAGTCATGTTTCCGTCATAAAGTATACAGTAGAATGAACCAGGACTGGTTTTAAAGGTCACAGTGAAATCTGACAACATAAATATATTTACCCAAATAACTGTATTTTGTATGTATTTATTCTGTATTTTTTTCCAGCTAAATGAAGATAGTGTCAGTAAAAGAAAATAATTATAATCAAAATCAAAAAGACAAATAGGTTTTACAGAAATGCTTCTTTTAAGTATATTCCTTCTACAGACTACGATGCAATCGTCCTAAAGCGCTCGCTCCAGCCCCCTTAAAGAGGCCTAACGACGTCACTGGCCGGTGTAATATCGTCCCCGACACTTGTAGCTAATTATCTCAGCTATGCTGCGTTGTTGCTGTTGTGGGAAGTAAAAAAAAAACACTCTCTCTCATCGCCGTTCTTCTGACATCCAGATAAAAATGGAAATAAGAGGATTATCTTTTCCACCACATAGAAGCGCAATCAAATTTAGCAGACGCTCGGTGGATTAAATTTAGGAAAACAGAGGATATTTTTCTACTTGAATGAGTTATTATAATTTAGTTTTTTTAAATACTTCCTTAGGTGCCTAATCTCCGAGTACGACCCCCGTCAAGTCTGGTTCTCCACTTCTGGAAGATCTATAACCACGACGCGTTATTCTCCTCCCCCTTCCCCAAAAAATAAATCTCAATTACAGCTAATTTCACTTTGGGACTATTTATACTGACGAGATGGAGATCAGCTGCTCGTGAATCTGTTTCTTTTCCGAATGAAAACAAACCGCTACGTCGGCCATCTGTTCCGTCAAGAATGTGAAGTACTTTTTTTTTTTTTAACAAACATCTGGGGGGGGGGGGGGGTCGCAGATGGCCTCTGATTGGAAGTCAGACTGAGAGGCTGCTGTTGTCTCAGATCGATGCCAGGGTTTTAAATTGTTCCTTTTTTGTGCCTTTTTCTGTCACTTATTCCGTGTTAATGAAAAACAAAAAGCGTCACACTTGTGTGTCGTGATCCAACACTTGTGTGTCTTCCAGCTACGACGGAGCTTTATATACATTTATGTAAGCGCCATATGTTTAAATAGTATGTGCAATTCTTTTTCAATCTGTTGCAACCAAAGTAGTAATCTGGATTCCTCGAAGAGTAGAGAAATATTACGTTATGTTTCACGGCATAATGCCAAATATTGAAGGCAGATCCGAGCTGCTGTTCATCGGACATAACAAAGTCAGGGTCGATGTATGTAGAAGATCCTGAAACGCTGCACACCCTTCCATCCATGTTAATCAGGAAGCCCCTTTACGCCAAATTCACAACTTTAATTAAAAATACTTGTAAATCCTGAAATGTTGGTTTCTGTTTCCATAGCGACCGGCTCATCTTCCTCTGCCACAGGTACGATGGGTTCTTTGTTCTCAGAGCTATTCTTTCCCCTGCGACTGACGGCCAGCATTAAAAACGGCCAGCATTAAAAAGTAAATGTGTTTTTTTCTTTTACTATGATTATGTTTCACTCGATGTTCCCGTTTCAAACTCGACCCTCCACAACTTTGTGGAATGAAGCCATTAGTAATTTAAGCAGCCGCAGCAGCAACAAACTGCAGAAGTAAAAAACCTTCACTGTTGTTTAATTGGGTGATGCAGTCACCTGTTTCATTGATTTAATATCTAAAAAAAACACACGACCAGCCGCTTAGTTTGCTTATGCCTCGGGCCGGCCCTGGATGCAGCAGTGGAGGAAGGTTTTATTGTAAAATTTTAGAAGTAAAAATAGTTAAGTAAAAGTAATGGTCAAGTAAAAGGCCTGAATTTCAAATATTACTTAAGTAAAAGCATGTAACACTGGAGATGCGTGATGGGATCCAGGCACAAACCTCCAGGTATGAAAAGTGAAGCCAAAGTCTGAAGTGCCTTAAACTGTCATTCTCTCTGCTGGCCACCAGGGGGCGACTCCTCTCTGGTTGTATAGAAGTCTATGAGAAAATGGTCCTATTTCTCTCTGCTGGCCACCAGGGGGCGACTCCTCTCTGGTTGTATAGAAGTCTATGAGAAAATGGTCCTACTTCTCTCTGCTGGCCACCAGGGGGCGACTCCTCTCTGGTTGTATAGAAGTCTATGAGAAAATGGTCCTACTTCTCTCTGCTGGCCACCAGGGGGCGACTCCTCTCTGGTTGTATAGAAGTCTATGAGAAAATGGTCCTACTTCTCTCTTGATGTATTATCTCAGTAAACATTGTAAACATGAGTTTATGGTCTCAATCTCTAGTTTCAAGTCTTCTTCAATCCAGCATGATGTTCATTTAGTACATTATGGTCCATTTAGAGTCCACCAGACCAGAAAGCAGGGGATGCTTTAGGGGGCGGGGCTTACCTGCTAATTGACAGGTCCATTTAGAGTCCACCAGACCAGAAAGCAGGGGATGCTTGTACAGGGTTTCCTGCTTCCTGGTTTTCTGCTGGTTCCCTCTCCTAGAGCATGTTTTCCCGTGATGACATTCACAAACTCACAAGGTGAAAACACCACCAGGCTGCTAATTAACAAACAAAGTAAAGCATATAAGAAAAATAGCCACTGTGATTTTTATGTAAATTTCTCAGTAGGTTTTTATTAGCGATGTTTAGGCAGTATTTTAGTGTTTATGTGAAGCTAATTATTTGGTGTTTTACACACCGTTGGGTAGTGTAATCTATAATGCATTATATCAAAAAAAAAGAAAAGAAAAGGGAAAAGTATGCTCATTATAAGTTTTGTATGTCAAACCTTTGTAGAGTTTGGGAAGTGTGTCGTAACTTTAGCTTTCTAATAAAAGTGAAACAGTGGAATTGTAGTGGAGAAGGAGGACGAGAGAACCAGGAACCTTTCATTACTGTTCTCAAAGATCGTGTTATTCCGACTTCATCCCCGCTCGCACTTCACAGCTGAGAACTGCAGGGAAACGTCTTTGGGGTGTCATCCGTTTCATTTCTTAATACGTCTGCTATTCCTTCGGATTTATACCAGCCGTCCTGCTGTATAATAATAACCGGTGTGAATAAACTGCACCACGACACTGAGCTGAACTCTCACACACCGATCATGAATCTGGTGATTCAGGGATTTTTCCCAGTTTAAGATGGAGTGGCGGTGGTGCCATCCTCAACCTCTCTTTTTAAAAAAGAGAGGTTGAGCGTTTTAGTAAACACTATTTTTGTGCTGTTCTTAAACCGCTTTTTATTCTTCTTTTTTTTTATTTTGTAGCACCTTGAGATCGTTTTTAACAATGAAAAACGCATTACAAATTAAATGTATTATAATTATTATTATAAAGCCTTCTGAGGCAAATTTATTAGTATCACTAATATTTAGTGATACTAATAAATAATAATAATACATGTTATTTATGGGCACCTTTCTAAACAGTCAAGGAGACCGTGAACATAATACTACTGTATATTCCATTAAATTGATTGTGACAGATATTTGGATATTTAAACAATATATTTAAACGTTGAATGATTTCAACGTTGATTTTGAAGTGAAATGTGTTTTCCATGAAGAGTTTAGTGGATTTGAGAGGAGCAGGTAAGGAAAGTGTTTATTTTACACTCTTTCCTGCAACGGGGGGCTGCAGGCTAATCTGCAGATGAACGTGTGTGTGTGTGTGTGTGTGTGTAGGTAAACACGATGCCTTTCATTTTCAGCACAGCAACAAACACTCTCCAAACTCCAAAACACAAACACACACACATAAATACACAAATGTGTGTGTGTACTCACACATGTATGGCTTGCATGTGTATGTACACACACACACACACACACACACACACACACACACACACACACACACACACACACACACACACACACACACACACACACACACACACACACACACAAACAAACACAGGAGCTCGTGGCAGCGAGCCTCTGTTGAGCTGTGACGAAGTGATAATGTCACCATGTTGCCGTTGGCGATAGAGATTAACCCGCACACTTGTTTTTCCTTTTTTTTTTTGCCCCTTTTTGATTTCATTTTCAGTATTGGGGGGCGTGTGTGTGTGTGTGTGTGTGTGTGTGTGTGTGTGTGTGTGTGTGTGTGTGGGGGGTGTGTTATTATTGGCTGCATACCAACAAGCCCTCCAACTCATACGACCACAGTTGTCGTTGGTCCATGCACTCGAATACGACCTCTGGGAGCGTATTGCGGAGATTCTTCCGCAACGATAGTAGTGGTTAAGGTTAGGGTTAGGTCGACGTGTGGAGGCGGTCTCTGCCGATGATGCACGCGCGGGGGGGGGGGGTTAGGTTTAGGTCGACGTGTGGGGGGGGTCTCTGCCGATGATTGACGGGGGGCGCGCGGGGGGGGGGGTAGCGGGGGGGGGCGGGGGCGCGCGGGGGCGCGCGGGGGGGGGGGGGGAGCGCGGGGGGCGCGCGGGGTGGGGGTGGGGGTGGGGGGGGGTTAGGGGGGGGGTGGGGAGGGGGTGGGGGGAAGATGTCGTGGAATCGGGGTAGGTTTAGGTCGACGTGTGGGGGGGGCTAGAGGGCGCGCTATTTTGAAACGTAACATATGGTCGTAATTCGGTGCTTGACACACGACCTATGTGGTCGTTTTCTCGAGGAGGACAGTCTGCTGCATACCCAGAGGAAATGGTTCGTAAATGGGGAAACTACATCTACTACATACTTCAGTTACTTAGTATGTCTCCTCCAAACACTCTCGTAGCTACTGTACAATAGGTTACCATGGTTACATCATGTGATAAAAAAAACTGTCTGACAACTGTCTTCATATGCAAATATGCCACGACACACCTGTGTGTGTTTGTGTGTGTGTGTGTGCTGCATCCAGACTCGGGTCGTATTGTTCAGCCTCTTTCACACTTTCTCCATCGCTGAAATTCTGACTGAGAAAATTGCCAAATCGCTTCCCGACCGCGGCGGCCGCCGCGGGTGGAGCCGGAGCGCTGTGATGATGATTTGGACAAACATGAGGTACAATTATTCCATGTTGACACAGTGGAAATTGTCCCGCGCTGGAAATGAACAGGCAGCTGAGCGGAGGATTGAAAAAAAACTTAAGAAAGCAAAGAAAGGTTTTTCACGGAATGAAAGACGTCGCATCAGAGGGATTAAAGTAATGGTAGCAAAATGTCCCCTGACTGAAACCAGCCCATTCATACTTCCACATGGGGTTTACATGTAATCTTAGTTTTTCTCACACAAGCAGCAGAGCGGCACCCTTCCTGGATCTGGATCCATGTGGATTCTGGTGTAAAGCTGCTAACAAAGTTAGCTTCTATAATTCAAGGTCGACTTTACAGCTAAGTGTTAAAGTCATCTTAGTAGCTAACTAGCATTGGTAGCGTGGTAGCGACCTGTCAATCAGCAGGTAAGCCCCGCCCCCTAAAGCATCCCTTGCTTTCTGGTCTGGTGGACTCTAAATGGACCATAATGTACTAAATGAACATCATGCTGGATTGAAGAAGACTTGAAACTAGAGATTGAGACATAAACTCATGTTTACAATGTTTACTGAGATAATACATCAAGAGAGAAGTAGGACCATTTTCTCATAGACTTCTATACAACCAGAGAGGAGTCGCCCCCTGGTGGTCAGCAGAGAGAAGTAGGACCATTTTCTCATAGACTTCTATGCAACCAGAGAGGAGTCGCCCCCTGGTGGCCAGCAGAGAGAAGTAGGACCATTTTCTCATAGACTTCTATACAACCAGAGAGGAGTCACCCCCTGGTGGCCAGCAGAGGGAATGACAGTTTAAGGCACTTCAGCTTGGCTTCACTTTTAAGGGTTGTGCCCACCAGCGTTAACAAGGTGGGTGGCGTTCATCACTGACATACAGATGGGATTGTATCACAGCCCTCTGTCAGATTTGGGAGAACAGGAAAACTGGGTCCTTCGGGGATAACGCAGCATGGTGTTGGCTTCTTCACCTTCCTCCAGAGGCTTATTTATATATTTACACCAGCCAAGAGCTTCCTGTCCCCCCCCACCACACATCTCCCCTTCCCAAGGGGGCTACGGGACTTCGGTAAGAGATAAGCTTTGTGTCGTGGCAGAGGCAACTGACACCGCTTCAACAACATGAGGATTTAGCCTGCGAGCAGAGAGCTAATGCCCTGCACGTGTCCAGCATCGCTAACACGCTCCCATCTGCCGCCGTGGATATACACCTCAACATGAACAGGAAGCCAGGCATCCTCACCAACACATCCTCACCAACACATCCTCACCAACACATCCGCATCCTCACCAACACATCCTCACCAACACATCCACATCCTCACCAACACATCCGCATCCTCACCAACACTTCATCATCCTCACCAACACATCCTCATCCTCACCAACACTTCATCATCCTCACCAACACTTCCTCATCCTCACCAACACACCCTCATCAACACTTCCTCATCCTCACCAACACTTCCTCATCCTCACCAACACACCCTCACCAACACTTCCTCATCCTCACCAACACTTCCTCATCCTCACCAACACACCCTCACCAACACTTCCTCATCCTCACCAACACACACTTCATCATCCTCACCAACACACCCTCACCAACACTTCCTCATCCTCACCAACACTTCATTATCCTCACCAACACACCCTCACCAACACTTCCTCATCCTCACCAACACATCCTCATCTTCACCAACACTTCCTCATCCTCACCACACTTTCTCATCCTCACCAACACTTCATCATCCTCACCAACACTTCCTCATCCTCACCAACACATCCTCATCTTCACCAACACTTCCTCATCCTCACCACACTTTCTCATCCTCACCAACACTTCCTCATCCTCACCAACACTTCCTCATCCTCACCAACACATCCTCATCAACACTTCATCATCCTCACCAACACTTCATCATCCTCACCAACACATCCTCATCAACTCATCCTCATCCTCACCAACACTTCATCATCCTCACCAACACACCCTCGCCAACACTTCCTCATCCTCACCAACACTTCCTCATCCTCACCAACACATCCTCATCAACACTTCATCATCCTCACCAACACATCCTCATCCTCACCAACACTTCATCATCCTCACCAACACACCCTCACCAACACATCCTCATCTTCACCAACACATCCTCATCTTCACCAACACATCCTCACCAGGGTTTCCCGCAGCGCTTTCCTGTTAAGGCGGCCGCCTTAACAACAAAGGGCTGCCGCCTAAACTAACGTCTTAAAAAAAAAGAAAAAGAAAAAAAAAAATCCATATACTAGCATTATTCGCCGCAGTGTTTCCCCTACCATTGTACAGGCCGGGCAGGGCCTCCAGGCATAGGCGTAATTTATGGGGGGGATGGGTGGGTTGCAACCCACCCAATAATCCAAACCAGCCACCACAACCCACCCAATTTGATATCATAATTATTGATATTGAATGTTAAGCATTATAATCACAACAGTGTGGTAGATTTTCTCAATTTACCAGTAAAAAATAGTGACGTTTGTCTGTGCCCCCTCCCGCTCTGAGATTTGGTTTCGCCCACCTTGCCGGACCTGCGCTTCTCTACTGTCTCTCCGGTCTCTCCCCACATCAGCGGTGGTATGAAGAAAGCACGCGAAAAAAAGCAAAAGAATAAAAGTATCTTCCCAACAGGAGGTAGCTACTGCTAGGGCTCCAGTGCCACCACTCACGAGTCAAATCATGTTACTGAACAAAAGTTAGTTTGTCCCCCCCCCCCCCCCCCCAGCCGGCGAGTTCGACAGTGCGTGTGCGTATAGCCCCGTTCACATACGCCACTACTCGCCACTCGCTTTCTCGCTGAATTCTACTGGCTGGCAAAAAAAAATTCACTGCCGCCGGCGGCGACTTCAAACGGCAACTCTCTGTGGAACTCTCTGTTGACGGCAACTGTCGATCATCTCTATTCTACATTGTGATTGGTACTCGCTTCACTCACATCGCAGAAAGTTAAAATAATTTGATCTCCGATCGACCACATCGCATCGCCTGTCCTGACCACATTCCACTAGAACACATTCACATTAATTGACAGCTGTCTCTCAGAGATGGGCGAGTGGCGACGTATGTGAACGAGGCTTTAGTCAAAACCAAAACACCAAGGAAGGCTGAGGAATAGTCACCCACTTATATTATTATTATTATTATTATTATTATTATTATTATTATAATAATAATAATAATAATAATAATAATAATAATAATAATAATAAACAAATTGTGTTTTAGTCATTTTTGTTTTCATCTTTTCTTGAATGCTTAAACTCATCAACCCCATTTAGTATGTCAACATTTGTATCAGTACCAGCAGTTTGTAAGAAATTGGTCAGTAATTGATATGTCATATTTTGTTTCTCAGAATTCACCAAATTGATGCATTAAAATGAAATTATTTAAAATTTTCTCCAAGGGGGGGCATGCCCCCGGACCCCCCTACAGGATCGCAATCCCCCCACCATAGTCTCCAAAGATATATATATATATATACACCTGCTTCACAGGCGGAAATCTCAACCCCCCCAATGTTCAACTCAAAGTTACGCCCTTGCCTCCAGGCCAAAAAGAAATTAATATATGCCAAAAATAAGCCACCTATCAATTCATTCATAAATCAATAATCATTTACATGGGGGGGAGACACCCCCTGTGGGGGGAGGATTGTTTTTGATAAGCTGTGGAACTCTGAGTTAACCTATTTCTACCTGAATTTCTATGAACTATTAAGCTGTTGAGTAAACCCATAACTTATATTTTACTTCATAAAATAAGACATGCACTCATATGTCGTTGTAGTGTTTTACAGTATCTGTAGCTATTAATGTGATGCTCATCATCCCCCCCCCCCTGACAGACACCACCTTAACTAACACATTTTCTGGGGGAAACACTGCTCACCAACATCCTCATCCTCACCAACACTTCCTCATCCTCACCAACACATCCTCATCTTCACCAACACATCCTCATCCTCACCAACACATCCTCATCCTCACCAACACTTCATCATCCTCACCAACACACCCTCACCAACACTTCCTCATCCTCACCAACACATCCTCATCTTCACCAACACATCCTCATCCTCACCAACACTTCCTCATCCTCACCAACATATCCTCACCAACACATCCTCATCCTCACCAACACGTCTGAGTGGGCACAAACACACAACGAGGTAATGAATAGGCTGCCACGGTAAACGGCTCCCAGCATGCCTTTCTCTAATGCTCCCGTAATCGCTTTTAATTGGTGGAGGAGAATAAATCAATGCAAACCGTGTTTAGAATAGCAGTAAAAAGGAGGGGGGGGGGTGGAGAACTGAACAAAGGCTGCAGATCGACACACGACAATAACTGAAAAATGTTCCAGCAGTATTCCTCGTCTCGATCCTGATATCTCCACACACTCAAAGTCTGTGAGCTCGATAAGTAGTGGAGAGTCCTCTGAGAGACGAGAGGCCTCCGGGCTTCGTGCATCCCCCCCCCCCCCAACCACTGCTTTGATGAAAATTAGCTGTCAGTCTGTGGCACTCATCTGATCGACACAACTTCATCCGCTGCTCGCTGACCTTTTGCAGAGAGAGGACGGCCGACCCAGCGGAGATCAACACACCGAGAGATAAAACAACAACAATCTCAGGGTTTGATTTCCCACAGAAAAAGGCAAGACTGCAGCCGAGTGGGGCTGAGGTGCACAAAGGGATGCCGGTGTGTGTGTGCGTGTGTTTTCAGTAACGTAAAAGCAGTGGGTGAGAACATCAAATGGCTCGAGGGGAGATAAAAGCCCAAACCACAGGAGGGAGAGAGGGACAGAGGACGAATCAAATTGAACTCAAGAAATAGATGATAATCTCCCCGTATGCCGATGCCGTCGCCGCCCCCGCCGCCTCGTTACCGAATGCTCACAAAATGAAAATTGCAACTTCTCTTCGCTTACTCCAAAGTAGTTGATCTGTCTTAAATTATTCAATTTGCAGGCTCACCAGGTAAAATCCATTAAAGCCAGCCGGTAATGTCAATTGAATTAGGGGCCGCCTCGTACGAGGCGTGGATTCCCGGCGCCTCTCAGCCGAGTGGCTGCGCCGCCACCTTGTTTTGTGACCAAGAGGCAAATGGGATAAGAAGGAGACGGCGGCCGCTAATGTAACAACACGGCTTTTCTAATCAGGTAGAAACCCCAGAGAGCCTCTAACGGCCCGATCCGACACCGGGAGAAAACATTAAGCTCTATTAAAGGCTCAATTCCCATCTGGAAGAATTGGCACCTGAATTTCTGACTCTCTGTAATCCATTCAGTACTTGTTTATGTAGTAAATTAAGTGACTTTCTCTAAAGTTTGAAAATGTGAATACGAGACTTTGGGCAGTCGGGTTTTGTATTATGGTTTGTTGGCTTTATAGTCTTTTCATTCTGACTTCAGCAGGAGTCAGGTTAAACAGAAACATGCTGATGAGAGCCCTAAGACTCAACCAAAATGGTAGCACTAAAACGTTAACAGAGAGGCTAGGTCACACCCTTTTGCTGTATTCCCCATAGGACTTAACTTTCGGTAAAAATATATATGGTAATAAATGGCAAGAGACAAAAATGTTGTACCACGAATTACACATATGACGTTTGTCAATTGAAAAGTATTTTTCCAACTCAATAAAGTCGTACTTTGTGGCAGGTTTGTCGTAGAATCAGCAGCTGAAATCACAGCCCACTTAGCTTATTAGGAAAAAAAAATGTTTTTCGTTGTCTTCACTGGAAGTTGATTTGCTTGGTTGTCATGGAGATGGCGACCGTTGTGGCGAGTGTGTGACTCGAGTAAATGTCGACCTTCAGAAAAAAGCTAATGAGTGGATGTTGAGTTAAGTATTGATCATCAGTGTGTGAGTGTGAGCTGCCTCCACTTCATCAGGAACTCCAACATCACGCCGTTCTGTTTGTGGTGATGTGAGTCCGCTGCACAGCAGCTATTTCCTGCAAATAATACAACACTGAAATTTCATAAAGAATCATATTTTCTCTGATAAAACGCAGCTATTGCTTATGCGCCTCAATCATGGAGGAAATGACTGACATAGTGCCTGAATCCTCAGTATGTCATTTTAAGCACTCCGCTCCTCATGGCCACTCTTACCTATAAGACCAGAGTTACAAGGGGGGGGTGGTGACCCCTGTTTAATGATTCAAAGGTCTTCTTGCAGAAGTTGATTATCACATCACCACAGAGCCGACGCCGCCCTTGGGGGACCGCCGTGGACTTGACAACACATTACCTCCCCGGCTGTGATTGACAGGTGCCACGGCCTGTAACGGGGTGACACCGTGATGAAGTGGGCGGCGGGAGTCGTGTCCTTGTCCTCGATGTGTGGTCGGGCACCCGAGGACAGCTGATGGTCTCACCTGTCAAGGCTCGAGGGGTCTCCGCCGTCCCACCGGGGACGAGTGTCCTTCAGGTTTCGCCCTCCAACAAACACTCGCCTGGTGATGCAGTGCAGACTGCAGAAGAGAGGAGGGCCGGGACGGGCTTTTTCTTTATTTACACCCAAATCAGCACTGCAGACAAAAAGCGAGCCGAGACAAAGCTAATCACCACAACTAAGTTTCTGTTTTAAAAAACAGAAGCATCCGTCCCTCCCCGAGCATCTTCATATCTTACATATTTCACATAAAAGCCTGGCAGCAAAGAAGTTTCTTTCCATGCAGAAAGAGTTCCACGATGAACTTGGACCGGTTTCCCTTCGAACAGCATGAAACGGACCGGTCTCTCCTTCACCACCAGATAAGAAGGTTGTTGCAAGGTGGAGGTAAACCGACATGACAGCAGATGAGTCATCTTGACGGTTGAACCACTCTGGTTCTGTCTGCTGCTGCACGGCGCTGTCCGTGGTGCTGAAGCACAGTCAGGCTGCTGATGTTTCAGAGAAACCCTTTAAAGCTCCCTTTTAAACTCTATATTGTTAAAGTTGTGCCGTTCGATGTCTTTGAACACATAGGATCAGATGACTTACTTGGATAACTGATACATTTTCACACTACAAAGGTTTAAATGCCCCGAATGCAACGACGGTCTAATCTTGCGATGCAAATTAATTAGTGCTCAACAAGCCAAAGACAGCTGTTGAATGTAGCTAATCGTCCCGCAAACAAAACCACCACTTGACACAAGTTAATCCCACTGGCTTTTGTGACTCCGCACAGCTTCTTACCAGGCTAAGTTTGGCGGGGGAGGCGGAGCCAGGGCTCAACGCTAATTTCCCTCATAATTTGAGTTCAAAGTTTAGGTATCGATGTGATTGTACCTCAGACTATTGCATCGATGTTTCAACACTTATTAAACAGACTACGTTTGCAGGTGGGACGTCGTAGAGAGACTTGGACCTGAACCATCCCCATTAACATACACATGCATAAACATGAGACACAGACCTGATGCCAACACACCCGGCGTTATCGCCACAGACAGCTCCGCTCACCACAGACAGCAGTAATGCAGTCGGCGCTGCCTATTAAGAAGCGGGTGTCATGTTTCATGTGGATTAAGGATGCACATTAAAGCGTTGCTGATTTCACAGCCGGTTATTTCATTGACAGGAGTGTGTTACTAGAGAGGCTGATTCATGACCACACGTCTCAGATTAGTCTTGACGCAACGGCTGAAGATAATCAATCGTGGTGAATGTATCGGTAAATCGTGAATATCATCACAAGTGATTCGAAAAAGCTGTCTAGCTCGTTATCATGACAGAGGAGTGAAAGTAGAGCCTGATTAAAAAAAATACTTAAAAATATGTTTATGCAAGGAGACCTTATGAGTCATGATCATCTTATTTATGATAATTTGATTGTTTTCCACTCAGAAAAGTTGTTTCCAAACAAAATATGAAGTGATTTCAGTGTGTTTTACTGCCATTTCAGAGTTTTTAAACAGATTTTTATGATTATTGGCATAATATCGTGAATCGCAACTATTTCGGCCCAGACTGTCTAACTTTTAATTTCTTATTTTATTGGTTGTTTTCTACTTTTCATTATTCACTACACGCTGTCCTTGAGTGCTCAGAAAGGCGCCTATAAATAAAATGTATTATTATTATTATAATCGTGACGTGAAATGTTCATATCATCCCACGCATAGCTGAGTTTTCGTCTCTCTCTGCTTCTCTAATTTACATTATATATTTGTTCCCTCTCAATTATTCGACCTCACATCCATCGCTCTTTTTAGTTTCCGGTTTCTGTAAGCAGCCTTAAGTCAAACCGTCGCAAAGAACACCAACAAAGAGACACACACACACACACACACACACGCCACTTACTGCTAAGTGCACATTGCGGTATGCTCCATTTCACCTTACCTACGTCTGTTTACTCGCCGTACGCTGTGAGTTAATGAGACCGCCACGATTAATGCCACTCGTGTGCAAAGTGCCGGCGAATTGTCTTTAATGAAATCCTTTACGGTGGAGACTCTCTGAACCCCCACAAAGTGAGGGGAGGTAATTTTGTGTACTCGTTGGTGCAGCCTGCAAAAAAAGAAAAGTCAAATAAACACACTTGAGCTCGGTTGAATGGAAGGCCAAGGAGGAGACTTCTCTCCCGGGAACAGATACGATCAGCTACAAACACTCTCTGTTTGCTGCGCGTCTAATAAACGCAGCAAATCCACATTAAAAAAAGTTTTGTAGCTGCAAACAACAGCGGCGTGCCCTTGTTGTTTATCTAAAGATGGCGAGGGGCGCGCATAATGCTGATGTCACGAATATCAGCCACCTGACTTTAAGAGAGACTTGCTTTTGTTTGGGTGTTGTTGTCGGTGTAAGGCGTCACCTCAGTGTTGAGGTCGGGGTGTTTTCTATCTGAGCTGTCTGTCTGCAGCAAAGCAGCTTCCCTCCAGACATGCCAGCGACGTCAAGGCCTCAGACCTCAGAGACCCGGGACCAGGATGCTCATCACTCCACTGCTTTGCAGCGTCGAGAGCAGTGCTGCAGTTTTGTCCAATATATATATATATAAATATAAAAGTATGGTGGCATTTCACCAAGGCTCGGATGGATATAGCTGACACCCGCGTCCTCTGCTCGGCAGCAAAGGAGATGGCGACGTCGCACAGTAAATTGCCGACTGAACAGGAAAAGCTGAATCCTGTGAAATTTGCATTTTAACAGCCACAGTACACAAAAGTGTCAAGAGCCAGCGGCGTACGAGATGATACACTGGGAACCGGGGAGGGAGGGGGGGATGTAGAGGGAGACTGACTGCTGAGATATCACACAAGGAAACATCGGTTTTACGTCAGAAATCTCTGTTTCGGATCTAACAGTCATACGGCGGAGGACTGAGACGACCGGTTCAGACCGGTTCAGTTCGGTGTGTGACATTGTGTCGGAAAAACACACTCAAATACAACTTTCATGATCAAATATATAAAGATATACTCAGGTTAGCTGGTTGAATGCCGGTTGTTAGCATCGTAATAAACTCTTTCCTTTTTTCTCTGAATATTGGCCCCCTCTCTCTTGTTTTTTTCCCTACAGTGGTCCTGATACGCCGACATACAAATCACTCAATTCGAGTAAAAAAAATATTTTGTATCATTTTATTTTTGACAAAAAGTCAAGTCTCAGAGAAGTCAGGAGTGTGAAGATGATCTATCTATATATGTGATCAATGATTGCAGCCAATAAAAGTCGACTATAAGACATCTTACTGGCTGTTAGTGTGTGCTCACTGCAAACCACCTTCCCGTTCACCTTTCTGGACTAAGAAGCCTTGCAGCCTCCCATCCATCTCCTCCACACACCAGCTCTAATTGTTCTCTTCCAGTGTTTTTTTTTACTCACACTGGTATAATAAACACTAATCTTCAAGGGATACCTTTTCTCCTAATTACTGTTATTCAATCCAAGGGCCATTTTGCCAGAAGGGATTTTTGATGCTCCGCCGTGGTAAAAGGACACCCAGTAGAGAGGTGATCAAATAAAAAAAAAATCTATAATCTCTTTTCTTTGCCCTCAAGGTGACATCTGTTTTAAAAGAAACTCTAATCTTAGCTGATATAAAAGGACTCTCAAAAGCCATTTCACTGGCTTTTGTTGCCGTGTGTGTGTGTGTGTGTGTGTGTGTGTGTGTGTGTGTGTGTGTGTGTGTGTGTGTGAGGACTTCCTCTGGTGTCCTCTGTTCCAAACTGACAAAGCAGAGCCAATAATTATGTGAAAGGTTCCCCTGAAGCCTCCACACAGAAACAGCTGAACCCTCACCCTGTTTTATGAACACCATTATGTCTTTTTTGTAACGACAAAGAGACAAAATGTTCAAATCTGCTTATGTAAGCTTCAATGCTAATTATGATGGTCACCGAGTCATTCTCTGCTTGCTCTGGTGCTGTCAGTCATCGCAGCCTCTTTTCTTCTTCCCCCTCTGGCATAATAATAATAAAATAAATATATTTGGGAAATTCTAATGAGCGCAGAAGATAAGGAATATTGGGGACTTGCACTTTGAAGTCAAGACGAAATGAAAAATGACCCTTTCAGATCACATCACCGACCCATATTGTGCAAAAAAAAATAAAAAATAAATTCCTTCATATCTTCATATTAAAATCCTCTGTCTTTGCTTCTGTAAAATGTAATATGATGTTTGCCAACCAATAATATGACCACGTTAATCCATCCATCCATCAGTCTGAAACTTTTAGCTATAATGGCAGTGTGTGTGTGTGTGTGTGTGTGTGTGTGTGTGTGTGTGTGTGTGTGTGTGGAGCGTTACATTCTAAGCAAATTAAATGTGAGGATTTGATTTAAAGCCCTCTGGTAACTGGACAACGCTCCAACTTCTGTTTCACTGAGACCGACACTGAATGCATGCAGTCGCCACATCCGTGTCCCCCGTCTCCAGCCAGCCGGGCACCGACCCCCAACACCCCCCACCCCACCCGGTGTGGGGCAGCTATCTCCCAGTATCAGCTGGAAATGTGATGGATGGCAGGTGGAGGGAGAAGGAACAACGCTGCTCAGAGCCCGTCAGGCTCACTCCCACTGCCCATTAGTCTTCCATTTAACAGAGCGCCGGGCCAGGCCACCCTGATCTCACACACACACACACACACACAGATACACACACACACACACACACACAGATACACACACACACACACACACACACACACACACACACACACACACACACACACACACACACACACACACACACACACACACACACACACACACACACACACACACACACACGAATCCCCAACCTAGCGAGGATGGGCCCTTGGTGGAGGGGAAGAGGCCACCACGGTTCATCTCTCTCAGTCTTTAGCCACTCAGACGGACCACTTAGCTCCACTTCTCCCTCTCTGCTGTCAGATATCAGCTCATGCTGCAGGAGGCGCTGTCATACTCGCAGCGTTCGTCTCAGGAGGATGTTTTTTTTGTTACTGCAGAGGACGGGACTATCTCTGCAGGAACAGCCACATCCCAGAGAAGTGCAATGTTCAGAAGAGAGAGAGCCAAACCACAATGAATCTAAAGAGCTGTTTTATATTTTTGGACCTGACAGGGACACTCGGGGTCAGCGGGTGTTTTCTCCTGCCTCGGTGCCATCGGGAGTGTGGA
Source organism: Eutrigla gurnardus (assembly GCF_963514095.1). NCBI lineage: Eukaryota > Metazoa > Chordata > Actinopteri > Perciformes > Triglidae > Eutrigla > Eutrigla gurnardus. Next base: position 2,389,087 of record NC_139936.1, on the reverse strand, counting down.
GGTGTCCTTTGCTATGCACCAGCTAGTCTAAAGCTCATTGATTAGATCTGGAAGAACAAGGAGGGAGCGACAGGCAGTAAAGATCACAGAGGTGCCTGCTGGGTATTGATTGCAGGTGCCGATCGCCCCCCCCTCTCTTAACAAGAGCCCGAACCTCCGATATCCGCCCCGAAAAAAACAACTGGTGTTTAACACGAGCACGTTGACGTTAAAGACACCACGAACAAGTAAAGAATGTGACCTTTTGTAAATGCCAGACAGCCGAATAACACAACCAAATTTGGAAAGGGGCACGTAAAATGCCAGAGCTGGACATCAGAGCGGTGAAATCCCAGCGAGGGAAAAACATCCGCCGCCAGCGGACCGAAGAGCGCCGTTTAATCTGTCGTCCGTTAGCATTAGTGAGATGAGAGTTAATCAAGGTGTGATAACGTCTCCATCAAATCAGTCGTCGGAAACGAGGAGCCAAATATTACATTATCCCACCGCGACTTCCCGGCACGCAATCTAATCTTCATAAGTCGTTTCACGTTCTACCTCCGTATTCCTCTTTACGAGAACAGGGTCTCCTCGGCTAATGTCAGCTCCTTCCACAGATTGGAGAAACTGTTACCTCGTCTTCTTCCTGTAAAGATTATTACAGGAGGGGGAAAATGCAAATATGGCAGCTCGCATTTTGATAATGCACAGCTCATCCCATTTCTGTCTGGATGTAGGACCGCCTTATCAATATGGGACAAAGGAGACATGGATATACCACACACACACACACACACACACACACACACACACACACACACACACACACACACACACACACACACACACACACACACACACACACACACACACACACACACACACCCCCTTTAAATGCATTTCACATAAACGCGTTGAGAGAAAATGTGCATTGTCGCTGCTTTTGAGTGCGTTTCCCGTTTTATAAAGTCCCTCGGGGGCCGAAGGATGTTGCCACAGGGGCCCAGCGTGATGCTTTCTGTTGGCTCCTTTACAGAAGAGCACTCACTCCATAAACGTACTCGGCAAACTCCCCCCCACCTGCGGCTATAGATGGTCAGAAATCACACAAACATAGCACTTTCACCCAGGAGACCAGCGTTCGGGTCCCAAAGTGTTAGTAAGGTTTGTGATGTATTTTCTGTACACTTTATTTAGTTGACATGCTTATTTTAAGCCCATCCATGAGCTGAGGGAAACATTTGTCACCTAAACTTGATTACGGCGTAATAACGTGGCATAAAATGACGTGCAAAAAGCCTAAAAATGTGTTACAACGACGGCGGAGTGTCCTTAAAATGTTGTGGCCGTAGATGACGTAGCATGTTGTGTTTTAGAGTTAGCATGGATCCTTCATTAATGGCGATGTATGGAAGGTCAAAAGATCTTCTGTTTTTAATGAAAGGGTGAACTCAATAGAACGTGTAGACACTGAGACAAGACACAGCATTATAGGAAACAGACAGACCCGCAGAGACACGGGGTTGTGTGTTTGGCTGCATCACTACGACGCGATACATGAGGCCGGATGAGTAATGTAAATCCATACTGTGTTTGAGCACCGTGATTAAAAACCTGGAAACGCCACCAATACAATCTGCATATGGTGTAAATCCTGGACTAAAAATGTTGCTTCTTGTACTTTTTCCATTTAATGCCATTCTGCTGCACACGCATTATTAGAATATACGATATTCTATAAGTCTGAACAGTCAAAAAGCTCTTAATAGCAATAGTTCATGGTGAATTAGTGTAAATAATAATAGAAAAGTTGTATTTCCTGACTCTATATGGAGCTCATGATACAGATTTAGGAAGTAAATAACACCAGGAAGTATGCCAGGAAATATAGATAAGTAGTACGTCTAAAAATAACATGTGATCAGTCACAGGGTAGGACGCATTAGCAGCTAGCGTTATTATTAATGGTGCATACAGCCTCGATTTGCATGATGACTCATCTGTTTGTTTTTTTTGATGAGTCACCCACACAAAAATAATCACGCAACAAAACACGCCATGAAGAGAAAAACTCAAATTGATGTGTTAAATCAACCCCAGATATCTCTCATCCCGGCTGCAGGTTCATGTGTTTGTAATTATCATTCTGTTAACGTAGACCGTCACTGACGCTGCCTTCCCCGGAGACACCAGGAATTCTGGGATTCCGCTACAGAAATGTGTTTCTTGTGTTTGTATTATGCTTAATGCAGGATTATGGACATTCCTATTTTAATCAGTGCCTGATTGTACCCCAAATTTATATCATTTAACCACAAAGGAAAACAACGAAAATAAAATACAAATAAATAAAACAGAACCGAAATAAGACAAAAAGAAAAAAAGAGACCAAATAAGAGAGTTAGTTCAAAAGTTAAAAAAAAGAGAGATCAGCTCTTTTAGCAGGATTTAACGCAAGTGGCGGTTTTGCAGAAACGACTAATCAGTGGAGTAGCAACGTTATGAAGCATAGAGAGAAACTAAATGAGTCAAATTTAAATTTTAAAGTGAGCTGAAACTAAAATATGCCTTTTTGACCCTTTTAAATCACATCTGTGGTCATATTTAGCACATGTTCAACAATATATGTCAGAAAAAATGTAATAAATACATTTTAAAAATTTAAATTAATTTACTCTTCCTGTAGAACAAAGTATGACGTGTGCCTACATACCGATTTAAACCAATAACATCATGACATCCATCCAAAGATCAATCTGCACGGAGCTGCAGAAGGTCGAGAGCTAAACTTTTGAACGATCAACTCCAACAGATAGTCTGGATCTGCCTTTTCAGCTTCGACCTTTTAAATGCAACATTAAAGCAGCGTAATGAGCACGGTCTTTGTGAGTGGTGTGAGCAGTAACGATTCCCGTAACTAACGACACAAACAGCGGTCCCCTAGGTGAAAGTCCTGTGTTTGTTTGACCCTTCGGTGCAGGTTTCACAGGGTTTCCCCTGCATCGATATCTACCAGGCGGCTCCTCGATGCTGCTGTTGGACGGCTCATCCAGAGGCCAGAGGAACTATTTCACAAACCCCTCAAGAAGTCGCTCACGTTGCGATAATAAAAAGAGACATTCATTTAGTTGAATTAAATTAAAGCCTGGTTTGATTAAAAAAGAAAGAAGATTGTATCTGATGAAACAGGAGAGGCAAAGCAGCGAGAATGTGTTACACGTCCTGAATTACCTCACATCCGAGTATTATTGACCGTTTCTATTCCTCTCTCTCTCTCTCCTGAGTTCATGCTTATCCCCCATGCTCTACCTACCCCCCCCCCCCCCCCCCGGAACGTCGTGAAAATCCAATTAAGGTGGACACATTCTGCGAGAACACCACATATCTGCCCTCCGTGATGGCAATCATAAGAATTCTTCAAATGGGATTTTCGACGCCCCCCCCCCCTCTCGTTGCTCACACCGAGTCTACACAAAAGATGGAGTAATTGGCAAACAAAATGTGTTTCCTCCGTCTCTTATGGCCACTCAGCATAACAACGGGCACTTCTGTAATCTCCACCGGAATGAAAAGCTGATGAAATGTGTCTCCTGGCATGTTGGGGGGTAGAGCATGTTGCAAACACCTGGCGGCTGCCCCATCGCCACACGGGCAAAAATATGTCTGCCTTTATGCCTTAATAAATGCTAATATTACATTAGGACATTATGTTGCATGCAAAGTCAGAGCAGATGAATAATTCATACGCAGAGTGAGGATATTATGTTCACCTGACCGTGCTGAGTCTGGCCTCCTGCTTATAGAGAGAGAAGTCAATGTCAGTGGCGAGGGATGAACTATTCTTTGATCCCGCATGAGTTACACATATGATGTATGATCGTTAAAAAATATATATATTTTGCTGAGAATGGGTAACTTGTGTTTATTCACGTCACCTGGACTAGATGGTCCAGAGAGGAGGCGGGGCTTAGCTCCATGTAGACACTGACAACGTTGAATCAATCATAAACACTATTGCTGCTTTGCAATCGACACTTAAAATAACGTCATCTAGACATAAATTCGTCAGAGACCTTCGTTCCGTCTGTAATAATCGAGGTTCTATCATTCAGTGACGACAGGATGAGAATCTCGATGCTGATTGGCTTTCTCGTCAGAGCATCACACAAATTAATCAAGTTGGAATATTTCAACGAGGGAATAAAAAAAAAAGGCTAATTCGTGGCTTGGTGCCAATTTGCATGTATTTGCATCTTTGCATTGACTTTATATGCAATTGTACCACGCGAAAAATGTGCTTTACTTTTGGTGTGAACGCACCTCAGACTGAAAATACAGAACTAGAAAGATAACACACCCAAAAGTCATATTATATTTCCAAAATAAAGGTCCCATGAGGGGAAACTGGAAGGGACTTGACTCTATCACAGTTTTCACACTACATTATAATTCAATCAGAACCTCTTCACTCCCGTGTGTCTTCAAACGGTGCTTAATTCGGTGTCCTGTAATGTATACTCTCTGATGAATGGTGGAGTTACTGCAGAGTCATGCTCCGTGCCAGCAAACACGCTGACTCATGCACTCAGCCTCCTCTCTCACCTCTTCTCCCTGGGTTTTCCATACTTCCACATCGGACCTTAGCTGCAGCATTTTGTTTTCTATTCTCCTTTTTTCTTTTTTTAGTAACGATACTAAACGTGCATATTGTTTATATTATGTTACTAGTCAGCCAGTAAAAACATTTAGTGCAATGCGTGCAAAGGGGAGTAGTGGCTGACGGGTGTTCTGGGATTTGGGCTGAATACCACAACATATACCATAAGATCCTTTTCTTACACATTCACAAACACAAAAAAGAAAACTTGGAAATCCACATTTTTTTTTCTTTTTTACGACTTTGCAGAAGTTTCTATATCTTATTGTTCACTGCAGAAATAAAATACGTCTGTTTTGATGTGTCACTTTGGAATTGGAGTGGAGGCGTCTGGCTTGATTTATTCTTTGTTTGTCGCTGTGTGTGTGTGTGTGTGTGTGTGTGTTCGTTCCGCTCTCTGCTCCTGCAGCAGTTATGGTCTGTGAAGCAGCAGCCTTGGTGCTTTACACTGTTCCATTAGCCGTCAACCACAAACCATCACAAAGTACTGTCCTCCCGCTGCTGCCTCTCTGCACACACACACACACTAACACACACACACTAACACACACACTGCAGCAGCATCCCCCCTGGTTCCCCACTGAGCTGTTGCATTCCCTGCACGCTGTTTACGGGGGCGGTGCAGCACAATAAAACCCCGGGAACGTTTCCCTCGGGGGGAAGCCGCTGATTGTGGATGCATGTGGTCTTCAGAGGACAGAGAAGATGGCCAGAATAGGTCACCTATTCAAGTGTGATGCATGTGAGCCAGGATCTGGACCCTGAGGGGGGGAGGGAAACTGCAGTGCAGCGTGGGTTTTGTGGGACTGCTGGTCTGGGACTCCGGACCTCCGGACTCTACCGAGACCTTATTGGATTTCTCCAGGAAAAGTTGACTCCCTTCACTGCCCTGCTGAGGAGTCGCTCTCTCTTATCTCATCACTATTTATTAAAGGGGGGGTCCCTGCAGACTCCGGGACCAGGATCGGGACTGTGGGGAGATAAGAGTAGAAACTGCAGAGAATATGCAGCATTTTCACCACCTGCATCCACCTCTCTTTGTCCGGCTCGGTTCGGCTCAGGTTCAGGTTTGGAGGAAACACCCAGTGTGACTATAAAGTGTCACTTAAAGGTGGTTGCCGTTGCTCATTGCTCACTGCCCCCCCGGCGGACCGTCGTCTCCTATGTTTCCCCTCTGGTCTGGCAACACTTGGTATTCAGAACATCCAGCGCCCACCTCATCGGCTCACAGGACACAGAGACCCGGGAGACGGTTCCCTCCTCTTTCATTTTCAATTTTGGTCCGTAGACCTGGTGACACCCTGACCTTTCCTGCAGCGCCGCCAGCAACCCAAAGTTCTCACTAATCCCATATGAAATATCTCCAAGTCTGCAGAGATGGATTTGCAACAAATGCTTTGTGTCCGCTCCAATCATTACGCACTACCACAAGGTTCGGTGTGAGATGTCTCTGGTTTCAATTTGTCCAATAACTTATTTGTGATGAAATGCCAAATTAATAACATTCCCACCAGCCTCAGCTGTGCTAATGTTAGCATTCTAACATGCTAAACCTGCTGTTAGCATTTATTTCCAAGTAGCTAATAATCGCAGATATATCGGAGCATATGCTGACTAATATGTTCTGTTAAAAAAACGTACGTTCATGAAGAACCGAATATAGAAAGTGCTGCTACAGTAATTCAGACATTGAGTCATTGTGTAGTTTGCCTTAAAGCAGCCATACAACCAAGTATGAACAACACAAGTCCGTCTCACAGAATGCAGGGAGTAACATGAAGGATCGTTCATGGATAATTAAATAAAACATATGCATTTAAAAATCCAAGAATATGCCTATATTTATATGAAAGTAGCACTAAAACTATGTAAATTCTTTGTTGGGGACACGTTCAAATGCCATGAGGAAAAATATCGTTAAATCCTGCATTTAAAATCTCACTTCAGACAAAATGCAAGTAGTTTTTTCCCCCCATCTGTGAACGGTTTTACATTTACAGAAAATCCATATATTTGTATTATATTTGTATTTTCTTCAGTTGTTACGTTTGAGGAATACTTTATTATTTGTCATTTATCAAATTAAAGTCTTCAACAAATAAAAGAAAGAAGTGAAAAATAGAACCTAATTAAAAAACGATGGATGGACGTTTTTAATAATTTATGTATTTATTTGTATTTATGCAGGGAGAGCTTAGAATTTATGATCATCTTAATTAAGATGATTTGATAGATTTTTAAGAATATTTTATTTTATTTATTATTTATATTGTGAATTGTTGATTAGAAGTGTAAATGCAAATGAGCATAAAATGGAAATACTCCAGTAAGGTACAATTAACTCAATTTTAGACATTCCTCTACTGAGTTTTGATACATATGAGGATGACTCTATTATTTGAGGACTATATGCATTTGAACACTTATTCCCTGGCTGCTGTTCCACCATGAATCCAAGAGTCACTGTTGGCTGACTACTGTTTAACCTAAAGCAGACTCCCACGCTGGCCGGTTACGAGGCCAAATTGAGCGTTTAAATCAATAAAAGACACTCTGACCGTACACCAACACCTACTCCGAGCTTGGACACGGTCTGTGGAGTAACGAGTCGCTCCCCTCCGAGACTCGGCTGCGTTTAAAAACATTCTGAAGCATCGCTGGAAACCCGCCGATGGACATGGCGATCGCTGGAGTGTAAAGAAACCAGATTCAGGACCCTGCTGGTCCCGCCGGGACCCGAGCAGGAACTCTTTGCGTTACAGTCGTGTGCTTTCCTTTCACTCCGACTTCAACAGTGGATCTTCGATTTAGTGGGGAAAGAAATCCACTCCGGACTGACTTCAGCTTGTATTTTGGGATTCCTGTGAACTTTAGTTATTTCACTGGGTTGAGATGAAGTGATGTAATTTACTTTCTTCTTCTCCTGCACGTTGAGATTATTTCCTGCTTTTTCAAAATGTTTTAAAGTTCAGCAAACAGGTTGTATTGTTGCTTATAGTCAACAGTAGTAGTGTATCGATTCATGCGATGCATCGATGAATCGATCATCAGTCCCACCGATTCAACTAAATCGATCTGATAAAATAAACAAATAGAATGAAATGCTTTGGCTTCACCAATAATTGATATGAATGCGTTAAATCTTATGAATCGCGATTCTTAATTATGATTAGTGTTTTAAGACTTTTAAGACACTCTCTCCCCTGCTAGCATGTAGCCAATTGAAAAATGTTTAATTACATTTTTGTATTCAGCATAAAATATTATGCAGGACTACTTTTTATAGAATAAATATGTTTAATAAGTAATTCTGTGGTCTGTTTATTTTTTCACCTTTCAGAAGAATACAGATAGTCTCACTCGCACTGCATGTTTATTTCATGGATATAGAATTTTGGATAAAAATGACTGAATTCAATCGTGGTTCACAGACTCGAATCGGATTGTTCCAAAAAAAAAAGTGCTTGAATCGAAAACCACCTAATTGTTAATGGAATCGCTGTGAAGCCAAAGATTCACACCCCTCGTCGACAGAAGATAAATAAATATAGAAATCTAGCAAACCTCACTGTGGACACTGGGGATGTTTGAGCTGGCATCTATACAGGGTCGCCCATAAAGCTGTAATAATTTTCAAATGGCTTTTATGACTTTTTGGCTTTTATAGCGCCAAACAAATGTGATGCATGAATGAATGTTCACCTGGGTGATTGTGAGACATGATGTAAATCATTGCACCTGGTCAAACATGATTACTGATGCATTTAAATAGGAAGAAACAACAAAAAACAAAAAATTCATAAAGCCAATAACTGTTTACCTCACACCGAGCAATGCTTTCTCACGTCTCTAGTCTGATCATAAGACTTAAATATGTGACGTGGCAGAATCTATACATGTCTGTTAGACTCTATTCATAGACACACAACAGAGAGGGAAGCAGATAGCAAAAAAAAAAGACATCAAATCATGTTGGAAAGACTGCACCGCTAAAAAAAAGATGATTACAAACAGGCACTTTATGGAGAACGCACACTTCCAGCAGTGTTGAGACTGACCCTCAGGTGCTGCGTTGATCTCCATTCTCATAGCGAGTAGGGGGAAGTATACCATCTGTCATATTACACAAGTTTCACTTTGCATATAAGCCCCATCACAACATGCATTACATCAAAGAGAGGGGGAGAGGGGGGAGCGTGGCTGGAGAGGCCAGATACACTCATTAGCATACAGACAGCCGATAGACCGCCGCACGTTAAAGTGGAGCAACAAATCCAAGATGAAAGCAAAGAGTCCCATCTCGGGTCTCATCTGCCGACCGACCGATCGGACGTGGCAGAGCGATCCGCCGATCTCTCTTTTAGATTCAGGCTCCTCTTCAGTCCCGTGACTTTGCCGTCGTCCTCAGACAGAAACCACACAGTCGTCTTAATCTATTTTACAACACGGCCCCCCTTAAATCCCTCTCTGTGGATACTCTAACAACATGGTTTTACCTGTCAAAGGGAGACTTTCATTTACACATTTTTTTTTATTTCTGGACATTTTCCCTCCTTTTGTGGTCCGCTGAGCCGACGAGGAGATTGATGGTGTAATTTTTTGCCGCAGTCAAAGGAAAAACCTTCTCCCCCCCCGGAGTTAATCTATAAGTGAGGAGGTAAAGGAGGGAGAAGAGCAGCATAAATGGATGGTCACATCCCACTTATGCAGCAAACAGCACATTCACCGTTGATGGCAGATCCCAGAGTGTCAGAGAGGGAACTTTCTGAGCTTGAAGCAAAATAGATTTTTTTTTTTTAAGCAAATTTGTCCAAGTGCACTTATCAGACTATTAAAACAGCAGGTGTTGGCTGTGTTGTGACTACCTGATTGACCGGCGACACACACACACACACACACACACACACACACACACACACACACACACACACACACACGTTTAAAAAATATAATAATCCTCTCGGGGGAACAAAAACTGATCAAATCCAAGACAACAGCTGGGACATCTCTGCAGACAACAGTGCAGTGAACCATCTGGATAATGTATTGCTCGACAGAATGACAAAAAAAAGAAACTCATTGTCTGTCTGGAGGCAGCTGCCGTCGCATGCATCAGCCGGATGCATCCAATGAGTCACCGAAACGAGTTGCCAGAAATTAAATCTCCCGGCCCTCGCTCATAAACACCCTCTCTCTATTCTTTCCTGTCTGCAGGGTGAAGTTGAAAGAAGGTGTGACGTTCCTCGGGGCTCGCCCCAGCAACCCCACCCAGTGGATCGTCAGCCAGGACGTGAGGAGCGAAGGCCACCGGGTGGTGACGCTCCACTGCCGCAGGAAGGAGTCCGGCTACGATCGGCAAAGGTCAGCACGCATCAATGATGTCACTTTGAAGAAACGCACCAAGGTGTAGAAAGATTCAAGTGAAGCGATATGAAGAACTTAAATATGAATCGATGTTTTTGGTTAATTAATGGCAACATTATTTGCAGAAACGGTTAAAAATCTCAGTTTGGTCGCATTCATTTGCTTGATGATCATTATTATTGTTACCGGACTGGCCATGTGACATACTGGGCATTTCCCTGGTGGGCCGACGTGCTTTTTGGGCCGACCGGCAATGAACCACCCATGAACCACCCATGAACCTCCCCATGAACCTCCCCATGAACCACCCATGAACCAGCCCATGAACCACCCATGAACCTCCCATGAACCTCCCATGAACCAGCCCATGAACCTCCCCATGAACCAGCCCATGAACCACCCATGAACCTCCCCATGAACCTCCCCATGAACCACCCATGAACCAGCCCATGAACCTCCCCATGAACCAGCCCATGAACCTCCCATGAACCAGCCCATGAACCACCCATGAACCGGCCCATGAACCAGCCCATGAACCACCCCATGAACCTCCCCATGAACCACCCATGAACCAGCCCATGAACCAGCCCATGAACCACCCATGAACCGGCCCATGAACCAGCCCATGAACCACCCATGAACCAGCCCATGAACCACCCATGAACCTCCCCATGAACCTCCCCATGAACCACCCATGAACCAGCCCATGAACCAGCCCATGAACCTCCCCATGAACCAGCCCATGAACCTCCCATGAACCAGCCCATGAACCACCCATGAACCACCCATGAACCAGCCCATGAACCACCCATGAACCAGCCCATGAACCACCCATGAACCAGCCCATGAACCACCCATGAACCTCCCCATGAACCACCCATGAACCAGCCCATGAACCACCCATGAACCTCCCCATGAACCACCCATGAACCAGCCCATGAACCAGCCCATGAACCACCCATGAACCAGCCCATGAACCAGCCCATGAACCACCCATGAACCTCCCCATGAACCAGCCCATGAACCACCCATGAACCTCCCCATGAACCACCCATGAACCAGCCCATGAACCAGCCCATGAACCACCCATGAACCAGCCCATGAACCAGCCCATGAACCACCCATGAACCTCCCCATGAACCAGCCCATGAACCACCCATGAACCACCCATGAACCTCCCCATGAACCGACCCATGAACCACCCATGAACCTCCCCATGAACTGGCCCATGAACCAGCCCATGAACCACCCATGAACCTCCCCATGAACCGCCTCATGAACCGGCCCATGAACCACCCATGAACCTCCCCATGAACCGCCTCATGAACCGGCCCATGAACCGGCCCATGAACCTCCCCATGAACCGGCCCATGAACCGCCCCATGAACCAGCTCATGAACCACCCATGAACCGCCCCATGAACCGGCCATGAACCGGCCCATGAACCGGCCCATGAACCACCCATGAACCGGCCCATGAACCGGCCAATGAACCTCCCCATGAACCAGCCCATGAACCGGCCCATGAACCGGCCCATGAACCGGCCATGAACCGGCCCATGAACCGGCCCATGAACCACCCATGAACCGGCCCATGAACCGGCCCATGAACCGGCCCATGAACCGGCCCATGAAAGTGGTAGGCCTAGATCGGTGGCCCATTGTTTTTTTAATTGACACTGGGCTGGCCCAAAACACTTCGGTCTGTCACAAAATTTTTTTATATTTTTGACCGGCTATGTGTGATCTTATGTGGTTGGCCGGTCTGGGCTATTATACCTTGGCCGGTTTTTGGTCCCAGTCCGTCCCTGATTGTTACTGTACTGATCACAGATCAACCAGGGGCCGTTACTACACACATTGCTGCCTGCGATGCAACTTTGTCTGCAATTTGTTGCTGGGAAGGTACCGTAGAATAGAGTTTAGTGGAGCTTTTTTGTGGTTGTTTTTTGCAAAAACAGCAGCCGCTGCTACAAACAACTTTGATGAGAGCAGTGAGAGAGAAACAACACATTAAAGTTGTGGACCATAAAGCCAAAAACATGAGTTAAAATATGCAAAAGTCCTGGCAGAGTTGAAGTGAACTGCAGAACCGGGCGATGATTGGAGTTCATCGACGTCTTCTATCCATCGTTAATATGAAGACATGAATTACTGCCGCTTTAATTTGTGTATCTACAGTGTTTCAATTGAAGACTAATCTAATCTCTATCTTTAATTTCCTGATTTCTAAGTGTCTTAAACGTGGCCTCACGTATTTTAGGGAGCTTTCACAGCTCTAGTTGGGTTCATGTGATCCAGATCAAGAGCAACAGAAATGATACATTGTCGTATTTTAGTTTTGCTCTGGTTTCTGTTCACGCTGATTTATTACAAACGATACAGCGGAGCAAGTGGAGATAGAGGAAGTCGGTCTGACGGGTAACTGGTCGATTGGAAAGTTTGTGCGATTGTCATCCTGCATCATCGTGAAATTCTGCTGACTGACAGCAGTTTATGCAGCACTTAAATGCCTCCGGTGTTTATATTAGGCTCTTTGATTATTACGTGATGAATAACGGACAGAGTTGTACTCTGAGGTGACTGGATGTGAATACATAGTGCGAACACGGACTCACGGTGAGGCGTTTCACTGTGGGATCGCTGTCACACACACTTTAATGGACTTAATGAACTGACAAATTACACAGAGTCAGTTACAAGCACAACTGTTGTTACAGCTTCAGACCTATAAATCAGGGAAACGACCGGCGCTGATGAGCTCAGATCTATGAGGTTGTCGTGATGAACAGATTTATTAGTGGTTTACCTTTTGAAATCATGCAATCACATCAATTAGTTAACCTTATTCTGACGGAACTCCTTTTCTGAAGAACAAAAGATATTTTAACACTATTCACACCAAGAAACTATGACCAGAAGTAAAAAATAACGAGCTATTTGGCCAAAAGTTCTCTGTCATAAAGTTTAGCAATTTAATTTTTCTAACATTTCAACTTACTTGTGTTTTAATCTGAGCCCTGAAATTCACCGTCCTTAAGTTCTTCTTCTTCTCCTTTACTTTTACTGTCAGACTACTACATCTTATTAAAAAATAATGGATATTAAACCTGTCAAATTAAACCATTTGATCCTGTAATTGTTGCCAAATCCAACATTAAGTAATACTGATTTCAGAAAATAGAAATAATTGTAAGGAATAATTAGGTTATTATAATTTTTAGGGGTGCTAAATTAATTTTGGGATGTGCTTGAGCTCCTAACAAATGGTCTAAACTCGCCACAGTGGGGAGGAAGGAGTTAACAGATGCATATTCCTTCCTCCCCCCCTCCCTCCCTCGTTTTATTTGCATACTTATTTTCTCCATATCCTCAAAGTTGTTTTGGTCATTTCCTATCTGCGTCCACGTCCTTAAACTAATCTGGCAGATAGGGAAGTGATTGCCAGCACTGGGGAAAAGGTTGCCGTGTTAATTAAGTGTTGATTGAAGGCCTTTGTGTGGTTTTTAATGGCTTTTTCCCTTCCTCGGATCAGGAAGTAGTTTTAATAGATCCAACTTTCTAGTGACAGGTGTAATTTTGTGGATTAGAGGCAGATTTGGGGGTTTTGGGTAAAGCTCCCACTTATTTGCTCTTTAGCTTTCGTTCCACTTAGCAAAAATCTAAACCACTCCCTTAAGAAAACAGGACGCTTGACATCACAGCGGCAACTTTATAATCGAAGTTGTGCTCGTGGGGGGGTATTTATGTGGAGGACCGCCTATGAAATATATGTAATTTGAATCTGTTGGTCCGGTGATTTGTTCAGACATGCCGCTATTAGTGGATCACAACGAGGAATGATTACAGTGTAACTGCACTTTAATCAGAGACGTATGTGCTGGGCTGGGAGACTTTCACACAGTAATGTGTTGTGTGATGCTGCAGAGCCACGTCCAGATCACCAGCTTTTACATTCAGATCTCTGTGGATTTCTTCTTCTTTTGGTTGGACTTAATTGGACTTGATGAGCAATTTTAAACACAAGCTGCCTCTGGAGCTCACAGTCGCCTCGGCACAGAAACTTCTCTCCATCCAGTCGGATAACTCATTTTGACGCCTCAGTAATAAAAACACAAAAGGAACCGGCTGCCTGCAAATTTACAGGGATGCAAAAGTAGTTTTGTTTGAATCTAACGTATCCATCGTCTTGTAAAAAGGAGGATTTTAGGGGCATCTATTGGCAGTAGGACGGGTATCATTAAAATGGTGCACCGACCAAATGATTAAATCGTCCTACCAGAATACGGAGCCAGATTTCTGTGTTCTAGTTGCAGCATCGCCTTAGAAGTGGAGGAAACAACACATTCTCCTGCAAACAACATCACAACAACACGCAACCCAAACTTTGGGTTTAAACTCATGAACGCACTGCACCAGACTCCATTCATAAAATAGCCTTTTATACACTACATTGCTCGTCAGCAAACAGCCATCAACCAGCGTTAAAAGTGACATATTTTCTTTTTAAATCAGTGCTGTGGCGGATCTGATTAATGAAAAGAGTTAAAGAGTTCTTCATGTGGATTTAGAAAAAAGACTAATAATAAATATTTGGAAGATTAACGTATATTTACAGAAAACTGTGAAGTGTTAAATTTGAGAACAGAGTTTGGTGGGGTTGATAGGTTCCTTTAGATGTTGCAGACATAGGGGTTTACCAGTAATCTAAAACCTCTTCTCATTATCAATGTCAGAGTGTTTTCATCAGGTTATGAGCTTTTTATCCACGCAAAGTTTCTGAAAAAATGTCGGTTTGGTATTGAATTCAAAGTATTGTACACAAATCAGTATTGATTGGATACTGAAGAAATGGAATACAATATTTCTAACTATGGTTTTTGCAGCTCCACGTTGCTACGGTAGCCCAGAATGGACAAACTGCCCATTTTAATATTAATACATGAATGCCATAATCATTTTCCGACACGCTTGGGGAAGGGAGGGGTGAGCGGATGGGACGTTCAGCTGGTTTGCGATCTGCTAAATCCTTCACACTGGCCTTTTAATGGACGAAAAAATAACGTCAATGGAATTTCTGCCATCAGATTTGTTCGCTGCCTCCGGCACCATTTCATGTTGTTTTTTTTAATAATTTATGCAGAAGCCTGAATACTCAACGTCATTTTGGTTCTCCTCTGGTGTCAGCAGTTTCTCTGGAAAATACAGTAAGAATTAACTTTATTTCTAGAATGCAAAAAACACCTCTTGCCAGAATTCATATACGATGTGGCTGGCCAAGTTGGTCCAAGTTGAACTTTACCCTTAAGCCTTAAATCTAGAGGAGCTCATCTATTATTCCTGTTAGAGGAGCTGCAGCATCCTGAACAACAGACAGGAAACTTCAACAACACCAGGTAGCTGCTTCCTTCGTGCCTTTTCTCCTCCTTTCAAGCAGGTTTTTCACCTTCCCCCCTACACAGATGTGTAGAAAAATCATATTTTATTGATTTACCAAGTAAAAAAAAAAGGAGCCATGACACAAGAGCCAGCATATTTAGTCTAATCCCTGCTGTTTGGGCCATGTATGACGGACCGCTCCTTAATCCCCGAAGCTGCCAAAGTCACTTCACAAAGAAGACCCAAAGACGCCCCGTGATGGCTGTATAATACACAATGCTGCCATATTTCCCCCCGCCGTTTAAATGGAGCTCTTTGAGGAGGGGATTTGACGCAGCTATCTCATCTGCTGGGCCGTCATTCAGCCCGCCGGCTGCTTTCCTGCCTCTTCCTCCATGATACCATGATGATGAGGTGAAGGGATTACACCGGGTGCTGTTTGCGTCTTGACTTTTTATTTTCCACAAACGAGATTATCAATGTATACATTCTATTCTCAAGAGCCCCTTCTTCCCGAAAGGTTATTAAAAAAACAATATTTCACCTATTTGAGGGATCAACTTTACTTTTGGGTCGTCGTTACACATCCTTCACCTTAAATTCAATTCAGGTTGCATTTGTGATCTTTGGAGGTTAATGCACTTAAATAGCATGACCAGATACTGCACACCACAAATTTACACCGGAGGTTTAATTTACATACAGACTGTATGTAAGAAATGGACGTCGTCATGGTGACGTCACCCGTTGGTTTGTAGACTACGGTTTTGAAGCCTCAAGTTCTGCATTTTCACCATCATGGACTTTTTGCAACCAGTGAAAGAAGTGACCCGTATTGGATCTGGATCCATGTGGATTCTGGTGTGAAGCTGCTAACAAAGTTAGCTTCTATAATTCAAGATCAACTTTACAGCTAAGTGTTAAAATCATCTTAGCAGCTAACTAGCATTGGTAGCGTGGTAGAGACCTGTCAATCAGCAGGTAAGCCCCGCCCCCTAAAGCATCCCCTGCTTCCTGGTCTGGTGGACTCTAAATGGACCATAATGTACTAAATGAACATCATGCTGGATTGAAGAAGACTTGAAACTAGAGATTGAGACCATAAACTCATGTTTACAATGTTTACTGAGATAATACATCAAGAGAGAAGTAGGACCATTTTCTCATAGACTTCTATACAACCAGAGAGGAGTCGCCCCCTGGTGGCCAGCAGAGAGAAGTAGGACCATTTTCTCATAGACTTCTATACAACCAGAGAGGAGTCGCCCCCTGGTGGCCAGCAGAGAGAAGTAGGACCATTTTCTCATAGACTTCTATACAACCAGAGAGGAGTCGCCCCCTGGTGGCCAGCAGAGAGAAGTAGGACCATTTTCTCATAGACTTCTATACAACCAGAGAGGAGTCTCCCCCTGGTGGCCAGCAGAGAGAATGACAGCTTTAAGGCACTTCAGTGTTGGCTTCACTGGTGCATCCCCATTGTAAAAGGGTCTTAAACCAGTCAACACTCACTCAAGCACACTGACAACAGACTGAAAATTGTAATCTGATCTAAAACCGTCCAGATGGACCGCTGGCACCGAACTGGACCGGACTCCATTGTATGATGCGTGATTGAAGCCCGCTTGTTCGAGCAGCGTGATGGGAGCGCCGGGCGATGGCGACGGGTCAGGTGTTCTCTATGTTCAGGTTCACTCAGTCACTTGAAGCAGCTCAGCCCGGCCAGCTGAGCCGCTCCCTTTCTTCCCACTCACAGCTGATGCTCCGACCGAACCCAACTGCCTGTGAATACGCTTAAAAAATCAAATAGACACTTCTTCCTCGCGGATGTGCAAGTTTCACATCTGCGACATCTGCTTCAAATGCAAAACATAGTTTACATTTTTGTCAGTAATAATGATTTTGGGAAATATTCATTTAAACCAAAAGAGTGTGTGTTATTTAAAATCTGTTCCCGAGCCCTGTAGACACGAACCTGAATGCAAACCTGCACTTTCCCCTGACTGGCGGCATCCAGCCCCGTAAGAAAAAGCAATACTGAGGTGACAGTTTTGTTATCAAGGGGTGCTCCAGTGCAGAGACGGCTCGGGCTTTCTGACTGAAAATCACAGAGCTCAGATCAGCCCGAAGGAAACGCCACCAAACAGCTGATGTCAGTTCTTTTTCAACGCAATGAAAGAAATCTGTGGAGCGTGCGATAATGAGTTAATGGCCGTCCCTGTTTTTCTTTTTTGTCACGAGACCTTTTTTTAATGAAAAGCCGGATGGGCTCCAGTTTAAAGCTAAATCAGACTATTGTAAAAAGACACTTGTTCATAAAGAGCTCCAGCTGGAATTTGCTGAAATTAATGAGTTATTAATGTAAAGACTGTACAGTAATTAACTGACGGATTACTGACGGCGTTTAAACATGTGAGGGATGTTTCTTATTGAAACAGTATATTATGGGGCTCTAATAGGAACAGTTATCTGCACTGTAAAGAATTTAGTGTCTTTTTTGGTTATCACCATGTTGCAGAGGCCTTAGTAATCAATCAAACAAGGTGTTGGGTAATATATAAGCTGTACAAGCTTTACAAAGGTATAGTATTTTTTCATAATGTAATATATTGTAAGCATTCAAACTAACTATGGCAGGCAACATTTTTATAAATAAATATTAAGGCGAAATAGCTGCATCATGATTACAGGAGTTAATATATCATTAATGATGGCTGCATTTCACTTTTTTTTGTACAAGCTTGCATGTTTGGAGATGACAGATGTGCATTTACAGCCTCACGTATATGCAGATTATTTTTTAACCTGAAAGGGACATGACACCTTTTCTCTCTGACGGCCTCAGACTCTCAGCAAAAGTAAATTAAAACTAGTCCTTATAGAAAAGGGGACAGGATCGCTGCGTGTAGTACACATAACAGTGGCGTAAATGCACTCTGGTAGATTGAAAAGTTCACTTTGTCACCATTAAAAGGCGGAACAAAAGCAGTCCTGCCTCCTCAGCATGTCATAAGCATTAAGTGGAGGCCTCGGTAAAGTGCCGTGTCTGGGCCTCGGTAGTTCATTAAGAGTGTCTGGGAGCAGATGGATCTCCCTGGTGAGCCGCCACTTCATTAATCCCCCACATAACACCGCCACACCCTGCAGAGGGACAGCAGACAGGCCAGTCCACAACACAGCATATATATTTAAATTCTTTTTTTTTTGTTAACTTCAAACAGCCTCATCGCGGCCTGTTTTACATGAAATCAAATCTGCATGGAGTTTGGATTAATATAATTAAATTCAACATACATTAATTTCGCCATAAAGATACACGACTTGGTTCCCTCCAAAGCAAGCTTGTAAATCTCATCAGTGTGAACGGTTCGGATCCCGGAGGCAGAGAAATCACACAGCTATGTAATAACGGGGGAGATTTCAGCAGCGACCTCATAATTTATATCAATTTCAAAAGTCTGGAGAACCTTTAAGAATATAATTATTCATAGTTTGTGACATTTACGGGCAAAACTGCAATGAAACAAAAGGGACCCGGGCGGTTTTCTCTTCTCCTCGAGGGCCCCTCACAACACAAGGACGTATGATTCCTCTGATTTCATGGGAATCTCTGCTAGCTTTGCTCCAGAAATGTGAAAAGTTCCAGTCAGAGACGAGCTCAGGAAGAGGTCATTTTCAAACTGGATCTCAGATTAGTTGTTAAATCTTCTTGATTTGTGCAGGTTTTTTTTTTAATGCTGCATCATGCTGCATAAATCAAAGCTGAAATGAAATTGCCCAATTACATTAGGGGGCCACACAGGAATGTTAACTTGACAGTCTTAATGCTAACGCCCTGAATAATGAATCAGCCTTTTATTCCCACCGGCCTCCGCTCACTGTAAACACGGTCACCGGGGGGCTTCGTTGGCGGCGTTTACCGATACACCACCATCTACGCCGTTAACGATAGAATTACATGAGATAAATGCTTTTTAAAAACAAACAAGATGGAGTGAAGATGAGATATTAGCATTCAGATTGGACCTAATAGATTTAGGTTTCTTTTGGAGACGTGGCGTGCTCCGCCTCCCCAGGACGACCAGCTCATTACAGCGGTCAGCCCAGATTACATCTGACTGTTCCATCGCCACAGAAACAATATAGAGGGGAAATGGTGTCCCAGTGTGCCTCATTGCACTTCCATCCCCTCTCCCAGTTCACCAGTAAGACAGGGGGGACGGTCGGCTCCGTGCCATATACTACCCGGTACCAAGTGACCGTGAAGTTGCTACGGTAACCACTGTCAAAGTTACAGCTCGTCGTTTGTGCTGCAGAGCAAGAGACAGATTGTAGGTCTTGCATGTGTCCCGGAGAGTTCATGTGTTTCAGATTATTTCTAAAGGTTTATGAGTGGATATCCTGCACTCTTAGAGGTTAATCCCCCCCACTAGAGGATTAGATCGTGGTCACCAGTGTTTAGACCGTTGCATTACCACGGTGGTTTCCTTTTACTGTGTGTGAGTGGTTACTTACTTACTTAAGTAAGCTCATGTAACAAGTGAAATTAGGTCATATATAAATACACTGTTGTCCATGAAGTTGGAATATTTTGTTTTCAGACGCAATCCGTTTATTCCTATTTAAATGCATCCATTTACCAGGTGCAATGATTACATTATGGGTCACAATCACCCAGGTGAAATGACTTCATGCATCACTTGTTTGGAGCTATAAAAGACAAGCTGTATATATATATATATATATATATATATATATATATATATATATATATATATATATATATATATATATATATATATATATATATATATATATCTGATTAGTTGAGGTCACTTTTGGATCATCATGCCTTTAGAACTATTTAATTCCTAAATCCTAAAATTGTGTGCCATTTTTACATAATTTGGCGGTTCAATAATGATATTGTAATTATTTTCTACATAAAGGGGTATCAATTAATTACTGACGGAAAATCGAAAGGAGCCAGTGGGAAGTGAAGAAGACAATAGATTAACGGGATAAACACTCAGTGGTTTAAATGAGTTTTGAAATGATGCTCTCGTTCCACAGAATTGCTTTAGGAAATCACATTGTTTGATGAAGTAGTATTGATCAATTACGGCGTGTATCGTGATCAGAAGGATGCTCCTCCATTGTCTTCTAGCCGACTACACACTTATGCATTTACATCCTCCCCGTCTGAAGCATCAGGATGCTTCTCCGTTTTGTTTTGAAATGTGAAACACAAAAAAAGACACAAATAAGCAGCACAGCATGGATTTATCTCCAGCTTTCCTCCCATAAATAAATGCATGGCCGTATCCCAGTGCAGAGACTTCCCTGTGTTTTCTAAAGCAGAAGATTAGACCTGCGGTCGGATCAACGCCGCTGCACCGCTCGCTGTAGGTGGCGCTCCGCCGGGGAGGAGATGTAAACACACAATTGTCTACTGGTTTTTTTTTTTCTATTAGCCTTCCATCTATTGAACATCTCAGTTTCCATCACAGTGAAGTTTCTCCTCATTCAGCACTCAAGAATAAGCTCCAGTCATCTTTAATATCAGTCGGATTTTCCCCCAAAAGCAGATTTATCTCACCGAATAGGCAAAAAAGAACCGCCGGCCTGCAGTTGGCTCCAATTAACCCCAGTTTAGCTTGGCCTTCAAGATGATTGGCTTTTACACCGAAGCCTATTCCACTTAAAGAAGCTCCTAGTCTGGCACCCCAGCTGTCTCGTTTCTCTAACCTGTGCAAGGGGGACATATTTAAATAAGCCTATTAAAACAGGCCGTGGGCTGTGGAGCGAAGGTATGGAAGCGGCAGTCGGAGAGAAGAGAGTACCAGAAGGGGGCAAAGAGCCACACATCGGCAGCTCTGCCTTCAGTCACTCGCAGATTCAATCAGCCAGAAGACAAACAGGGAAAGACACAGAGTCACATCCTCTCGCCGCCACGGCAACGCTGACAAGCAATCTCTCGCTGTCCCGCCGTTATCATCCGGAGCCTAACGGGGTTGAAAACAGGACTCTGTCCGGCCGATAAGCAGCGAAGGAAAAGGGATGCCGCTGCCGCCGCGGGCTCGCCCTCTCTCCTCTCGCCTGTTCAAGCAGGACATTACGAGCCCTGACATGTAATCAGGCGGCGGGTGCACCTCGGCGGGGCCACGAGGGCGTCACAGAGGCTTGCACCCTAAACGCAGCCTGGATGCAGCGTGGACCAGCAAGCCTCCAGATGAGATGCCACAGTCTGTACTCGTCACCGCCGCTTCCACCTCCAGCCGGCGAGCTAACACACGGGGCGGCTAAGTAATCACTGTCCACGATCAGAAGAACGCACTGGAATCACGTTACATTTCGTTAATATTTTTATGGCGTCGCAGATAAGACGCTTACTCATCGAATCAGCTTTATTGGCCAAGAAAGGAATACAAGGAATTTGACTTTATGGCAACTAATAGAAATGTAATAAAAGGTAACATTTGACAACTATGTACAGATATAAGTATAAGTGGAAGTAAAGCACAGGACAATGAAATTGTAACGAGTGCAAAAGGTGCAGGAAATATATGAAATATATAAATTTAACAGGGAGATATGGGTACACTATGAATATCAACTGACAACAATCAATGTCCTTTTTCATGGAAAACAATCAAATAAACTAAAACAAGATGATCATGAATCATAACGTTTCCCTGCATAAATTAAGGATATATTTTTGTATCCTGTATATTTTGAATTAGGCTCTATTTTCACTCGTTTACCATGATATTGGGTTAGACGGCTTTTTCAAAGGATGATATTCATCATTATCCCGATAATGAAAATTGACCTCGGTCAACTTATTGTGAGCGTTTTTTATCACGACATGCAGTTAAATCCTATATCTGGCCCTCGTTAACACACATAGAGTCATTAAAGGGACTCAGCCTCATCGGACGGTGAAGCATCAGAAGTCGTCTTTGTCTTGTGGAGGTCGAGCAGACAAACACAAAAGCACCTATCGCTATCGACCTGGAGCTCGATGCGTATCTGCATGTGACGCTGATGCAGTCGGACGTTTCAGACACTCATGGTTAAGTCCAACGCGATCGATCCGCCGCCTCTCTCTCGACCTGCAGGCGGCGCCGCTCACGACTGTGCCCAAATATGTAAATGGACGCCATTAACGCTCTCTGTCTTTAATTAGTCTTTAGATTTCATGACTGAGTGCTTCCAATTATGGATCAATGTCTCATTCCTACACACGGACCTCTGGGTGTGCGGCGGCGGCGGCGCCCGGTGTTTCCGTTGACAAACCGCTTTATAATTTCTCCTCCGGCCAAGACGGCCGCTCGCATCCTGCTGACCCTCGCTGCTGATCGATGAGAAACTCTGCTGCTGGAAGCCGACTAATGTGTGTGTGTGATGTGCACCGGTTGGGTTTTTAACATTTTATTTTTTTATTATGAACCTGATCAGATTTCAACAAATGTGCAGTTTGATGAATGGCTTGTCTGGGTTTGTGCTGTGTGTGTGTGTGTGTGTGTGTGTGTGTGTGTGTGTGTGTGTGTGTGTGTGTGTGTGTGTGTGTGTGTGTGTGTGTGTAATTGCTCTGGTAGTAATTTAGCACAGAGCTCATTAAACAGTGCATAAGAAGGGGGGCTAAATTCAGCTTAATAGGTAAATGTACTCCTGACTGGGAGTGTGTGTGTGTGTGTGTGTGTGTGTGTGTGGCGCGTGTGTGTGTGTGTGCGTGTGTGTGTGGTTGTTGTTTGTGTACTGGGAGGAGCTGATGATCAAATTGAGACTTGAAGACTAACAAAAATGGCCTTGAGGGGTTGCGGGTTCGGTTCCTGGAGCGCCCCATAGCTGCTCAGGGGGGATTTAGAAACCCCAAAAAATGTTAATGAATATGAGTTAATTGGCTGGAGACCATCAATGTGTCCACATGCGGTGCTCATGCTGCACAGAGGGGCTTCAAAGGCACGGACTGATTCAAGGGAAGCATCCAGATGTCTTGATGCAGATTGATTGAGTCCTAAAAACCAGGAGTAACTTCAGAATCTGCAGCTTGCAAGGTTAAATTCATTATTATTAATCCCCACAATGTATTTTATTTTATTTTATTTTCTTATTTGGGATTAATCCAATAAGTAATCAAAGAATCTGTGATGTGTTTTTTTTCTTTCCCCACAGTAAATGAGCAGTTAAATCCTGGCAACGCCATCAAAGTGGAAGCAAATTGACCACTTGTGATTCCCGGGGAGCCCTTTTTTTTTTTTTTATTTCGACAGGATGCTAATGCACTGAACTATTATCGTTTTGACGGCGAGAACACAGACGACCATTTGCATAATGGTCGATAAACGTGCAGTGAAATGAAAGAAATGTTGGAAAGAAACTCTGGGAAGTCGCTCCTCTCTCCAGCAGGTGTGAGCCGAAGGGAAGCTGATTTTCAATGTCAAAGTGTCGTCAGTGTGTCGGTGTCACCAGGATTTATTGTGAGTGTCTGGATTAACAATTAATCGTAAGGACTCGGGGAGGAAGTCGTGCATTGAGCCGACTCTCTCTCTTAGCCTCTCTGATCTGCGGCGGTGCAATCATGCCCACACAGCCGCCGCCGCCGCCGCTGTAATTACTACAAACATAGCGCCGCCGTTTACACACGGGAAACAGCGGGAGAGTGACTCGTACTAATGTGTTTGTCAGGTGCATGTTTGCATTAGTTAACATGTCGCCATGTGTGTCGTATGTTTGCCATGTTATTACACAGCTCTCTGCTGGAGATGCGTGAGATTATATTCCCCCATACGATACACAGATGTCACTCCTGAATGAAACATCTGGATCTGCTCTCCTTTCACCCCACCTTAACTCTACACATCCTCCAAGCAAGGAGGGTAATCAGGGTTCCTACACCTTTCACAAAGTCAGATTCAAGCACTTTTTAAGCATTTCCAGGTGCATTTCCATGCTTTTCCAGCCCCTTCCAGCTGTGGTAAACTGCATATTTGTATCAATCCAATGGTCAGTATTCAGTCTACTTATTCTGTCACTTGTTCATCACATTAAATGAGATGTTATTGTCCTCTAAACAACCAACATGATGTTTGGAGACAGCTTTTTACAGAAGGACCACAAATGAAAGGAAAACTAATTCCACTAACAGATCCACAGAAATATAATCACCAACTATTTTCATCATCTGTTCATCATCAAAAGTCATTTTTCATAAAGAAATGTCAGAAAATGCTGTTTTCAGTCCCTCAGATATGGAGATCTTCTTTTCTCTGTTCTATCATAGATGTCATCACATAGAACACACATTTCAAGCACTCTATCTAAATCCAAGCACTTTCCAAACCTTGAAAACCTCACACTAAAATTAAAAAGTGCTTTCAAGGATTTCCAGCACCTGTAACAAACCCTGGATAAAGCATAGGTTGCAATAGCGTACCATTGATGTGATGGTCTGGGCGCCGGTGGTCAGTGACTCGTGTGTGTCCTCCAGGTGCTGTTGCCATGCCAACGGTGTGGCAGAGAGGACCCCCAGGTTTTTTTTTTTTTTACGGTCCTTTAAGGACTTTTGCCCTCCCCAGAGGAGGACAGGTGCACCTGCAGGTGCAAGGGCAGGCCAGAACGGTCACATGATGACCCCCAGCAGATCAACCAGCATAGTAGGGAGGGGGAGGAGGGGGTATCTGCACAATCACTGCCCCCCAGGGCTCAGTGTCTGCTGCCCCCTAGTGTGTGTGTGGATGAGTTATCAGCAGCTCTGAGCTTAATGCCTTGAGATGAGATGCTCTGATGGGGGTGGGGGGGTTGAGTGCAACTGTCAGAACAAGTAGCAATTTATTATATTGCAATTTGGTATCTTAGATAGCTTCGCCACGACTGAGACTGACACGGGAGTGTAACGGACCGGGGAAGTGATGCCCCGACGCGACGAAACAGGTCGGAGGTCACCGGTGATGATAACTGGCTGTCATTAGGGATCCATTACACCGCCAAGCTCTACTACTCCAGCTGATGGACTTTAACAGCTTTTTTTTTGTGCCGCGAGAAGAAGAAGTTAGTTTTGATTAGACACTTGCTGGCTACTGTGCATTTCATTAGCTGCTGAGATGAGATTTTTGTTGTCTGGTAAATTGATGTGCCACAGTTTGAGCCTCAACAGACGCCCGAGTCCCGGAGTCCCTGCAAAAAAAGGCAATCTGGAGCAGGTTAAGAAACAAATGGAATAATGGTTTATCCCTCCCTCCCCCTTCCTGATGCAACGCTAACTTTTGTTTAGTATCCAGCATCCTTCCCAGACAAATCGACTTTTAACTAACCTGTCTGGAGGTTTAGCCTCTGTGTTTGTTTGCTGTTAAAATGCATGAGCAGCAGAACACAGAGCAAGACCAGCTGAGGAGACCAGCTGAGGAGAGAGAGACCAGCTGAGGAGAAAGACCAGCTGAGGAGAGAGACCAGCTGAGGAGACCAGCTGAGGAGAGAGAGACCAGCTGAGGAGAGACCAGCTGAGGAGAGAGAGACCAGCTGAGGAGAGAGAGACCAGCTGAGGAGAGACCAGCTGAGGAGAGAGAGACCAGCTGAGGAGAGAGAGACCAGCTGAGGAGAGAGAGAGACCAGCTGAGGAGAGAGAGACCAGCTGAGGAGACCAGCTGAGGAGAGAGAGACCAGCTGAGGAGAGAGACCAGCTGAGGAGACCAGCTGAGGAGAGAGACCAGCTGAGGAGACCAGCTGAGGAGAGAGACCAGCTGAGGAGAGAGAGACCAGCTGAGGAGACCAGCTGAGGAGAGCGAGACCAGCTGAGGAGAGAGACCAGCTGAGGAGACCAGCTGAGGAGACCAGCTGAGGAGAGAGAGACCAGCTGAGGAGAGAGAGAGACCAGCTGAGGAGAGAGAGACCAGCTGAGGAGACCAGCTGAGGAGAGAGAGACCAGCTGAGGAGACCAGCTGAGGAGAGAGACCAGCTGAGGAGACCAGCTGAGGAGAGAGACCAGCTGAGGAGAGAGAGACCAGCTGAGGAGACCAGCTGAGGAGAGCGAGACCAGCTGAGGAGAGAGACCAGCTGAGGAGACCAGCTGAGGAGAGAGAGACCAGCTGAGGAGAGCGAGACCAGCTGAGGAGAGAGAGACCAGCTGAGGAGACCAGCTGAGGAGAGAGAGACCAGCTGAGGAGAGCGAGACCAGCTGAGGAGAGCGAGACCAGCTGAGGAGAGCGAGACCAGCTGAGGAGAGAGACCAGCTGAGGAGACCAGCTGAGGAGAGCGAGACCAGCTGAGGAGAGCGTATGGGTGGGAGTTGAATATTTCAGCTGAAGAATGCCGCAGAACCCTGTTTAGGCTAATCAGGAATTTGATCCCCTTATTGGGTTTTGATGCACACAAGCCAGAAGCGCTCCGTTTGCGGCCGTGGTTCATTATAATCGTATAATTAATAGTACTCAGCCCCCTTTTTTCTCTGTGTGCTCGTTAGAAAGGGGAAAAGAATAAATGATTAAATTAAAGGGGAATCCGATGCCTATTAAAAGTGGGTTTTAATTCAGGCACTGTAGGTTATTTGAAATGCAACAGCCCAATCTTTTTTCATGAGCTCCTGGAGAATAAGATAAATGGAAATTACGCTCCCCCCCACTGAACGCAATCCTCGTCTTTGGGAAGAACAAAGCAGCACGCTGTTGAACACCTTTTGAAATTATAAGTGTCTTAGTGTATTATAGCGTTTGTAGATGACAGGAAATGAGTGGCGAGAGAAGACGCTTTGACATCCAACCAGACACGGACTGAGAATATAGAAAAATCTCCAACGCCTCCTGCAAGTCAAACACAGTTTGTTCTAATCAGTGGTGGCTTGTTTTATTGTTTTTAAATTGCACTTTTACTGTTTTTATTAAGTTTTAATGTCTTTGCCATTCGTGTATTTCGCTGCCTCTGTAAAGCACTTTGAATTGCCTCGTGTATGAATGGTGCTATGCAAATAAACTTGCTTTACAAGTATCCTATTAAATACAAATACAACTCATAGCCCTCATGTGTCTGTACAAACCTATATATAATCTTAATCTGCATAATTGCTAGTTACGAAGGATGTGACTGATGAAGAAACATACAGGGATGCTGGTATTCAGGTTCAAGGGGAAACACGTATCAACCAGTAAACATTATTCAACACACCACACAGAGCAGAGGGGTGTGGAGAGACCGGTGGAGGTCCTGAATACCCAAGAACGTGGTACAACAACATTCTAGGAACTCAAATGCCCAGATTACTAATGTGGGATTTACAGGCCTCAATTTGAAATAATTTGCATGATATAAATGTTAAGAAATTAACTTCATTTTCTACTCTTTTGCACAATAACACGCAGAAACGCCCACAAAATCATTCATAACGTCGACATTCAAATTATTACTGTTAATTACTCACAGAAACAATGCAATCTCTCTCTCAATCCAAAAATTTAGAAAAAAATGTATAATTTCCAAAATCCAGAAAAAGATCAATGTGTTGTCATTGAGGGAAAAAAATGAAAAAAATAAAATAAAAAATAACCAAATAAATTCTACATAAATCCAATTAAAGGTTCGAAAATATAAAATAAATATTTGGTAGGGTTACAATTTAAAATAATTTACTACTCCAGTCAGCACACACACACACGCTTAATTTGTGGGATTTACAGTAGTCGGGAATTAATTTTCTTACCACATGAGCCAATAATACCCAACAGTTCAACATTAAGACTCACACAAAGCTGTTCCTAAATATTAATAGAGGGGTGCTTACCTCATCCAGGTGTTCAGAGCTCACACAGGCCCACAGGTAACATAGAGGTGTGCAAATCAATCACACTCGGTTTCCTGATATGAGAATGTCTCAGACAGCAACAATTAGCTCCCAAACTGGCCGGAAAAACTGCCTGTGGTTTGCGTGGTTTTGTGGCTGGCGTTCCCCTTCCTGACGTCCCGTTAAACGGTCCTACTTTCGGCTTTGAAGCTCCGGTTACGGTTCCGATAATTATCGCGAAGGAATGCGTTGTTTACACATGCTGGTAGTTCTTCCACACTGATTCTGCTTCTCTGTACACCCGACCTCTGCAGACTCCCTCGGCTCCGTGTTCTCGTTGTTATATGTGCCATAAATTACATTTAGCTTGTCCGTCGTGTTTTTAAATGATTGAGAGCACCTAGGCTCCTCCTCCTCCTGCTGCTATCAGTGAACCTGGTTAGCATGTAGCTAATGCTGGTTTACCTGGTTAGCGTTAGCCCCTGCTCTTGTAGCTAATAATAGCTTACCCAGTTAATGTTAGCCCCTGCTCTTTTAGCTAATGCTAGTTTACCCAATTAATATTAGCCCCTGCTGTTGTATCCCATGCTAGTTTACTCAGTGAATGCTAGCCTCTGCTGTTGTAGTTTATACTAGTTTACCCAGTTAATGGTAGCCCCTGCTATTGTGGCTAATGCTAGTTTACCCAGTTAATATTAGCCCCTGCTGTTGTAACCCATGCTAGTTTACTCAGTTGATGCTAGCCCCTGCTGTTGTAGCTAATGCTAGTTTACCCAGTCAATGTTAGCCCCTGCTGTTGTAGCTAATGCTAGTTTACTCAGTTGATGCTAGCCCCTGCTGTTGTAGCTAATGCTAGTTTACCCAGTTAATGCTAGCCCCTGTAGTTTATGTTAGTTTACCTAGTTAATGTTAGCCCCTGCTGTTGTAGCTAATGTTAGTTTACCCGGTTAACTTTTAGCCTCTGCAGTTGTAGCTATCTTTGGTGTAGCTTCCGCTGTTGTAACTAATATTATTTTACCCCGTTAATTAGAAATAGGTCCATCACATTACCTCGGTGACTACTGTACTGAATGTGTGGGATATGAGATTATTTCATGGCATGACCGTGTGGACTGTCCTCAAGAACAATGTACGTGTCTAAGGAGGGATGTGTTAAAAAATTCATGCTTCCTGTTGTAGAGAGCGGCACTAGAATCCAACTTTTAAAATACAGAGAGCTACTTTCAGCCCCCCGTTTAGCATTTCCTCTACTGTTGCTCCGTCTTTGAGAACGAACGTCGATTGACGCACCATTAATCAAAAGATATTGGTATCTTGGAGTGTATGATAACCACATGAGGGATGCTCCGACTCGCCCGATCGTATCGCCAGCCTTTCACTTCATGCACTCCGACACCTTTTAAAATACCATTCCTTACCGATCCATATACATAACACACTTGATTGCATGAACTCTCAACACAAACCCCATATATACATCCAGAGGCAGCAGCTCTGTGTTAAAGTTTAATCAAATGTAAAATTGTCCTCGTTCTGAATGTCATATTGACGAGTTAATGTTGGGGGCGCTGGTGGCTCCCGTCAGCAGAGGGATCTTTCATCGCTAACATCCTGGAGGGGGGATGGAAGGAGCTCTCTCTGCAGACGGCAATGTATCGCTGCTGTCAGGTGAAAGGGGAGGATAAAAAAAAAAGTGCTTTGAAATTTTTGCGGTGTTTTTCTTTTCCCACTTTGTGTCTAACCTAGAGGGAAATACTATCTTGATACTTTTTCAGGCGAGGCATATTTTAAATCTGTTAGGAAACCTTCTTAGAATGCGATAAAATGTAGTTGCAGCAAAGGGTGTCGGCTTGTGGACTTTTTTCCACACTTTTTTTAACCTCCTGGTGATCGGAGCAACAAACGTAGACTTTTCACCAAAAAAAAAAAAAATCTGATTCTTGATTTTTCTATTATATAACTCATCACAAGAATCCAGCCTAGTCTATTATCTTAAATTGTCTGTATTCTTGACTGATTCCTCCCTCTTCTATCCGACTCCAGCTCTCCTGTGGCCACTACATACAATATATCACTGCTGCTGCATACCCATGAACCTCCGGAGCTACGGAGGCAGCTCCACCTCGGTGACATTCATCACTATTATTCTCATCCCTGTCTTCTCTTTATTTGAAAGTGTTTCAGGGGGAGTTTACACCTTTTTTTCTCTCCTCCTGTCACTATCTCTCTTTCTATTACGGACCAGGCTGAATTGAAAAGGTCCACTGGGTATCAGGGTCTGAGGTTGCTTTTTCCTCCTGTGCTCCCTCCGAACCCCCGACTCTCCACCCTTTGGCTTCCTTCCCCGATCTGCCTCCGTGTACTTTCACAGAAAAACCTACTGTAAGAAAAACTTTACATTATAAAAATGAACTAATGGACTCCCCATTTGTACCAGGCAGAAACATCCACTTCTGAAACGTGAACCATAGTGCCTTAAACCTGCATTCTCTCTGCTGGCCATCAGGGGGCGACTCCTCTCTGATTGTAAAGAAGTCTGAGAAAATGGTCCTACTTCGCTCTTGATGTATTATCTCAGTAAACATTGTAAACATGAGTTTATGGTCTCAAGTAAGGGTGCTGCTCTGCCGCTTGTGTTCATCAGATCCACCCGTCGCTCCCCCACAGTCCAAATATGGTCACTTCCTTTCACTGGTTGCAAAAACATCGAGCAACAAGGCCTCAAAACCGTAGTCCACTTCTTATAAATAGTCTATGCTTTGTAAGTTTCCTCCACCTAACATGTTGAAGTTCATTCTGCTCTCTACACTCAAACCCCTAATATAATATTATCATTATAATTAAACAAAACTCCGGCCCATATCCAGTGTTTCTTCTCTACCGGATACATTCTGATATTTGTCCATCACTGTGATGCATTCAGGGTCTTAGTGATTTGCTGGTTGCTGAGCAGCTAATCAGAGGGCTGTGATAAGGGCCCTGGTTCCTGGTTTCTGGTTCCTGGGCTCCGTCAGCTTCACGCTGTGACTATCGGGGTCCTTTCTCAGCTATCAGGCTCTAAACGAGTCTCTGACCTTTGAGGAGGATGCTTGGATGTGGTCCAGGATGATTTACTTCTAATGGGCTCCTCGTGCTATTCATTGGGACGATAATAGACCGTATCAAATATCTTTTTAATTAACAGTCTTATTAGCTTGAACTCTTCCTATTCATATACTGTCGCCATTATTATTATATTATATTGTCTGATCATTACCCCTCCCTCTATACATTAATAATAATTCAGTTTTTTTTAAAGAAATCTGCAGGGTTTCAACAACAACTAAAAAAGTTACAGTACAAATTGAAGTTGACATCAACATCATTTAATATACGGGAATTTCATATTTATCTGTCTGTTTAGGTGAAAGGTTTTTTTAAATATAAGAAGAGAGAGTTGGATTAATGTTCAGTCATAATCACCAAAGGTTAGTAAAATGTTTTAATCAGACCTATAATCCATACAGAGCCAAAATGATTAGTCAGTTAATCAAATGATAGAAAATCAATCTGCTATGCATCTATTAATGCAAAATCAATAATCATTTTAAACAATTTAATGGAAACAATCAAAGCTTTTCTTGTTCCAGCCTCTTAAAGCTGAGAATTAAATGTTTAAATTTTGGTCGGACAAAACAACATTTTTCTCTCCCCATTCAATACAATATAATCGGCAGATTAATTGATGGAAACAAATGTGAGCTTGTTGTAATTGTGTGAATCAGATTGTTGTCATGTCTGTTATTGGGCCTCGTAGAGAGATGGGAAGCTCCACTGTCTGTCTCACAAACTGCCGTGCTGCGTCGTGGGTTCCACATTCTGTACTGGCATGTCGTAGAAGGATCTGTGAAGATGTAAACACGTTTAACTGCCATTACATTTCATAGCCGAGACGTCTGTTGCATAATAAGAAATCCAACACGTGGGATTATTAGATCCTCATGTTTGCAGGATTCATGACGCGTATACAGTGTATCCTGTGTGTGCACAGAGATGTATGCATAAATGTGTGTGTGTGCGTGTGCAGCTGTGTGTGTGTGTGTGTGTGTGTGTGTGTGTGGGGGGGGGCTTCATTGTGCTGACTGGTTTATTGCTGTTCCAGGTGACAGAGCATGAGAACAGCAGAGCTTCAAGGTGCTGCTTTCAGGCACCACTGAAGCCACAAATTTGATTATTTTTTCCCTCCACAAGTAGTTTAGAGTTTGCATGAGCCCCCCCCCCCCCCCCGTCTCTCTCTCTGTCACACACACACACACACACACACACACTGCCGTGGACTGCATCTCCTCCGGTTCCAGCAGCCTGCATTATGCATCTTCATCTGCCATTCTGTTTCCGTTCAACATCGCTTGTTACAGTGAATCAGCAGCGTTTCGCGGCGCTCCACTGAGCGCCGTTACGGGCCCCTTTATGCCTCTGTGCTCTACATCTTACGATATGTATCGCATACATTAAATATACACCAGGCTCGCGCTGCAACGTTATTCTCTTATTCCAATGTTACAATTACACTGAAAGAAAGACAAGACGTCCAGAATACTTGATGTGCAAGTTGTAAAAAGAAGAAACTAGGATCTGAGAATGTGAATTTATCTGCCCCACAAAGCCTCTCCGACTATCTCCCTCTTATTCTGGTGGTGGGCACGGATCCACGGATCCTATCTCACCTCGGGGGAGGGGGGGTTAAACAAGAAGCATCACAATGACACAGTGGGATTTGATAATGCATTCAAAAAGGAGCTTCTTTAAATTACGACTCTTTTCTCGAGAGAAATCTCCCCGAAAAAAGGGAAATTAATCCAATAACTTTGTCCCGTTTCTGTTTATTCCTTTTAACATTGAAATGTATCGTTCTTTAACCTTCTTCTTTCAGTCTAAATTGAATAACTCTTTCTCTCTCTGTCTCGTATGCTCCGTCGAGCTAAGACAGAGGTGAATCACCTCTGCAGAGTGTTTTGGAATTAGTGAAGACCGAAGTCGAACAATGGAAGGTTCCATTCGTTAACGACACTTTTGGAAAGATGTTGAGAATATAATGCCGAGGTAAAGTTTCTCTTCAAATAAACAGAGCATTAATATAGCAACAAACAACTATTGCCAATGTAAAGACACAGTGGAGTAAAGTCTCTCTCCCTCTGTGTGTGTTGTTATCTGAGCTGATGATGTCATCACGACAGAGAGCGTTGTTGTGGAAGCATAGCACCCAATCTCTGATTTAGGCACTGATAGCTGCTAGCCGCCGGCTCAGCCGCTGCCATGTTGAGAGCCGTGTGGAGGAAGTAGATAACTACGCATTCTGCATTGAGCACCTTCTTTAAACACCTTGTGATTTGTCCGTTTTAAGCTGAAACTATGAATTTATTTGACAGACTAGAAAGTTAATGAGCAATGAGTTTGATGAAAGTCTCCATTCCAGCATCTCAATTGTTCAGGATTACTTTAGATCTGTGATATAAATCATATCTTTGTCAGCCCAGTGGGGCTTTGGGGATACGTGACGGGCATTTTTCAATATTTTCTGACGTTTTATTGATCAAATTAGATCTGATTAAAGCAAGTAGTTGGACATGTTTGGGATATATGCTTATTCACTTCCTTGCCAAGAGCTGAATCATCATTTTTAGGCTGTTGTTCTTAAGTTTGTTGTGAAAGTCATCGATGCAACATTATTTATGTGACAGGAAGCAAACAGGGTTTTATGCTAATTAAAAAAATGTGTTAAGTGCTAACCAGCCATGTGAGCGGTTACTGTCACCAGTCGTCTGATATTCATGTCAGACATTTGACTCTCCAGTCATTTTGATGTGTAAAAAAAACGGTTCTAAAAAGTAAAGCCAAAAAGCTGAAGTGCCTTAAACTGTATTTCTCTCTGCTGGCCACCAGGGGGCGACTCCTCTCTGGTTGTATAGAAGTCTATGAGAAAATGGTCCTACTTCTCTCTGCTGGCCACCAGGGGGCGACTCCTCTCTGTTTGTATAGAAGTCTATGAGAAAATGGTCCTACTTCTCTCTGCTGGCCACCAGGGGGCGACTCCTCTCTGGTTGTATAGAAGTCTATGAGAAAATGGTCCTACTTCTCTCTGCTGGCCACCAGGGGGCGACTCCTCTCTGGTTGTATAGAAGTCTATGAGAAAATGGTCCTACTTCTCTCTTGATGTATTATCTCAGTAAACATTGTAAACATGAGTTTATGGTCTCAATCTCTAGTTTCAAGTCTTCTTCAATCCAGCATGACGTTCATTTAGTACATTATGGTCCATTTAGAGTCCACCAGACCAGGAAGCAGGGGATGCTTTAGGGGGTGGGGCTTACCTGCTGATTGACAGGTCTCTACCACGCTACCAATGCTAGTTAGCCACTAAGATGACTTCAACACTGAGGTTACTGTCACCAGTCGTCTGATATTCATGTCAGCCGTTTGACTCTGCAGTCATTCTGATGTGTTAAAAGAAAATCTTGGATCCTAAACAGATCCGTTACGACGGCGATGTGTCACTGTGAGTCCCACAGATCTGCCGGCATCGCCCTGATAAATGGGAACGTTTGCCGAGCACCATCTTTGCAGCCGATCCTCAGCCAGTCGGTTGTCGGTGGTCTCGGGCAGCACCTTGTCAAGTCTGATTTCCGTCTACAGTTCAGTCTGCAAGCCAGTTATCTCCTGAGCCCCTCTCTTGTTGCCGTTGGCTGTTGGCTGCCCCCCCCCCCCCCCCCCCTGTTATCTGTCTGGCCTCAGATCCAGTCAAACAGCAGCTAGTTTACAGATAATTATCGGGTCTGAGACCAGCTGCGTGGCACACGTCCACGGGCGTTTTGTCGCTAATTGAATTAGACTGCGTGCTGGAAGTAACAGAGGAATGCAGTTTCCCTCAGCGAGCCGTGTGATCAGCAGACAGAGGGGGGGGGGGGTGTCGTAACGTCTGAGTCATCCCCCCCCCCCTCCAATGTTTCACTTTACGACGGGGGTCGAGTGCAGCAGGCGATCAAACAGGATCGCTGCCAGACTTCCTGTGAGAGCTAAAGAGCCCCAAAATGTCTGTTTATTGTCCACTTGTTTTTTTTCTTTGCCATCTGCCTTACAACTTATTGGCTAGCTGCACATACAGCCTGCAGTGGCTTAGCTTTATTTTAAAGCGTCATCGTAAAAACAAAATGCAATAAATAAACCACTTTCCCCGTAAACATCAAGCAGCTTTCATAATGCTTTACTGAAATCACAAACATTCTCCATACGCTGCCTCATAGTTTAAATTAATTTCTGTCTTAATCGCAGTCGAAGAATGACCGAAGTGAAATGCCATTTCTATGTAAGTCATCACTCGTGTCCTTGATCTTAACTCCACGAGTCTGGTTCCTTCACTTGTCCTTGTTTTGATCCCGCTGGCATCTGAAGTTCTAGATTACTGTCACAAAAAATGCAGAATTCATAGCTGTCAGCGTGTGAATACGAATAGTCCATTCAGGGTTCGTACGGGTGCTGGAAATCCTTGAAAACACTTGAATATCAGTGTTCTTGGATTTATACTAAAGGTCTTGAAATGTGTGTTGTATGTCGTGATGACATCTATGATAGAACAGAGAAAAGAAGATCTCCATATCTGAGGGACTGAAAACAGCATTTTCTGACATTTCTTTATGAAAAATGACTTTTGATGATGAACAGATGATGAAAATAGTTGGTGATTATATTTCTGTGGATCTGTTAGTGGAATTAGTTTTCCTTTCATTTGTGGTCCTTCTGTAAAAAGCTGTCTCCAAACATCATGTTGGTTGTTTAGAGGACAATAACATCTCATTTAATGTGATGAACAAGTGACATAATAAGTAGACTGAATACTGACCATTGGATTGATACAAATATGGAGTTTACCACAGCTGGAAGGGGCTGGAAAAGCATGGAAATGCACCTGGAAATGCTTGAAAAGTGCTTGAATTTGACTTTGGAGAAGGTGTAGGAACCCTGACTATTGTAAAAGTGTATAACCTCAATATTTTGTTGGTGTTTTTATTGTAGGAAGACGTAAAAAAAAAAAAAAAGCCCCTCATAAAATCCAGTGTTTGTAGCTGCTGTTAAACTCTGACAGGTGGATCATCGAGGAGGAGGATGATTGAGGACGTTGAACTGATTCTCCTTGTGCTGTATGTACAGTGGAATCAAACCGTTCTGCAAATCCGCTCTCATTCTTTTTGGTAGTGTGTTTGATGTTTGCCTGAGCAAAAAAAAAGAAAAAAACAAAGTCTGCCTGCACCGTAGAAAGTAGGCCATTTGGTGCTGATGACACGCTCTCCGACTCTCTTAAAAAAAAGGTTTATTTCCGGACGTTCAGCGGCATCATCTGCTAACTTTGCCCGATGAACCTCGTGGCTTTCGCCCGGTCTGAGATTAGCATGTGTCTTTTTTTTAATTCTTTTCCCCCACAGCGTCGCGGGGACGGTTATGTAAGTCCACAATGTCGCACTATCCGCCTTCAGTGGCTCTCCACCGTGCTCTGATTGGTATGCCGTTATGAAATGTGACACAAGTTATGTGGTTGTCATCTCAATTATTCATACGCACCTCTGTTGGATGTGAAAATTGGGTTGTTGTGCTCTTCCGTGCAACAAATCTTCCATTCTCTCAGAATAAAACCGAATAATATGAGAATGATGTGGAAATAGTGTCAGACGTACGGGGGCAGTGGATAAAACATTTTCTATTATTCATCGTTTTACTGTTTTTAGTCCCCTATTCATAATTTAGGATATACATTTGCTCTGTTGTCTTTCCAAGATATGTATTATATCTCCCTGGCGATGTTTTGTTTGCTTTGCTGAATTTGGCTTTAAAAGTTTTTTTTCTCTCTCTCTCATGCTTTACACCATTTTCTCCATGTTCATGTGTATTTATCCCTCTCTCTCTCTCTCTCCCTCGCCATGTGTGAATTACACGATGCTGTTTTGTGCCGGTGTGCCACTGAGACCATGCATGAAATTTATTGGCCCCGAGTCTCGCCATTTGACACACGCGAGACGCGGCTAACAGATCTGGTGCCATTTCGCATCTCCTCCGGCTCCCGTGTAAAGCTGACCTTTTCCCGCTGCCGGGGCTATATTTAAACTCCGAGTGCCGGAGACTTATGGCGCCACGGGGAAATTTTATTATCAATGCTCTCCATTTGTCTGACTTAATCCAGGCCCGCCGTAGATCGTGCCAAAGTATGTCGTATATTTACCAGGGCAAACGAGGGCCCCGGTGACACCTTAGCGGGGGTGGCGGCACCCGGCGAAGCGTCCTCATGAACCGCCACGAGCTTGAGGACATGAGATGACGTGGTAGTTTGCACATCACATGACGAGAGAGAGAGAGGAAACCGGGCTGCCATATTATTCCACGAAGCAGAGGGTCGACCAGAGAGACACACACAAAGGGACTTGACATTTTGAAGAATCTCAGTTTGCTAAAATGTCATATATTTCAGCTGGAGACTCATTCATCAGCCTCCGCTGTTCGTCGTCATTAGAGCAGAGACATTAGGTTGGAGTGGAGGGGCGGGGCCAGCCAGCACCCATTCTTACTGGTGTAAATGGCTCTGTGGCTGAGGAAGTCAGTCAGTCAGTCAGTGAATGAGTGAGTAAGTGGGTGGGTGAGTAAGTAACTAAGTAACTAAGTAAGTGAGTGAGTAAGTGGGTAAGTAAGTAAGTAAGTAAGTAAGTAAGTAAGTAAGTAGGTGGGTAAGTAAATGTGAGTGAGTAAGTAAGTAAGTTAGTAGTGAGTTACTAAGTAAGTAAGTAAGTAAGTTAGTAGTGAGTTACTAAGTAAGTACGTAAGTAAGTAAATAAGTAAGTAAGTAAATAAGTGAGTGAGTGAGTGAGTGAGTGAGTGAGTGAGTGAGTGAGTGAGTGAGTGTTTGGGTAAGTTATAAGTGAGTGAGTGAGTGAGTGAGTGAGTGAGTGAGTGAGTGAGTGAGTGAGTGAGTGAGTGAGTGAGTGTTTGGGTAAGTTATAAGTGAGTGAGTGAGTTACTAAGTAAGTACATAAGTAAGTAAGTAAATAAGTAAGTTAGCGAGTAAGTAACTGGAG
Organism: Eutrigla gurnardus; assembly: GCF_963514095.1. NCBI lineage: Eukaryota > Metazoa > Chordata > Actinopteri > Perciformes > Triglidae > Eutrigla > Eutrigla gurnardus. The sequence continues at coordinate 2,350,846 of NC_139936.1, read as the reverse complement.
ACGTGAACATGTGTAGAAGAGAATACGATGGAAGCTAAAGTTCACCGATTTAAGTTAGTCTGAAAGTTAAATCCCGGCCAGATACGAGGTTTCACCTGGTCTGGTTCTCACTGACACTCTCTTTTCGTCTGCTGCAGGTCTGAGATGGGGGTTCAGAGAGTCCTCCAGGTGGATCTGAAGATGGAAAGCTTTCCGGGGCCGCTGGGCAGCCGCTGGATGGCCTGGCAGGTGGAGTACCCGGCCAGCCGCGCCGCCACACAGGAGGCCGAGACGGAGATCCAGCTGGCTCAGGAGGACCTGGCGGGCATCGTGCCCCTGGCCATGGTGAGTCCCACCACTTCCAGCTCCGCCCAAGAGGTCCTCAATGAAGTATTTAGTTTCACCAAAACATTGGAAGCTGGGGTGTTTCACATCTTTGGGAATAAATATTGCATCCCCTAGCATTAAAATACTGCTGATAATAGTACAATAGTTACCTTAGATAAACTCGAAAGTTACTTTAGATACTCAAATATAAATATTAATGAGGTACTGAGGACGACCTCCATTAGTACTTTTCACAATCTGACAGCGATAATTATTACTTCTTTAGATTAGGATTTTATCAAACAATAGACCCAAATGCATGATGGTCCGGCACCTGCCTACACAAACCTGAACACTCCTTACAATATATATAAAAAAAGATGCTGAGATAGAGAAGGCAGAGCTGTAATGTGAGTCTGGTCTGCAGACTGTGTTCAGGAGGAAGGCAGCTGTAAGTCCCAGCAGGACTCCGATGGGGTCTGGACTCCGATGGGGTCTGGCTCTGGCCTGAGGGTTCGCCTGGAGCTGTTCGCCTCCCCCAGCGAGGAGCAGGTATCCTCTGTTGAGTAGATTAAGCCCGAGCTACCCCGACTACTTCACATGGAGAGCTTTTTGTTTGCCAACCCAGAGTGCACTGCTTCTGATTTTTAGATCATTCAGGTGAACAAATGAGGGAGGCGTCAATTTGTGTTTGTCTTTAAGAGAAAAAGACTTGCTGTCGCATCAGCGCTGATTACTAAAAACAAAACAAAAAACCGGCTCACGTTCTATTTCGGTGCTTGTGATGTGCGCGATGCCGAGCCGACTGTTGTGTGTCGGTGTTATCCTCCGAGGAACGCCGGTGGCTGTGTCGAATGTAGGTGGCGGCTCCGGGATTCATCCTCACCCACTGATCCGCTCTCAGGATAATTGAAGCGATGTGTTTAATGCTGCAGTATTGTTCGGGTTTCTTCTCTCACATCCTTTTCATGGCGCTGATGTATCAACAGCTCGAGGAACACGTAGTTTTCTCCCACACCTTCCACCGACAAAGAAAACCACTATGTTGATTTGCATGATTATCTCTCAGCGGCTCCTAAAAAAAGAATTGGCCAGAATTTGCTTTTTTCTGCTCAATGAAAATCACATTTGACATAAAATATAAAAACACATCTGATTAACTTGATTTATTTTGCTGCTGCGTGAGTGCATCCTCGTGTAGAATGAATTCTGTAAAAGAGTGGAGGTAATCCAACAGGCACTCAGACTGCTTTTCATCATCTGCTCGTTACTTACAGTCAAGTCAAAGAGTATTATAGCGCAATATCATAAAGCTCAAAAGGGCTGGATATATAATAAATACAGCAATCAGCAACATTAGCAAAACACACAAGACATTCAATAAAAGTTGCAGCATTGGGAATAATAAATAAATCTAAAATACAGAAATAGAGACATCGTAAAGTACGAGTCGGTTTATGACTAGAGGTGATGGTGAAAGTCTCTGTAATATTTAAAAGTAAGATCTTGATGTCTGATCTAACTTAATATTATATTGTCTACTTTTAGTTAATATCCGAGCAGCAGTATTTTGTACAAGTTGTAGTTTAGTTGGTTCAGGAGAGCCGGAGAAAGGTGTGTTGCAGTTATTGAGCCTAGATGAGACAAATGCATGGCAATGATTCATAAGTGGAAATATGCATTAGTAATATTGTTGATATGTTCTTCAAAAAGAGAGATTGGGAACAAATAGGACTCCAAGATGTCTAATACGAGGGCTTTGTCAAGTTGATTAGTGTGAGTTCACAGACATTATTTCTGATCTGCACCAAAAATTAGCATTTCATTTTTTTCAGCATTTAAAAAGGTTTGATTTCTGATATGTCTTCCAGTTTTACAAGCTGATGACAAGCATCCAGCTTAATGGATATGTAAAGTCGAGTATCATCTGCATAGAAAGGGAACCTAGCTTGTAACCACTGAGAAAATAATAGGACCGAGCATTGATCCCTGTGGCACACCGTAGCCGACCTTTCTAGTGGTCTCATGACAAGTTGTTGTGTAAAGAAATATCAGGATCTGTGAGTGTCAGTGAGGCCAACATGAAAGAAAATGTGAAGATCAATCGCATCGAAAGGGTTTTGAAGCAGCATTACAGAAACTGATCCAGAGTCTGAAGTGAGTAGTAAGTCATTTACCACTTTGGTCAAGGCAGTTTTCTGTACTGTGGAGTTTTCTGAAGCGGGATTGATGATATTTCAGAAAGATTATTGGATGTGAGCTGATCTATGAGTTGCTGAGCCGCTGCTTTTTCGAGGAGTTTGAAAAAGAACGGAAGATTTGTGATCGGCCTGAAGTTGTTGATTAAATTTGGGTTCCAGCTTATGTTTCTCTTTAGGAGCGGCCGGATCACCCCTGTTGTTAAAAGATGCCGGCACAATTCCACTGATAGGTGAGCTGTTTATTATCTGCAGTAGAGGCGGACTGAGTCCTGGAAAAAGGTCCTTAATTAACTTAGACAGAATAGGATCGACTTATGAGGAAGTGGACGATATTGGGTTTTTTTGTGGTTAAGAATCCTGTGAAGTCAGTGGAAGTGAGGGAGGTGTTACACAAGAGGAAGAAGGGATTTTAATCGCTTGCTATAAATCATATAACGTTTTTTCATAGTCGCAAAAATCCATCTCAATTAACTCGATATTACAACAATTTGCTAAACTTGGTTGAATCAATTAGGGGGCAGGGTAATTTAGGAAGGAGATCAAGATGAATAGTTTTTCATGTGTACTAAAACTCTCTCTCTCTGTGTGTGTGTGTGTGTGTGTGTGTGTGTGTGTGTGTGTGGGTGGGTGTACCTGAATGTACACGTACAGAAATTCTTCATATTTCCCATCCTTGCCTTGATTTGCTTTTCTATAACCGAGTCAGTGAAGCTGCTGCTTTCATGTCAGCGAGCGTGGATTATTGTGTATTAAAAAGGATCAGGTTCACCTCCTAAAATATTCATGATGAGGCGGCAACCCCCGGTTCTGAAAAGTGAAGCCAAACCTAAAGTGCCTTAAACTGTCATTCTCTCTGCTGGCCACCAGGGGGCGACTCCTCTCTGGTTGTATAGAAGTCTATGAGAAAATGGTCCCACTTCTCTCTTGATGTATTATCTCAGTAAACCAGAAAGCAGGGGATGATTTAGGGGGCGGGGCTACCTGCTGATTGACAGGTCACTACCATGCTACCAATGCTAGTTAGCTACTAAGATGACTTTCACACTTAGCTATAAAGTTGACCTTGAATTATAGAAGCTAACTTTGTTAGCACCTTCACACCAGAATCCACATGGATCCAGATCCAGTAAGGATGCTGCTTGTGTTCATCAGATCCACCCGTCGCTCCTCTGCAGTCCAAATATGGTCACTTCCTTCTACTGGTTGCATAATTTGCAAGATGCCAACCAAAAGGCCAAACTCGAGGCTTCAAATTGAGTCCACAACCAACGGGAGACGTTGCCATGACTACGGTCACTTGTTATCTGACTTTTACAGAAGAAGGTGTTGATTGGGACCATTTTATTTCACTTTTCTACTTGTCTGCAGCCACACCGCCGTACTAAACACAAATAGTTATACATGCAGACACATTCAGAACTCATTAACGCCATCTGTCTCTCTCTGTCCCCCTTTTCTATTTCCCCACAATCTCACACACACACACACACACACACACACACGCACACACACACGCACACACTCACGTGCACGCACATGCATATAAGGCTTTTGCAATCTGCATGTACCAATATGAGAGAAGCACACAAGCGAGAAAGAGGAAGGCTGAATTAGATTACTTGGGATCACTGTGGCATGAAAGGCCCACAGATAAGTTCCCCCTCCCCCTCTCCCGCTCGCTGATAGAAAAGAGGAAGGTAATGTAAGAGCAGCGCCGTCAACCCCCTCACACACACACACACACACACACACACACACACACACAACCCTCCAACCATCGCCGCCTTCACGACACCGAAAAAAGGAAAACAAAATCAGTGCTTCCAACAGGAAAAAGAAAATGTTGCTGCAGACCGAAGTGAAGTCGCTAATAGAGTAGATGGAGACGCAGCGGAGACTTGATGTATGAATTGTAGGCGGACGGAATATTGATAATCACACGCTCAGTGACGGTGAGCTTCATCGGTGGAAGGGTGTAGCCTCTTTATTACCAATAGTGCATTGTGGGTCGAAGACGATAGTGGACTAAAAGTTGATGATGGAATTTGGCTCATTATGTCAAAACTCCACCATCAAACCAAATAAGACGTGGGTGGGACCTACTGAGACTACAGACCTGTTACAGACCAGTGGTGGGACCTACTGAGACTAGAGACCTGTTACAGACCAGTGGTAGGACCTACTGAGACTACAGACCTGGTACAGACCAGTGGTGGGACCCACTGAGACTAGAGACCTGTTACAGACCAGTGGTGGGACCCACTGAGACTACAGACCTGGTACAGACCAGTGGTGGGACCCACTGAGACTACAGACCTGGTACAGACCAGTGGTGGGACCCACTGAGACTACAGACACTGAAACTAATCAGTGGAATAGTCCTTTAAGGTTTTGATGCTTTCGTCCAGTCATTGGTTTTTCAGTCAAAGACGTCTCGTACGGTTTTTAAAATGTCTGTTTCCTCCAGTTTTCTCCAGATGTGCATCAGGTCATAATAGATTTTTCCCACTTCTCGTTATAAAAGGAAATGTTTGTTATTCTCCACACGTTGGCCTCGGATGCAGGTCTTTAAGTCTGGTAAATGATGTTCTATGATTCTGTGGAAATCTCTAAGACCGCGTCTTCGTCAGTATTCAGCAGCTGGTCTGAGATATGTCGATGTTTTCCCTTTTTGGCAGTGAGTCGGTCATTAACACCGACTCACCTAGCAGAAACATCGACGCCCTCCTTCTTTGGCACCGCCGGGCAAACGCAAATCCAACATTCACCAGTGTTCATGCTTCTCATTTCATCCTCCATCTCCAGAGGAAAATAAAAATCTGGACCTCCGAGAGCCAAGTAGTGAGAGGAAGGCAGCCGAGGGGCTGAGTGCTGCTGAGTGTCGATCAACAGTATTGGCAGCATCACATCACAGCCGCTTAACACTGATATAAAAGAAATATAGTTTAATGGGTGTTTGAAAGAAATCCGATTGTCTATGTGACTTTGCAGACACTTAACTCCCAGTAAAGATGAGCTTCTGTCGTTTCTGCCATCGCGGTTTGTGATCGGCGACGTCGGCAGTAAATCAAAGTTACAGATGAAAGAAAGAAAGAAGAGCCGAGGAGAAAATGACTCGGAGGAGGAAGAAGAAGAAGTAGGGGAGAGAAACTTTTCTACGTGACTTCACAGAGCACGCTGAAGGCATCTGTTGATACAACAGCTCTGTGGCTTTTTTCTGCTCCAGAAGTCGTTTCATCGGTAATTAGCTCTAATTAGTCTCAGAAGGTGAACAGCGAGAAGCTGCTGCAACTGAAATCATCTGAACCAGGATCCATAACTGACCAACAGTAGTAAAGCTAATAACAGGGAAGCTTTGCTTTATAATAATAATTCTACATGTATTTATTTATATGCGCCTTTCAGAGCGCCTTTCAGAGCCCTCAAGGAAAATACGGAACAAACAATAAGTTAAAATAAGACGGTTTAATGCAACTGAAATCACAGAGAAAAGGTTGGATCTCATTTACGGTCCATTCCTTCCTCACACTTTGTTTCCGGCCCATTCATAAATTACTGCGCTCTTTTTCCCGAATTGATAATCATAAAAGGCGAGTGACGGGCTCGCTCTCATGGGTGACACCTCTGGGAGAGCATCACCGCCTCCCCCATCCTCCCCTCCCCCATCCTCCCTCGCTCCCTTTGAAGAAGCCCCTCCTGCATGGGGAGGCCTCGGAGCGCCGCTCACCACTTTGTCACCAAAAATGTTCAAACCTGCGTCGCAGGAGGTTCTGCCGACGCAGCAATTATTTCAAAAGCAGGAGAAATGAAAGAAGGGGAGCACTCAAAAGTTTTCAGAGCGAAGAAACGCCTCAGAACTCTTTCCTGTCTCTTCACAGAAGCATTGTTTTTTTCTTTCTCAGACAAACATACATTGTTATATTAATATGCACATTAGCCGTCTCCCTCTGTCACCTCCTCTGTTTCACTTACGAGTGTTTTTTTGGGTCATCTCCAGATGGATCTTAACGGCAGTAATTGGATGCCCGAGCAGATTCCTCCACGCAGCAGGCGGACGCTCCGTTATCTTTTTTTCTCTCTTTTTTAGCAATGGTGGTAAAGTAATACGCGGCGGCGGCCCGGGCCGCCCTCATCATCATCATCATTACCCGAGCTGCTGCGGACGCTCGGTGATGGAGCGAGAGCGGCGGGACGGGGGCATACATCATATCTGGACTCATCAGTCTTCCCCCGTCTCAGCAGGGCCGAGACACCACACTGTGCTGCCCCCCCTCCCCCATCTTCCACCCGTTTGTATTCACGCACGCCGCTCCGTCGTCTCGTTAAACAATACATCATCACTGCGGCCTTCTCCGGCCACGATAAAGCCATCTATCAACAGACCCTCCAACCGATGTTTCATTTCATACTTTCCATTTTCATTCCCTCCCTCCGTGTCGCGATGCACATCTTCGCCGCCAGACAGGGCGAGGAGATCCGGAGAGCCATTCATCAAAACGCGTAGTTGGACGTCAGGGGGGGGGGCTCTTCCACGGCAGCTAATCCTGCAGAAACGCCACGTGGATGTGTTCGGGAAAAAAACACACGGGGGGCAGTTTATCAAAACAGGAGCAGCCGACTGCACGTCTTGATTTCATTTAATAAGCTCTCCGTTCCACCAGCGGCTCTGTTGCATGAAGCCTGCTGTTTTAGTGGAACAGGAGAAAACATAGCCCCCCCCCATGAGTCATGTGGTTAACAACGAGGGTCTGATGGATGGACCCCAAGCGAGCGATCCATTAGCATCTCCTGCAGCTGAGAGGCCTATGATGAAGTGGGAGCACTAATTGCGCCGCCGACTACATGTAACGCTAATCAGGACAACAAACGGTCACTTTAGTCCACGACGGACTCGGACTTCCTCCTCCGTTAAACGGGAGGGTTCGAACAAAAACAACATCACAACTCACATCATCACCCTGGCCAGAGCTGTTTCTTCTGATTCCAAACCTTTAAGATGATCCGTGGAGATGCATCAATCTGGTACTTTAAGATGGAAACTATATTTTTTAAAGGGGTCTCAATTTGCAATCCTAGCTCAGCTAGCCTTGGCTAAATGCTAGCTGAGCTCACTTCCTATAAATACGGACTAACTTTACAGCTACCCCATCAACCCGACGAGTATCGGCAGATGAAAAAACAAACAAACAAATTAGAAAAAAACTTGCAGCATGGGGGGCCCCTAGTGGCTACAGGGGGCTATCCATCCGCATAGTCCGCTTATAGCAAGATACGGCTCTGACCGAGGATTGGTTTCTAAATTATTTCGGCTTTTTGTTTTTGTTTTTAAGGATTTAAATGGTTTCTAAACCTCTCAGGTCATCTGGCTGAGACGGCTCGCTCAGCGTTTTCCATAAAAAAGGAATTATATGATTTCTGCCGACGCGAATCAGACAAGCAACTTCTGTTTGTAGTTTCAAGAAACATATTTGATTTGAATTAATTCACACTTGTGTCTCAACTATTTGTCACTATTTGTCATACTTTGTATCTTAAAAACAGTTATTAACTTAAGTATTAGTCCTCTTTTTTATGACTTATTTAATTCTTACTTTCTCAGTCTGCGTTTTTTGTGAGAGTAAAAAAACATTATGTATTATTATTATTACTGTAGCTTTTAATGACACACACTGGGAGTTACTTTAAAAACACAGAAACCGATACAGCAAACTTTCAAAGCTCCATGAGAGGTTTGTTGATTGAAGGGTCTAACGTGAGTCACACTTCACACCAGAGAATGAGTCGTGTGATTACAGCTCATTAGGGTTTAAATCAGAAAAACCATCAGTCGCCTTTAGAGCTGTGAGGTCAAATCACTTGTTCTCAGAAAATTACCCATAATTCATTGCATTTGTGTAAAAGAACCTTTTGCAACCGGCTTCTATTCTAGTTTCTCTAATTTAATGCTGCAAATCTTTGTGCTCCTGAACCTGTCAGAGGAGGGGCGGGACCAACGGCTCCATCACCTCGCCGTTTGGCCAACTTTCTCCCGGCTGTGCCTCAGCTCCTGCTGGAAGAGGAATGTTTGTTTTAGCGGTAATGGAGTCCACCGTGGAGCTGACCTTTGTGTCGACCCCCGAGTGAGAGGTCTGTGTCCGGAGGGCAGCTAAGCCGGTCTAAGCCCAGCTAAGCTGCCAGTATGGATCTCCATCAGAGCCGGGTGAAGGGATCAGACTGAGTTCAGGAGGTCATCCTGCCCCCCCCACCAGCTCCTCATCGACCGGCCGAGCGAGTAGATATCGGGCTGGCGCATTGCAGGGGTGTTTCCACGCCTTCCAGGGGCCCGACTCACTGAGCAAACAGCAGGGGGCCCCCGGTCTGACCTTGATTCTCTCCGACTGTTGTTGAAACTCACCGGGGACGCCGTTCATCTACTCTATCACACATACGGTATTCATGAGAACGTGCGGGGGATTCGTCCTATAAAAACGTAAAATATTGTACTTTCCCACGTCCGGTCATGTTTTATTCACAAGCTTCTTTTCACAGCGTGAAGCTCAATCTGGGCCCCGCCGGCCTCCGGAGGACGGAGCCTCCCTCCGGAGGACGGCCCTCCATAATTCCCAACTCTATCTTGAAAGTCCAGATGCTAATGAGCCCTCCTTTAATGCACCCTTAGTATTATAATAGACGCCCCCTGGAGGTGGATGCATGCAGTGCAGAGTCCTGCAGCAGCAGTTTACTGTCCTTTGCATCCTGTACGTTTTTATAAAAATAAAGCTTTTAAGACCCATCACTTTTTGCAGTGAGGGACAATTCATTATCTCATTAATATTTAAGGTTGGGGGGGGGTTGTCCTGTCAGTTTTCGGAGAGTGACAGTTCCCCAAAGTGAAAGTTTACCCGTAAATGCATTCATAAATAATTTACAGTTGAGATCATTTCAACGTGACTGAAACATCAATAACCGTGAACGCCTCCGCCGCCGCGGCGCGTGGATCCTCTTCATAACCGACGAAGAGTTCTTGGAACGTCATTGGTTGTCCTTTGTCTGAAGTTAGCGAGGGCACCGATGCACCATAAATCACTCCACCGCCGAGTCCTGTATGGGCTGCAGCACTGTGTTACTTCAGGTACCAGGGAGAAGCGTCGGGAAGGATCGGCGCCGAGTTGTTTCACTGGTCGTCAAAAGAGAAAGTCAGAGATTCAGAAATAAAAAGTCTTTCCTCCTCTATACTCAGACACTTACAGTACATGAGGAATTTAATATTTTAAAGCAAGGGGTTATACATTTAGATTTTTGCAGAAACACTCTGCCCTTTGAGGGACGACGATGCCGTGGGAGATTTAATCCCCCCTTAAAAGAGGGAGAGTTTGACATTTTCTAAAGTCTTCTTCAATCCAGCATGATGTTCATTTAGTACATTATGGTCCATTTAGAGTCCACCAGACCAGAAAGCAGGGGATGCTTTAGGGGGCGGGGCTTACCTGCCGATTGACAGGTCACTACCACGCTACCAATGCTAGTTAGCTGCTAAGATGACTTTAACACTTAGCTGTAAAGTTGACCTTGAATTCCACCTGTCGCTCCTCCATAGTCCAAATATGGTCACTTCCTTCACGGGTTGCAAAAAAAATCCAAGATAGGGACGACCAAACACCGAACTCAAGGCTTCAGCACTGTAGTCCTCAAACCAACGGGTGGCGTCACCATGACGACGTCTACATCTTACACACAGTCTATGTTAATACCACAACTTGACCTATTAAACAAGCAAGATATAATGTTTTAATTAGCTTTACAGCCGCAGGAGGTTTTCCTCCTCCCTTCAGACGGAGTCTCGCTAGCCTTCATGCCAGACTGAGATAATCGTATTCACCGAAATGAGAGTCGTATTGACCTTCTCACACCAACAGACATGTTCAATGAACTACAGAGGAAGCAGCTGAGGAACGAGGCGGCGATCGCAAGGCATGACAGAAGCAGAAAATGCCAAACTGCTACTGAAAGTGCAACTTCAGGACTTTTTCCCTGAACGGACGAACGCTCCACACCGGGTTAGTCTGAAACCGCTGGACCAGGTTCGTCTCCAGGCATCGTATCATGAGAGAGTAATGTTTGGCCAAAGTGCATCCAGATTACAAAGAACAGGGAAATAACTAGTGAATTTTACATCCACAATCTCCACCTTTCTACACAGTAGAACAAGTAACCAGCCTAGCAACCAGCCTAGCAACCAGCCGAATACTGTCTTCACACCAAGCACATTTGTTTTGGTTCTATCCGTCTGATAGAACCTCATATTGGTCCAAAGACCAGACCAGACTATGTGGAGGAACCAGAGACTGTCAGTGGTCCCCCAGAGGTCTAGATAGTAGCTCACATTAGTCCAGAGACCAGACCAGACTATGTGGAGGAACCAGAGACTGTCTGTGGTCCCCAGAGGTCTAGATAGTAGCTTACATTAGTCCAGAGACCAGACCAGACCATGTGGAGAAACCAGAGACTGTCTGTGGTCCCCGAGAGATCAGCTACAATGTTAGCGTAGCCTAGCATCCTTCAACCAGACTCTATTCAGAAAACCAGCGTTTTTAAAGTAGTTATCTTGTGGTCATGCAGACAGACCTAACAGAGCATGACTCAGCACTTTTTACTGATCACCATCACGATGGAGTTATTTCAGCATCCTTTTCATCTAGTTATTTATAAAACATCACAGCAAAATTGTTTATTTGAGGTTCCTCCAGCTGTAGTAAACCAGCCGATGTGTGTCTTGCTAAATATAGTGAACAGCTTGGTGAAATTTACCGAGTATCTTTCATTTCCTGGTGTATCTGGGACTTCATAACATGTACAAAGCAACGTTATTGTGATGGATGAAACATTGTTGGTGTCTATATAGAGATAAGCCCCGCCTCCTCTCTGGTGCGTCTAAAAAAAATGCTCCCGCCTTCAAACTCAAAGTAAAAGATCTGCTTTGGTGTGAACGCAGCGGTATTCACATTTTGCCACTTTTGTGTCGTTGACTTCCATTAGGTACTCGGAGAGGGAATATTGCTTCTCCCTAACCTCTTTAAAAGATGAATCATCCAATTTTGGACCAGCTTTGTATCGTTGCATTGTGGGTGGTGTGTTACCTCCGTGTTACCGGAACCAACAGCAGGGAAAAATACCTGCCGAAGAGTTTCCCGGACACGCCGGCTAAAAGCCATGATCCTCACCGTGATCCCCCCTCCATTACCTCTCCTTTTCTATCACAGCCGGTCCTCTCCTCTACCGGTAATGAGCAGATCAGATCTCGGATCAGGTCACTGGAGAAGGGCAGTTTGTGTGCTGCCACCACCTTCATCCAGTCAACCGGGGAAGAGGAGGGGGGAGGAAGAGGAGGAGGGGGGAAGACCTGAGAGGAAGTGGCTCATTGTTGGAGTGGGAAGAGGAGAATGGGAATAGGAGAGAGAGAGGGAGAGAGACCCTCATTAAAAGGCAGCGTGTTGTCTTCACAACCATCCAGCCACTTCAATGCGCTGTCACGGAGTGATGTATCGCTCTGCATGCTGCTACCAAAGGCCTTTTATTCCCACTCTCCTCCATGTTTCCAGCTTCTAGCCAATTAAACGCCCACTGGAATAGAAGGGAGGAAGTGCCACGTCGAGCGCCCCGCACAATGAGAGAGAGAGAGTGAGCTGATGAAAGGACATGCCTCTTTTAGTCTGCTTAATGGCTCGAGGACATTGTCTGAGTGGCGTTTAATATCTACGGCATAGCGTTTTCGCCACGTGTATATATATATATATATATATATATATGCCTGCTTTATTACCTAGGAATGAAAATGTTTATCAGCACTACGAAGGTTTCTAGGAGTTAGCTGACTGTTGACGCGCTTCGTGGTCGTTTTTAAAACCACCGTCGCTCCAAAAATCATGAGAGATCATAAAGAGAGCGACGAGGACTTAGTTACAGTTATTTTTATTATCCAGACTTGTGATTTTAGGGTATATATATCTGGTGTCTGACAGGAATACCCCACTGAGCACAAACACAGTGTTTACCAGCCCATCGTCTCTCCGCCGCCGCCGCCGCTCCATGAATAATGCAGGAGCCTTGAAATCCCTCCAACTCGACACTGAGCTTGACCTGTTCATTTGTTGTCGTAGAGTCGGCACGGCGAGGCCAGAATGTGGAAGTGTTGTACGAAGCAGAGCTAATCGCGGCGGCGGTGGTGGCGGCGGGACACACGGTGGCGGCTTCGCTACTTCGCTACTTCGCATGCTGCCCGTGTCACTCAGGCTGACACCATAAATCTCACTTATTTTCAGATCCAACCCGAGACACAGGCAGACATTACCCAGAACACATTACCAGCACCGGAGCAGCGAGCTGCATGCTAACGGAGAGAGAGAGAGAGAGAGAGAGAGAGAGAGATTCTTGATAAAAGCAGAGCGGCAGATTTTCTAAAATAATCTGGGAGACTTGAGGAGGACGGATCGACACAAACACTGGAGTCGACGGCCAAGACTTAAATGATGTGTGATGGTGATGTGTGATGGTGATGCGTAATGGTGATGTGTGATGGTGATGCGTAATGGTGATGTGTGATGGTGATGTATGATGTGTGATGTTTGATTTGTGATGGTGATGTATGATGGTGATGTGTGATGTATGATGGTGATGTGTGATGGTGATGTATGATGTGTGATGTATGATTTGTGATGGTGATGTATGATGGTGATGTGTGATGTATGATGGTGATGTGTGATGGTGATGTGTGATGATGTGTGATGGTGATATGTGATGGTGATGTGTAATGGTGATGTGTGATATGTGATGGTGATGTGTGATGGTGATGTGTGATGATGTGTGATGGTGATATGTGATGGTGATGTGTAATGGTGATGTGTGATATGTGATGGTGATGTGTGATGGTGATGTGTGATTATGTATGATGGTGATGTGTGATGTATGATGGTGATGTGTAATGGTGATGTGTGATGATGTGTGATGGTGATATGTGATGGTGATGTGTAATGGTGATGTGTGATATGTGATGGTGATGTATGATGTGTGATGTGTGATGGTGATGTATGATGGTGATGTATCATGGTGATGTGTGATGGTGATGTATGATGGTGTTGTGTGATATGTGATGGTGATGTATGATGTGTGATGTGTGATGGTGATGTATGATGGTGATGTATCATGGTGATGTGTGATGTGCTCGTGATGGTGATGTGTGATGGTGATGTATGATGGTGATGTATCATGGTGATGCTTGATGGTGATGTGTGATGGTGATGTGTGATATGTGATGGTGATGTGTGATGGTGATGTATGATGGTGATGTATCATGGTGATGTGTGATGGTGATGTATGATGTGTGATGTGTGATGGTGATGTATGATGGTGATGTATCATGGTGATGTGTGATGGTGATGTATGTTGTGTGATGTATGATGTATCATGGTGATGTGTGATGGTGATGTGTGATGGTGATGTGTGATGGTGATGTATCATGGTGATGTGTGATGATGTGTGATTGTGATTGTGATGGTGATGGTGATGGTGATGGTGATGTGTGATGTGTGATGGTGATGTGTAATTTCCATGTAAAGTGCTATGAAATGAATATTGTTATCTAATCTCGTACGTTCTAACTGAAAATATGTTAAAAAAAAAACACATTTTTTGTTGCTGTTTTAATTTGACCATGAATTAAAACACACATAATTTTTTGCAAGTTTGTCGTAGGTTCATTCAGTTTGATGTGATCTCTCGGGTCACGCAACTTACGTCACCATCACAGCTGTTAGCTTAGCTTGCTAGCTAGCTAACTTAGCTATGTTCCATCACTAATGTAACGTTAGCTCACCTGATGTGTTTAGCTTAGCCTCGCTATGGTGTCACATTTTTAAGAATACAGGTTTGGACCCAAACGCAGGAATTATGCAGTAAGCTAACCTCAAAACACGATGATAAAACCAAACAGGTTAAACACTATGTGATAGGCGTGGTTTTATTAATACGATCAGGAAAAGCAATTTCCTAAAAGTAGGATAAAAAATGTTTGCAGGTTTGCAAGAACTGCTTTGCTGGTTTGGTGCAAGGTTTCGTTTTTGCAAGAATAGCCGACAGTTTCCAAGACAGTGCCCACGTGATGAGAGGAAAACTGTCATCTTGAAACAATAATTGTGAGTAAATTCAGACCTTAAGGCTTCAACATTTCTTTACGACATTAACATGGAAAACCAGCTTTGCTCTGCGACATCATCAACGTGAACAGTGTCTCCTGGATTTTTATCTTTTATTGTTTATTGCTCCCGGAAATGATGCACGTTGCACAGATGGCATTTATTAACATCTTTATCCTGCAAGCAACACTTGGAGAAAGTAGCTTCTAATATTCTACACTGAAGGGTATCAGAATAATCAGCAGGTGAGTTTTCTTTGTGAAACTCCAGTGAGGAACTCAGGTCATTTCTCCTGTCAGGCTCCGCTGTGAGATGAGTGATGCTGCAGCCCCCCCCTGCTTGTGTTTAATTGTGCCGTCTATCTGGACCGCTGATGCATCGCCGTGGGAACCCCACAGTGCCTTATTACTCCCCCCCCCGATCCTCTCAACCTGCTGCTGGGTCATCTCTCCAGCAGCCGTAATCCAACATTAGCCTCCTGCCTTCCACCGGGTCCCAACCATTTAGCCCAGCGTGGTTTATAGATGACCCTCTGGAAGCCGAGGAATCCCAGCAGACGGCAAATTAATTTACAGCAACACTCGATTTTTAAAGGGGAATTGAATCAAAGTCAGAGGCGCAAGGAGGGGGGGGGGGGGGGGGTTTATATTGCTATATAACACTGTCACAGTCTATAAAATTGTAATGAAAAGCCATTTGAAGATTAAGTGTTTTTTTGTGATTCATTGGTATCTCTTGGCTCAACTAATAATCATTTCACGCCAGAGCTGACTGGTCTCAGTAATTGATGCTTACAAACGACTGGGTGCCTTTCAAATAACTTAATCCTGCTTTTCTCCTTTTTTTAATGATTCACACACTCACAAACACAGGATGGGGGTAAAGAGGAAACCATGCAAATCTACGCATAAATGTGGTGACAGGAAGTCGGTCCCGTCTCCAAATGTCAGGTGTAACAATAAAACTCTAAATGTGGGGTTTAATTCAAACAGGCGTCACTCACGACTTCTCTGTTAAAAAGGAAATAATAGCACCTCCAATTGAAAAGCACTTAAATACCTTCAACGCTGGCAAAGCTTCAATATAGTGTCAAAAATGAAATATGTCTCGGGGTTTCCCGCCCGGTGAAATGAAAGAAATCCAAGCGGAGCTTTTGTGTAAAACATCGTCCCGGCAGCAGAAGGAAAACAGCTCAATGAGAGGCCCCCGTCATGCTGTGCAATTAGCTGAAAAAAAGAAGAAGCCATGTTCGTCACCTCGTATAAGTAACTGAGACCTACACTTTGACCTCGGTGGTGGCTATTTACCCAGCAGCCCCGGGGGCTCCGCAGCAGTCTGTCTAATTAAAGAGCAGCTCCTCCAATCCAACGTGTGGCTTCACAGGAAGAAAGTTACCTCAGACTTTTCTTAATTGGCCCCAATTATCTTCTGTGACAGCAGTGCTGTGTGAGTGTGTGTGTGTGTGTGAGTGAGTGTGTGTGTGAGTGTGTGTGTGTGTGTGAGTGAGTGTGTGTGTGTGTGTGTGTGTGTGTGTGTGTGTGTGTGTGTGTGTGTGTGTGTGTGTGTGTGTGTGCAGTGAAAGGTTAAGATTTCTGTTCAGAGTAACGAAGCCGTAAAGCTGTCTAGTCACTCGCTAAGAGAACCTCTCACAGAACCCGGCGGTGGGTTCTACACAGAACCCAGTTTAGTCTGATTGAACTCATTTACATGGACGGAGTTGTGGCAGGTTAATTCCAATTAATTTGATAGAATACATTAAAGACTGTATTATATAAATATTTAGTACAGATATATTTAAAAAATATTTATGTGCTATAACTGTAGCAGTCGGTTCTATAGTGGGATTAATAGGATTTGGTGGTTAAGCTACTTTAATAGTGCATCAATTAAACATTAAACAACTTAAACATTAACAGAAAGAGAAAAATAATCCCTATGAACTATGGCGTATATATGGTTATAATAAGGATATTTTACAGACTTAAGGCTTGTTTGTTGGCTCCATTTTATTCTTGCATTCTATGATTATTATCCAAATACCTGCATTTTTTTTAATTATGTAGTTTTTATGGAAATGTTTTTTCTTTTTCAGTAAAAAACGTTACACCGTATGACTTTAAACTATTTTATCTCGACTTCACGTTGTAGCGTAGTATTCCTGATACCGCTTGTGTTTTTTGTTGTTTGCTTAACTGACAGAAAAAGCCCCATTATTAATAAAAAGTATCATAATTTAAAATTTGCAAATTACCATATATTCATGACCCTGGATCTGACCGTCCCCCCTTGATGTGGTCTGGGAGATGAAGGTGTGAGGATGGAGGGAACCCCGTCACTGGAGTTTGAAATGTCAGCCAATCACATTGAGCACAAGAGGAGGCTAATCACAGCCTCCAGAATGGATCCAGAACCACATGATTAGAAACCTGGATCGACCCTCCGTGACTCCACATTACCGACGCGCGTCTGAGCGGAGAAGCAAATGACTCAGAGAAATGTTCACGCCGCAGAGCGTGAATAATCCCCCCCACATGAAATAGAACTGTTAAGCATTTTCATGTTGTCTCCTGTTGATAATCAAGTAACATCAAAACGTTATCCGCCAACGTATAATTTTGGGGAGCCGCCAACCGCGATGTGATGCTAATGGCTTTCATCAATTAGCCGGCTGAAGAGGACGGTTTGTGTTCATCCTCACTAATGCAGTCACAATAATTAGAACCCCCCTGAAAAAAGGTGAAGAAGTGACTTCCAGGTGACCGAAGGTAACATTTAAATCATATGTTTCAGCTGCAATAACTCCGTCCTGGACAATCTGCCCACCGGCCTCCATCAGTCATGACCGTCCGCCCAGCAGGCTTCTGATGACTCAGCAGATTACTCAATAATCACTCACTCTGAGGCTGATTGTGCAAAAAGCCTCCAATCGATCGCTTTCAATACTTCTTTCCTTTTTCTTTCTGAGGGACTAATCGCTGATTGTGTGTTGTTAAGGCGTCCCCTGTTTGTTTCCGTCCTGCAGGACTCGGAGATCCTGAACACCGCCGTGCTGACGGGGAAGACGGTGGCCGTCCCGGTGAAGGTGGTGACGGTCGGAGTGGACGCCTCCGTCACCGACGTCTCCGAGGCGGTCCGGTGTCGCTCCACGGACGAAGACGTGGTCAAGGTCGGTAGGAGGAACGTGTTTCCAACCCGCATGTTTGTGTACACGTTAATCACTGTGGAGACGCAGAACGAACATGGGACTTTCACTCAGGAGGCCGCTGTTCGCGTCCTGCGTGAAACCAAAAGTTTGTTACGCTTGTTAGGCGTCATGTGAGAAAGTCAGCAGAGGGCAGTTGTTGTTTAGTCTTTGTTATGTGCGTGACAATAATAATAATACATAATAACAGATTTTATTTGGAGTGTACTTTTCAAAAAAATCTCAAATATAGTAAGCATAAATCGTATCACAGGGGCATGCAACATGTTACATGCATAGTGTCTTTCCAAAATAAACTTCTGTCTTTACAGGAAGTCGAGTTAGTCGATGAAGTTATTATTATTATTATTATTATTATTTATTTTTAGCATTCATCGTGTGTTTTTTTCACCCATGTTAAAATTTTAGGAGCATTTTTTTTACAGTAAATAAACAATACACAATATACTCAACAAATCAAATAAACACATAAAACAAAAAGTGAAACAATAAAAATACAAATACACAAATAAAATATAATGACAATAATTCGCAAAGGTCACGAATGCAGGAGAACACTCGACGAAGTGAACATCAACAAGCTTTTTTCCTAAAACCTAACTGGACTTGTGAGACTTGTATGCATCACAAAAGGTCAGCGTTTGTACTTGTCGTCGTGCAGACCCGAACAGCGGTCTGCTGGATGAAAGTCCTGTGTTTGTCGTCAGATGCCAAAGAGCCACACAGCCACATTACTATCAGGCAGCGGGGTAGAAACCTGTACATTGAATGACTTCATTAGAGCTGATGTTAAAGCACCGAACGTGGGAAGGGTGAACAGATTCTCTATGTTTAGCACGTCTATATTAATCCTCCAGAAGGGATAAACAAACACGAGCAAAACAACATGAAAGTGTGTGTTTGATATGCGGTGACTGCTGACAGGTTGCTCAAGTGTTCCTTTATTTTTAGAGCTGCTTTCAAACCTGCCGCACAACAGAGGAGGTAAAAGAAAGAAAGAAGTCCCGTACAGTTGTTGTAAAGTTGAGCCCCGGTATCAGCCGCTCTGCTCTCCAACAACAACAAAAAGAAGAGGCTATCTGGCACAATCCCCATGAATCTTAATCATCTATAGAAAAGTCGATGAAAAACCAGGAGAAATAAATCATGTCGGCTCCGTCCCTGGTTTTTAAGTGGCTGCGATGTTGCTCGGGATCTGGAAACAGCTCCCTTCTGTGCCAACCTCGTGTGAATGTGTGGATCGTCGCGGCGAATCAGCGAACGGACGGCGAAGAGCCAGAATGGAGCAGGAATCCAGAAGCTAAAATAGTAGCAGGACCGTTTTCCACTCATGTCTGATGTGAGAGTTAGGGACGGTTAAGTGAAGTCTGGAGGGAAATTCAACTCCAGTTGAAGAAGTTCCCCCCGGTGCTCATGGGAAGTCCGTCTCTAATCATAGACTGTGACCGCGGATGTAAACATGACTAATTTATCGGATCTTGACCCGGGGAATCGGTGAGAAGTAAACACACAGCGACATTTAAAGCTGAAAAATTAATCCCGTTGCACATCAAACGATGCTTCCGTTCGCTCGTGACCTCGTAAATACAGCAGAGCTGAAATAAATACGTCGGGTCGCAACAGTTGTTTATTTAAACCTCTTTGAAGATTTGTCTTGAAATTAGGTTATGCCTTCATTATTTTGGTTTCAGCTTCTCAATTTGTAGTTTGGGGCCAATAGATGGTTTATGTTTATGAAGCCTCAAATTTGGCATTTTGGATTTTTACCTTACTGGATCTGGATCCATGTGGATTCTGGTGTGAAGCTAAGTCATCTTAATAGCTAACTAGCATTGGTAGCATGGTAGCGACCTATCAATCAGCAGGTATGCCCCGCCCCCTAAAGCCTGGTCTGGTGGACTCTAAATGGACCATAATGTACTAAATGAACATCATGCTGGATTGAAGAAGACTTGAAACTAGAGAGGAGTCGCCCCCTGGTGGCCAGCAGAGAGAAGTAGGACCATTTTCTCATAGACTTCTATACAACCAGAGAGGAGTCGCCCCCTGGTGGCCAGCAGAGAGAAGTAGGACCATTTTCTCATAGACTTCTATACAACCAGAGAGGAGTCGCCCCCTGGTGGCCAGCAGAGAGAAGTAGGACCATTTTCTCATAGACTTCTTAAGTTTAAGGCACTTCAGCGTTGGCTTCACTCTTCAGATCCGGAGGTTTGCTGCCTGGGTACGATGCATGTAGCCATGTAGTTGTTTGTGGCTGTTTCTTCTAACAATAACGACATATTCAAACACTTAAAGCAGCTATAAAACATTTCAACACTACGATGTCTTTGGAAGACACAAAGGTTGCAGG
Organism: Eutrigla gurnardus; assembly: GCF_963514095.1. Lineage (NCBI taxonomy): Eukaryota > Metazoa > Chordata > Actinopteri > Perciformes > Triglidae > Eutrigla > Eutrigla gurnardus. Next base: position 2,330,620 of record NC_139936.1, on the reverse strand, counting down.
TAGAGACCAAACCCGGAGCTAAAAGCCAGACCGAATCCTAAACGAGGTCATCTCGTGTGTGTTGGTTTTAAATAGAAATGATATTGCTTCACGCTTCCTGTTTCTGGCAGAAAGCATGTTTCACAATTTACCTTTGGTACCTTTTCATAAAAATATAGCTGTTCCCGTGGTAACAACTAATTGGAATCCAAATAAACAAACCAGAAAAGGGAATATTAAAAGAGCACATTATCGGCACAAGCATGTTGCGTGGCAACGTGATCTATGAGTGAATCAGACGCTGTGAACTCTACTTGCTCCGGTTGAGTTTGAGACCTTCCCGTTGCATTCAGGTGGTTGCTGCAACTCACGCAGACGAGTCTGAGAGGCTTAATTGCTTCTGTCGAGGCAACTCTGTGTACAAAACGTGAGACGGAACTCGACCCCACCTCCATGTGCTCCCGACACTCCCATCGCTCATATCTGCCGCGCATCCGTCCGGCGAGTTGTTAATTTCCTGGTCCAGACCCAGAAGACAGCCTTAATGTCCTCCGTAAGTATCCTCCATGTTAATGCGCCTGATTAATGTGGCGGGGGGTCCTCCCGGAGGGTCCTGATGCATTAAAGGGGGGGCTGATTCATCGGGGCTGTCCTTTCATGTTAAAATATTGATTCGGAGGCTCGTCAGATTAATGCGTAGTGATGGCTGCATGTCAGCTGCCATGTTTGCAGTAATTGTTTCTGCTTAGATTGTTTGGGAATGGATCAACGAGACGGCAGCAGGCGGTTCGTTACCATGACGACTCCTATGTTAATGAACCCGCATGTACTCAAGCTTTCCTTCGACTGATACGGATAAACTGACTTCTGACAGATTTTTATGAGTGTTGCAAAAACAAATATTTTAATATCACGTCAGTAGAATCTAATTTAAACATGACACAAAAAGTAATAATCCATCAAAAACAATGTTGGTGCTAATCATTGATCTATCCAAGATGGTCATAATCAAACATTTTGTTTTTGCCCATTACCTTCATTATATTGATTTTATGAATTTATGATTTTTAATCACTGATTTTACCAATAGGAGTGGTATTGTCACCAAAAATGTCATTTAAATGGTTAAGATTTCAACAATGAATGAATATTTGTTTTGTCCACCTTTTATTGAGGAGGGTTAAAGATGACACAATGAGCCTCAGGTGGCGTCCAATCAGGTGTTGCATGCTGGTTAATGGCGGCTGCAGACCAGCGATGTGAGTGGGAGGAGAAGAGAAGCTCTTCAGTATCCGACTGACTGAGTGCAGCGAGAGAGAAAGGAGGCGAACAATGACGGCTGATAAGGAGACGCGACTCCTCCGACATCTTCATCAACTCAGACTCTCACACGGACGGAGGCCGAGCCCGACTGATGCAAAAAGCAAAAAAGATTGAATAAAAAATGGTGCTTGAGTGATGACGGGCGCCTCGATTCTAGATCCTTTATTTATTCAAGAATCTTTAGTTTTTATTGATACAGGCAGCAGTTTTAACTTGCTCACATCAATACGTTGCCGTATATTGAAATGTCCACGTCCAGAATATGAATGCATCACATGTATTTAGTGACATTGAAGGCTCGTGTCCATCAACACTTCGGTTCCTCAGAGTCAAACCAACGCAGCGAACACACAGTGGAGGTGATGTTAGGAGGGGAAGCTCACACACACACGTTTCCTCCTGGTCACAGAGGATATCCTGCCGCCGCCGGCGCCGCCACCGCCTCATGATTAATGGCTGTTTATGGTTTTTATCTCGCTGTGGAGAAATAACTTGGAAGTAAAGCAAAGAAAGAAAAAAAGATTTGTCCCCCGACCATGGAAGTCCATCTGGTTCCCTGCGTGCTCGTCTCCTCCGTGACCCCCCCCTCAGTGTATTAGAACTGATTAATAATGTGTGTGTGTGTGTGTGTGTGTGTGTGTGTGTGATGGTATCTTTATCATCTCTGTCTGAGTCGCATCACGAGGTGTGAAAGAGAGCGAGGGGATCCTGGACGCTCATCAAACCGCCTCAACGAGGACTTTGTGTCTTTCAGCACACGTTCGGCCCCCGCTCGCTCCTTTTGTCAAAGCAATCTATGAAACAGATGGCGTTCATATGAAACAGTCGGCCATTTTTATCCTCTTCCTCTTCCTCTACTCCTTTCCATCTGCTGCTCCTCGTCTTCGCTGTGGGCCGACCTGTAACGGAGGAGCAGAGCAAGACCACACACACACACACACACACACACACACACACACACACACACACACACACACACACTTTCATCTGGTTCAAAGTAGTTACAGGATCAATGACAATATAATCATGGCTGCAAATAGTAACTCCTCCCCTCTTCATCCTCCCCTCCTCCTCTCTTCATCCTCCACTCTTCATCCTCCCCTCCTCCTCTCTTCATCCTCCACTCTTCATCCTCCCCTCCTCCTCCTCCCCTCCTCCCTTCCCCTCCTCATCCTCCCCTCTTCCTCCTCCTCTTCATCCTCCTCTTCCTCCCCTCTTCATCCTCCTCCACTCCTCCTCCGCTTCCTCCCCTCTTCGTCATCCTCCTCTTCCTCCCCTCTTCATGCTCCTCCCCTCATCCTCCTCTTCCTCCCCTCTTCGTCGTCCTCCTCATCCTCCTCTCTTCATCCTCCTCTTCCTCCCCTCTTCGTCGTCCTCCCCTCCTCCCCTCCTCATCCTCCTCTCTTCATCCTCCTCTTCCTCCTCCCCTCATCCTCCTCTTCCTCCCCTCTTCATCCTCCTCTCTTTATCCCCTCCTCTTCCTCCCCTCTTCATCCTCTCCTCCTCTTCATCCTCCTCCCCTCATCCTCCTCTTCCTCCCCTCTTCATCCTCCTCTCTTTATCCTCTCTTCACCCTCCCCTCTTCATCCTCCCCTCTTCTTCCTCCCCTCCTCCTCCGCTTCCTCCCCTCTTCGTCATCCTCCTCTTCCTCCCCTCTTCATCCTCCTCTTCCTCCCCTCTTCATCCTCCTCTTCATCCCCTCCTCTTCCTCCCCTCCTCATCCTCCTCTCTTCATCCTCCTCTCTTCATCTCCTCCTCTTCCTCCCCTCCTCATCCTCCTCTCTTCATCCTCCCCTCTTCATCCCCTCCTCTTCCTCCCCTCTTCATCCTCCTCTCATCCTCCTCTTCCTCCCCTCTTCATCCTCTCCTCCTCTTCATCCTCCTCCCCTCATCCTCCTCTTCCTCCCCTCATCCTCCTCCCCTCATCCTCCTCTTCCTCCCCTCATCCTCCTCCCCTCATCCTCCTCTTCCTCCCCTCTTCATCCTCCCCTCATCCTCCTCTTCCTTCCCTCTTCATCCTCCCCTCATCCTCCTCTTCCTCCCCTCTTCATCCTCTCCTCCTCTTCATCCTCCTCCCCTCATCCTCCTCTTCCTCCCCTCATCCTCCTCCCCTCATCCTCCTCTTCCTCCCCTCTTCATCCCCTCCTCTTCCTCCCCTCCTCATCCTCCTCCCCTCATCCTCCTCTTCCTCCCCTCTTCATCCTCCCCTCTTCATCCCCTCCTCTTCCTCCCCTCCTCATCCTCCTCCCCTCATCCTCCTCTTCCTCCCCTCTTCGTCCTCACACAGGTGTCGGACAGGTGTGACTACGTCTTCGTCAACGGGAAGGAGATGAAGGGTAAGGCGAGGATGAGGGTGAACTTCACCCACGGGTTCCTGAGTGCCCAGCTGGAGCTGGACGTGTGGATCCCCCGGCTGCCGCTCCAGATCGAGGTGTCGGACACCGAGCTGAGCCAGATCAAAGGCTGGAGGGTCCCCGCCGGGCCCCCCGGGCAGAGGTACGGCACTGCTGCATGGCCTCCTCTCATTGGTCGGCCGGAGTAACTCATTATCCAATGAAACGGCGTTTCAGTGGATCCAAGTTCAATGAAGTAATGATTAGGATTTATGTGAAATATAAATGCATCCAAATAAATAAGGTGGAATGACTAATTAATTAATTAATTAATTAATTGGCTGTGTGGCTTCCTTCCCTCACCGTTGGATTGGTCGGGAGCTCATGGAAACAAGCATCATATTTCTTTTGCAGGAAGAAAAAGAGCAACACTTTCTATGAAGGTCATGTATATAATGAATCATAAGCACATTATAATGCATTTATAGCGCTTTTAAAGTCGTTATAATCATTCACGACATCTTTAACCAACTTTAGCCCGCTCTAACGTATCATGACTTATAATACATGATGTCCACCACTTATAAACCTCGTTATTATAAAGGTGTCATGCATGATTATCAACATTTATATAGACTTGTATAAAGCCGTATAAATGCATTATAATGTGTTATGAATGATGCATTATGTGAACTTTATTTTGATATAGAATGCGTTTATTGTTAAGTAGGAGCACCATTCTGGGGATGTGATCTCTAAAAGGGTGTTTTTCCGTCCAGTTCCACCTTAAGAGGGAACTCAGGCCTTTCTTAGCAGGTGATGGATGTGATTTCCATCACGGCAGCCTTCCATAAGATAATGATGAGTCGTGTGACTGAACTCCTCGCCTCCTCCCGACTCCAGCCGCGATGACTTCCAGCTCCTCGGGGCTGATAACAAAAATGTCTGACCCGTGCGATACACCTCGCCATTACTGGTTGCCGCTCGGCCGGGTTATTAGAGCTGCCTGGAGGTCAGACCTGCAGACCCCCGGGGGAGCCTCATCACCGTGCTGCTCACATCCATCCCACTGATGGAGGCCATATCGGCTGCAGTAATTACTTGTGTGTGTGTGTGTGTGTGTGTGTGGAGGTCTGGTCCTGGACTCATCCCACGCCACCGGTGTGTGTGTCTGCTCTAATTACCCCCGCTCACCTCTTTAGTTTGAGTGACAGCGACAGTGTGAGACTTGTCGCGGCGTGTCGGCTGCAACGCCTTTTTAATCGGCGAGGACAGGCGAGCCCGAGTCCAGTCTGTGGTTATCAGGGGAGAAACAGCCGCGACCTTGCAGAGCAGCACGACGCCATGTTGGCGCTCCGCCATCGTACAGAAACACGGCGGGGCCTTCCTCTTCCTCCGTCAGCCGGGCCGGAGACACGCGAGGAAGTAAAGAGACCTGGAAGATGCACAGTCTTTGACTGGCAGCGCCTGTATGGCTCACCTCCTTCCCTCCTTAAGCCCGTCACCACAGCGACAAGATAAGCCTCCGTCGACAGCGAAACCCAAGTGGAGGCGTCACACGCCTTTCACCACGTATTTAGATATTATCCCCTTGTTTCATCGCGTTTCCTCCTGAATTCTCTCTTTCTGCCCAAAAACAAACCTTTACTTGTCTTCCTATAAGATTCAAACGGACCAATCAGGCTCGTCTCTACACACACACACACACACACACACACACACACACACACACACACACACACACACACACACACACACACACACACACACTAATATGCAGCGACTCCTCTGAAGTCAGAAGTGGGTTTGAAAGTGAACGGACGTCAGATCAGATTCACGGCGGAGCTTCAACGTCCCGTTTGTCAAACAGCAAAACTCAACAAAACACCATTTCTTATGTCCTTAACGGATTCAACCAAAGCAGCCAGCGGTGGGAAACTTTCAATTACCGCCTTTGGAAAATAATTGGAAGATGAGAAAATCATTGGCAGATGTTTTTCTCTCCTCGGCGTGTAATATGCAAATGAGCGGGAGAAGACGGAGCGATGTTAAAATGAATGTTTCATCACAAAGTCACGAATCAAAAAGCTTGTTAGTCGGTCGGGGCCGACGGTGTTTCCGTGGAAGTGTTGCATTTTGATGCAGGAGGCGTTTTGTTTCCGTGGGAACGGTGAGGTCGACGTTTTCCGTCCATCTGATGAAACTAAAAACGCCGTGGAGCAGCAGACGGACTGGCGTGACCTCGCCCTCCTTAATGCAGCGTTCCACTTCTGTCTGCAAAGTGACATAAAAAATCATAAGTGGAGGAGTTAGTGTTTATGAATATGCATTAAATGTGTCACGCAGGGTTCTGGTATGTTAATCCAGTGTTGCAAGCGTTTCTAAATTAGTGCCAAAAAAAATCTTACTTTCAAAACACAATTTGGGAGAGCAAGAGCTCTGCAAAAGGACTGATCAACATTCATTCTAGTCTGGATGAGACTGATATATTCATACTGACCATCAATACTAATAGAGCATTAGTATTACTGACACCGATTCCTGCAGAGTTGGAGAAAGCAGAATATTTTCTCTCTTCTCGCTGGTTTAAAGTGGGACCGAGTTAGAAACACGCCAATCTAGCAAGACACACATCAGCTGGTTTACTACAGCTGGAGGAACCAGAATCAGGTATTGATCTGTGATTTAATATCAATAACCAGATGAAAAGGATGCAGAAATAACTCCATCATGATGGTGAGTCTGGTTGATGGTGCTAGGCTACGCTAACATTGTAGCTGCTCCATCAACACTCCAAATAAGGTCATCTAGACATAAATACAGCAGAGACCTTGTTGTTTGGACCACAGACAGTCTCTGGTTCTCCACATAGTCTGGTCTGGTCTCTGGACTCATGTGAGCTACTATCTAGACCTCTGGGGGACCACAGACAGTCTCTGGTTCCTCCACATGGTCTGGTCTGGTCTCTGGACTAATGTGGTCTACTATCTAGACCTCTGGGGGACCACAGACAGTCTCTGGTTCCTCCACATGGTCTGGTCTGGTCTCTGGACTCTTTGCATGGATACAGTGTTTAGGGAACGCAGTATTAAAGTGTTTTATTTTCCACTTAGATTTTGTTGCTTATTCAGTCGTGAGGAATTTAATATCACAGATAAATATGATGTGAGGTTTTTAGGGGCCGTTCGACACAACAAGAGAAATCAGTGTTGTGAAATTGTCATTTGGCTGCATCACTTGTTGAACTCTGAACCCTCTGAATCCTACAGTGGACTCCCGTCCTGTGTGAGTGGCATCAGTGTCATTCAGTCACATGTGAGACCATCGAAGGTTTGAATCCCTCAGCTCTACATCTCTCTCCGGCGTTCCCCCCACAGCTAACATCTTTATTCCCACGGCGTCGCAGTCAGACCTCTCAGACCATCCAAACAGAAAACAGGAGACGAGCCAAGCGGATAATCGGCAAGAAAACCCGTTTATGGGATTAATTTACTTTCTCTCCACAATTCATCACGATGGACCTTTGCCTGTGAGAGGAGGAGGAGGAACAAATAGCGGTTTGAAGGGAGGGTGCGGTGTATGATTAGTGGTTTTTGTTGACGAAGCACTTTTTGCTGTTTGAAAGTGTCCCAACTAAGAGCGAAGAGCCGGAGCAGCATTTATTCTTCTTAGTGTGCTTCATCTGTTTGTTTTGTTCAAGGAAAACAATGAAGAAATAAATAAAAAAAAGTTATGGGGCAGAATGTAATGATAGTGCAGCTGTATGGGAACCATTTAAACCCAGTTTGTCACACTCAGAACTATTCTCCCGGTGAGAAGAGAGCTGCAGCCTCCGCTGATTTGTTGCCTCCAGTAATGCAATTAGATTTCCCAGCAACGGAGCAATGAGGGAGGCAATCAGGTGAAGCGGGAGTGAGGTGGATGAACATTCACAACCTGGAAACAGGAGGACGATCCTCTCTTAGTGGTTCAATCAGCAACATCACACTGTGACGTCACCTTCGTCGGTAAACGTGTGATTATGTTGGCTCCAAATGCTAAGCTCAGCGTGCTAGCATGCTCAAAAGAAGTAGGACCATTTTCTCATAGACTTCTATACAACCAGAGAGGAGTCGCCCCCTGGTGGACAGCAGGGAGGATGACAGTTTAAGGCCGCCAATATTGCCATGCTTATTTTTTAGCCTTACTTTCGTAATTTTTTTAATTTCCAGGTCCACGCGGGACAGCGAGGACGAGGACGATGAGGACAGGCGAGGACGAAGCTGCACCCTGCAGTACCAGCACGCCATGGTCCGGGTCCTGACCCACTTTGTGGCTGAGTCGGCGGACCCCCGAGGCCAGACCGGCTTCATGCTGGGCACCGACTGGCAGGTGGACATCACGGAGCTGGTCTGGGACTTCCTGAAGGTGGAGGACCCTCAGATCGCTCGGCTCCTGGACCGGAGGATTCTGGTGGGACTCGACATGGGGATGACCACGATCCAGGTGGGCCACGCGTTAGATTAATAATCCCAGTTTGGTGTTCAACACAGCATCAAAATCCAAACTATGGAAACCATGAAAATAAGACCAAAGGTCTAATAAAGCAGAACTAATATGATAAATAGTCTTAAATAGAAATATCATCGTCGGTAGCCTTCGCCTCGTACTAACATCGTTCATAAAAGCTACACTTGAGCCTCGTGCTTCTCAAATTAAAACCATGTTTTCCACGAACACCGATGCTTCCGGCCTCAAGAGAAGGTCGAACCACTCGTTTCCCGTCCTCACCCCATTTATATTTTTGAGAAAATAAATAAAGAAGAGGAACCAGAAGCAGCTGTTGCTCATTTTCGTTCTTGTACCCAGAATCTCTTAAAGATCAAATTCCTCCCAAAATCTGATGATGTGAAATGCGGAGGGCTCTGCAGGTCAGGTTTAGTAATTACACCATAAAATACTTTAATTATTCTAACGCTTGGCTGATTTTAATGTATCACCACATTCAAATTATTAGGAGTATATTTAAAAAAGCATGTGTATCTGCAGGCAAGCACACATGATAGAATAATATCCTGCAGGCATGTGATGGTTTATTCTGGGGCTTGTGACTGACTCCTGCAGACAGACAGGTTGGCCTGTCGCACCTCGCCGGCCCACCGAGGGCTCTCAGCAGTGAAGTGAGGTCCTTTAGGCTCTCCAGGCTAACCGGATGAATATCAGCCCCTCCACCAAGGACCCGTCTGTCTGCAGACACGTGTCTCACCTTCACTCAAAACATCCACACGCTCACATGTACAAGCCTGAGACAGGCGGAGGAGAAGGTCGCATAGCATCCATCATAAACCCTCACCGCCTCTGAACGGGGGTGAAAGTGTGCCCTCCCTCCGTATTCATCACATCTGGAGGAGGGATCGGGGTCAAGTTTGAGTGAAGAGATAAAAATATAAAATAAATTGGGCTTTTTTTTTTGTGCTTATTGTGCAGTGGCTTCTGAGGCTTTTATGTTGGGTGAAACACTTGGAAAGACATTGTGTGACATCAGCTCTGCTAAGTGCTCATTGATGGGATGTTTGATCGTCATCCACCTGCCAGGAATCCACCTGTCAATCACGCACTGTTGATGCCACATTCACACCGGGTATTTACAGATGCCAGACCTGTAGGGTTCGGCATGGATAAAGCCATGCAGGCCAATCAGAATCCTCAGAATCAACAACAACGAATGACTTCCTGTTGCTTTCAAAAGGGTAAAAGTATTTTCTGTTGCATAATGTGATGTTTGGGAACCTAAAACTCACCCGGTCCACGCACACAAACACAAAAACACCATCTGAAACCTAAGGAATGATATCTTATCCGTGATAAAACCTCCGTTTCTGTGTAAATGAAAGATATCTGCGTCTTATTGCTGCGTGGAGAGGTCCTATAGGTGGCGCTGTGTTTCTTGTGTTCGGCTGTAAAAGATCCCCCACGTCTGTGTGTTTAATGAAAAAAGCCTTCAGGCTTTAAAAACAGGTTGGGATCGTGGGAGCGGCTGTAATTGATCGTACCAGAGCGTCGCAGGTTATTGCCTGACGATCACATCCATAATAATTCATATTATCTTTTTTCTTATTGGTTGCCCTTCCCCAGGTGTTGTCCCCGTTGTCGGACTCCATCCTGGCGGAGAAGACCATCACGGTGGTGGACGACAAGGTGACCATCACGGAGTTGGGGGTCCAGCTGGTGACGGGACTCTCCATGAGCCTGCAGCTCAGTCCGGGCAGCAACCGGGCCATCCTGGCTACCACGGCAACGCAGGAGATCCTGCAGAGCCCCAAACAGGTCAGGACTGTGCTTCAATATGTAGGCCACCGGTTTGTTGGAGGAAAAAGCAGCCAGTTTATTTCCAGTAAGAGGAAACTGAGTGGGGATGGTGAGGTGAGGGAGGAGTGATGCAACGGGAGAGAAAGGCTGGCAGAGAGGTGAGATGAGAGCCGGCTGGTGGGTTCGACAAACAAGGCAACGCAGAGCAGGAGAGAGCAGGTGGAAGACGCTGCGAGCAGGAGAAACTATCCAAACAACCCAAAAGTCAAACTGGCAAAATAAACTAGTTAAAGAGCTGGAAGCCGGCGTATTGACAACCTGGCAACCCGACTGGTGGATTGGGGGTTTGGTGTGATTGGCAGGCAGGTGTGTGGAAAACAGGTCGTGGCCAGGTGGAGCACTGAAGCCAATCTATTTACTTATTTTCCTCAAAATCAGCTGCAATAAGCAAAATAAAATACTTTTTTTCCCCAATACGTTCCATATTAAATCTTTAATGTTAATGTTTGGTGTAAATGTTATTTGCCAGTCTGAACACCGAAACATTAACAGACTGGTAACCTCCTGTTTAATGTCCCAACACTATGATATGAGGCCAGTTCCATCAGGCATCCTCCCTGCCTGGCCTCTTGATGTATTATCTCAGTAAACATGAGTTTATGGTCTCAATCTCTAGTTTCAAGTCTTCTTCAATCCAGCATGATGTTCATTTAGTACATTATGGTCCATTTAGAGTCCACCAGACCAGAAAGCAGGGGACGCTTTAGAGGGCGGGGCTTACCTGATGATTGACAGGTTGCTACCATGCTAGTTAGCTACTAAGATGAGTTATCGGCAGTATCGAGGAGATAAACTGCAGCTTAACGGATAACGAGGAGCATTTTTTGGAAGTTAAGTTAGAAAATAAAAATGAATCTTAAATTGAGCTTTGCCGATAATGAAAGCCTTCAATTTAACACATTAAAAACCAGTAATTATTTGCAAAAAAAACAATTTAGGCGGATCAGATAAGGACAGAGAATGACGTTAATTAGCTTTACACTCGTCATTTATTATCTGGCGGTTATTCTTCGCTGGGTTGACGTCTCCGTCTATCTCCTGAAGAAGAAAAAGAGCATCGTTCTGCCGCCTCGGCTGCTCCGCTCTTCAAAACAAAAGACTTCCTGATTCCATTTCACACTATCGGGATTTTTGAACGAGTGTGTTTTTTACGGAGAGAGAAAGCAGCGAGTGTGCGTGTGCCGGTGTACATGTGTCTGTTTGTTTGTCCTGCACCGACTCTAACCCTCTTAACTCCGAGGGCCTGGAAGCCACACTGTGACAGAATGTGTTTCCTCGGGTCGCTAATACAAACGGGAAGCTTTAATTTCACAGCATGCATGAAGGCAACACGCCGCCGCCGCCGCCGCCTCCCCGGCAGAGATGTGGTTTCTGGTCTCGTTTCCTCATGGCGGCCGCTTTGATCCCCCCGTCATGAGTTATGTGGACTGGTCCTTTAGAGGAAGGATGAGGAGGACATTTATCCCCCCCTCCCCCCCACACCAGACCGTGAAGATAAGCATGCTGGACTGGAAGTCCTCGCTGTCCGTTATAAGGGGGGGATCTACTCGCTCGCCTTTCGGGGGATTTGTCCTTCAGCCAACGTTCAAAAAGGCGATGCAATAGAAGAGGAGCCTTAATCCTCACACAGATGAACAATGTTTAATGTTACGTTTCATCTTTGCAGCCGATCTTTGAATCGGTCCGTTAGACTTTGAGGACTTTTTACTCGTATAGGATGTTTCCTGCAATCAGAATGCAGCGGTGCTTTGACTGAAAGGAGCATTAGATGCACACGAGTCATTGTGTGTTTCACGTTAACCTTTTCACTGCGTTCACGAGCGTCGCCAGCGGCAACGAGGGTTACAACCCCAACAACTGGTGACGCCAGCAAAGAGGCCGTTTCCACCGTCTTCTCTGGCTCAAAACGCAGCTTCCAGCTTTTTAACCAGATTATTTTATCAAACCAGTGGAGTAAACCTGATCAACCAAAGAACCAGGGTATCCTAAAACCACAAGACCAGCAGACCCCAGACCCCTAGACCAGAGCTTCACCAAACCAGACCAGACTTAGACCAGAGCAGAGCAGACCAGACCAGACCAAACCAAACCCAGACCAGACCAAACCAAACCCAGACCCAACCCAACCCAACCCAGACCAGACCAGACCAGACCAGACCAAACCAAACCCAGACCAGACCCAACCCAACCCAGACCAGTCCAGACCAAACCAAACCCAGACCAGACCCAACCCAACCCAGACCAGACCAGAGCAGACCAGACCAAACCAAACCCAGACCAGACCCAACCCAACCCAGACCAGTCCAGACCAGACCAGAACAAACCAAACCAGGACTCCTGCAACTGTGCAGGCTTATGAAGCCTGGGAGGCAGCTGCTGCCAATCAGCTGATTAGAGGGGCGTGGCCAAACAGCCAGACCTGCAATGATCCCAGACCCAGACCCAGACCCAGATCAGACTGGGATAAGGCATTAATACTGAAATACTGAAACCATTCAACTTGGTTTCCACATTTACACTAGATGCTGTATTTTTATATTATTTCCATTTATATGTAACATGAAACACAACATCTCCTCTCTGTGTGTGTGTGTGTGTTTGTGGTTGTGTTTGTGTGTGTGTGTGTGTGTGTGTGTGTGTGTGTTTGTGTTTGTGTGTGTGTGTGTGGTTGTGTGTGTGTGTGTGTGTGTGTGTGTGTGTGTCCCTCCCAGGAGGCCTTGATCAGCGCCTGGCTGCAGTTCAGCGACGGCTCCGTGGCCCCCCTAGACCTGTATGATCCGGACTACTTCGTGCTGACGGCCACCTCCCTGGACGAGGACATCGTGACGGTCCAGCAGAACCCGGCGTGGAAGTGGCCCGTCATCGTGACGGAGGCCGAGGGCCAGGGCCTGCTGGTCCGCGTGGAGATGACCGTGTGCGAGCACTGCCAGAAGTTCAAGCGCCGCAGCGTCCTGGCGGCGGGGAACTGCAACGTCAGGGTGAAGTTCGGCCACGCCGACGGCTCCAAGGGGGCCGGCGGCAGCGACTACGGCCCTGACGGGGACGACGTGGAGACTCGGGGCCGGCTCTCCCCTTCCCAGGACCGGACCGGCCCTGACTCCCACTACTACGGCAGCTCCATCTCAGACGTGGACGACGGCGTGCTGAGGAGGGCCACCACCACGCGGAGCGCCATCATGCGCCGACCCAACGGGGACAAACTCTCCGATGACGGCCGGCAGAACCTGCCGGTGGACTTCACCGACTTCCCGGTCCAGGTGGACCTGCCCAGCGGGCGCAACATGGACGATGACCTCATCCAGACGGCCCGCGGCCTCACGGACCTGGAGATCGGCATGTACGCCCTGCTGGGGGTCTTCTGCCTCGCCATCCTGGTCTTCCTCATCAACTGCATCTCCTACACCCTCAAGTACCGCCACAAGGAGCTCTCGGTGGAGGGCCAGGAGAACCTGAACCACGCCCACGACTGGGTGTGGCTGGGCAACGAGGCGGAGCTGCTGGAGAGCCAGGTCAGCCTGTCCCCCCAGCAGGAGGAGCAGACCTCCATGATGGACTCCAGCAGCGGCCTGGAGGAGGGCAGCCACCTGCTGAACGGCGGCGCCGCCCAGAAGAATGTGCAGGGCCAGGTGCACCGGGCGGCGGACGCCGGCGTCACGGCGAAGGACGGCAAGGGGGAGTCGCCCACCACCAAGAGGAAGCGGGTCAAGTTCAGCACCTTCACCACCATCCCGTCAGACCGGAGCTACCCCGCCGTCAACACGCTGACGGGGGGCCACACACTGACGGGGGTCCACACGCTGACGGGGGGCCACACGCTGACGGGGGGCCACACGCTGACGGGGGTCCACACGCTGACGGGGGGCCGGGACATTAAGTGGGTCTGCCAGGACGTGGAGCTCGGAGACTCCAAGGAGTTACGCAACTACATGGAGAGGTTAAACGACAGCGCGTTGAAGGAGGTGGCATAATGAAACCGTGTGCACTTGTTACAAACTCACCCTTATGCCTTTCAGAGGAAAACGAGGGTCTGGACCAGAAGAACCTGGACCCTGGAACTAGACTTCAGAATCACCCTCCCGAAACTGCCAAAGGGTCATTAAATTAAAGAGAATTGTTTCCGATTCCACAATGTGACTGATGAAGAATGACAGGACGTCTTTTTGTTTTTCTTTTGATTTGTTTATCAGATGATTACCTTTTTAAAAATCATCATTTTATTCCTACAGGGTCCAGATAGAAGGATCCGGGACTCTGTGATATTCAGACCACGTGTAGATTTTAAAAACAAACAGTAACATGACTAGATAGATGTTCTGAATGTGTGTGCACATTAAATGGTTTTGGAAGTTTTGTAACATTTTTGGATATTCATTTTTTCCCCGATCCTCAAATGGTTCATTCTCATCCTCCTTCAAACCACAGAAGAGATATATATATATATATATATATATATATATATATATATATATATATATGCTGGCCGGTTTAAAGTAAAGTTTAAATGAAAGGTCTCGTTGCCGTCGGTAACGGTGATGCTCGGAGTCTGAACTACGACGTTGGGAGAGGTTCCTTCTGGAAAAATTGGATCTTTTGATAATAGATAATAGAATAGAGATAATTGCACAAATAACAATCGTGGCTGAAAAGTTCCCTAAACAAAAGGCAGTGGGCTGAAAAATTGCATTTTGCTGGCTGAGCGTTATTATCATCACAGTGGTGTCGGCTGATTGCCGGTTCTTTGCTGTTTTTTTGGCTGTTATTATTTTCCATCAAGCAGAGAAGTGCTCACATTACTGAAGTGTTGCTCGGACTGTTAATCAGCGACGTGTTAGCTCGGCCAGATACTTAAGCTAACGGCGGCGCCACCTAGAGCGTGATTACGGCACGCTGTTTACATGAGGTCAATGATGTCATCAGTCAGCGGAGCACCTTCATTTCCTGCTTTTCATTTCATGAGTTGAAGCTTCTTCTTCTCCTCTATAGTCCTCTACATAGTCCTCTATAACCCTCTAGTCCTCTACGTAGTCCTCTATAGTCCTCTACGTAGTCCTCTATAACCCTCTAGTCCTCTACATAGTCCTCTATAACCCTCTAGTCCTCTACGTAGTCCTCTATAGTCCTCTACGTAGTCCTCTTTAGTCCTATAGTCCTCTACGTAGTCCTCTTTAGTCCTATAGTCCTCTACGTAGTCCTCTTTAGTCCTATAGTCCTCTACGTAGTCCTCTATAGTCCTCTATAGTCCTCTACGTAATCCTCTATAGTCCTCTACGTAGTCCTCTATAGTCCGCTATGTAGTCCTCTATAGTCCTCTACATAATCCTCTATAACCCTATAGTCCTCTACATAATCCTCTATAACCCTATAGCCCTCTACATAGTCCTCTATAACCCTATAGTCCTCTACGTAGTCCTCTATAGTCTTCTACGTAATCCTCTATAACCCTTTAGTCCTCTACGTAGTCCTCTATAGTCTTCTACGTAATCCTCTATAACCCTCTAGTCCTCTACGTAGTCCTCTATAGTCCTCTATTGTCCTCTACATAATCCTCTATAACCCTCTAGTCCTCTACGTAGTCCTCTATAGTCCTCTATAGTCTTCTACGTAATCCTCTATAACCCTCTAGTCCTCTACGTAGTCCTCTATAGTCCTCTATAGTCCTCTACATAGTCCTCTATAACCCTCTAGTCCTCTACGTAGTCCTCTATAGTCCTCTACGTAGTCCTCTATAGTCCTCTACATAATCCTCTATAACCCTCTAGTCCTCTACGTAGTCCTCTATAGTCCTCTATAGTCCTCTACATAATCCTCTATAACCCTCTAGTCCTCTACGTAGTCCTCTATAGTCCTCTATAGTCCTCTACATAATCCTCTATAACCCTCTAGTCCTCTACGTAGTCCTCTATAGTCCTCTACGTAATCCTCTATAACCCTCTAGTCCTCTACGTAGTCCTCTATAGTCCTCTACGTAATCCTCTATAACCCTCTAGTCTTCTACGTAGTCCTCTATAGTCCTATAGTCCTCTATAGTCCTCTACATAATCCTCTATAACCCTCTAGTCCTCTACGTAGTCCTCTTTAGTCCTATAGTCCTCTACGTAGTCCTCTATAGTCCTATGGTCCTCTATAGTCCTATAGTCCTCTATAGTCCTCTATAGTCCGCTACGTAGTCCTCTATAGTCCTATAGTCCTCTACGTAGTCCTCTATAGTCCTCTACATAATCCTCTATAACCCTATAGTCCTCTACGTAGTCCTCTATAGTCCTATGGTCCTCTATAGTCCTATGGTCCTCTATAGTCCTATAGTCCTCTATAGTCCTCTATAGTCCGCTACGTAGTCCTCTATAGTCCTCTACATAATCCTCTATAACCCTATAGTCCTCTACGTAGTCCTCTATAGTCCTATGGTCCTCTATAGTCCTATAGTCCTCTATAGTCCTCTATAGTCCTCTACATAGTCCTCTATAACCCTCTAGTCCTCTACGTAGTCCTCTATAGTCCTATAGTCCTCTACGTAGTCCTCTATAGTCCGCTACGTAGTCCTCTATAGTCCTCTACATAGTCCTCTATAACCCTCTAGTCCTCTACGTAGTCCTCTTTAGTCCTATAGTCCTCTACGTAGTCCTCTATAGTCCTCTACGTAGTCCTCTATAGTCCTATGGTCCTCTACGTAGTCCTCTATAGTCCTTTACGTAGTCCTCTATAAACCTCTATAGATCCATTTCCAAACGAGTATTTTATATCTGAATATCTGACCTGAGCTCAGCTGTTCTCCTTTGAAGACTAAATCCATAATCCATCAGCTGAACTGATCAATCGGTTATTGATGACGTGGAGGAGGAGAAACACTCTTTGTCCTGAATGTTTCCTTCTTCTTCCTGCGGTTCCAGATCTGCCGGCCCCCCTTGTGGGATCTTCCAGCTCCTGTGGCTCCATCCGAGGCCTGCAGGGTGGGGGGGGGGGGGGGGGGTGGGGGGGGCTGTGCTCAGCCTGTTGACTGTGAAGGACGAGGAGAGTCCTGGTGCAGGTCTGGGAGGGATTTAACTGTCCCCCCATGAGGGCTCCATGTGATGGATGGAGGGCCGTGTAATTAAAACCAGCGCAGGCTCTTCAGGTGGGAGGAGAACCAGCTGAGGCTCCATTAAAGACCCGCCGTCATCCAAACCCCCCCTCGGGCTCCCGGCGTGGTCACACCTGCTGTGATGCGGATCCACAGAAGACCGGATCCACTTCCGAGACTCGACTGCGTCGGCCTTGACATCTTGAAGCAGCAGCAGCATCGTCCCCGGGCCGTCGTCTTAAATGGCTTTTTAATTAAATTGATGATGTGAGACCAACAAACCCACGTGGCGGGATGGCGGCGGCCCCCGTGGTCTCGGCGTGCCGGATCTGATTCCCAATTATCAAGTGATTATTCAGCAGCTTGATTTATGTGGCTTCCTGTGAATCTGTGTGTTTAAAAAAAACAAAATCAGGAGTTTTTACAGCAACAAGGTCGGCTCGACTTCTAGAGACGGAGCCGCCGGCAACGAGAGACGGCAACTCGACTTCTGTACGTTGACCTCAACAATTAGAACTTTACAGGATTATTCTGCAGATTTCTGAGCCTACAAACACGTTTTTAAGGCTAAAATTAATACATTAATAATACATTTGAAGTCGCAAATTTGCGAGTTTATAAAGTCGCAAATTTATATATAAATAAATCAACAATAAACATCAACATCATGACCCTTAACGAAGCGGTGACACACGTTGGGATGGATTCCTTAGAGAAATAAATGCGTACATTCATGGGATGTTAGCTAGCATAAATGCCAGTTGTTAGCATCAAATTTACGACTTTTTTTCTCAGAATATCGGCCCCCTCTCTCAGCTCAGTTTTTGTTTTCTACAGTAATACGCCGTCGAACCAATGAGTATTTACGTTAATTAACAATTTTGGAGTCGACGTCACGTTTGCGTCACTGCAGTTGCATCGTGGGTAAAGTAAATCACGACCGACTGGACCGATGACATCATCCTGAGCAGGTCCTCCCTGTTTATCACACGATGATGATGATGAATCACTGACGGAGTTAATGATGATGAATGAGGAACAGCAGCAACCATCAAGCTGCGTGCTCAGTCGGCCACTTTACAGCTGATGTTACTGCTGTGATAATACTTCACACCATGACTCAGCACAAACATTCTTATTATAACAACACCAGAGGAACTCTGCCTCTGATTCACAACCGTTCTGGACCAATAAGATGCTTTTAAACCCCTCGGACCTGAACATCAGGACCGAGGCTGAGTTTTTCTCTGTCTGCTCCCTCGTTCTCTGATCTTAACAAACATATGATGACACCTTTCTAACCCTCCAATCAGAGGAGGAGCATCTTCTCCAGCATCGACTGCTCGTTAGGTGAGACCCGGCAGTACGAGTAACGGATGTTCAGTCATTTTACCAGATTATGTTGGACGCATAGAGACAAATAAAACCTGCCCTTTCTCATTAACATGAAAATTGTTCTACGTAGAACTGAAACAAGATAAATGTCACTCGCTGGTGGTGATGTCATCGTGTTTCGCAGGTATGAGGTCAAAGGTGACTTCACCCCGAAGGTGTTTGCAAAAATGTCACCTTCCAGTCCAGAGAACCATGAATACAGAGACCATGTTTCTATATTTAACACGGAGGGAAAATGTCAGGAGATCACCGCCGTGATGAGAGGTTCATCTTCTGAGGATCATGAATGTCACGACGGTCCATCCCATGTGTTGTTGAGGTGTTTCTGGGTGAGTCACAGTGACATCATAAACCCAAGTGTGCTTTCGAGGTCCTGGAACCGGCTGAATCCAACCAGTAGCAGGTAGACATATCATCTCCGAGGCTCTGTTGTTTATTTTAACTCCTGGACGATAAATCAACTTAAAACATTTGGAGGTCAGCACAGAAACGATACATCACTTTCTCCTATATATATATCTATATATATATATATATATATATATATATATATATATATATATATAAATATATATATATATATATGTGTGTGTGTGTGTGTGTCATCGCCTTGTGATTTCTGTCAGAATCCCTCAAACGTGAGAAACATGACGAGTGTTGCTTTCCAACATCAGACTCATAACAGGAAATACCGTTTCTGATTTAATCTCATTCAACAAAAATAGACAGACAGACAGACAGACAGGCAGACAGACACACTGCAAAATTTTACGCTGTGAATTCACAATAAATTATTGGATAAATTTTGCATGACTTTCACAGTAAGGATTACAACAATATATTGTAAATTAAGTCACAGCAATTTACTGTGATTTCAGTATTGTGATATTACAATGCATTGTTGTAAAAGCACAACTGTATACTGTAACTTTACAGCTTCTATGGCAACGCAATTACTGTGATATTACAGTACATTACTGGGGAATTACAACCTTTTGCTGTACATCATTACAACAAGGCCCTGTACTTTTACTGTGAATTCACAATAAATTATTGGATAAATTTTGCATGACTTTCACGGTAAGGATTACAGCAATTTACTGTGATTTCAGTCTTGTGATATTACAATGCATTGTTGTAAAAGAACAAACAACTCTGAGGTAAAGTCAATGTTAGCCCAATGGCATATTTATTAACAAATAAATATTTTTCAACATACAGCAAATGTCAAGAAATTCAAGAATACAAGAAATTCAACTTCCTAGTCAAACTTTCCAAAGCAATCTTAAAATGCAGATAAATTGTGCAGAAACTTGCGAGTGAACTACCTGTCTCACTATGATGGCCACTCAAAGTCAATAGGTTTCCTCAAAAGGGCGTTTGCATGAGGGTTCATTGTTGTCCGCTTCTTGGTCTTTGAGCCTCTTCCAGGATTGATGCCCAGGAAGCACCTGTTAATAAGCAAAGATAGTTTCAGTTTTAAATAGATTTATGGATGAGTTCGCGAGATCAGGATGGTCTCACCAGGCTAGCCTCAGGTACCTCCATTGTCAGCAATTTAGAACTCAAGATAATCATTGAGTTGGAAGCCTGTACTATAATGTGAATTACAAGGTTAAAAGAGATCTTTATACAATACCTTTGAATGAACTCCAGCGTCGCCGATCCAGCAGCAGGATACTCGAGGTTGAAGACTGAATAGCTGCTGAAGAAAGCAGCTACTCCGTGTAAAAACAAAGGGTGTGGGCCCATCACGACATGTCCCTCGATGGATATCAGCCATCCAGAGGGCTTCATCATGTCACCTGAAAATGAATAGATACAACATCATGTGTTATGAGCACTTTGAGATCTGCTTTAGATACAAAGGGCTATACAAATGTAATTTGTTATCATTATTTATTGTGGTGATGTAGATTTCTAGAATCAAAACAAAATACTGAGTTAGAAATGTTGATACTAGATCCAAGTAACATTACCTTGAATGATCAAGCAGAAGGTGCTGGGGCATTCTGGAGTACTGATGTCCACAGCAGTGGCACATGGCTGTTACATAGTAACACACAATAGCATGGATTTAACATTAAAGGATAAATATTGTTCATTGGTCAGAGGTAGTAAATCATACAAGGTAATAAATGGCGTCTAATGTAATCACTCATTTTACATTTTAAATATTTGAATAAAAAATCTTTACATTTCAAGGATGCGTCAGGTGGTAGAGCTGATGGGTCAGCTGGTAGAGCTGGTGGGTCAGGTGGTAGAGCTGATGCGTCAGGTGGTAGAGCTGATGGGTCAGGTGGTAGAGCTGATGGGTCAGCTGGTAGAGCTGATGGGTCAGGTTGGTAGAGCTGGTGGTATAGGCCCAGCAGCCTGCAGGTAGGACCTCTGCTTCCTAAACATGAATTTGCAGTCCTGTGTGTTTTCTGTAGCAGTCAGGCACCCCACACTAGTAATAATAGGGGGCATTAGTATGCTGTTTTGTGTGCTGAACGAAGTTATACACATTCTCATACACATGCTCACATCCAACCAATTTACAGTGGAACATTGTGGTGCATTTTAACTCGTCACCTACCTGATCTATTTCTCCTCACTCTTAGCCTGACACTGAACAGGATGGTTAGCCTGGCCATCTGATGACCTGGAAAAAAGAAAAAGGAGAAATTACACAAAGGCAACCAACAATATGAATTTCAGTTTGAATGCAGATTATGATCATGAGTATGTTGTAAAAAACATGATCTGTACATAAATGTAATGGACATTTTTGGAGTTACATCACCTGTGTACGGCAATATTATCCCTAGCTGAAACTTGACCAAGAGCAAAAGCGTTTTTGCAGAATAGTATGTGGAATATCTCTAACGATGCAGGGAGCCGCTATATTCCCCATAGACTAGCTAGTCATTAGCCTGCTTAGATCGGCTACCGTTCGGCAAAACCGCTTTTGCTCTGGAGTCAAAAACGAACGCGAAAGTAAGTGAAAAAGTTCGTGCTTAATGTCGCTACGTGTACTCTACAGTGCGTTATGTTCGGCCACGTAGCCCCGGTTTGATATGAAGCTGAACTGGAGGATGCGGGTGTATTGTTAGCTTCGGCTAACACGGGTAACCCACTGTCTCGGTGCGGAAAGACCACTCATGAGAGGAGAATAGTGACGGCGACGTTACGCTAATATGCAGCAAAACACTTCCATGTACCCCCGCACACGCTAACCCAGAACAGACCAGCCCCGCGAGCGAACATGACGACAACAGTACCAGTAACAGTCCGGAACGAAAAGACATCCGAGTGGAAACAACGGCCCGCTACGGACCAGTTCGGCTTCAAATCAAACCTGGGCTACATGGTCTAACCATATAACACACTGAAAAGTACACGTAGCGACATTAAACACGAACTTCTTCACTTCCTTTCCCGTTCGTTTTCCTTCTTATTTCTCTCTCGTCTTATTGTTCTTATCTCACGTAGCAAATCGTTGCTAATCGTGCTAGCAGCCGTTTGCTAGCTAGTATTATTACTACTGCTATTAGCAAATGCTGTGAGATAACGTTCAACAATTTCGGGCACTTGCTAACAAAATATGAACTGTGTCATGCGAATAACGTTCATGTGAAAGTAAATATTATCATCATATTAAATAACATGGGTGTAAGTGCTGCAAACAGAGTTATGCATGCTGCTCACCTTCTCCATTCAGCCGGGATGAGAAGAGGGAAACCGCCGCGTCTTCAGTTCAAACCAAGTTCGGTTATGTCATGTGACTTCCCAGGATAGTTCAATACAGTATTTCACTGTTGAATGCTGTGAAATCCTTGCATTTTTTTACTGTGTTGCTGTGATATTACAAATCTTGTTGTGATATAACAGGGTTTTTTTGATTGCAGGATTTTACTGTAACATTAGAGTTAGATGCTGTAAAATCCAAAGATACTGTAGTTTTTACAGGTATTCATTGGGATATTACAGGGGAACTAAATTACAACAAGTTACTGTAAAATAATACTGTTAATTATTGTGAAATGCTGGTAATTTCTAACAGTGCAGGCAAGCAGGCAGGCAGACAGACAGACAGGCAGGCAGACAGACACACACACAGACAGACAGACAGACAGACAGGCAGGCAGGCAGACACACACACACAGACAGACAGACAGACAGACAGGCAGGCAGGCAGACACACACACACAGACAGACAGACAGACAGACAGACAGGCAGGCAGACAGACAGACAGATGGAGGGATGCAGATGGATTGCATGAAACGGTCTAATAATGACAGAACCAAAACTCTAAATTTTATAGACTTTAATAACAGCAACAAATATATTAACCACAAAACAAACATCAACGTACCGTAGCAATTATTATTAAAACAGAATATCATTCCAGTAAAATCCCAAAGTAAACGCAATAAAGAGGGCCGAAGTGACAAAGCCATAAAACCAGGATCGTTCATTTACCGACCAATCACAGCACAGAGTTAAATCAGGAGTTTTCTAGCTTTACATGATATTCCTGGAGCCCTGAGAGTTCCTGGTTTCATTCAGTACCTTGTGCTGCAGTCTGAGAATAAAAACACACATGCTTCACCGTAGAATGGAAAATAAACACAATAGCAACAAAACAGAAGCTTCTTTTAAAAGCCGTTAAAACACTGCAGAGCATCCCGACGACAAATACTGGAAACGGTGTGCAATTCTAATTTCTCGTATTTCTATCTAGAAGCAGAAGAGCTCCACTCAAGCTTTAGGTGGGTTTCTAATTAGTTCAGCAGAAATGAAGAAAAAAAACCCGGAGTCATGGACTATTTTTAATAATGGAGTTATCATGATTCATGTATGAGTCTGTTTGAGGATGTATAGGCGGGATTTACAGCACATAACTGCAGGCACATTATAGAAATGTGTTTTTCTCTCAATATTAGATTTGAATAATAGATTAGTCGAATAAGTGTTTTTCTTTGGAATCTCCTCAAATAAAAAAAGACCTTTTCTGTCATTAATAGCAATGATTTCTGGGATTCTGCAACAACGTAAAACCCTTGGAGTTAAAAGTGATTTCCCATTCTGTGTGATCTCAAATATGTTAGTGCATGAAGACGTATCTGAAATTAACTGTAATGAGGAAATAACGCTCAGCGAGTACATTTAATGCACAAATCATTTCAATACTGATGAATCACACACCAGGGTCAGTAAAACACAAAAAGGTACAAATGTAAAAACATCGGAGCATTCTTCGCGATTAGAAAAGATCTTCGTGTTGCTCCTCAAGTCGAGTGCAAATGATGGGAGCGAGGCAACACAGAGGTGTTCATCTCTACACCTTCAGTGGTTCATCCAGGGATGGAAAACCATTTTTGTTGTAAAAAACTAAAAACAGGGTTCCTGCTTCAAATGAACATAAATACAAAACGTACCGTCATGATTTTTGACTAAAAAGAGGTAAACCAAACTTGGAGGATTCTATCATGTCGTAGCTATTCAACCGCTCTGACTGGACAAGGCAGGTGTGGTGATGGGGGCGGGGTCAGGTGGGCGGGTCAGGAGGAGGTGTGTCTCTGCCGCTGGCTTCCTGTTCTCACCTTCTGCTTGTCGTACTTGAAGGAGACGATGAGGAAGACCAGCAAGGTGACGCCCTGGATCCCCGCCAGCAGGAAGAAGTAGTAGTGCAGGGAGCAGTCGTTGATGTTCCCTGGAGACAGAACATTATTAGTATGAGATAGATAGATAGATACTTTATTGATCCCGAAGGAAATTCAAGCATCCAGTAGCAATAACAAACATAGAACATACATTAAACATACATCAGAATCTATACAAGACCTATATAAAATAGAAAGTGACTAGAAATAAAATGTTTATACAACTATAAACTATTATTATAAGGGTATATGGAACGCCTTATATTATAATAATGGTATATGGAACGTCTTATATTATAATAATGGTATATGGAACGCCTTATATTATAATAATGGTATATGGAACGCCTTATATTATAATAATGGTATATGGAACGCCTTATATTATAATAATGGTATATGGAACGCCTTATATTATAATAATGGTATATGAAAGGTCTTATATTATAATAATGGTATATGGAACGCCTTATATTATAACAATGGTATATGAAAGGTCTTATATTATAATAATGGTATATGAAAGGTCTTATATTATAATAATGGTATATGAAAGGTCTTCTATTATAACAATGGTATATGGAAGGTCTTATATTATAATAATGGTATATGAAAGGTCTTATATTATAATAATGGTATATGAAAGGTCTTATATTATAATAATGGTATATGGAACGCCTTATATTATAATAATGGTATATGGAACGCCTTATATTATAATAATGGTATATGAAAGGTCTTATATTATAATAATGGTATATGGAACGCCTTATATTATAACAATGGTATATGAAAGGTCTTATATTATAATAATGGTATATGAAAGGTCTTATATTATAATAATGGTATATGAAAGGTCTTCTATTATAACAATGGTATATGGAAGGTCTTATATTATAATAATGGTATATGAAAGGTCTTATATTATAATAATGGTATATGAAAGGTCTTATATTATAATAATGGTATATGAAAGGTCTTCTATTATAACAATGGTATATGGAAGGTCTTATATTATAATAATGGTATATGGAAGGTCTTATATTATAATAATGGTATATGGAAGGTCTTATATTATAATAATGGTATATGGAAGGTCTTATATTATAATAATGGTATATGAAAGGTCTTATATTATAATAATGGTATATGAAAGGTCTGATATTATAATAATGGTATATGGAAGGTCTTATATTATAATAATGGTATATGAAAGGTCTTCTATTATAATAATGGTATACAGAAAGCCTTAGCTGAGTCTCCAAACAGCTGAGATGCAAAAAAAAAGACAAATATGTAAATGTGAGAACAGAAAGAGTCAGTCCCGACATATTCAGAGGGCCACAGCGGGGGGGAACTTTTCATCACAAAGCACTGCGTCGTGTTAAAAGAAACACCAAAGGCAAAGGTAAACGGCCACCAGCTCGCTAGCGTGGCAGGATGCTGTCGTGTTCTTCATGCAGGACTTGAAAGGCGAGCTTGAAGGTAAAAAGACGCCGCTGTCAGGAGTTGGGGGCTTTGTTACGTCTCAACCTGCGGCGAGGCCTTCTGAAAGCAGCGGTGGCGGTTTGACCCGCGATGATGACGTGGGACTGAAGCATCAGAACTATCAGCAGCGAGACGGGACCTCAGCTGTGAATCCAGCCGGGGAGGCTTTCATCCGTATTAAAGGATGCTTTTGTTTCCTCGTGGGAAAACTGGAAAATAAAGTGATGTTTCCGCTGTGATCTGATGTCTGACTTCTGAGACGCTTTTAAAGACAAACTACTTCATTCTGGTGTCAGCAGGCGAAACATCCAAAGCTTTTAAGACATAGGAAGACGTGCTTTTCACTGGTTACCTGTGAGTTTCACTTGATTTTAAGATTTTACGCCTTGAATTGACCAGCCTTTTGCTGGATCCTGGAGATTACAAACAGAGAAAACTCTTCAAGACACTGAAGGAAAAGGAAGAAAGCAGAAAAGCATAATAGATCCTCTTTAAACTAATGTTTTTTTAACATGTGCAGCGCTGTTGACTGCCGTCTTTGTTTAGCAAAAAAGCTCAAGAGGAAAGCTAAAAAAAAAATCCTGTGTCCGCCCCCGCCGACGTTTTTTCCACGAAGGGCAAAACGAGAACCATCGTTTCCGCCGTTCAAGTAGGGATTGTTTTGGCATCCATCCTCTTGACCGTGGCAGGAAGACCACTTGGCTTTGTGGCCGACATGAGATGAGGCCGCTGACTGCTTTACTGATGAAGGCCGACTACATTCCTCAGCCTTCGTAGAAGTGTCGGGCTTCGTGGACGGCACCGTTACACCGGCGGACGGAGATCCGTCAGCTTACATCCCACATCATCGTCAGACGAGGAAACGTGAAGCCCCGGGGCAGATCTGCCGTCTTCCCATTAGCTTTTCCACGTGGAGCTGTCACACCGAATAACGAGCGAGAGAAGAAGCCTGGATTTTAATTATATATGGGGGGTTTATTCTCAAATCAGGTTCTGCCTGATCACACAGTTCGGCCTAATTACGCCTGTCGGTTTAAACGTTAACAGCCCGCCGGGTTCAACATGGTGCTCACGGACCAGCAGCATGTCTGAATATCTGTCATTCCTTTCCCCATCTTACTGTTTGTGGCCAGTTTACTAAGTCGTTTGGAAATGTGATGCAGGTAAACAAGCACAGCAGAAACTACATGCTGTTGTTTTGGCAGTTCCTAAAACTTTAACTTTTGAAAAGTCAAAATAGGAAGTGCAGCTGAGGAGAGATCAGCCGACGGAACCAGTGTGTTGTAAACAAACCCTTGCAGGTCTTTGGGGGTGCAAACTGTGCAACAACCTGCTATTTTGGTTCAGGGACGTGCAAAAAAGGGGGCCGGCTTAAATCCCATACATCAGAAGACGGCGTGGCGATTAGGAAAGCGACTCCCAGTCAGTCACATGGCGGCTCTTATCGCTCTCACACAGCTGTTCAATCACAGCGACGCACGACATCGACAGCTCACAAATCTACAGACACTCCTCCAGGAAATCATACCGTCGTCTGGATCGTGCCGAGCAGCGAGACGTGAACACACTCCACCAAAAGGCTGAAATCACTCCAATAATTCATAATTAAAAAGGCTCATATCATCCTCGTCATCAGCAGCATCTAAGATATGGAAAGCAGCTTATATGATCACATCAATCCTGGGTTGTTTCAGTCACGGTATGTCTTCATGTAAACGGTTGCATCCGATCTCAAAAATGGGACACAGCAGCTTTTGTGTCATAATGCATTTCAAGATTTATAAATAGACTTTTCAAATGGGGCATGCTGTCTTTAAGAGGCTGCAGTGGGTCGGTCTCAAAGCCAACAAATAAACTAGATAACCTGAACCGATTGGTATCATCGAGAAGGGGAATAACTGAATAATGCTTTGGCATGGCCCCTTGACCTCTGACCTCCAGATATATGAATGAAAATGGTTTCTTTGGGGAGTCGTGAGTCTTTAGCATGAAGTGGGCAGAATGTCTGTAAACAGGAAGCTCTTTGAGAGCAACACAACCTACTTTCATGCAGATTTGGATAAAAAAACAAAGTCGTTTTTGTTGGCCCGATGTATAAATGTGTTGTTTCTGGCTGTTCACAAGTGGTGCATTTGAATACTTTTGCATACTGGGGACCATAAATAATCTCAGAATTGCATAAAGTGAGTGTAACTGGAAAGCGGAGCCTCTTGTGGATCCAATGAGCCCGTTTGTATTCATGCGTGACCACGTTAGTCCCCGTGGAAGCCGTTTCATTGTGGTGAGAACAAACTTGGCGTCCCCGTGTTTAAATGACCTGTCGTGACCTCGAGGAGAATCAGGGAACTGTACCAACACAAACCAGAGACGGAGGACATTCAGACGACGGCTGGCTTCCCTCGCTATATTGACAATAACACAGTTTCTGAGTCGTTTCCAGATCACAGAAAAAAACTCTGCAAATGTCAAAAGTTTTAGACAGCCTGACTTCTCCTGTGCTGATCCTCGAGGTCTCGGTGGCTTAACGTGGTATTTTAGAGGGATTTTCTACTTTTTTAATATCAATTCTGGAGAAAAAAAGAAGCTACATTTATCACAATTTATTTTAAATAGAGCTGCATCGCAAATGAACCTTAAAGTCCTCAGCTTTCAGATGATGCAGACCACGTTTATGTTTTCTCCTGATATCTCCCCATAGAGACGCTCCGCCCCCCTAAAACAGACCTAAGTGGGTCTATGTGGGTCTCAAAGGGTTAAAGTGAGTTGGATAGGGCAGCAGAGAATGAAGGAGCTCTGGTGATCCATCACCCCCCCCACACAGAGTTAGAAACACCCTGTGTGTGTGTGTGTGTGTGTGTGTGTGTGTGTGTGTGTGTGTGTGTGTGTGTGTGTGTGTGTGTGTGTGTGTGTGTGGTCTACAGGGTTGTGTTGTAGCAGCCTGGTGTCATTTGGAGGTAAACGTCATTATATTTTAAGTTAATAACACAAAGTTAGTTGTTAAATAGTTAAATATCTGCCCTGTTGACCGTGGATGTGATCTAAAAGGGTTAAAAGCACCCCCCATAATTTCAGCTCGGCTTTAAAGCTTAGTATAAATGAAAAGGTCTTTGAATAAAAAAAAGAGATCAAGGAGAACAGAGAGTTCAAACATTGGTCCTCTAAGAATAGTTTGAAGTAAATATGCACCAAAACCCCTGCCTGTACAGCAAGTATAACCTTTTAACTTTATTAACTGTGATGCGTGAATGAATCTGCACGGCCTCCACCTTCACCGTTACAGGAAGTCACAACATATCTCCTCCGCCGCGATGGAAGGCTCCGTGTTCGTGTTCCTGATTTAACGGCCCGTCTGCTGCTGATCAAAGAGCCGGATTAACTAATTGGAAACAAGTGATCCCGGTGCTTTGCATGATCACTTGTGATCAGTGGAGCGGATCTCTCTCTGTAATGTCACCAAGTGTATCGTGCGTATAAATAATTTGTTTCTCTCGCCGTCGCGTTCACACTCGTGTGGGTAATTAGAAATCGATGGGAATAAAAAGAGACGGCGTCCTCTTCGCCGCGGCGCTCTACCTACGCACGCCGCCGCCTCGACAAACCTTTGATCGCAGAACAGAAAAGCCGCCTGATCACTGTGAACTTTTGAGTGGCAATTGGAAAAACAGGATCCTTTGACCCCACCTGTCACCGTTTGAACTTTTACCGTTGTCATCGCAATCTGGTCAAAAAAAGTGTAAATTGTGAAGAGCAGAGTTTGAATAATTCATGTGGGCGCGATGTGTTTGACAGGAGAGCAGCAGGAAAAAAGGGAAAGTGCATTAGCAGCGAGGAGGTTTGGATTTCCAATCGATAACTTCCTTTAACGGATAAATAAACAGAGCGTCTGCCTCTGCAGCCGCAATTAACATCGTCTAGTAAAAGCAAGGCAACGCTAATTATGATGAGGGAATATCCAGAATATGTAATAAGACGTGATCACTTTAAAGTCCACACACTGAGTCTGATCTCACTAAGACAACCTGATTTTAGGACATTTTAACTCTTCTGCTGAAGAAACTGTTCCAGGTTTCAACCCAAGGAATGCAAAAGGACTGAGGGAAAACGTCCGATCTGGAAGACTATGCAAGCTTTCTGGTCTAACTGCATTCCAGTAAGTCAGGCTCTACATCCTGCTTTCCAGCCTCCGCCCCGAGGCTAACCACTTTCAAAAAACATGGAGGCTAATTACAGCAGAAAAACACTAAACATGGTCTTGCTGTATAATAAAAATGTAATTAAGCCCATAATCATCCGACAGTTATTTTAAAAAAGGCAATGTCCTAACAAGGAGGGGATGTTCAAACCAATCAGAGTGAGGAATGCTCCGCTACAGATACCAGTGTCGGGTCCGACTCTGTACTCGAGTGTAAACTACTCCAACGTTAACTCTCATCATTAAACGAAACATTAAATCTATCAGCAGCTACGTTACCGTGTCTCGTTGTCAGCCAGCTGATAATTAAAGTGAAGGGAGTTAGCATCGAGGTTAGCAACAACTTACACTTAAGGTGGACTGATCTTTAAGGTGGACCAGTTGATGTCGAATACTAAAACGTCAACAACAGCATCATGTTGTATTTTTAATTAGTTAGTCGGGATGTGAGGATTATCTGATGGAAAAAAAAGACGTTTTAAAAAGGTATTGTTAGAACTGTGATGGTATTAAGTCCTCATATCGGTAAGTACTGAAATGTAAATACTTGTACTTGGTTGGCATAAAAGTGGTATTCAGTAGTATCATCATTATTATTTTTCCCCCCACATTCGGTGCCGTTCTACAGCTCTGACTTGGTGAATGACAACATCGTGATTACGCTGAATATAATCTGAGTGATATAAACGTGGGGAACAATTTTACCTGCGAGCGGGTTTGAGTCCAGATGAAACGGGTCAATATCAAATTTAACGTTTGAAAATGGATCGATTGATCCGAACCTTCAGTGCAATGAGGCAACGTTTTTTAATGCTTGGATGATTTCAATACCATCCTCAGAATGAAATCAGAGAGGGAATCAATGCATGTTTGTCTCAGCTATAAATATAGTTATTCTCTTTGTTCGTGTAAAACTTTAGGATTGATGTCGGACTTTTGTCAACTATTTCTATGTTGCTGCGTCTTGACATGTCGAATACACATTTTCAAAGAGAGCCCTTTCAGAGAGAGAATAAGGGTTCGTGTTAAATATGCCACATGTGACATTAAGAGGCTTCCATTAAAACAGTGACATTTCCTCGAGTGTGATCCAACACTGCCTGAGCAGGATGTGCGAATGTCAGCCGGCTCTGAACGTCTGGACACGTCCCAGAGATCTGATATACCACCAGACACCCACTTGAACAATGGTCAAAAGGAGGGGAAATAAAAAGGGCCGATTCCTCGTCTCGTGAGTCAATGCAACGGAACAACGGAACAAATTCAAAGCAAGAAAGGGACGTTTTCCAGAAACAAAGAGCTCCTCGTGAACAAAGTAAAAGGTTGATCTGGAGATTAAAACGTCTCCGTGTGGGGAAAGAGGATGACACAGTGTTACGTCCCATAAAAAACACCAAATAAAAGGGGTGTGATGGATGACTGCTCAACCAGATGTTACCACAGTGTGGGGGGGGGAGATCAATAATTTCAACACGTGATCTCACTGTGCTTCAAGTGCGAGAGCAGATGTAGCTGAGATACATGTATAGCTATTCCTCACTGATGCGTTTGCTTTCAGTCACACATGTGCTTATTCACTCCAGCGTACGCTGAATGGGAAAGTCGTTCGCTCCGAGAACAAGAGGCTGGCATGAAAGGAGCTTTTTGTTCTTCCTGAATGAGCTCGTAAAAGACGGAACACGTGAACCCGACACAGCTGGGATTATGCTACGTGGGCAACAGACTATATATACTTTTCATACAATCGTTGAAATGTTGCCGCACATGAAACCTTAATTCTCTGATGATGAATGCAATAATTAAAAAGCAAAAAGGAGCATGTGTAGACATTCAGTATTAGTTATTAGTATATCTCCTGATGTTAGCTCCTCTGCTAACGTTAGCTGCTCTACTAATGTTAGCTCCTTTACTAATGCTAGCTCCTTTACTAACGTTAGCTGCTCTACTAATGTTAGCTCCTCTACTAACGTTAGCTCCTTTACTAACATGCTCTAACATGCTCTAGCGCTAACTCCTCTACTAATGCTAGCTCCACTACTAACGCTAGCTCCTCTACTTATGTTAACTGCTCTACTTACGTTAGCTGCTCTACTAACGCTAGCTCCTCTAACGCTAGCTCCTCTACTTATGCTAGCTCTCTACTAATGTTAGCTCCTCTACTAATGTTAGCTCCTCTACTAATGTTAGCTCCTTTACTAACATGATCTAACATGCTCTAGCGCTAACTCCTCTAACGCTAGCTCCTCTACTTATGTTAACTGCTCTACTTACGTTAGCTGCTCTACTAACGCTAGCTCCTCTAACGCTAGCTCCTCTACTTATGTTAACTGCTCTATTTATGTTAGCTGCTCTACTAACGCTAGCTCCTCTACTATTGCTAGCTCCTCTACTGACGCTAGCTCTCTACTAATGTTAGCTCCTCTACTAATGTCAGCTGCTCTACTTACGTTAGCTCCTCTACTAATGTTAGCTCATCTACTTACGTTAGCTCATCTACTTACGTTAGCTCCTCTACTAATGTTAGCACATCTACTTACGTTAGCTCCTCTACTAATGTTAGCACATCTACTTACGTTAGCTCCTCTACTAATGTTAGCACATCTACTTACGTTAGCTCCTCTACTAATGTTAGCTCATCTACTTACGTTAGCTCCTCTACTAATGTTAGCTGCTCTACTAACGTTGGCTCCGATGCTATGCTTTGATTGGCCGGTCTGCGTCCGAGGGGCGGGACTTAGTGAAGTGTCGATAAGTGTTTAAACTGCAATCTGTGCATTAAAGGATCAGCTGCTGAACATGTCAAATGAATGTTTGTTTGGTTTCTGGTGCATATTGTTTCAGGTTCCTACTAGAACGTGTTTGCATGTTTTAATGCTCAAAAGCTTTATTTTCCTTCATCCTGGCTGCTGCAGCTCTTCTCAGTCTCCACACACACAACAAAATTTCTGTTTGCACAGCAGAAAACGTCATCTTCTTTGAGGGCGTGCCAAACTAGCGTCTGGGCAGATATTATATGCTAATGTGATACTGTGACATCACCACTTTAGGGATGAAAAAGGCGAGATTTCAAAATGAGGCAGTGTTTCCAAACTACTGCACATAAGCATAATTAGAGTGTCTCTTTATTTACAACTGTCCTCAAAACACCGCTTCACTCTTGCTTTTCCTTTTTAACGTGTTTGTTCTGTTCTGTTTGATTTAGTTGCTCTTGTGAAAGCGTCTTTGAGCATCTGGAAGAGTGCTTTATAAAACCGGTGTAGTGTCATGTTATAACTACAACTTGATGACAGAATAGTTGAGCGGTTTCCTTCTCCACAGAACCTCTAGCATCATCTGGATGTCATTCAAACAGTTTCAAAAAGACACATTTACTTAATTAAACCACACTACTTCTACTTAAAAAAGGCCCTCTTGACAACAAAGCAGCCCAACCTGACTGTCCGTCAGTTTTAATAAGATTACCTGAGAAAGTACAGAAGCATGTTTTTAAGACAGCCCTCAAAAACACACCTCGTCAACCTTTGAACTTGTTTTTTGTTTGTTTGCTTGCTTGTTTTGTTCTGTTTGATTTAGTTGCTCTTGTGAAAGCGTCTTTGAACATCTGGAAAAGCGCTTCATAAAATCGGTGTATTATTATTATTAGTAGTATTACTACAACTAGATGACACAGAATAGTTGAGCCAAAAGGCTACAACGTAATTATAAAAGGAGGACCTCTAGCATCATCTGGGTATCAATCACAAAAAGACACATTTAATTAATAAAACCACATTCTACTCCCTAAAAAACATACAAGGCTCTCTTGAAAACAAAACAATCCAACCTGACTGTCCATCCGTTTTAATCAAATTAACTGAGAAAGGGGATAAATGCATGTTTGTACCTCCAGAATCCAATGACATGGGGGTATACAGTGTGGGATTTACCCCGGGGAGGGGAGGGGAGGTCCAGGTGGTAACACCATAACAGAAAGAGGACATGCTCTTTGACTGCTGCTGACTAACGTGAGGTTTAGCACAGCGGGGGGAGCTGAGCGATGCAGCCGTGGAGTAGCGGTGGCATCTCCATGTAACTGCTCCGGGGACAGCTTTACTTAAGAGGGGCTGTGTAATCAGACCCCCGGCCTGTGATTAATGCTGCTCATCTGTCTTCAGGCCGGTACGCGGCTCAGTACAACTCCCCCCCCCACACACAAAAAAAAAAATGCTGTTTACTGCACACTATTTCTGCCCGGCGGCCATGGAAATGAAAGTCGAATCCCTTCTACCTAGAGAGCCACGAGATGTGGAGGAAGAAAGTGTGGGAAACACACAAATACACACACATGCACGCCGCTGCTGCATGATCCCTGACTGTACTTTGTCTTTTATCAGTGGCCAGGAGGATGTTTTGTTCCATTTTTTTGCAGCTCACCTCTTAAAGTGACTTGTTTTGCAAAGTCTAACAGGCTCCGGTTTAACGGCTCCCTCAAGTGAAGCGAGGCCAAAGGATGGATTTATGAAGCGTGCCAAGCATCTTCCACAGCTAACATCATAAAGAAAAAATTAAATAATAATCCCTCCCTACCTGTCGGCATCGCTGTATTAATGAGCCATTAGGTGTTTGTGGGTAAACAATTTACAGCGTTGGCTTATTTACTGCATGCTCAGAGGAAAGTGCGTCTGGGTGGGGGGGGGGGGGGGGGCCTCCGCTTCGCCAGGGAAGCCATCCATCTGCTGCCGCCACCACACTATTCATTCTACCACTCGGACAGATTTACACACAGCTTTTGTCGTAAGTCCGACATGTCTATTTATTATGGGAAACACTTCAAAAAAGAGAGAACCACACAGGGTGCTATCCCCCCCGCCCTCGGTCTCTGCTTCTAATTTTCAAACACTTTAAGTGGATTTTAAAATCAGCACGAGCATTCGGTAAAGGAAAAAAAAACCTTCGACATTCTGAATCAATACCAACAATTCCATTACAAGCCCATATATACAGTCGATGTGCAAAGTCGATAGTGTGCTCCACGTGTGCCGAGCGTCTAACAGCAGGAAACCCAGGAAGGAAAGATCCATGATGATCAAGACAGCAGCGTTCTTTCTTTAAAGTTTAACCACCGACGTGACGGTGAGTTCGTGTCAAACGACCAGGAGGTCGGATCGACTTGCTAGTCGCCTGTTAACATTGTGAACAGCAGATTTAAACAGTCAGGAGCTGCTGTTGGGTCCT
The DNA here is from genome assembly GCF_963514095.1 of Eutrigla gurnardus. Lineage (NCBI taxonomy): Eukaryota > Metazoa > Chordata > Actinopteri > Perciformes > Triglidae > Eutrigla > Eutrigla gurnardus. Next base: position 2,295,642 of record NC_139936.1, on the reverse strand, counting down.
AACTTTAATGGAGAACGCATTGAGTTACATTATGGTGCGTTCAGGCTCTATTCAGTAACAAATACTACTGGAAACAGAAGAGTCCTCTTTCAAACTAAATGGCAACGTGAACACAGTGTGTTTCCACTTTGAGAGGACTAAAGTTTGGTTCGTTTAAAGATACACCCTCTTACCCCCTTACACATAACATAATAATAATTTACATAATAAATGTCCCCACTGTGGGACTAATAAATCAGACTAAATTATTCAATGAATCCGGGACTTCTTTTAAAACACACTTTTATAGACTTGCCGTTTTAACTTTTGCACTTCTTTCATTGTTATTTTAGTTATTTATTTATATTTTATTGCCTTTCTGCTGTGTTTTTACCTGATCTTAACTCTAAGACTCTATTGTTTCTCCTGCTCTGCTGATGTGTGTGTTGTATTTGTGTGTATATTCTGCTGTCAAAAGCACTTTGTAAACTGTTGTTTTTAAAGGTGCTATAGAAATAAAGTTATTATTATTATTATTATTATTATAAAGGATCTCTTATATAGTCATTTGACCACTTGTTGTATATGAATTAAAGATGCTGCTTTTTCCCCCCTCACTCCTTGTGTGCGGTTTTGCAACAAACGTATTATTCTCTTACCGAAGTCTCTGTGGGACGACATCCAGCCGATCTCCTTCAGGGAGACGATCGCCAACAAGCCGGAGCCCACGAAGGAGCCGATCCCGGAGAAGAAGAAGAAGAGCCCCATGATGGCGCTCTGCATGGACTTGGGGGCTGCAGAATACGCAAACTCCAGACCTGCAACAAGGAGAGGAAAAGCTGTTGGAGATATACAGTATATATATATATATATATATATATATAGTAAAAACACATCGCTCAGTATTTACCGTGTCAAGTAAGAAAAAAAAGGCCTGAGAAAAATGGACGAGGGACTTAAGAGAAAGAAAGATGAGGAGGGTGAAAAAAAACCCCATCAAATGCGTGTTTTTTTTTTGCCTGGAGATCCGCCCGCCTGCGAGCTGACATTGATAATTTCATGGCACCTCAAACATGTCATTTTTCAAATGAGGCCCTATAGCTACATCTGTCAGTAGAGATTAGACAGCTGCGGTTAAATACATTTGCCTTTCAAGCTCTTTCTTTGGAGGAGGGACATTGCACACATTAATGTGACGAGCAGTTTCCTTCCAGATACCTGCACGAGCTTCGGAAGAAAAAGGAAAGGGAATGGATACGAGCACGGCCAATATACGGGTGACCTTTCTGAAAGGATACATTTGTTTATATCCTAAGCTAACCTTTTGATAGGAAAACAACACCGGTCAATAGCTCTGCATATCAGCGGGGACGGCAAAGGTTGGTGGAGGATTCTCCGACAACGGGGAACGGCACAGATTGTAACATTATGTTAAATCCAGCTTGTCTGTCTGTGACAACCATAATTTAGGAAGCGATCAAAGTGGGCCTGACCTTTCTCCACCAAAGGGCAGAATTATTTGGGAGAAAAAAATAAATTATAAATACTTTCTCCCTCCGAAGGCCTTCGAAACGCCGATTTTTCATTCTTAGAAAATAACATTAGCCTTTAAAGATTTTCAAAAAGTGCAATACATAATTAAAATACTGTAGGGAACAATTTTGCAAAAAAAGTTTTGCATATTCTCATTGCCTGAAACAGACGGACTCGGGTGTACAAGCAGAAAGAATTAGCCGTCGTCGTAGCAGAGCGGGGGATTGTACAACGAGGAAGCTCGACGGCACCGGGAGGTTTGGAACAGATTTATTCAAACGGAAGACGACGAGAAACAAAAGGGGGAAATACTCCTCTTACAACCAGACACATGTCACAATTCTGTCAGGTGTGTTTCCTTGGAGGGAAGACCTGTGGGACGCTACGGAGGGAGGGAGTGTATTTTAAGGATCCCTATAGCTTTGTTATGTCTAGATGTGACTTCCATCGGGACCCGGGTCATTTTTTTTGGTTTCAAATTCCAGTGTTTTAAAAAAAAAAGAAGCCTTATGGAATTCAGTCCAAGGGCTTTAAAACACCACAGCTTATTAAACTAATTTCAGCATCCTTGGGTTTTAAAACTTAAAGATGAGGAATGTGAATGTTCATTCAAACACCCTGCAGTGGCTGCATCCGCCTGATAATCCACTGTGGTCGGAGGAGGAGGGGGAGAAAAAGCCTCAAATATTAATGGCTCAATCTTTGCTCTTGATACAGAGAGAAAAAAACGAAAAGAAAAGCGAGAGCTATATAGAAGAGCCCACAACAGCATGACCCGTAGTAATAAGGGAATGACTCAATTATTGCTCCGGGCTTTAGCAAATTCGAATCAGGAAGATAACTGAGGCCTGAAGACACGATCATGACGGTAGAGGGAGAGAAGACAAAGGAAAAGGAAGAAACTGGAGACGCACGAGAGATAAACACAATAGGAGGCAGATTAGTATTGTTTCCGTATCGCATTCAGTTCACAAACTCCTCTCTTATCAAAAGAACAACGTTTCTGCTGCTTCCATTCTCCTCTCTAGATTTTGCAGCCGCTATTTGATAAAAACATTACAGCGATTTCTCACTCTGTCACATTATTGCATTACCGGGGAAATACTTGTTGTTAATGAAATGGTATTTTTACCATTTAGGTCAGGGGTAAAAAAATAAAATTAAAAATATATGTAGATCTCCTGAAAGTATCCAACAGAAGTCGTCAGATCCAACATGAACTATTCTGACCCGCTTTGACTGAGAGGAAACGGTCCGTTTCTCATATTCTCATATTGATGAGCATGTGTCTTTGAGGTGATATTTACAGGGATTAATCGTTTAAGAGGCAACATTAATACAACTTTGAATTCAAATTAGACACAAGCAAGCTTCCCGCTGTAAAACAAAAAAAAAGAAAACATCTTGGAATTTAGATATTTTCTAAGAAACTATCATACCTTCCATTTTAAACCACCATTAAGACACAAAATAATAAGGATTATTTCACGTTCTGAAGTGGCATCTAGTCCCGCTGCTAATTGAGCTAATTGACCCAAGGTTTTGAGACATCTGCCTTTGTAACTAACCATCCAAACAAAAAACAATCCCAATGGAGATCGATCAAGTGACTTTTTGGAAGGAAGATTTCAAAAACCCTGGGATTCACCAGCTGTACAACATTCACCTGGCTCGACCTCGGGGGACCTCCTCGCTGCTGACGGACAGTAAAAAAGGCCGTTAGAGATCCGTTGGCTCCAGAAAACCTGCCCCACTGCCAGCGTCAACATCGTTAAACGACTGCATCTATTAGAGCAGATACTCCATACGCCTCCAGAAAGGATTGGGTGTGTTTATTTAGCCAGTGAGACTCATCTCTCTTAATTATCGTACGTTGATGTGCGATAATTGCTTTTTGTACGAGGTGATCTTGCCTTGACATACTGACCCCCCCATGGCCTCATATTTGGTTTCCCTTTCTGTCTCGTCTAACTTCCTGTCGTTAGTTCACTGTACCTATAATGTAAAAATGGCAAATTAAAAAAAATAAGTTTGTGCTCTGCATTGAGAACCCTGCAGGGTTTCTTCTATACCTTTTATGATATCTCAGGTTGTGCGGGGCCAATGTGGGTCATCATTGAGTCCCATCGCTGTACTATACGGTTGGCTTTGCAGTAAACCAAGGACTTCTACATTCATCAGAGTCCATAAAGCCTCTGTAAGTGGGAGGCTGCAGGCAGATACAACCGTCAGCTCCCTCCAAAAACAGAGCCGGACTGATAATTACACATACCATCGCATTCTGCGTATTCAATGTGCCTCTATGAGCAGCGTGTCAGCCGGGGCTGCTTACTGGATAATTAAGAGTGTGTGTGTGTCAGTAGAATGTGTCGTATTACCTCTCCGGAGGCTGATCAGGCGTACACGCTGGGATTCATACTTCATACACCGCTATGTGTTTAAGTTCACGGTGCTAAATGTCAACACAGCAGCCGACTGAACGGAGATGAGGAGTTTATGCTGCCATGTTAATTGTGTTGCTACGGTGACTTCCGGCCCTCTTGCTACGGCATGAAGGTATCTGTGGTTTCATTCATAATAACATCTGCAGAGGGAGACGTCGTAACTTTGACTGTTGTTTTAAAAAGGTGACTTTTAAAACCGTATTTCTTAAAGTGTGCCATTACTGAACAACTCCTTTCATCTGGATAATCAATGATCCATCAACTTCTTGGCCTATTTTTCTCTGGAGTCCAGACAACAAACACATTAAGCTGTTGCAGGCAATGAATCAAACGCAACTGTAATCTTTTAGGCACATTCTTCTTTGTTGCATTCTCCCACAATGCACCTCAAATCACGAGGCGAATGGCTGGAGGACGCTGGCTCTCATGGCGTCGACCTGCTGGCGGTGCTAATTGAAATAGATGTCACAAACAACTGTACCTGCAATGCTGGCAAAGACTTCGCTGATTCCTATCAGCACGTACTGAGGCACTTGCCACCATATGGGCAGATCTGCTGCGTAGTAGATCACGTTGCCAAGGACCTGGTCAATGGTGCCGTTAGATCTGATGATCTCCAGCCGTTTGGTCTCCAAAATACCTGAGAGGACAATTAAAAAAATGCATGTGAGCCAAGAAGCAGGAAATGTCATGTCCAGTTTGTCCTGACAACAACTAGACAGCTTTTTCAAGTCACTCTTGACGATATTCACCGTTATCCATGTTCAGTGTGTTTTTATCCACATCCATGATAAGATCTTATATAGTCCCATCAAATCACAACACACACATATTTATAAACCAAACCTCCGCAACACAAACAATAAAGCAATGTTAAAGGCTGAAGGATAAAAAAAAAAACCTTTGTTAACGTGTTTGAAGTCCATGACACCGACATCAATTCAGCCTTAAACCGCCGGCAGGGACTCAGTGACAGTCCGTTGGGCATTTAACCCAACCACTTCATTAAGATCACATCGGCACGCTTCATATTGTGGCAGTTAGTAATGGAACGGAGCAGACGGTTCAATAATCATAAGAGCTAAACGGTTGTCATCAACCGCCTCCTCCTCCTCCTCCTCCTCAAAGCTTTATTGCACGGAGCTATTATCATGTACCCGGTGGCTATTTCCGGAGAACTCCCGGAGACGGCCTCCTATCATAACTACACTTAATGCCGTGTTTGAGGATGAAGATGCGGCCTTGTAATCCCGCTATCCCATAATACCAGCTGTCCGTCTCCAGGAGGGGTTTGGCCACTGGGCTGCCTGGAGCAAGAGTCACACACACACACACACAGACACACACACAGACACACACACACACACACAGACACACACAGACACACACTCTAAACATCACACTGTCAGCCCGGTGTGATCCCACAACTCTGCTGCAGCTTTTATCACCAAAAGACTCTTTTGGACACCTAAAAAAAACAGCTTCAACTAAAGCAGATTAATATTTGACGTTAAAGAGAATTTAGGCTTTACACTACATGGGAGGTCCGGCTGTCCTCACGATGAAACCCTGTGAAATATCGCAGACGACCAAAAATCCCTTCACGTTTGTTGCACGCGATGATGAAAGCGACTCGCCTGATGTCGTGGGGACGCGGAGTGGCGAGCTGTGACAGCGCGATGACTTTGGGACTGGCGAGCGAACGCTGCTGCTGCACTGGGTCATTCACTTCCCATCTGGTCTTTGAACGCAACACGATTTCAGAATGTGTTAACGGGTGCAAATGTGTGGAAATGAATGACGCGGAATAAATAGCACACAGTTATTCTCGGATGAATAATTGTTAAAATGAGCTGCAGAATATCAAAGATACTAAACAAGTATTTAACCCCTTAAAAAAGCAGGTCAAATCTATCCTGCACACTATTTTGGTGTGTATTCACCTCCTGTCCTGTGACCAACGGCCACACCGCTGCACCGTCATAAACCCTTTCTCTCCACTACCCGGGACTCCAAATTGCTTTCTGCAACATTCAGACACTCATTTAGCCTGAATTCAAATGCAGGGATTGCACTCTCTTTCAAGAAGTCCACATGGGGAAGGGAAAAAAAAAAGTAAATGCCTAAACAGCTTTTGAACGTCGTATGTTTGGAGCACCTTTTTCCTTCCAGGAATGCTCATGTCCTCTGAAAAGAAAATATTACTTTAAACCCCCCCACCCCGAAAAGTAGACACATTAGATTTGGTTCACATCTCTCTGATTGAAAAGGATGTTTTTGATGGGGTGAGTCAGGCTTTAATAACTCGCAGGGAAACATCTGAAGACTCTCCCTCGACAAACTTTCTCATCTCCTCTCCGCCGCCTTCGTGTGAAATAAGACACAACGTCATGACTTCCTCGCTAATAATAAAGAGATAAAAACACACGAGCTGACAACACGCAGCTGTTTCCCTTCATCAGACACACAAACATCACAACGTCTTCAGATCACACTTACTGTACGTTGAATCAGCCTCTAGTGTCTAACTGAGCTTTACTAATGATGGAGAAATCAAATGCTTTTTTAGACAACTAACTACTCCTCCACCTTTTTCAAATTCAAGCACTTTTCAAGGTGCATTTCCATGCTTTTCCAGCACCTTCCAGCTGTGGTAAACTCCATATTTGTACCAATCCAATGGTCAGTATTCAGTCTACTTATTATGTCACTTGTTCATCACATTAAATGAGATGTTATTGTCCTCTAAACAACCAACATGATGTTTGGAGACAGCTTTTTACAGAAGGACCACAAATGAAAGGAAAACTAATTCCACTAACAGATCCACAGAAATATAATCACCAACTATTTTCATCATCTGTTCATCATCAAAAGTCATTTTTCATAAAGAAATGTCAGAAAATGCTGTTTTCAGTCCCTCAAATATGGAGATCTTCTTTTCTCTGTTCTATCATAGATGTCATCACATACAACACACATTTCAAGACCTTTATTCTACATCCAAGCACTTTTCAAACCTTTAAAACACCATAAACACATTGAAATTCAAGTGTTTTCAAGGATTTCCAGCACCCGTACCAACCCTGTAGAATAATTTGACATTGACCTCTTACAGGTTCTTTAAGGGGTTTAATATAAATAACGGCATCGTTAATAAGAGTGTAGTATTGTCCGGGTTTTATATGTTAAACTTCTGTGGATGTTTCTTTGTTTTAATTAGTATGAACAACACATTTAAATAAACTCACATTAAAAACTGAATTAACCCGCGCAATTGTCGTCAAATTTGATGAAGTGCATCGTTAACGGTCAATTGGCAATCTGGTTGAAGCACAGCAGTCGATATGCAGAAGGTCACTAATGACGGAGCGTGTTCATATTCTATGAAGGTGTGTTGTGCATCGCAGGAAAAAGGGCAGCGCTGCTGCAAAATATAATGTGCATTGATTCTCTTTTCTTCCTGAATCTGAGCATGTCTCTCTCTCTCTCTCTGTCTCTCTCTCTGTCTCTCTCTCAAAAGCCTTTTCGGCTGGATGTATCAATGCAGCAGCGGCAGCAGCACCCGCCGACAGGGAACCTGGCCCAGACTTTATTTCCAATATAATCCACAGCCTGGAAGTGAATATTTCTGCTGCATGCAGGCTGCAGTCGTTGAGCTTCCTTCTCCGTTCTCTACAGGGCGGAGGGGAAGCAGGCAAAACTCTGCTCTTCCCTTTTGCTCGTTTCAATTCAGGGACAATTAATAGAGCTGTGACCCAGGGCAGTACTTCATTAAAAAGAATGTTCAGCCAAAGACCTTTCAATAAGACTTATTAAGATTAAAAGATGCCTGAGCAACAACAACGTGGCAGCACTGTATTTGAATTGAAATGAATAATCGGCTGCATTGCTCGTTGCCTTGGAAGTTATGACTGCATGTGGTAAATACTTTCATCAGTGTTTGTTTGGCCCTTTTTGTTTCGGTGTTTTCTTTTGCACTCACCCGCCGCCACGGCCGACCACATGACGAAGAACATCCCCACCGCGATCCTCTTCAGCGAGGAAGGCAGCAGGCCGCGGCGTTTCAGGATGGGGTCCACCACTTTGTCCTTAAGGGGAATCAGCATGAGGATGAGCACTGCGTCAAACATGGTGAGCCAGGCGGCGGGGAAGCGGAACGCCATCTGAGGGATCCGGGAGGGAGAGAGAGAGAGAGAGAGAGAGAGAGAGAGAGAGAGAGAGAGAGAGAGAGAGGGAGAGAGAGAGAGGGAGAGAGAGAGAGGGGGGGGAGGTAAAACGGTGCAAAAAAAAAAGCAACAAAGCATGAAAAACTAGGGAGAATGTCAGTGCATTCCAACACAGCTCACCAGTGTGTGTGTGTGTGTGTGTGTGTGTGTGTGTGTGTGTGTGTGCAACTTTGCATAAGAGCGTGCATGTGTCTGTGTACTTGATATTGCTTTGGCACCCCCAGGTGGTCAAAAGCAATATTAATTTCACAGTAAATAAAGCACACAGTCAAATCCGTAAATCATTATAGAGTTGTTATCATTGTTATTGTTATTGTTACTTCTATTGTCATGAAGTGAATTCAAAATAAAATAAAAAAGTTTTTCAGCCCAATTTCTAAACGCAGGGGCAACAAAGTGCAAACAGACTTGGTGAAATATCAATCAGAGGGGAAAATCCATTGTGAGCCAACAAATTATCTCCAAATGAAGGCGATGAAACATTGCAAACTGCTGGAAATGATTCTTTTTTGCAATTCAAATTCCGAGTGCCATCTGAGGTCCTGATGTGTCCTGATGTGGTTTCACACTTCTGATAGCATCATTTATTCTTAAATTGAATTTCCATTTTTGCGGAAGTAACCGCTGGCGATCCACACGCAGCTCCTCGGAGAGTGTTTCCCTCCCTCGTTTGTGCATTGTCATATTCAAAATGAGACTTGAATCTGGTCCCGTTGGAAAGGAAACAGAAAATAGGTCCATGCCACCTGGGTTGGAGTCGCTCCGGCCTTCCGTTCGGCCGCTACGCCGAAAAGAAACCTTAAACGTGAAATTGACGATCGGCTCTTTTACAGTAACTTAGTCTGTGAAGGTGCGAGTGACCTGGAAGTCGCCTCCGGCCTCAAAAAACCTACTTGCAATGTCGTCCCCAAGACATGTTTTAAAGGAGTAGATGTCATTTCCTGTACTGGTGGTTTGATACTTTAATTGACACTGTTTTATTGTTTTATTTATGTCACACGCTGCCTTTTAAATGACTTTGTTTTTGTACCATTTATCTATTTTTATACTTAGATGTGCATAAGATAAATAAAGTCTTTGAATCTTGAAAGAAATATGGGTACATGTAAAGTGGTTTGGCTCCCGTCAGATCACATATTTAGAAAAAAAGAAAAAAAAAAGCTTAAAGGGTACAGAAATGGATTGCACTACTAATTCAGAGGATCTATTGATGCTCGCATGCAATTGCAATTTCTGTCAAATTAACGTCTGTTGATCAATGACTTAAATGTAGAGGAAAACTGTACCTTCTTTAATAAGATACATTTCCCCGTCCTGGATTATTATTCCCTACGTATTATATTCTCTCCCATTGATGATAACGAGTCCTAACAACGTGAGCTGAGCTTCTATTTAGAGCTCATTTCCTCAAGTGACAGAAATCCCCATCCTGGTAATGAAGTTAAATACAGGTCGAGGACCAGTCACGCTGTTATTGATCAAAATGGGGAACAAGGGACTCGGCTGTTACACTGAAATTAACAGATTCTCAACTGAAAATAGCGCCGAGTGGAAAGACAGATGCTCTGACATTGTGTGCGTGGGAGTTCAAAGTCATGATTTTAAAAAGTGGGTGGGACTCACTCATACAATGGGGCTGATGCCCATGTGTATATACACACACACTATATATCATGGTTGCCGGGTTGCAAACTCAAAAGATGATCAGAATTAATACTCTTTATGTCCATTAACACAAAGGAAATGGGTAAATTGCAAATTCCAAAATGCAAGTGCTGTGCATTCATGATGGGTCCACGGGATATTCCATTAGATTAGAAGTGAGATTACTCATCTAATTACGACACATCCAGCCCTGCCTCCCACACACGGTTGGTAATATTTGCTGGGGCTCCTTGAAGAGGAGACAACATTTGTTCAGCTGCACCGTTTGAAATGTGTCAGGTGAGGCGAGGTGAGGTAACACATCACAGAGGCATCTAATCTCACTTCCCCTTTTGATGTTGAGACGCGTTGAGGCCGTTAGCAGAAAAGGGCTCAGATTCAAGTTTTTTTTTATTTTATACTTGATCGTGTGTGAGAGTCTTGAAGACTAATAAGTCAACAAAACCAGACAGTAAGACAGTTTAAGTGTCAAGTCTCATAGTGTTGTGAAATGTAAGAATAGTTGTGCCACACACACACACACACACACACACACACACACACACATACACACACACACACACATACACACACACACACACACCACAGAGCACAGAGCTAGATCCTGTGGTTTACAGACTAATGTTTCACTTCACATTTCCATGAAGTTGGTTCACTTCACCATCACACCCAAGCTTGCCTCTTCAGAAGGAAGTACACAACAAAGCTACTAGAGGTTTCTTTTTGGAGCAGCAACGCTAGTCAGCAAAAAAATTAAATAAATAAAATGATGTGCAAATGGCAGCCAGGTTGCTAATCTGCAAGTAAAAGTTCTGACTTAATCCCCGAGGCATTACCGACCTCCAGCTGTCGCCCAGCGTTCTGTGCCAGTGACCTTTGACTCCTTCAGGTTCAGCAGTGGAAACAGAAAGCTAGTTCACCGCTGCCGTTTATTTCGTGGAGCAGGTTACCTGGTGGGGGTCAGCCGTGATGTTGGAGGCGCTGTCGGGGATCTTCAGATGGAGGCCCTGCAGGATGTACGTCGTCTGCATCTGCAACACAATTAGGAGATGAAGAGTCTCAGCATGAGGCTGATCTTGATCTTCTTCAATCACTGAAACAGCATCCAGAAAGCTTATATTCGCATATTCAATTCCCTCAATGTTGGATTCAACTTCAACCGTGTTGACCTGAGATCAATCATTACATCTGGTTTCTATAAGGCATTAATTATCTTCAAATAACATGTCTTTGTTTCCAATTTCACACGACTCATGATTGTTATTTATGTATTAAATGTTGTATTAATTTGTTTCTTAATGTGTTGTAAATAGCACGGTATATGGGGGAACATATATTAACTTGCTTTATATTTATTGTTATTTATTTGATCACTATTGTTTTTTATTTTATTTTTTATTATTTATTTATTTATACTATTTATTATTATTATTATTATTTATTTGTATTTTTTATTTTTATTATTTATTTATTTGTTTTTTTTTGTTCTTTAAGGGGGGGGGGGGGCTCTGTGAATATCAGGGTAGCTGGGCTAGGATGAGCTTTGTGTGTGAATGTATTTTGTGTTTTTCTGTTTGTATTCCTTGTATATTTGTGTTATGGACCCCCTCTAAAACGAGATGGTTCATCCCAAGGTGTTATCCTGCTAATAAACTTAAACGTACCTGGAAGTACACAGTCCAGTATGGGATCAGGGCCAAGAAGACTGGGAGGATCTTCAGCAGGGATTTCACTTCCTCCACCTTCTCTTCTGGGTATTTTCCTCCGTAGGTCACTTTGGCGCTGTCCAGCAGCGTCGGTTTGTTGCTGCATGGGAATAAAAAAATAAATAAACCCACTAGAATTATTCTATACCCTCTTATCAGCCTTTGTGTGTGTGAACATTTTACCCTTACAGCACTTCTAGAGATAGGAAAGAAACTTTATTCTAAAGCCCATAATCCACATCTCTGGAGAAAATGTCTTAATGTGGAATTCTTGAAAGGCTGTGTGCGATTGGCCAACTTAAAATATATTCAATGTGGAGTGGACTTTGAACCAAATGAGCTGCTTTGGTTCAAAGTCAAGTAAGAGCACTTTTGGACTAACTTTTTCACCACGGGGGGAATGAAGATGAATGCTCGGACCGGTGGAAAAGAAACGAATTATACAGGTGGGGATCAAAAGGAGGCTTTAACATAAAAGGTATACCTACAACACACCTAGGTGTGTTATTCCCCACTTAGCTTTGCAACGAGCAGAAACACTTAAATCCGCCTTCCCATTGAGACGGATGAAAGCTTTGCTCCGCCACAGTTATTGTGAGCATGCTGTTTGTCATTGAGGGAATTACTTCATCACTTTTAACTGCCTGACAATAAAGTTTGACATCATCTTTCCTCCCTGTCGCTGCACACAACACGCTCTGAAGTGATGGACACACGGCGGCGGCGCTCTCACCGGAGGAGGCTGGGCTCCTTCGGTTTCCTGGAGCAGCAGGCGAAGCCCAGGATCTTGAACATGTCCGTGAAGGCGCTGCCGTCGGCGGGCTTGGTGACGAAGACGGTGCGTCCCAGCAGAAAGACCAGGAAGGAAACCCCGAGGCACACGGTGGGAATGATGTAGCCCAGCTCGAAGCTGAAGTTCTGCTGGATGTAGGCCACGCCCCCCAGAGACAGGATGGCTCCCAGGTTGATGCACCAGTAGAACCAGTTGAAGAATCGGCGCGTGGCCTCCGGTCCTCTGTCTTTGACCTAAGATCACCATGGCAACGGAAGACAGCCAATCAAGAGTTAGTCACACATACATCAGTGTTTGTGAGCTAAAAAAGAAGCACGTTTTTTTAGTCACATGTGGGAAAATAACCAAATCATGTGCACCAAAACGAAAAATCCTGACGACGCACGTGATAAAAGACAAACTGTTCTGATAAAAGATGAAAAATTATCACAAGCTGAGCCTGACGGGGACGTGAAATCAAAAAAAGACTGTTTTTAGTGAGACAATGTCATTAATTGTGAAATCTATTTGCAGCAAGGCAACATGATGAGAGGATTCTTTTGTGAGATGTAACCAAAATAACAGCAACTAAAAAAAAAAGAAATCTGTTTTTTTGCCTTCACATTTAGCTTACAGAAACTTTAATACATTCAAGTAAATGTCTCTGAAAAGCAGATAATGTTATTCTCATAAATGGCACTGATCCATGCCGCGTGTAGTTATCCCCGCGGAGGGAGATCGTATCGATACGTGATGAAGTGGACGCGTCTTTTATATATACGAGCACAAAAGAAGCAGCAGTACAGCTGCAATTAACTGCTGGGGGAGATAATGTCACTGCATTCACAAGCCCACGCTGAGCATTAATCTTGCTGCAGTTGTGCAGTGTCACTTAAGAAAATAATCTTCATGCTAGAACCGACCACCTGATTGCTGCATGTTAACAAAAACACTGCAGGAGAATACTTTGAAAATAATACACACTTGAGATACTTGTGTGGTTCCTACGTTGTAAGTTCTGAGTGGTCGTGTCGTGTGTAGCTTTAAGACCAACATCTCATTTCTGGTTTCAGTGTTGGCCCTCCATCAAATATAGAATATGACCATCACGGATCGACAGACATCCTACTTTAGGTTCACGTCATCGTTCTAAGACCGATCCTCCACCAGCTGCCTGAACAGATGCATCCGCAGCCCCAGTTATACTGTAACCACATTATTATTATGACCAAGTTGCACATTAATATAAAAAGACAGATAAAAATCAAGTGTGGCATTTTTCACACTGAAAGAGGGTGCAATTATTATAATTTTTAGACAAATCAAGCTGAATTTAATAGAAATTTTACTCAAAAAAGGAGCAAATTTTCAAGTGTTAACAGCTACGACTGTCGTTTAGGGACGTTCATCTGAAGCAGAATTAGTTCATATTATATCTTTAGTAAATACACTTATGTTTTGTCAGCTTGACAACCTTTAACACCAGAAAAACAAAGCTGATTTATTTTGTTTCCTTCTGTGCGAGATACTGTATCTATTGTTTCCCCTCAATATATGGATTTAGCTCGATGTTGTGTATTGCGTGTAATGTGTGTGTTTGTGTGTTTGATTTTGAGCAAAAGGCTCATTGACAGAAATGTGAAAATCCTGTAACGAGCGTCGGAGAGTCAAGAACTAATCATTTTCACCCTGCTGCTCCCCTTTGAACGGTTTAACCCTCTCATGGTTAGATTAGTTGTGAAGAACAATGATCCCCATTTAGGATTTTTTTCCATTTCGATGACTGCATCTCGTAGGAGGGGGTGGTTATTTTAGCACGAAAGCGACAGATGTGTTGCGTTTCACTTCTCGTTACCAAAGTCGCATTTGGGCTGTTGCTCCTGTGCATGTGTACATAAGAGTTGGATCATCGTTGTCTCTACATTACGCTCTTAAAAAAGGGCTTATTTATAGTGAAAATACCGATAAGTGACTGTGATGATGGAGGCCTGCAGGAGTGAACTGTCACGGTCAAAAGAAATCCGTCACATGACATGTCTGACCACCGTGATGTCATGCTGCATACCAGATCTTACACAATCAGCAAACAAACCTCCATGTCCGCTTTCAGCATTCCTCATTTAACACACAGTTGGAGGCCTGAGAGTAACGGGGTTCATACTCGTACCTGATCTGCCCCAAACGGAGTGATGTTGGACTTCACGGTGCCGACGCCTAACGCGATTAAAACCAGTCCACCGTAGACTGCCGGGCCACAATACGGGGTGCGAATGGGGCAGTTTAGATTGCTCGGAGGAGTGATGCTCATGTTCAGACACTCGGCGGGTTGCACGGGGAACGCCATCTCGTCTCCACAGAGCTGCACCCGGGTGTCCTCGTTTGAAATGAAAGGGAAAAACAGCATCCCGAGAAAATACAGGACGAGACTTGCAGCGATTGTCCAGAATTTCCCAAGGAACGCGTCCGCCAACCAGCCTCCAAACGGTGAAATTAGGTAAGTGACTCCCATGAACATCAGGGGCGCCTGGCTCGCCTGAGTGCCCTCCCAATAAAATGGACTGCTGTTGAGGAAAAGCACCAGGTTGGACGTGATGCCGTAGAACGCAATCCTTTCCAAGGACTCGGCCAGCAGGATGGCAGCGCACGCCAGTCTCCTTCCCTGGAAAACCGACGGCGGTGGCGGAGGTCTGCCGTCCCCAGAGTCCAAAAGAGGGGTGCTCTCACTGGCATCCCTGCTGTTAGCCATCATCAATAAGTAGTTTCTGGATTAGTGAGAGTTCAAAACCTGTGAAGAAAACATACAGGAGGAGGTCACACACAGAAACCCATACAACATGTCCCAAGAGGAGAAGCACTCCTCCACATGAAGAGTACACACACTTTTACTGTGAACCCCTGAAGTAATGTAGCTTTAAACCTAAAGTAAACTAGGTTTAGCACGACAGCTCTGGGGAGAAGAGTTTACTTACTATATCTTTCACGTCAAGGACCCCCAAGGCCGATCATATAAAACTGTGTTGCTTATTAAATCCTAAAGTTAACTAACTTTAACACGACAGCTTAGGTTATAATAATTTGCCTTTTTTACATTTAAATCACTAAAATACTAACTAGCTTTTACACAACAGCTTAGGTTATATTAAGTTACCTTTATTTTACATTTTAAATAAATTAAATCCTAAAGAAAGCTAACTTTTACACGACAGCTTAAGTGGGAAGAGTTTGTCTTTATTGTACATTTTAAATAAATTACGGTAAATCCTAAAGTAAGCTAGCTTTAGCACGGCGATAGCTTTGTTGAGAAGTGTTCTCTTACTTTAAATGATTAAAACCCCCAGCTAGCTTTAGCACGGTAGCTTCGGTGAAAATAGTTTGCTTGACTTTACCGTTAAAATCGTTGACCCGCGTCCCGGTGTCCGTCGGTCATCTCCATTAACGCAGCTAACGTCCGCCGGTCCAACCCGCTTCAGTTGGTCTCCTTAAATCGACTGTTTTTCAAAGGAGAACTGGTAGTCAACAAAAACAGTCACAGTGCTGGCGCGTGACACACGGCTCGCGCAGTCAACAGGACGGGCTGAACTCGCGGTTGCCCCGGCGACGATCTCAAAGCGAACGTAGCCGACGTAGCTGCGGTGGCGCGAGGCGGCTGCGGCCCATCCATGTAGATGGAGATTACTTCCGGTGACGGTGACGTAGCAGCGAAACAAGGAAGCGCTGTTTTTTTGTTTGTTTGTTTCTTATTTGTTTTTTTTTATATCACTGATTAAAATATGGAAGAGAAATCCAACAAAATTTAAATACAAATATAACGTAAAATTATAAGATTCGAGACACGATACCGGAATGGTTGTACGTTACGTTGCGTCGCGTGTTTCCAGGGGGGATCATATCGGAGGCGGACTTGTAAACATTGCAAGCGTGGGTTTTTTGCATCACCGGCGCCAAGTAAAAAAAAAAGAAAAAAGAAAAAGCGTTACCCTTACGTGCAGCTCGCAGGCATGGATCCAGGAAATGTGACGGCAGGTCAGCCGAGCCTGTTATTCCACCCGACTTGTTCCGCACTCATGTTCACGTTAGCTCGGAGGACCAGCAGCTCGTCGCTGACGATATGAAATTACTCTTTCTCGCTTGCCTCAGCCCCAAAACTGGAAACCACACGACAGCTGAGAGGATCAGGTAATTTAACGTCGCTTTTTTTCTCTCTCTACGTGCTGAAGCTACACACGGCTGTTGCTCGTCATCATATCGCCGTGTGTGTTGCTGTTGGGCAAGAAAACAAACTGACTTTACGGTATAGTAGCTGTAATAAATGAGCTGTAACGTTATGATGCCACCCAGGAAGGAAGAAGCAGCAAGAAACCCCCCCACAATGTGATTTTATTTGATTTATTTAGCACAGTTAAAACGCAAAACAGAAGAGAAGACAGTGAACCAGTGCAAGGAGAGGCATGAGACCCACAGGGGCTTAAAATATCCTGACCTATTATACAATTAATAACAAAGCAATAACCAAATAGGACATAGAAAAATATTTTGTATATATGTATTTATAAAAAAATATTATATTAAAAAACATATATATATATATATACATTTTATGTGTAAACAAATAATACACATATATGATAAATATTGTATATTATATTGTATATTTTATGTATATATTATATTAAAAATATAATTTTGTCTCTCAGAAGCCACGTTGAATCAGCGGGACACACCTGTGAGCTCCGGGATGCAGCAGAGTTTCACTCGTCGGCCGAGGTCGCCGACCTCATATCCAGAAACCCTCCATTCGAGGGAGCGCTGGCCATTCACCTGTTCAGAGCCGGCCGACTCCTCTTAGGTAAACACACCTGCTCTCAGGTGATCCATTTACGTCCTCTTTGGTGTGTTTGAGTCTCAGTCCCAGAAATGTCAGGACCTTTCCTGTGTTTTGTTTTTTACCCTTTCACACCAGACACCCAGGTACCCTTTGGCGTTATCTTTGGTGGAACGGATATAAATGAAGATGTGAAAGTCGAGCAGAAGCGTGCGGTGATGGAGCAGGTGCTGCTGAAAGCCAGGTGATGTTGCTTCAAACTGCTGTTTCATACCAACACATCACACAGAGAGTACATCTTTAAAAACAACGCAACAGTTAAACGTGACGATATGAAACGCTTCATGTCTTTATCATCCTGGATAAAATAATTAATTCTCGATATTATCCCAACAATCAAGGTAAGCTTAAAGCTCTTTATACCTCGCATTTAGTCAAACATTTCTTTATTGCATCACAGATTACACCTTTTTTTTGTGAATAGCGTAAAATGATTTGAATGAATTCTTTTATTATCTTAATCTGATCAAATCCTTAATCGTCCCATCCCTAATAATAAACACAATGAATATGTTTATATAAATTCTGATTATTACCATGCTAATATCCACTATTTTAGAGTTTGATTTTAAAATGTGCAAAAGTTCTCTCTAGCACTCTTTAACATCTGAAAGCAGGGAAATCAGAAGCTGTTAATGTGAGACACGTTCAGAGGAGTTGTGAGGAAATGTTCCTTCTGAGGCTGAACTCCAGCTGTGCAGGTTGTGTGTTCGCTCGTCTCTCCTCTGGTTTAACATCGAACAGTTCATTAATATCCCGTCCTGCACTCTCACACATGAGAAACGTGTCCGGAATCATTCTGATGGAAGATGTCGTCGCTGGTGGAGGCATCTATCTAGTAAATCTGGAGGGGGGGATCCGGGTCTCACGACTTCAAACATCTGACTTCCTTCTGACACGTACCTCCATCACGACTCGGAGCCGTTTAATAATGCATGTAAATTAATATTCCTCTCATCGCGTTGCCTTTGTTTCTCCTCCGTTAGTATTCAGTGTTTTCTTCTGCATGTTCACTTGTTGCTCAATTGTTGTTGCTTGTGCAAAAAAAGGCTCAAACTTCCTGCAAGTGATGGAATTTCTTGTTTTTTCTGAAATGGCTTGGGCGGGGGGGGGGGGTAACGAAGTGTTTTATTTGTGTTTGTTTGTTTTGAATCAGGTTTGCTGTTGCATTTACTGACAAACTGAAAGAAGAGGCAGAGGTGTTTTTGGTATGTTGAAGACCTCTGGACTAACAGCAGTAGTTTGTGTCTAATAGTGATATTTCAATATAAAATAAAACTTTATAGAACGTTTTGCATTTTCCAGCACGTCGCCACGACGACGGCTTCCATCAATACAACAGAAGGGCTTTCACTATAGCAACATCCTGGCCTGTAATAGTTTGGCATTAAAACATTATTATCGTTGGGTTTTATCCTCCGATCAGATTCCAGCCGGCGGCGTCCTTTATCTCTGCCATATAGTGCCGACAGCAGGCAGACAGACAGGCAGACAGACAGGCAGGCAGACAGACAGGCAGGCAGACAGACAGACAGGCAGACAGACAGGTAGGCCGGTCAGGGATAGCTTTTTATTGTGACAGAAACACACAGGAGGATGAATCAGCATGATAGCATCCAGTCAATTTCCTTCAGCTTCCCTCGGATTTATGTTTTTACCCTCCTCCATTATCTTAGCTCTCTCTCTCTCTCTCTCTCTCTCTCTCTCTCTCTCTCTCTCTCTCTCTCTCTCTCTCTCTCTCTCTCCCTTTTAAAGTATTCTGATTAAATGCAGGTTTGGAGCACAACAAGCATTAAAAGTCGGTTTCTTTTGTCTGACGTGAAGAGAAACAATCCGTGAGCAGCAGCAGCAATTTGTATAAACAAACACCGCCGATAATCCAGATCGATTTAGACCAGTTGTGTATCAGTGTGTAGTTGTGTATCAGTGTGTATCAGTGTGTAGTGTGTGTGTTAAGCAGTGTTCTCCTGTTTCTCAGCTGTCCCAAAGCAGTAAGATCTACGTGCAGCCTCAAGGTAAGCTCTGCAGGAAGAAGCTCCTCGCTTGCTTGCCGACCGTCCAAGTGTTGCATTCATTCATTCATTCATTCATCCTATTTGACTGTTATTTGTCTGTTATTTTTTAAAGGCATCCAGACGGACGTGAGTGAGAAATTCGTCTGGACGGACTTCTTGAGGAGTTCAGGTAACGTTCTCCCAGTCCGTCTTCCTCATATTCATACTGGGAGTGTTGGGAAGTTGTATCTTCTTCTCTACGTTGGATCGCGGATCTTAAAACCGATAAATATGAGCGGTTAGCTCCACCCGGGCCACTACGTAAACCGGGAGCAGCCGGACATTAAAACAAGTGAACCTGCTTCTAGCTTCAGACCTGATCTGGTATCAAAGCATGACTTTTGAATGGTTTTATTAGTATTAGGGTAATTAGATCAACTAAACAACGCAGTGATTTCAGACCTTTCACAAGGTGTTTTTACACTGTTTCAACGGGAATGGAGGTTCAAAGAAAAACACTGATGTGGAAGAAGAATCTCTGCTGATGGAGAGAAGTCAGAATCACAACTGCAATGTTTCCCTGTTTCAAAATCGATTTTATTATGGACTTAGTTTGCAGTTCAACATGTAGGATTTCTTTCTCTCTCTCTCTCTCTCTCTCTCTCTCTCTCTCTCTCTCTCTCTCTCTCTCTCTCTCTCTCTCCCCCTCTCTGTCTCTGTCTCTCGATCCTAAGAAGGACGGCTTCATTGAGTAAATGACACGGGAAGCTCTCTGTGAAGTCCATGAATTGATTAAATGTAATTGGAAATCAAAGGATGAGGTTAGATGTCGTGTGTAATGTAATCTTCTAGTGGCTCAAACACTGATCCCAGATCAGTGTTTGAGCCACAGAGGGCAGCTCACCATAATTAGCCTCACGTTGTTTGGTCATTATCACCGTGATGAGTCTCTCTCTGGGGGGCGGGGCTTACCTGCTGATTGACAGGTCGCTACCACGCTACCAATGCTAGTTAGCTACTAAGATGACTTTAACACTTAGCTGTAAAGCTGACCTTGAATTATAGAAGCTAACTTTGTTAGCAGCTAAAGACCAGAATCCACATGGATCCAGATCCAGTAAAGGGTGCTGCTTGTATTCCTCAGATCCACCCGTCGCTCCTCCACAGGCCAAATATGGTCATTTCCTTTCACTGGTTGGAAAAAAAAAAATCCAAGATGGTGAAAATGCAGAAGTGGAAGCTTCGACACCGTAGTCCACAAACCAACGTGTGACGTCACCATGACGACGTCCACTTCCTTTAGTGGCTTCATGTTTCTCACGTGTGAAGCTTCGTTCGTCAGATCGTTTGATATCATTATTGTGTCCACCTTCTGCTGTATCTGTTACCTCTGAGCCAAACAGATTACTAGTTCACATAGATGTAGATCACACACACACACACACACACTCACACACACACACACACATACACACACACACACACACCCACACACACACACACACACACACACACACACACACTCACACACACACACATACACACACACACACACACACACACACACACACACACACACACACACACACACACACACACACACACACACACACACACTCTGATTAAAGCAGGCTGGGAGTGTCTTTCCTGAAATCAAAAGGCAAACGAACAGAAGTGTGTTTTGCTCGGAGCTCAGAGAACAGAGTGCTGCCGGCTCAGAAGATGACTTGTACAAATGTGCGTTTCTCCCCCGAGGAAAGGATGGATCTTCTTTTCTTTCTTTTTAGTCATTATTATTCCTCTGAATTTCCTGCTGATTTTGACACATCTGTGTGGTTCAAACCATCCTGCTGCTGCTTCATGTTCTTCTTGTTCGATACTTCCACCAGATGAAGAGATGTTTTTTGTTTTTTTGACAATGGGTTGGTAGGATCGAGGTCAGTGCTCAGACTCCACGCTGTCATTTTAAGATGCTTTAATAGCATTAAAAGAGCGGCCTCAGCCTCCTGATCTGGACTTATCTGGCAGCAGGAGGATTTCACTCTACTGTCACTCTGCTTCCGACACGTGCATCTGTCTGTCTGCCCGCCCGCCCGTCTGTCTGTTTCAAAATCTATTTTATTATGGGCTTAGTTTGCAGTTCAACATTTAGGATTTATGCCTTTTGGGTGATTACGGAGCATAAATATCTGGGATTAAATCTAAGAATCTGCTTGTTTTACTTCTCTTCTTCTGTTTAGTGTTTTAGTGTTTCCTTCACACAAACCTCTTTCTAAATATCAAACCAAGACTACTTCCTCTTCTCCTCCTTGTTGTAAGAGAAGTTCTGATGCAACTTCCTGTTACACTGATTGGTTGCTGTGAATCGGTTATTTGTCGTCACCCAGAAGATCAGAATCATATCTCAATATCTAGTGGACAGATTGGCACAGACGTTCATGGTCCCCAGATGATGCATCCCAGTGTTTTTGATGGATCTGTTAACCTTCCCTGTAGCGCCCCCATGAGGTCGATATTTCTGGTTTTGAATGAAAACTATGGAACGCCATGACATTTGTCTCAGACATGCGTGGTCCCCTGAGGAACTAATGACACTCAGCTTGTTGAGCGATGGAGACCCTATCCGGAGCCAGGATGTTTAAGTGGCATTTTAAGAGCACATTTTCATAATGAATCAGGAAAATATCCTGAATCCCATTTATTTTTGGCGAGGATAATCGTGAAATGTTGATCCGGTCCCATTTCTACCAACGCTGGGTAGCTGCTTCACACAGGAAGAAGAACGCTGCCAGCTGTGGAAGCATCATGATAGTATTGATCTCGTCACGACGTTGATCCGTTGCTGTCTGACTCGTCGTTCTCACGGCGCCAAATCTCCTTCAACACAAAGGTTCTTAAATAAAAACGTGTTACGTCGGGCCGCTCGTTAGATTCTAGACGCGTTCAGAGAGTTATGATGCTGTATCTCACACACACACACACACACACACACACACACACACACACACACACACACACACACACGGATGTTTCCCTGCTGAACGTTACCACTCTGATCAGAGAATTGTGTGAGCCCATTAGTCACCGCTGTCTTATATCCTTCATGACCTTGGGTGATGTATCGCTTTCATTATCTGCCGCCGCACTCCCGATGTTCATTATGCACTGTTTTGATAGTGTGTGTGTGTGTGTGTGTGTGTGTGTGTGTGTGTGTGTGTGTGTGTGTGTGTGTGTGTGTGTGTGTGTGTGTGTGTGTGTGTGTGTGTGTGTGTGTGTGTGTGTGTGTGTGTGTCTCCAGGTGTACACAGCGACCACGTGGAGGATCTGCGTGTCTTCCTGCTGGTCTGTGGCCTCAGAAGAGTCAAGGACCCCCTTTATCTGGTGGAGGTCTTCTCAGGTAGACCCAGCAATTATGCATAATATATGTTCAGGTAATTACACAAGACAAACAGGTAGTTCCACAGCAGGTATCCTGGCAGGAGGGCATCTGCTTCTCTGTTCTCGTCTGTCGTCAGGGCAACGGGAACGTCCTCATCAATTAGCAAACAAAGTCCAGTCTCTGCGCTCGAGTTTCAGCCCATTAAAACATTTATGTGGACGTGAAACGAGATCCAGCTCATGTCGACCCGTTATCACCTTTATGATGACATCACAGGTCCATCCAATACATTCAGCTCTTTTTAAAAATGTGACTTTCATAGCAACCCATTAAGGTAATAAGGCGTCACTAGAGGGCGATGTGGAGGCAGGTGGGAGATGTGAGGGTTTTAAATGTGAAACCTGCTTAAACATGATTAAAACACAGCTTTCCTTTGTTGTGTGTTGACACTTGCATCCATCAGAGTGGCATCGGGACGACCCCCTGAACGTGTTGGTGATGATCGGGCCGAGGGTGAGTTCCCCACCTTCATACCTTCATACCTGCCAGGTGGGACTCTGACACTGAAAGCGTCCCCGGGGGAAATTCAAGCAGCTGCTAATTGGATGAAGCGGAGATACTCGGCTTCATCTGTTCAGCTGGAATTAAACGCTATAGGGACTCACTGCTGTGGTGCTCTGAGTCCAGTTCAGCTCTGGATTCATTCAAACCTCGGTCCTGTGTGCCACACCTGAAGCTGGAATGAAAAACTGTCTGTCTGCCTGTCTGTCTGCCTGTCTTCCCCCCTCTACTAGCTTTGATATGACACCCGTGTTCTGCTATTTTAGCGTCTGTTCTCTCTTTTCAAAACAGTGGTGTCAAGCAGACAGGTATGTTTTTTTTGTTGTTTTTTTGCTTTTAGATTTGCTCTAAAACAACTCAATTATTTGCGACCCCCCTCCCCGTCTCCCTGCCGCCCCCTCCCCGTCTCACTGCGACTCCCCCCCCCCCCCCTCCCTGTCTCACTGCCGCCTCTGTTGCTGCTGTTTGATGAAGCGGATCAGTGGCGGCGCAGACGTGCGTTTCATCTCGACGCCCTGAAATCACAGCATGTTTGTGTGTTTGTTTGTTGGGGAATGAAAAACCACGTACTTTCTTTATGATCTATTATTATAATAACAAACATGTATGTACGGACGCAGATTCCCCCTCGAAGTTCTAAAAATACAGACGTGATGTATTATAAATGTACCTCATTCACATAATAATAATAATAATAATAATAATAAGCGTTCTGGCTGCAGAGAATCTGTCATTAAGAGGAAGATCCAGGTCAGTTTGTCATCAAGCATCACAACGTGCAGCAGATTCTGCATTATTATTATTAATATTATTATTAATATATATTCAATGAAACATTTCTAAAGATGATTCTGCGATCTTCGTGTTGGATTTTGGGATGTTCGCAGGCTTTTGCACCAAATATTGGCTGCTTAATAAATAAAAACTAGTATAAGAGATTCAGGCAGAAGAACTTGAACACAGTACTTAAATACTCTGTTAATGCATCCACTGCTTCCTGTTAATCCCAGATTACAACCGGACGCAAACATCTTCTCACTTCACATTCTTTGATTCAGTTTTTTAAATACGTTTAATGTAAAAGCAGATTCCATTTAGAAATTCCACAAGCTGTAAAATCAAATAAATAAAAAACAAACTAGCAGCTTGCTTGGCAGCATCTTTGACCTAAATTGCTCCGCGGTTTGACTTCTCTGCAGGGCCGTTGCTAATGCACACAAATCCCACGTTGCAATTAATCAGATTGGCCACCCACCCCACCCTGACCCCAATCTCTCTGCAAACACAGGATTTCACAGAGAATTATTATTTGCTCATGATGATGATTGAAAATGATTAATATGTCATTGTTTTGTATTTACATCTTTCCGATGATGATGATGATGTCACGTGTTTCTGTCTCTTAGATCGATCCAGGATTCACTGCCGAAGTGGAAGCTGTTGTTCAGAGGTGAGACAGGAAGCCCTCTCTGGTTTTAGGGGGTTTCACCTGGACTGGCCTTTGCATGTCAGCATCATTCATCCCCCCCTGCTTGCCCCCTGCAGGACATCCGGGGTCTTCGTGGCCCGGGAGCGCAGCCAGCGGGAGCTCCACGCCGCCATGAAGCGCTGCTTCGCCGTGGTCAACAGCTCCGTCTCCGAGGGCATGTCGGCAGCCATTTTGGAGGTAAACATCTCCAGGGGCTTGTGGGTAAATTGGGCGATAGCGTTTTGTTTGTTTTTGAGGTGCAGAATCGCTCCAATCCATCCGAAGCCAAAGAAAGTGGAAACAGGCGTTCCTTATCTCGCCGTTTCCTTGTCGGCTTCAATGTTATCGGACCACTTCAGGGACGATTACCCAAATTAATTTGCTTTACTCGAGTCTTCCCCATTTCGTGCAAAAAAACCCTGCAAATCCATCTAATCTCTTTTAAAACAGTCGATGAAGACGATCCACCGCAGGCTTAGAGGCTGATTAGCGTGTTGGCGTGTTTCTACCTGCTGGAGGTTTCAGCAGATTTCCTCCGTCTAGAAGTGAACTAGAGTGTCTCTCTCTCCCTGTCTGTCTGTGTCTCTCGCCCCCTCCAGGCCATGGACCTGGGCGTCCCCGTGTTGGCCAGAGACATCCCGGGAAACGCCGCTGTGGTGCGTAACGAGGTCACCGGCCTGCTGTACTCCACCCCTCAGGTGAGTAAAGCTTCACATCCACCAGGCTCCGCCTCCTCCCGTCACCTCAACCAGCAGGAAAAACACTCGCTGACACCGGGAGTTACAGAAAAAACGGAGCAGAGATAGGGGGGCAATATTCAGAGAAAAAAAAGTCGTACATTTGCGAGTTAATCTCGATATAAATCTGCTAACACCGGATGTTTGCCGTTGCTATGACAACAAGTGAAAGCTACCACTAGCATGTTAGCCCAACCGCCCCGAGCAATAAACACCCATAAGATGACAACATGTCCTCATATAAATAAAACCAACAATAAGCATCAACATCATCACCCTAAGGACCTTAACGAGGCGTCGTCACACGTTGGGATGATTCATTACAAACATAAACGTACATTCATGGGACGTTAGCTAGCATAGACGTTGGTTCTTAGCATCGTAAGAAACTCTTCATAAACTTTTCATAAGTCGTATCGCGCCCTCGTCTCAGGATGGCGATGATGTTAAACGTCCACATCTTTTTAAAAAGTCTCACAGTTTGATGGAAGAAAACTTTACATAATTCTTGTCGAACTTTTGCACTTTAAATTCTCGTCGTTAGTCTAAAATAAGTACAAAAAAAAATCTAAAATACAACGGGAACGGTGCAGGTGTTTCCCCCGGGGATGAGGATCAGGAACCTGATGCAACACATAACAACAACGTGGGGAGATATGATGAGGTTTGGCATTAAAAAATAAAGCAGAGTATCACATCATATATCATCATATATCATCATATATCACAGGTGAAGGCTGGTGGAGCGTGCAGACTTCATGCTCCTGCGTGTTGTATCGGCGGGGATAAGTCCTCTCCGGGGGGGGGGGGGGGGTCACATGTGCTCAGCTCAGCTGCCAGGAAGTGGCTCTCACAGATGGTTGCAGAGACTTGAGGCTGGATAAAAGCTCGACCTCCGCCAGGACCGAGTCGCTCGCCAGCGAGCCGCTCGCCTGGCAGCCAAAAACTTTCCCTGCATCAAACACGACGTTTTTTCTTTCCTCAACGCTCTGAAATCCCGTCTTTACTCCTGATTGACGGTGTTTCTGCTTCTCTAAGCCTTCGGAGTAATTACACGAGGATCAAGAAAATGTGTCAAAAAGAAAAGAAACACAGCGGCACTTGAAGGCCGTAAAAGAGGAGGGATGGCACCTCGCGGCCGGCGTCGCTGCACAATCAGCACTGAAGGAGTGATTAGAAAAGCACGCTGCTCATAAGTTGAGCTTTAATCCTGTTGCCGGAGGATTTATGGCTCTCATATGACCATGCAGAGGAGCCTCCAGGCATAATCACATCACTGAATGGAGTGAACTGACCTGCCGGCTGAAGCTCCGTCATGTTGCAGAAACACTTTTAACATGCTTCGTTTTTGGTCGGCGGCTAATAAATCAATAAAGGAGCTCGGCTCCATCACGTCATCAGTCATCTCTGAATCGACAGCTGGTGTTGTAGTGTTGTTTAACAGCAAGCAGACACTTTGTTTGTCCCACTTTCTGCCTTAAAAACGAGGTGGCAGCTATTAGGAGACTGTTAGAAAGCCAAGATCTGGATCCACAAATACCTCCATGTGTTTATGAAATCAGCACACAAGCTCTTATCTGGCCTTTTTGTTCTCGTGCCTTTTGGATAATCTTTTATGCTTTAAAAAGGAAAATGTCTTCAGGCAACTTCACTGACGAGCTTTAAGTGGCATTTGGCAATGACTGAGTTTTTCCTCTGCTTTTATATCCCTGCCAGGAATTTGTGCATCAGTCTCGGAGGCTGTCGGCGGATCGTGAGCTGAGAGAGAGACTGGTGAGGAACGGGAAGGTCTACGTGGAGGAGCATCACGGCCCCCAGCAGGAGAGGGAGACCTACGGGAGCCTGGTGGCGTCGCTGCTCCGAGCCTAACGCCACGCCGCTCAAGATCCGCGCCGCTGGACCCCCACGCCGCTGGACCCCCACGCCGCTGGACCCCCACGCCGCTCAACTTCTCAGGAACGACACAGAGCAGCCAGTTACACGGGTGTATATTTACATATATTATCAAACATCTTTTTATTCCCAGAAATCAAAGAGACTTTTCAAAAGAAACCCTGTTTCTACTCACACTGCCAGATCCACATCATGCTGCAGAACCAAAGACAGAATAGAAACGGTTTGTTTTGTCTCGTCAATATATATATATATTTTCTTTTTTGGTATTTGAAATTGACGATGTACTGTTATTTATGGTTTGATATGAATAAATTTAAAAAGGCATGGGTTCTCTGTTTATTCGTTTGTATTTAATAAAACGAAGCAAAACCACTGAAGATGTTTTTTTGTCCAAAACATTTTGATTTCTTTTTTCTTGTGAATCTTCTAATCTACTAAAACTCCCCAATATTACTTTTTCCTTCCAGTCTGTATGCGTAACTCATTAATGTTTCATTGGTTGCACACTCAAAATACCCCAACAAAAACTTCTTGTTTAAAGGGCACAGGGGGCGCAACGGGTTTCTTGTAATTGCCGTTACAAAAGGTTGATTTTGGGAAAAACATGAACTGAAAAACTGTGAAACTGCAAGAAAAAAAACCTTAGAAAATCCAGTGAAAGGCAATATTCAAGATCATAGTGTTTTAATGAAAAAAATCAAATGAGAATTATTGAATATTTAATCAAAAGCCACGTTGTTGGTGAAACCCACATCAGACAGACTGAGTTCCGGATCATAACTGGGAATGAATGTTGAGTTGGTGTTATTTGGGGGGAACTGCTGTCAGAAACGTAGGAGACGTCCACATGCAGCATCGACACCGGTGGCTTCAAACATCGTGGAAACAAAGAGTCCCGTCTGGTCTGGTCCCGTAGGAACATACAGTACATGATGGTGTAAAGGCCTTGCTGGGTCATGACATGTGGAGGAGGGCGGTTCCAAAAATCGGCGCTGACGAAGGCATTGAGGTGATCAAAGCCACATCGATTGTCCATGAGGTCTGATCTGGATTATAACTGGTCCTCCGAGCCGGGGCCCTCCTCGCGGCCGACCCAGTGGATGCCGTGGCCGTTCTCCCCCAGCTGTGGCGAGTGTTGGCGCTCCAGGGTGGAGAAGGTGGTGAACTGGACCCGCTTCCTCTTGCTGGTGGGTGAGTGGAGCGCCTCCGCCGCCGCCGGTTTGCTCCGGAGGGAGCCGACGCAGCTGAGCGGTGAGTCTGTGATGGAGGCCAGGCAGCTGGGCCTCCGGGACAGCGAGGAGGTCTTGTTGTCGGGCCCTATGTCTATGACGGTGGTGGTGGTGGTCTGGGAGTCCTGCTGGACCGGACTGCCCGGCACGCTCATCACCAGCTCGGCGTCCGTGCCGAGCCACACCCAGTCGTGGCGGTGGCCTGTGGGCTCCTGGCCGTGGGACGGCGGCGTCTTGTGCCGGAACTTCACCACGTAGGAGACGCAGTTGACCAGGAACACCAGGATGGCGAGGCAGAAGACGCCCAGCAGGGCGTACATGCCGATCTCCAGGTCCGTGAGCGGCCTGCTGGACGACATCTCCTCGCCGCCGCCGAGCTCCCCATCTGCCGCCTCCCGGCCCGGCGCCGCCACCTTTGTGGAGGGGTTGTTGTAGTTCTGCAGGTTCCCGGGCGCCTTCACGGTGCTGGTGAAGCCCACGCTGCTCATGTCCTCCACGATCATGTTGTCCGAGCCGTACGCTCCGCCGCCGCCGCCGTCACTGGGGCTGTTCATCATGCTGCTGTTCACCACACTGGTCGGGTTCCCCGAGCTGGTCTTACCCGCCCCTCCAAGGCTGCCACTGGTGATGGAGGTCCTCTCCGTAGACTTGATCGTGGTCGTGATCTTCTGCATGGCGCTCTCCTCCCTGTCTGAGGTCGAGCCGCGCGGTGGCGGTGGATCCTGGGACGGCTTCCTCCTCTCACCGCCCGCCTCTTCCCCATCACTCCCGTAGTCGATTCCGCCGTCGCCGCCGTCCGGGCGCCGGCTGTTCACCTGGAACTTGACCTTGAGGCTGCCGTTGCCCACGGCAACTGTGCTTTTGCGTTTGGATTTCTGACAGGACTCGCAGATGGACATCTCCACTCGGACCAGGACGCCTTCGCCCTCGCCTTCCGCCGCCACGGTGGGCGGAGAGCCCTGCACCGACACCACCCCCGGGTCCAGAGAGGTCACCGCCACCCGGTAGTAGGCCGGGTCGTAGAGGTCCAGAGGCGTCTGGTTGCCATCGCTGAACTGCACCCAGGCGCTGACCAGAGCTTCCTGAGGGGATGAAGGACAGGAAGGACTGTGAAAGTGACCTTTCCTCATCTTCAGACATTTAAAGGGATTCTGGGTTTTTACCTGTTTGGGGGTCTGAAGGAACTCCTGCGTGGTCGTGGTGGCCAAGATGGCCCGGTTGCTTCCTGTACTGAGCTGCAGAGTCATGGAGAGGCCCGTCACCAGCTGGACCCCCAACTCTGTGATGGTCACCTTGTCATCCACGACTTTGACTGTGGTCTTCGCTAAGATGGCGTCCGACAGAGGAGAAAACACCTGGAACGGCACAATCAGGTTCAGAGTAAAAACCCAATCCACCGTCTTGGTAATCCAGACCAGGCGGTCTGCTTCGTTACCTGAATGCTGGTGGTGCCGAGGTCCCGCCCCGACAGCACCCTCCCCGCCTGCAGCCTCGCCACCCGAGGGTCCTCCACCTTCATGAAGTACCGGACCAGCCTTGTGACGTCCACCTGCCAGTCCGAGCCCAGGAAGTAGGCCTTGGGGTCCCGGGGGTCCGCCTGCTCTGCCACGAAGTGAGTCAGCACCCGGACCAGGGCGTGCTGGAACTGGAGCATGCAGCCCTTCCCCTTCCTGTCGTCCTCCTCGCTGTTCCAGCCGGCCCTGGGACAAAAACAGTACACCTGTCACATGACCTGCAATCATCCAATCACTCAACCCGTCTCTTTGCCTGATTGGATCGTACGGAGATGATGGCAACACATTATGTAATGGAATCAAACCCCGAGACCCCCTTAGGGAGAGATATGATTTGGATTTGTACGCTTCTTGAAATCCTGTCTGTCGGGACGCAAATTTGTCACTTTTTTTCAGGTTTCAGAATATTGTTTCCTCCAGTGGTCCTAATATGGCGTTAAATGGTTGCTGTGTGCGTCCCACCTTTTGGCGGCGAGGATGGGGACCCTCCAGCTCTTGATCTGGCTCAGCTCCGAGTCCGACACCTCGATCTGGAGGGGCAGGCGGGGCATCCACACGTTCAGCTCCAGCTGGGCGCTCAGGTAGCTGTAGGTGAAGTTCACCAGCAGCCCCACCTTCCCCTTCGTCTCCTTGCCGTTCACAAACACGTAGTCGCACCTGTCCGACACCTGGATGGGAGAAAACGACCAATCAGAGCGCGGCGAGAGCAAACGTTTGTGTAAATAGTCCACATTTAAACTCGGGATGAGATTGTTGTCGATGAGGGAGCTAAAAGTCACCGTTTAAACTAATAGGCCGTTTTCACAACAACAAATGGCCCTTTTTGCACTACGAGTGTTGCCATAGTGATGTCAGCCGGCTGCAATAAACCGCGGCGATGATCACCGGCCGAAGCGTTAGGAAGAGGCGGCATTGCAGTTTTATGGAAATCAGAAATATCCAGCGGTGAACATCAGTCCTTCACAGGCGAACGTGTTCATTACAGCAAGTTCATCAAGGTGACCTTGGAGAGTTTGGTGGCGACTGTTTGAAAAAAAAAAAAAAGATGTGCACGTTTTGGAGACTTTAACCTGATTGGTTTAAGATTGGTTTTAATTAACACGACTTTGATAATCAGTCAGCGGGAATTACACGATAGAAAGACAGGGTTCAAGCAGTCAAATTCAAGTACTTTTCAAGCATTTCAAGGTGCATTTCCATGCTTTTCCAGCCCCTTCCAGCTGTGGTAAACTCCATATTTGTACCAATCCAATGGTCAGTGTTCAGTCTACTTATTATGTCACTTGTTCATCACATTAAATGAGATGTTATTGTCCTCTAAACAACCAACATGATGTTTGGAGACAGCTTTTTACAGAAGGACCACAAATGAAAGGAAAACTAATTCCACTAACAGATCCACAGAAATATAATCACCAACTATTTTCATCATCTGTTCATCATCAAAAGTCATTTTTCATAAAGAAATGTCAGGAAATGCTGTTTTCAGTCCCTCAAATATGGAGATCTTCTTTTCTCTGTTCTATCATAGATGTCATCACATACAACACACATTTCAAGACCTTTAGTCTACATCCAAGCACTTTTCAGACCATGAAAACACCTTGTTTTCAAGGATTTCCAGCACCCGTACCAACCCTGAAAACAGCAACATCCACGTGCACCTTAACAGTCTGCATTGTCCCTGCGTCGCCATAGCGACGGGGCTATTTCTGAGAGGATCTTTGTGTCAGAGCATCAGAAGCATCAGTCATCCTGCACCCACGAACGCAGCTCCAGCTTTTAGGATGACCACATCGGCGTGTGTGTCATTGCCCCCCCCCCCCCCCCCCCCCTCAGCCCTGGGGGAATAAGCCTCCGCCTGATTTACATCCAAACAGCAGATTTACAACATGAACAGCGGCATTATGGGAAAATGTCTAATGAAAGCACGGAACAAAAGACTGATTTAATGTCTGGAGTTATGTTTTTCATTCTCCTCCTCTGTGTGGAGTCAGTCAACCAGTCATCCATGATCTGAGACACTTTGCTCTTCTTCTTCTTCTTCTTCTTCTTCTGAAAGGCATCTTTCACTGAACTTGTTCAAATAACACTCTGATGCATCGCTTCAAAGAGAATGCCACTTTAAAAAGTGTCATCCGCCCACTCGTCCTAGTCACCATCTCATTCTGCCACCGCCGATATCACTCACAGGGGTTTATTGGTGTCAAAACAGATTAGGGTTGAACATTAGATTGATTTCCTCTGGGTGTATGTAAAGAAAGACTAAACAAGGTAATACTGAAATGCTGGGGCTTGACTGACACAACTGTGACAATAGTAAGTTAAAGAAGTTTTGAGTTCAGGCTGGATGTCTCCCGTTTAAAATGTCCCAGTATCACTTCTTCAATCCCGACTGAATGCTATAATATGTTGGAGCACATTTTCAGTCCCTCCATCATTCAGGCATTAACTCTTCTGTTTTACGGTCACGTGAGCGATGCGTTCCAGATAAACCCTTCTCTCCGTCATCCATCACCACCAGCAGATCTGATTCTCTTCAGACTCACCCGAAGAGAAACGGATATCCACTAAGAAGATTAAAAAAGGAACATTTGTGACCGATACACAGATCTCCTACTGTCGGCTTAGATTAACAACAGAGACATTACAGGGTTAAAAAATAAAACCAGCCTCGGCTTCATCACGTAATCCTCCTGTTCTCATAATAAAGGATGTGCACTTAATACATGTGCACTTACTATCCACCCGCCACAATAAGATACCACATCCTGTTACTAGCAGACATCTGTTGTTGCTAAACCCCCTTTTAACCAGCAAAAGAGACGTCTTTATTCTTTGTTTATGCCTTTACAGCCTCTGACCTTCGGGGTCTGGGGTCAGAGGTCGGGGCCCTAACCTTCACAATTCATCAACAAAACAAAAAGCAGCCTTTTGGCGGTCGGCCGCGCTCAGGTCCACGGGGTAAAAAGGGGCAAGTTTATCTCGGCGGCTGTTTGTCGTCATGGAGACAGCTGGCCGATGTTTTTGGAGTCGTGCTAATAGTTATTTTTACTGTGTGAGGAAAGAGGCCAAAAAGGGTTTTTTTTTTACAGCCTCCTGCATCTGAGCGACAGACAACATACAAACGTCTCAAATTCCTCCATTTCTTGCTGCCAATAAATGTTTTGTTCTCAGGTAAACCTTCATCAGCAGGACTCCTGCCGTGGGAGTGATCACACCACAAAGAAAACCCCAAAACTCCAGCATTTTGATGAATCTGATTTGATCTTGAACGTGTGAGCAGAATGTTTTGGTGTAAAAGGAGGCGAGCGGTGATTCCTACCTTCAGCACTTCTTCATCGGTGGAGCTACAGTCGGTGTAGTCGGACACGTCGGTGACCACGCCGTCTTCTTCCACGGCGACCGTCCTCACGGGCATCAACACCTTCTTCCCGGTCAGAACGGCTGTATTCAGGACCTCCGTGTCCTGCAGAGAGACCCGCAAAATCAACCCCAAGGGATTTTCTCATCCGCATCGAACAAACAAATCACATTCTAAAGTTGGATTTGTTTTCATTTCAGACGTTTGCAGGAGTTGAATCAATTGTGTCAGGGTGGGTTTCGGGTTTTCCTTTGGACTCTGCGCAGGCACATCTTGTTACCAATATCACTGATGCTCAGTACATGGGTACCAGTGAGGTTCTGGGTGGTTTTAATCCCAGCCCCTCCAGTCCTGAGCCGTGAACATCTCATGCCGGTTTGTAACGTTCTCAGGTCGTGAGGTTTACAGTGTGAACAAGAGGGGGCCGAGCACATAGCTCTGGGGGACTCCAGACTTCAACACTAGAGTGGAGATATGTCTGCCAATAAGAACTGCCTGGAGTGTCTGTTTGTGAGGAGGTCTAAGGACCTGTTGCAGGGTGAGGTCCTGAAGTCCAGAGTGGTAAGTTTACCGATCAGGTTGGACTTTTCTATGAAGTGCATCCTGTTCTTTCACGATCAGTGTGTTATTCTATTGGGAGGCTGTGGCCTTGATAGATTCATCGAGATAAGCGAGACACAGAGTCCTTATGGCTCAGGATGTTTTTTTCCCCCAGCATGCTTAGCGGTTTCAAGTGGCCTGTGAGTGTTCCCGTGTGTTGTAACAGTTAACGAGTTCTATGTTTTTTCCTGTTTTCTATGCGTGTAAATATAACAGCAAGGACTTTGGTTATTATTTGTGCTGCTGTGTTGTTGTGGTGTATTTCCGTCTCACTGTTTGTACATATGTGCATTAGTGCACATGCATGACCAATTAATGTGCATTAAAACGAAGCAGATGGCTCCACGTCACACACACACACACACACACACACACACACACACACACACACACACGTAATTGTATGTTGTGTGTGTGAATGGGTGGGAGAGCAGCGGAGCGCGTCCTGGTCCACTCCTGTCAGCGATCCGGTGAATCTAATCCGAGGAGACACTGAAGCAGATGGATACGCGTCCTTCAACTGGAAAACCAGTTTAAATGAAGCTGAAATAACTTCATTTTGTTGTTACGGTATCGTTAAATAAATACAGATCGGAAGCCCGTGTCAGCGATGGCTTTTTTGCCGTTAGATAGAAGTATGGAGCGGCAGCAGTGGATGGAGTTCAGAGAACAATGTGATCCGTCAGCGTTAATGTCGCCTGGAGCCAAACCATCAAAGCTCCTCGTGTTTGGCCTCCTGCCTGAGGTCAGCGTCTAATCCACAGGAGAGGTGAACCATGTCCAACTCCTGTACCAGGATCCTGGAGTGGATCCACGTTACGCCGAGGGATTGGACGCTGCGGTGATGGAAAACGCTGCAGAGGAGAAACCTGCTGCCTCATCACGGTTAAAGGTACATATCTGATCAAGATGAGAATAAAGGGGGGTTTGGGTGCAGGATGTGACATCATCGTGGCCGATCAGATTCAATATTGAAACCAAAGTGGTGTAAACTATGATGGCGTATTAGGGTCAAAAAAAGAAGAAAAAGTGGCAAATTTGCGAGATTGTTACGATGCTAACAACCGGCATGTATGCTAGCTACCTTCCCATGAATGTACGAACATTTATTCTAACGTGTGACAACGCCTCGTTAAGGTCCTTAGGGTGATGATGTTGATGCTTATTGTTGCTTTTATTTATATGAGGACAAACTGTCATCTTATGGGTGTTTATTGATCGGGTAGCTAGCAGTTGCTTTCACTCATTGTCATAGCAACGGCAAACATCAGGTGTTAGCTATTTATATGTATAAAGTGGCTAATTTGCAACTTTTTTTCTCTCAATAATGACCCTCTCTCATTTCCATTTTATTTATTTTTTTCGTACAGTGCCCCTAATACGCAAAATATATTTGTATGTATTTGTTAAATACATTTGCCACTTAAAAAACTCGCAAATTTGCCATTTTTTTCGGAATACTGTCCCCTCTTTCGGCTCTGTTGTTTTTTCCCCCCCACAGTGGCCCTGATACGTATCGTAGTAAACTCTGGTGTAATGCTGCGTATTTAGCGGTGGAGTGATATCGTGGAGTAATCACAGGAGGCGGCACGGTAACGAGGCCGCTGAAAATAGAAGTTCAGCAAGAAGCAGCTGTTGTTGGGAGGATGTTGCACCCGCCGCACGCCGGAACAACACAGACGAGAGACATCAGCCAGCTGACAGCCGACGCCACAAGGTCACGCCGCTCAAAATAGAAACCCATTTACTAAACAATCCAGAGCAGCCCGTTTCTGTGCGACGCCCATGGATCACAGCAGAAGGCCGTTTTAGGAGATGTTTCACGCACCGCTGCTCAGGAAGGAGCGTTCGACTGTCAGGTCCGTCGATGGCGGCGGTGACGGTGATTGTGTGTGACGCGGGACTCACCATGACGAGGGGAGCCAGGCCCACGAAGTCCCTCTGAGTGGTGTAGATCCTCATGGCGCCCTCGGTCTTGGCTTCGGTTCTGGAGGCGGACGGCAGGTCCAGCCGCCACACGATCACCTGGCTATCCAGAGGGCTGCTCAGCTCCTCCACCTCGAAGTCCATCTGGAGGACCTCCAGCAGACTGCTCTCCAGCCTGGGTGGAGCAGCAGGAGACCATGAATGCATTCATATCGAGTTAGAGGGTGCAGCTTGGGGATGAGATGGTATTTTTTATTTGCACATCAGGATGAAAAATAATCGTGAATATCGACAAACCTGCCTGGCTCACCAACAAGGTAGAGAAGTGAAAAATAGAGCTTGATTTAAAAGCTCTATTTATGCAGGGAGACCTTATGATTTATGTTAATCTTACTTCAGATTTGTTTTATTTTTTCCCCACTTATAAGGATGTAAATAGATATGTTTATAGGTTATTTGGAAAAACCAGAGACTTTGAACCGAAAAAAGTCCCACCCCCTTTAAATATTGACAAGCAGGCCGTCCAATCACCTTCTCTGGCCCGACTTTTTGGATTGGACGAGGTTTTTACAGTCCTGCCACGGCCACAGATGACTTTTTTATTTATTTTTTTATTGTCAGAGCATTTCATGTATTCATTGCTATCAGTATATTACGAGGATTTCAAGTAATATAACAGAAAGTGTTTCTAAATAGTGAGACCCACTCAACCTTTAACATCATGTAAAAGTGATACCAGTTTGTTTAAGAGTCATTTTAAGAGTTTTACACATCTTTTGATGATCAGCATAATATCCTGAATCACGATTATTGAAATGAAATCATATCAACAACAGGACACCTGAGCTCTTTGTATGATGTGATAATTCAGTCTAAGCATGCATGCCGATGATGTAAATCATCTCCACCTCTTCGTGATACAAATTAGCACCAGAAAAAGAGAGAGAATCTTTCCATCGCAGCCAGACGCTGATACTTAAATGGGATTAACTTCACCGCTGGAGTCTGAGATTATCTCCCTGCACATTACATTCCTGCAGAGATCAATGTCTGAGGAAAGGTGGAGTGATTATCCCGCCGTTCATCCTGCAGTTCATCCCGCGGCTTGTTGCTCAGCGCAGGATGACAAATCCATCCGATGATACGAGACACGAAAAAAGATACCCGAACGGACATATCGTCAGCCAGCGTGACCCTCTTAGTCCTAGAATCAAATATATATATTTTTTTATTATTATTATTTTAAATAGATATCTCAGCATGCATCACCAACATCTCATGTCCTGTAAATGATGTATTATCTCCAGCAAACGTACAAAAACAGAAACCTGAGAAAGGTTTTATGAAGCTAACCAGCTGCAGATTCATAGTAATGTGGTGAATTTGTTGCCTTGTGGAAAGAAAAAGGAGATTATTATTAAAAAATGGGATGTGATCCAAGTGTTTGTGACGAGGGTTAGGGTTAGGACACAATCCTCTTTCTTTTAGTTTAGTTTTGCATCTGTAGGAATTTTCACAAACTAAAACCTCCCAAATAATAATGATAATAATAAAGAGAGCAGAGCTGAATTCCTCAGTGAATCGTGGAGTGAATAAAGTAGTTGAAGGACGGTGGCGTCCTGCATACACAACACACTCGGAGCCTTTGGGACTCTAATGGCCTCTCGGCAAAGCCGGCGACAACAGAGTGCCCCGGCCACAGATTCAATTTTCTCCCACGGCCCAAACTCACTATCCGGGGTTTTATTTCTTGGCTCTGTATTGAACTATTGATGAGATATATTGGTGGACAAAAACACACACACACACAAATCTGTGTGTACATGTTATAAACGACCTCTAAAGTGGTGCACACCGCCCGCTTTTTCTGTGTTGAAAGCAAACAATTGGAGAAACTGAAAATCGAATTTTGTTAATCCATTAAGTTCCAAACTCAACAACAACAACACAAGCCCCTCCCCCACGCTCCTCCATCCTATCTGCCCTTATTATTAAAGGCAAGACGGAGATTTAGTGTAATTGAATAATCTCAGCATATTGCTCCGAGACCTGAGATTAAAAGATAATAACGGCAACATTCAAGTATGAAAACAAGATATGCTCGACTCGTGTAAGCGTGCATATATCCGCCTTAAGCATGCATTAACACAGATCATGTGGAGCTTTAATGTTAAGATCCAGATACATTCAGAGCTCACTTAAAAGCAGGAAGATGAATAAAGTCAGAGTGGACGCTCTGCAGGGGTTCTGTTGGCTTCATGACATTAGAGAAGGGATTATCCAACAATGACTGAGAGAATATGTAAACCCATAAAGAGGGCTGTCATAATCCACGGGCATAAATGTGGAAAAACAAACTTAATGAGGTCAAATCAATAATGAGGAGCGCTGGAAGGTCGGCGTTTAAAGGATCGTTGTGAAAATCAGAGCAGACGAACACATGGAATATTCATGCTTTAACAGCATGGATTCATATTTCTGTTATATTCAGACTTTTTAGTGTTTTCTCATCCTGGGCAACGTTCACACACACAAATGAGAGCTTTTGTTTGTGGAGTCGCTCAGTCTCGGCCCTCAATTAACATCCAGATAATCTATCCTTATTCATTCATAGTCTCTAGAGGATGGACCCTAATGACCAGTTTTGGGCAAGTTACTCTAAAAAAGTAACTAGTTAAAGTACTAGTTACTTCTCCCAGAAAGTAAGTAAGTAGTTACTGAGTTACAAATTCTAAAAGTAACTAGTTATTGGAAGTTGGAAGTGATTCCAGTATGTTTTCCCTTTGTTTTAAAGAGTTTTAAGAAGACTTTGATGAATATTGGGATAATATCCTGGATTCCAATTATTTTGGGCAGGATAATCATGACATGATCTATTGTCTGTTTACAGACAGACTCGACTCTGTCGGGTTTGACTCATTAGAAGTCAACTGAACCAGCAGTGGACCTGTGAGTCCGGCAGTGGAGGTTATGAGTGTAAAAGGGCAGAAAGCCAACTCTAACGTGAAGCAGAGCAACAAGCGGGTGTTGGAGGAAGCAGAGTGAAGCAGCGACTGAGCTCCAGGAGGGTTTTTAAAGGAAGCAGCTGTGATGAGCTCAGCTGGTTCCACTCACCTGATTACAAGCAGGGCAGCAACATTAGACAGGGTAGGCTTTCTTTATTTCATGTCTTAGGCTTAAGTTTATGTTAAGTTTAGATAAAGTTAAAGTTAGGTTTGGTTAGGTTTACATTAAGTTTATGTTAAGTTTAGATCAAGTTAAAGTTAGGTTTGGTTAGGTTTACATTAAGTTTATGTTAAGTTTAGATAAAGTTGAAGTTAGGTTTGGTTAGGTTTACATTAAGTTTATGTTAAGGTTAGATAAAGTTAAAGTTAGGTTTGGTTAGGTTTACATTAAGTTTATGTTAAGTTTAGATAAAGTTAAAGTGAGGTTTGGTTAGGTTTACGTTAAGTTTATGTTAAGTTTAGATAAAGTTAAAGTGAGGTTTGGTTAGGTTTACGTTAAGTTTATGTTAAGTTTAGATAAAGTTAAAGTGAGGTTTGGTTAGGTTTACATTAAGTTTATGTTAAGTTTAGATAAAGTTAAAGTTAGGTTTGGTTAGGTTTACGTTAAGCTTATGTGAAGTTTAGATAAAGTTAAAGTGAGGTTTTAGATAAAGTTAAACCCCAGCCAATCGTCCTTACTTTTGCGGTTGGCTCGTGCTCCCGCCCTCAAACATCTGCCTTCAATGTAGTAACGCGACACATTTTTTGGCAGTAACGATAACGGCGTTATATTAATGAGATAAGTAATCAATTAGATTACTCGTTACTGAAAAAAGTAATGGCGTTACTAACGCCGCTACTTATAACGCCGTTATTCCCATCACTGCTAATGACTCTGGAGATCCCCCTTAGTGCCACCATGAGGTCGAGGGGAAACGTATTCACAAATTTGGTTCAGACGTTCATGTCTTTTATGAGAAATGAAAAGTCGAGCTGAAATGAAAATCATCTTTTTAAAACCACATCCCCGTCACATTGTGCACCAGTTTAACAACATATGCCAAAAAGATACAAAATCTATTTCTTTGTATTTTCCATCATAGTTAGGCTCAGTCAAAATGTATTTATATCAGTTTCAGACTTCAAATCCTGGTGCATTTACACCTTCTGTCTGTCAACAATATACAGAGAAAATCTGATTTTTGGGGTATATTTACAAATGGTAAATAATCGTGATTAATCCACATCTACCCTGTGATTAATCTGATTAAAATGTTTCAAAGCCCTAAACAAAATCCACTATTTCATTCCTTCCTGGAAGTATGACATATGATCAAAATATGACCAGCTAGTATCAACCAATGATGTCAAACTTTAACATTATCTAAACTTCACAAAAGCTTAACATAAACCTAACCAAACCTAACTTTAACTTTATCTAAACTTAACATAAACTTAATGTAAACCTAACCAAACCTCACTTTAACATTATCTAAACTTCACATAAGCTTAACGTAAACCTAACCAAACCTAACTTTAACTTTATCTAAACTTCACATAAGCTTAACATAAACCTAACCAAACCTCACTTTAACTTTATCTAAACTTAACATAAACTTAATGTAAACCTAACCAAACCTCACTTTAACATTATCTAAACTTCACAAAAGCTTAATGTAAACCTAACCAAACCTAACTTTAACTTTATCTAAACTTCACATAAGCTTAACGTAAACCTAACCAAACCAAACCTCACTTTAACTTTATCTAAACTTCACATAAACTTAATGTAAACCTAACCAAACCTAACTTTAACTTTATCTAAACTTCACATAAGCTTAACGTAAACCTAACCAAACCTCAATTTAACTTTATCTAAACTTAACATAAACTTAACGTAAACCGAACCAAACCTCACTTTAACTTTATCTAAACTTAACATAAACTTAATGTAAACCTAACCAAACCTAACTTTAACTTTATCTAAACTTCACAAAAGCTTAACATAAACCTAACCAAACCTAACTTTAACTTTATCTAAACTTCACATAAGCTTAACGTAAACCTAACCAAACCTCACTTTAACTTTATCTAAACTTAACATAAACTTAACGTAAACCTAACCAAACCTCACTTTAACATTATCTAAACTTCACAAAAGCTTAACATAAACCTAACCAAACCTAACTTTAACTTTTTCTAAACTTAACATAAACTTAATGTAAACCTCACCAAACCTAACTTTAACTTTATCTAAACTTAACATAAATTTAAGCCTAAGACATGAAATAAAGAAAGCCTACCCTCTCTAATGTTGCTGCCCTGCTTGTAATCAGGTGAGTAGAACCAGCTGAGCTCATCAGCAGCTCTGCTAACAGCTGCTTCCTTTAAAAACCCTCCTGGAGCTCAGTCGCTGCTTCACTCTGCTTCCTCCAACACCCGCTTGTTGCTCTGCTTCACGTTAGAGTTGGCTTTCTGCCCTTTTACACTCCATAACCTCCACTGCCGGTCTCACAGATCCACTGCTGGTTCAGCTGACATTAAATGAGTCAAACCCGACAGTCGAGTCTGTCTGTAAACAGACAATAGATCATGTCATGATTATCCTGCCCAAAATAATTGGAATTCAGGATATCATCCCA
Organism: Eutrigla gurnardus; assembly: GCF_963514095.1. Taxonomy (NCBI): domain Eukaryota; kingdom Metazoa; phylum Chordata; class Actinopteri; order Perciformes; family Triglidae; genus Eutrigla; species Eutrigla gurnardus. The sequence goes on along the minus strand of NC_139936.1, from coordinate 2,254,138 downwards.
ATATTCATCAAAGTCTTCTTAAAACTCTTTAAAACAAAGGGAAAACATACAACATTATTCATTGGAAAAAACATGAAATAATCTCAAATCAGATGCTCGTTAATCATAAGGTCTCCCTGCGTAAAGGAGATTATTATGAAAAATCTTGTATTTTCTATTTTTTAGAAGGCTTTTTAAAGCCGATATGTACGATTATCCCAATAATTAAAAATTAGCACTTGTGATTTATCGTGATCATTATCGTTGCATCCCGGGTTTTGCATATGAACTTTAGGAAAACACTTGTTTTTTATTAGACTTATAGATGGGAAGGAATGAATGAATGCATGGAGTGCATATCTAACCGTCTCAGTGAAAAATACTTTTCACATCATTATTCATCATTTCCATAATAACTCCTGTGTTGGGGTTTAATATGAGTGACATCATGTCAGTTTCCCCCTGAAATATTTAGCCTGATAAATAATTTCCAGTTTTCAAGACACCAGTAATATTGTGGGTTATGCAACAATGAATTCACCATCAGAATATCAATAAATAGAGTCACAAATAATGAATAAATCATAGAAGCTCGGCCTGCAGAAGGAACGCTTCCTGTTTCTCTGAGCAGAATGCAGGTTGTTATGTGTGTGCAGGTGTTTGTTAAAGCAACTCCAGAGAGAGAAACTCTGCAGCGACAACGGTGTCTCTAGTAATATTATCCCAGAGGTCTAGATAGTAGCTCACATGAGTCCAGAGACCAGACCAGACTATGTGGAGGAACCAGAAACTGTCTGTGGTCCAAACAACAAGGTCTCTGCTGTATTTATGTCTAGATGACCTTATTTGGAGTGTTGATGAAGCAGCTACAATGTTAGCGTAGCCTAGCATCCATCAACCAGACTCCATTCAGAAAACCAGCATTTTAAAAGTAGTTATCTTGTGGTCTTGCAGACAGACATAACAGAGCATGACTTGACACTTTTTACTGATCACCATCATGATGGAGTTATGTCAGCATCCTTTTCATCTGGTTATTGATATTAAATCTGGGCTCATACCGCTGCAGCCAGCTGATGTGTGCCTTGCTAGATACAGCTCATTTAAATTCACCGAGCACCTCTGGCTGATGTTATGAACTCAGACAGGATGGCATGGTTGGATATAATGTTGCATAAAATAAAAGAAACTGAGGATTAAATTAAGGCAACACACTGAAGACTTGAAAAGACACTACACCCTTCACCCTGTGTGTCCTTTTGCCTTTTTAGTTTTACATTATTTGTAAAAATATTGTGCTGTGATCTCAGTGTGGGCCATACTTCTATGACTTAACTGTGAAATGAACTCTGCTCACGTCGATGTTCACTTAAAAGCACTGAGATAAAATGAGAAGACATTTGAGAGGAGCTGCTTGTTGGTGGGGGGGTATCCATCCCTGTTTAATGGGGTTTTAACATTGGAACAGGGCAGCCTGCAGATGTCTTGTTATACTCTAAGTGCTGTTTTATAAATGTCTCACAAGCGTTTTACGACAACCCTCCCTGCTTTCAGCATCTGAGTCGTGTGGACGGCAGACGAGGAATGCGTGGACACGCACCGCTGGTAAATGTTTATGAATGACTACAGCCCTGAGATTAAAGAGGGGAAGTGGACAATAAAGGGGAGAATAGCTGTTAACAAGGGACAGCTGGACAGGAGCACCTGCAGCCAACCTGAGCCTCCGGTCCAGTCCGAGTCCCTACTCACCATGCAGGACGTTTAATGTGGAGGACTCATCAGCAAAATGGGGAGAAACTCTTTGGGACACTACTTGGGTCATTTTCTATGTATGTTAATTACATTACTACTCATAAACGGTATGACCATATTTGGACTGAAACGCAAAGATCCATGTGGATTCTGGTGTAAAGCTGCTAACAAAGATAGCTTCTATAATTCAAGGTCAACTTTACAGCTTAGTGTTAAAGTCATCTTAGTAGCTAACTAGCATTGGTAGCGACCTGTCAATCAGCAAGTAAGCCCCGCCCCCTAAAGCATCCCCTGCTTTCTGGTCTGGTGGACTCTAAATGCACATGAGACAGGCCTCTTCATTGTCTCATTTCAAATCTCTTCTTAAAACCCACCTCTTCTCTTTGGCGTTTGACACCATGTAGAGTGTTGATTTTATGTGTATATGTGCATACTTTTTACCTTTTTATTTTTAAATTTTATTTTATTTTATTTTATTTTTATCTTGTGCGGGCAGTGCACCCTTTTATTTTCTTTATTTGGCCAGCAGAGAGAAGTAGGACCATTTTCTCATAGACTTCTATACAACCAGAGAGGAGTCGCCCCCTGGTGGCCAGCAGAGAGAAGGAGGACCATTTTCTCATAGACTTCTATACAACCAGAGAGGAGTCGCCCCCTGGTGGCCAGCAGAGAGAAGAAGGACCATTTTCTCATAGACTTCTATACAACCAGAGAGGAGTCGCCCCCTGGTGGCCAGCAGAGAGAAGTAGGACCATTTTCTCATAGACTTCTATACAACCAGAGAGGAGTCGCCCCCTGCTGGCCAGCAGAGAGTAACAGTTTAAGGCACTTCAGCCTGGGCTTCACTTTTCAGAAATGGAGGTTGCCTCCACTCATAGATTTGTCTCATTTTTTCCTTCAGTGACCGTCGGTTGTTCGCTACTCTTTAAGATGAACTCTGGGATTCTTTGAGTCCACTATGAGTACAATAATCCTCGTTACAGCACTAGGACACGGTGAACTCCCTATATAGTGAGTAGCGAGTGTTTTCAGGGACTAGATGCTCCTTTGCAGGACGAACATTATGATCTACCGCTTTCATCAGACAGAGCCATCGGTGACCTTTGACCCTTATATGACCATTCAGACAAAGTGCACCTGAAGCCTTTTAGACGCGTATCAGATGATATACAGTTATAGATAACGTGATGGGAGCAGCCTTGCCTTTTGCCGGGTATGGGAGCCTTCCTCTGACAGGTAACGGCGATGGTGCCGTCTGCATCCATATCCAGAGTGATGTCCCACAGCAGAGAGTTAGTGGGCGTCGCCGTGCGAAAGGTCACGCCTTTCTTTACCGTCGCTCTGTGGGGGGACAGAAAGGGGAAAAGGTCAAGATTTGTGGGGAATGTGAAAGGTCCTATATTAACATCCGGTGGAATTCAGGGCAATGAATGGTTATTTTTTTCCAAAGTGAAGGGAAATAAAAAAACATATTAACACCCTTTTTATCCTCATCTTTTTTGCGTTTGACAATGAACTATTTCAGCTCATTCCCAGCGTATTATATCATACAAGTTATGTTTCCACACAATGAATTTATTGGGTTCATTCATTCAAAGTACTTGTTGAGGATATCACAGTAAATCCAGTTTTTATATAACGAGGAAGCAGCCTCGCATATTAGAGCCACTTTCAGATGGAATGGCATATTTAATACACTTGGGAGATATTAATCACATAAAAAAAACTATAATTTACTCCTGGAAACGGCAAAGAAAACACTGTTCTCTCCGCCTGTCCTCTGTGCACGCTCATTATTTAACTGTACTAATGGATCATTATGTGTCTCGGCCTCTAATTTGTAAGCATTGTGAAGTTGTGCACCTTCCCGCGGGCGTAAGCAGCTCGCAGCAGGTCGAATGTTGATGAGATATTCTTCTGCAAGAATGGCTATCAAGCGAGGAAGCACCGACGCTAGGATCCGGTCCTGAAACAATACCAATAATCAATACGGGGAACTCGTCTCAGGCCTTTTAAGAGACTCCCTGAATAACGGCTCAGACAAAATCGTCTCAAATGGTTTCACCTTTGTGTAATTCTGCTGCTTTTCATCTGCATGCGAAGCCGCTGCCTTTCTTTATCTCCATCTCAGATAAACACAAAGTGTTGAGCGTATTATGAGTCTCTGAGGAGGAGTAATCTACCGACGGAAGCAACCGCAGCGCTTCTCCTGCTTTTATTTCGTCCCAGGTTTTCTTTTTTGCGTGACTTTGAAGTGAAGAGCAGACGCTGCTCCCTGTTCAGCGCCCTGAAACAAATGAGTCTACCAACACGCATTAGCTCCTAATTGAAATATTTAAGATGACCTCTAAATGTGCGAACCCCCCCGTTTGGTCGGTGCCAGCATCTGCACATCCAGCCAGTAATCTGTGAGGAAGTCTCAAGTGGCCGCTGATGGACGTCTGGAATGTCTGACACGACCCGCTGCTTTAAGACTATTTTTTTTTTATTTCCCTCCCGTCTCTTCGGACAGAGAGAGAGATTCGGCTCATCGCGTGGCCTTTCGTGAAGCCGCTTAAAGCTCAAACGGACAAAGAGCTCACAGGTTAAAGGTCACAATTAAAAAGGGTTGACCCCGCACGCTGTCTTTTTTTTCCAGTAGTGGGTTTAATCCGGTGCCGCGGTGACCCCCGGCGACGGCCGCTGCTTTCCAATCCTGCTGCAAACGGCTGATTTATGTGATTAATGCAGGTTGACCCGCGGGCAGCAGAGGGAAGGTGGAATTATCTGCTGCTGCAGGGAATCAAAGCCTGCGAGTGTGCAGCGCTGATTGTAGGGTTGGTGGTGGAGTCGGCATGCGATGGCCGTGGGATTCATCAGAAGGCTGCAAGTAGAAACTAACGGGAACTTAGTTCTCGACAAATAAAGAAAAGAGACGAAAGGTTCAGCTCAGTGTTCACAGTAGATGAAGCTAGCCTCTGTGTTGGGCATCACAGCGAACCGAACGGGTGAGCCGTCCGTCGGCATCAGCTCCGAGGTTTCCCAGGAGGCAGCGGGGCCGGCGTCGACAACGCGGCCGCTAAATGAGCAAAGAGAAATAGTATGTTGGCCTGTAAGCTGCGTTAATTGGCGACGAGAACGACGTGTTTGCATTTATTATTTCCTGTTCCCACAATCAATTTTTCAAAATCGACTTTTCAATTAATTCACACAATCAGGTGAAACGTGCAGCTCACGGTTGTTGTGGTAGATTTTTTTTGTTCAGTTCTTTGCTTGCAACATAGCCTATATTTATTTTATCTCCCAAATGTCTCCGCCTTCCCGTGTTTAAGATTTATGAAATCTATGATTCCTGAACGTGGACAGAATTGCCTGCTCTTTTTCATTTTGTAATGACTTGATTTAAAGTGTTGTTGATGACTGCAGCACGTTGTCTTCTGTCGGGGGATGACGTGAGATCACTATTACAAATAGTTAGTTTAATCCAAGAAAACCACTAAGTTGGTAAACTAGTTGGTTTTAGGAAAATAACATCATGGTTGGTCTTAAAATAACTCCGTACAGTTGAGGCAACGTCTCTACTAGAATGCGTTGTAATCTATCTGATTGTTTTTTAGGTATTCCACATACAAAATGTAAAGAACTGCAACATGAGTTTTTACTTCTTTTTCAACTTGCATGTGTGGTTCCTGCATGTGTCCGCTTAGAGACCTGTGAGAGCGCTGTAACCCAGGCATAAGACACCAGGTAAACAGGATGGCGTGCACCGCGTGTTACTGAGAAAACCTCGCCGTTAATCTAGCCATGACTTGTGAATAACGTGTCCCGCTGCGGTGAAACGCCGCCGTAGTTGGAATCCAACTGTTGGATCTACGAGGGTCACCAATAAAAAGACTAAAGTGAAGCTCTTTGCTCTGTAAAAAAAAAGAAGAAAAGAAAATCCCCGAGTGCTCGGTAGCAGGAGTGGCTGTTGGTTAGCGGGGGCCCCGAGGAGGAGGCAGCAGAGGCCCTGAGGAGGAGCTGGCAGGGGCCGGAGGAGACCGAGGAGGAGGCAGCGGGGCCGGAGGAGCCCGAGGAGGAGGCAGCGGGGCCGGAGGAGATGGATGGCTCTGCAGAGCGAAGCTGACAGTGTGTGAGGAAAGCAGCTCTCAGGTGCTGCACCGGCCATCAATCTCACTTCTGACCAGACAGAGCATGAGTGGCACTCTTCTCTCAGTGTTTACACACACACACACACACACACACACACACACACACACACACACACACAGTGGTTGGCCCTTGGCCTTCCATCCATCACGTCCCCGTCTCTGGTGTATTTGTGGAATTGCTTGTTTTCTAGAAGTGTTTGGACGATGGCGGAGCTTTGACGACGACACGCTGAAAATAAAACCTTCTACGTTTGTCAGACGTGAGCTTCTCGTTCTAGATGAGTGAGCTGCACAGCCCGTCTCATCGCCCGGCCGCCATCCAGACGCTGCCGTGCATACGCTTTGTAATTGCTTCCCTGATGTAATTGGCCTGGGGGGGGGGGAGGCTGAACCCCGTTGCTATCGGAAACAGATGCAATCGTTAATTACGCGGGCAAATGTCCACCGTTTAGCCAGTCTGATGGTCGGCCGTCGGCAACGTGCTTATCGTACTCATGGAGCCGTTTAGGGAGTTTGGTTTGGGGGGGGGCGGGGCTACGTCCGAGCCAACCCGGCTGCCAGATGGCACTAAACCTGGATGTGGAAGTCCTGTTTGTCAAGCAGATGAGTGATGAGAGTCCCGGTTGAAGAGCTCGGCGACACCGTGTCCTGTTGATATATCAGCATCTTTATTTAAATAAACCCAGAGAACAACCAACTACTTCTTCTGTTGGGGAGAAAACAAACCCGTCTAATTCCACTCCATGACAATAGTTTTATTTACGACCTCAATCAAGCACTTGATGACGGGTTCACCTGGCGGGAGCGGACAGGTGTGGCGTGTCTTTCTGAGGTGTGTACGGCCCTCGGCTCGGCTGGAGACATCAATAACGGCTTTATCACGCGGATGGGAGAGGATTAAGCAAAGCTTAATGGGACATCCAGACAGTGATGAAGCACACTGACAGCTGTTAAGGAGCGCATGCACATGGCTGGTTAATGTGCTGATAAGATGGGGGGGGGCATGGGTATGGGACGCAATAAAGATGTGAGAGTTTCAGTTTGGTCACAACTCTGAGAATGGAAAGGAAAGCAGAGTAGGAAGGAAGGAAGGAAGGAGGGAAGGAGGGCAGGAGGGAAGGAGGGAAGGAGGGAGGAGGGAGGGAGGGAGGAGGGAGGGAGGAAGGAAGGAGGGAGATGAGAAGGAAAGAAGGAAGGAGGGAGGGAGGGAGGAAGGAGGGAGGGAGGGAGGAAGGAAGGAGGGAGATGAGAAGGAAAGAAGGAAGGAGGGAGGGAGGGAGGAAGGAGGGAGGGAGGGAGGAAGGAAGGAGGGAGATGAGAAGGAAAGAAGGAAGGAGGGAGGGAGGGAGAAAGGAGGGAGATGAAATGAGGAGGAAGGAGATGAGAGGAGGAGGAAAGAGATGAGATGAGGAGGAAGGAGATGAGGAGGAGGAAGGGGAGGAGATGAGAAGGAAGAAGGGCAGGAGATGAGAAGGAAGAAGGGAAGGAGATGAGAAGGAGGAAGGAAAAAGAGAAACATGTGTGAGTGACTAAATAAATGAAAGCAGCGATGATTAAAAAAGGCAGCATGAAGAGGAGAAATCAGCTTTTTTTCTTTTTTGGCTTCATCGCTTTGGCAAGAAAAATCAAGAGACGAACAAAAAGGGAAGTCGGGCTAAATAATTCAAACACGTTGTCTCACCCTTCAAAGTACATCAGTGATGCAATTTAAGGATCGTCAGCTTTAAAGCGGGTTGGAACACCGACAGCACGGCGTTTCCTCGCCGGTAAACCTGAGGATCAATACTCCATCAATACTTCCTGTGCCAGCGCTCGCCATCGACCGGAGGAAGTGACTGTCTGAGAGGATGAGTACAGGACCAGCTGGGAGAAAAGGGCCATTAATAATCCAGGAGTGTCCCCTCACCTGCAGCTCACCTCCACCGGAGCGTGCGTTCGGAAGTTACTCAGAAATAATTTATTTTACAGGAAGTATCGATTCTGGAGGAGTGACGTGATTTTGGACGCGTCGCCTTCAAGGACTTCGTCCTCGCCGGGACGCCGCAAACAGCAACGCAGCGTAAACGTGGGACCATATCTGAAGGATTTATGATTACTCATGAACACACACACACACACACACACACTCCTGACAGTCCATTATTCACCGGCTCGGAGTCAAGCAGATAGCGTTGAGAATAATAAGAGTAGAAAACCAGCCTCTAATCAAGTTAGCGTAAAAATCCACTCGTCTCCTCCGACAGCTAACCTCGACAAATCTGGCTGGATCATAAAAAATAAAAAAATGCCGCCGATGACCATGAGGAGCACCAACGAGGCGGCGAGCGGCGTTTAATTCAATATCCAATCTCCCATGTTGCATCACTTTCACCTTGAAAAAGGGGGGCGAGTAATAAACATGAAAGAAGAAACCATCAGCAGACAAAGATTTTTCTTTTTTCCTTTTCTAACTCTAGTGGCTGAGGCATTCTGGGAAATACATCTCAGTCCAGACTTCTAGAAATGAGTCTCTATTAGGGAGGAGGTCGCGGAGACCTCCGGAGACCCGGTCGGACCGGGAACATGGAGCCTTTAAATCTAAACGGGAGCCGCTGGCGTTAATCCCCGGGTTCTTCACCGCGGCCTTTTAAAGCGGCGGTAATAATGAGTCACAGGAACTGACACGTGATCTCATTTGACCCGTGTCAACCTTGATGACTACCAACTCTTGGAGCGGCCCTTTTAATGTCATCAGGCTGCGTCCACTCGGCCGTGACTTTCTCTAATTTGACTGGAATAATCCGCACACGGTTCCCCTCGGAAACACCGTTAACCTCTTCTAATCCACCGAGGAGCTCCTTTCCTCCAATACTTCCCTGATTTCTTGGATGTGTGCGTCAAGTAGAGAGATGATGAACAATTCCTCATATTGAATTCTAATTAACCAATTAAAGCGGGCTTGGATCCTCTGACAGGAGGCGGCGTGTGAATCAGGCTTCCTACACCATCAAATTCAAGCACCTTTCAAGCATTTCCAGGTGCATTTCCATGCTTTTCCAGCACCTTCCAGCTGTGGTAAACTCCATCTTTGTATCAATCCAATGGTCAGTATTCAGTCTACTTATTCTGTCACTTGTTCATCACATTAAATGAGATGTTATTGTCCTCTAAACAACCAACATGATGTCTGGAGACAGCTTTTTACAAAAGGACCACAAATGAAAGGAAAACTAATTCCACTAACAGATCCACAGAAATATAATCACCAACTATTTTCATCATCTGTTCATCATCAAAAGTCATTTTTCATAAAGAAATGTCACAAAATGCTGTTTTCAGTCCCTCAAATATGGAGATCTTCTTTTCTCTGTTCTATCATAGATGTCATCACATACAACACACATTTCAAGACCTTTATTCTACATCCAAGCACTTTTCAAACCCTGAAAACACCACACTAACATTCAAGTGTTCAAGGATTTCCAGCACCCTACATCGAACCCTGTGTAATGGACCCACATCGCGGTCTTACCTGAGGGTGAAGTTGGTCAGCTGGGCGGAGCTCGCCATCAGGATGTAGAAGGTGGCAATGTCGGTCTTCTTCAGCGGCTTGGACGACGTCCGTATGACGATGGCGTTGCCGAGCTTGAGCCGAGACAGCGTCGCCATCCCCTTGGGCACCTGCAGGAGGCGCACGCTGCCGATCCGCTGCATGGGTGTGACGGGAACGTACTCCGGCGCCGCCGCCTGCTGGGAGCCGCCCCAACGGGTGGAGTCCACGGAGTGACACCTCCCGTTGACCTTGGGCCTCGCCTGGTAGTAAAGCTCCACGGGGTTCCCGGTGGTCGGGTCCTGCCGCTCCCTGCTGGTGCCCTCTGACCCCGGAGCAAACCAGCCCAGAGCGGGAGCCAGCTCGGCCATGCAGGTCCCCCTATCGCCCCCCATGGAGCAGGACCCCCTCACCTCCTGGGTCTGCCAGAAAGCGAACACCGTCACGCACGGCAGCTCGTCCACACCGCCCTCGCCACGGTTCCAGTCCCGCCCCGCCACGTAGAACAGCACCCGCACCCTGGGCTTGGACGAGAAGACCCGCGGCGTCAGCACGAAGGCCTGGATCTTCCAGTTGAAGGTGAAGACCTCCGGAGCGTTGAAGAGCTGCACGGCCTGGACCAGATCCGGAGGCACCAGCCTCTCCGTGGACACGCTGCTGTAGCTGGCGTTGACGGCCGGCTGCCGGCCGGCTCGCAGGATGACGAAGGGCTGCGTGTGACTCTGCATGCTGGAGTTCCTCATGAAGTCCTGGCCGGCCTCCTTCAGGAGGAGGTAGTCCGCGTCCCGGACCTCGTAGCTGACCGGCAGGAAGACGGGGGAAGGCACTGGGCTCTTCGAGTCCATCAGCTCTTTACTGCTCAAATCTGCAAATACAGAGTTCACAATGAATACCACATTTCACAGCACTGTTGTCTACTTCTAAAATAGTGTGGCAAACCCCAGCAGAGCTCCAAAGTCAGCCAAGGCCAACTGATCAACGGAGTGGGGCTTCAGTGTATTACTCTAAAAGCTTAACCTTAAAAGTCCGAGTGAATGGTGTCATCATGTCAACGACAACGAGGGAACAAGAGTGTTTTTAGTTTGTGAGGCAGCGACGGAGCTGATGGACAAACAGTGTGCCTGTCCATCCACGAGACTCTTAAACAGGAGGCCTTCTATGTTTATATCTATATCTATATAACCTCAAAAGATATAGAGACAATATGACAGCATTAAATGTTAAATTGGTAAACGTGTTTGATGGTGCAGTCCAACCTAAATCTTCATATTTTCATGGAGATTTCCAACGTCCATCACACTTTCCAGGTTACTAAACGTCCGTCGTGTTCCTCTGTAAAGTGCACCATAATGAACAAGTTAAAGTTGTCTTTCTGACATCACTATGTATCCACTACAAAAGCAAAGGAAGGCTGAAATAAATAAGTCTTTGGATAAGAAAATAAACCAAATAGCTTGGTTTCAAAAATATAACATAATAATGCAAATGTGAAATAAATTCATTTTTGGACAGTCTGTAAATAATATAAAGGTCATGTCATATGACGTAAAAAGTATTTTTTGAAACCTGTTTACTGATTTAAAGACGATCTCTTGTCCACTTGTCCTGTTAAATATTCCCCCCGGCCTCGTTTCACCTCCTGCCGGATCATCCAAAGGTGGATCTGATACGTTTGGCACAATGTTTGAAGTCAGCCGTCAAAAACTGGGATTAAACTGGCTTTTCAGATTGTCAGCAGCTGTGAATCCCAGCAGATCAGAACGGTGGAGTAGACCTAATAACTTTAATATAAACTAGAGATCTGAATCTGTTTATGAGCCGGTACGGTGTGTATGTTTGCATCACAAGGATTACTGTCCGTTAAATACCGATCACTAGTGCACAGAAGGACCTTTCTATTTGTATATTTATATGAGTGAGTAAAAAAAGAGCACAAATATGCTCTGATCTGGTTTAAAAGCTTACTGGTTGGTGTTTGTCTCGGCGGACGTGAGCGGAGGTCACTCGGCCATCACGTGTCCTCATTAAACATCCTTTCTGGGAGAATTATGAAGATTACGGCCGCTGACCGGAGTGTGCCGCGTGTTTATCTGGTGGCTAATTGCCCTACTTGGTGAATTAAGGACGAAAAACACTGGTGTTTACTTTGCAGATTATGACAAATATGGAAAACAGCTTCAGTGTCCAACTCATCATCATCCCATCGAAACAAACAAGAGAATCTAGATCTATAGATCCGTTATGAACTCATGACCAGAGTCTCCAGATATAGAGTCGCCCGTTGTTGAATTATTGATGGTTATTTATGAAGCTTTTCTGTGTCAGGCGTCGTCTCCCTCACGGTCGCTGACGGACCGTCCATCACCAGCTCTTCTCATCTTCACTCATCCAACCCGACACGACGGCGTGACACGACACACGGCCGGGACTAGACCGCACGTGTCATCATGACACCCGGCAGCCAGCAGAGGAAGACAGGCAGCACCTGTCTGTCTCTCTGCCTCCTCCATAGACAGACAGGCAGAAGGACTGGCGATCTGGGAATAGGGATGTGGGATTTTTATCTCGGATCGGGATGAAAAAGTTGACTGTGATGGATTTCCTTTTATTGGGAACATCATAAATATTGTCACAAGTGACTTGAAGAAGCCGTCTGGCTGGCTGTCGTGGTGGAGAAGTGAAAAATAGATACAATAATACATTTGTTATATCTTTATTCATGATTTATGATCATCTTATTTCATTGTTTTTCCACAAGAGAATCTGACACATCAAATTTCTTTCTAAAGAAAATGTTAATGTTAAGAGATACCAGTGTGTATGTGTCAGGCTGAAAAGTGAAGCCAAGGCCGAGGTGCCTTAAACCTGCAATCTATCTGCGGGCCACCAGGGGGCGACTCCTCTCTGGTTGTATAGAAGTCGATGAGAAAATGGTCCTACTTCTCTCTGCTGGCCACCAGGGGTCCATTTAGAGTCCACCAGACCAGAAAGCAGGGGATGCTTTAGGGGGCGGGGCTTAGCTGCTGATCGACAGGTCGCTACCAATGCTAGTTAGCTACTAAGATGACTTTAACACTTAGCTGTAAAGTTGACCTGAATTATAGAAGCTAACTTTGTTAGCAGCTTCACAACAGAATCCACATGGATCCAGATCCAGTAAGGGTGCTGCTTTGTGTTCATCAGATCCACCCGTCGCTCCTCCACAGACCAAATATGGTCACTTCCTTCATTGGCTGCAAAAAATCCAAGATGGTGACGGCCAAAATGCTGAACTTGAGGCTTCAAAACTGTAGACCACAAACCAACGGGTGACGTCACCATGACGACGTCCACTTCTATACAGAGTGTGGTTTTGTGTCATTTAAGGAGTTTTAAGCAGATTTCAATGACTATCGGGATGATATCGTGACTTTTTCTGGCCGGGTGACATTCCCGTGTCTTCCCAGCATGCCTTGCTGTGAACATGGCTGTCCTGGTTTGGCCTACCAGCGGCCCCGGTGGCAGATGTGCTGTTAAATACCATCGCTGGCGAGGCTCCGGCTGCAGAGAGGATAAACTGGCTCGCTGTCTGCTGGAGGGAGGACGCACTGCCAATGTAGCAACAAAGTGCTTTACATGCACGCTCATCCCTTTACAGTCGGGGTCCATGGCTCGTTTCACAGGAAACCAGCTCAACAAAGTCGTACGCAGCACGCATCTATTAGAGGCTTCTGAAGAAGATGCAACCTTCCCCTTCTGCCAGCATGGTTGGGGTAAAAACTGTCCTTCTAAGGTTCCTCTCATCTCGCCGAGAGTGCTGCCCTCCGCCGATAAACATGAGTAAATCTGCTGCAGCAGCTGTTCCAGCCTCTCAGATCACTCCTGCTGGAGACCCGGAGCTGCTCCGCTTCCTTGGCGGAGTCAGAAAGCATCAGTGTTGCCACGCAGATGCTACAGCCGCCTCTAAGAAGCCGCCTCTCCGAGACTCGTGCTGTTTTCTTTTATTCTTTCTGCTTCTACAGGGTGGAGGTCCAGTGCTTTCTATGAGCCGAGCAGAAGATCCTCTTTTTATAGCAGCATTCAAGTCACACGTGGTAAATCAACATCCTTCTCCGTGTCCGGGTGAAAGTGACGCCGTTAATCAGCTTCTGGGGTTTGAAAGCAACACTTCTTCTCTGCCTTTGAGCAACAGCAGAGAAGCAACTTCCCAACACGGATATGTGCTTTTGTGCTGCATTTAGTAAACAGTGCTTTACTCTGTGCTGCTCAGGGATTAACACCTACAGATCAGTTCTTAATATATTGTTCCTCATCACCGCTTTTAATAAAAATCACTGTTGTATCTAATGAGTTACGTTTATTCTTTTTTTTTTCTTTTTTTTTTGCCCTGCAGTTTGTCTCCCGGTTCCATTCTTCTTCTTCTTCTTAATATTATTATTATTAAAATATTTTCACAGGCGTGACAGCTTCTTTTTTTCCCGGCGCGCTTGTTCTTTTAAGCGTTTATTCTTTTCCCACTGTAATCAATCTTTATATTATTCTATTAAACTGCTGAGGAGTCACTTTGAATCCTAATGTGCAGTAATGACTTTTACCATATGCACCAAACAGCTTGCAGAAGTGAGACGACTCCCGACGGCGTCGCAGAGGACAACAACCCACGTCTGCTTTCACTCTAATTGAGAGATTGAGTTTTCTTTGTGTCTCAGTTTCTCTTTCACACCGTCTCTTTTAAAAAGGGCTTAAAAACCGAATATTCCGGGACGCAAACACACCGGACGTTAATATCACTAATTAAGATAACGTGCTCCGCTCGTGTTTTTAATCTTTTGACCTTTCAGATACATGGAACTTTAATAATAAAGTCTCATTAGGATCCGACAGCTTGCTGATAAATGGTCCTCAGACACAAAGGTGTGAGTCTTTGTGAGACACTCAGCTGTCACCTTGGGAGGTAAACAGCAGCTCAGAGAGTGTGTGTGTTGAATGTGATACAGGCTCTTAATTGGAGAATAAAGGTCCCAATTAAAAGCATTGTGAACCTTCATGTTCCCACGTTTTACTGTTTACACGATGAATCCGCCAGAACCGATGAGATGAAGTGCTCAAAACTTCTCCGTTTATTTACTGTTCCCTTGTCAACGCTCTCCGGCTCTGATTTGTCGCCGTGCAGTTTACTTCCTGTCATGGCGGTGAGTTATGTGCTGACAAAGAGGGCGAGCTGGTGAAACCAGGCCGGGGGGGGGGGGCTGGATGAGAGTTAGACTACAACGCTCCTCATCGGTCCAGTCCAAGTCCTCGTTGACAGCATCATTTTCTCATCTTACATTAAGTGCTTCACTACAAACGGAGGATGTTTGATCACATGTGATGCCCGAAGGCTGGAGGGGAGACGGGGCGAGAGAGATAGAGAGAGATAGAGGGAGAGAGAGAGAAAGAGGGGGGGCTTAAGCTTTCTGCAGTGATTGGTAAGGATTGCTGCCTCCGATGAGACTCTTAAAGCTGATTTTTTTTAAATCAGTTTTATTGTGATTTCTCCATTTTGTGTGTGTGTGTGTGTGTGTGTGTGTGTCTGTGTGTGTGTGTGTGTCTGTGTGTGTGTGTGTGTGTGTGTGTGTGCGTGTGCGTGTGTGTGTGTCTGTGTCTGTGTGTGTGTCTGTGTGTGTGTGTGTGTGTGTGTGTGTCATCCTTTTATCCACATAAATCAGCCAGCCTGTAACATAGACGTCTAACAGTCACTTATAGGCTTTACAGTAAATGCCTTTGTGATGTGCTTTTTCTTTTTATCCATCATACAAAGTTATGAATGTTCCTGTTTGCCTGTTTGTGAATATTGTTGTTTTCTGACAGACACCCATAAGTGAGAGCAACACTCAGCCTTGAGGCGAGGCTCAACTTGTAATATAATAATATAAACCCATCAGGCCTTTTCCCTCCTCACTCATTTCATCCATAATAAGATGAATCACAGAGAAGTTTGAGGCACAAGAGAATGTTTTATCTATTATTTAGACTTGTGGGGGAGGCTGTGTAACTGCTGGCATGACATTGCTCAGAGCAGCAGAGATCCCCCCCCCCCCCCCCCCCCCCCCCATCATCAAATCATCAGTAACATGTAAAGGATGCACATCCTCATCTAAAAGCTCAGCTGTTACCATAAAACACAGAACAGAGGCAGGATTGATGCTCAAACAGGCTTCAGGTTCATTCTCACCACCGACGCTGCTTCCGTCCAGGTCACTCACCTTGCGTGAGAACAGCTGTGATGGTCGCGATGCATATCTGTAAGATCCTCCAGCTCCCGGAGTAAAAGCTCATGTTGGCACCCCGCGCGTATACGCGCTCCTCCCAAGGCGGGTTTCCCAGAGTCCGTGGTCGGGGTGGGGGGGTCTGTTCTCAGCAGGGCGCGGAGCGGATGGTTTCATCCATCCCCGCGGTTAACACACTCACACCTGCGGGAGTAGAGACGGCAGAGGTCCGCGCCGCTGCGGGTGACGGCGCATCGAGATCCCAGGTTCGTCGCCTCGCTTGTGCGTAAAAGTCGCGCGTAATGATCCCGGAGACAAGTCTCTCTCTCTCTCTCTCTCTCTCTCTCTCTCTCTCTCTCTCTCTCTCTCTCTCTCTCTCTCTCTCTCTCTCCCGGAGACTTCGCGCCCGAGCAGAATAAGATGTTTTAAATCATGAGGCGAGACCAAAAATGACCCGAAATATCCCGATAAAACCTCCGGGTCGAGCCGCTCTCCTCCCCAGTCAGTCTGCCGCCGCGGCCGGGGCTCTGCGCGGTTCGCCGGGCTGTTAGCGGATCAGTGACCGTCTTGAGCGCAATCCTCGGGGCACTAAACGCATCATCTGTCACCGCTCATCCGCTCAGCACGCCGCGTCCAGGACGCAGCTGGTGGGATTAACCCTGCGTGGGTCCGCCCGCCGCCGCGTCACGGGAACGTGTCACGCCGTGTGTGCTGCGTGTTGATCACTGGAGCTGTTAACGTGTGTGTGTGTGTGTGTGTGTGTGTGTGTGTGTGTGTGTGTGTGTGTGTGTGTGTGTGTGAGTATTGACCCGGAGTCCACAGAGTGTGAGACCTCCTGTAATCTGGAGACTTCATGGATGAGACGTTCACGTGCAGATCAGCAGCGAAAATCAGAAGCATCAAAGGTACTTTACGCACCTGTCAGTCTGTATGTGAACAAATACAGACATCATAACATGAGTGTGTGTGTGTGTGTGTGTGTGTGTGTGTGTGTGTGTGTGTGTGTGTGTGTGTGTGTGTGTGTGTGTGTGTGTGGATTTGGTTGTCATGGTAGATGCTGTTCACTGAAATAGATGCACTTCTTCAACCCATTTGGTTAAAAAAAAGGAAAAAGTAACTTTAATTTCCCCTGAATTTCTAGTGGAACTTATAAGTGTTTTGTTCACCTACACTAATAATAATAATAATTGCATATTATTTCCTACACAGAGAACCAGAATACAAGAGACACAAGAACACTGAGAATAATAATAATAATAATAATAATAATAATAATAATAATAATAATAATAATAATAATAATGACTATTTCAATGACACCAAGGCAGATCAGGCTAATTAGAACATGGTTGCATCACACATAACCTCATTATTATTGTTGTTCATTAAAAATGCATAGATTTTTAAAAGCAGGAATCTTCTTCTCACGTTCTAAACACAAACCAAGCATGAACCCTGGTTATATTTAGCCACTAATTGTGTGTGTGAGAGCATCAGGTGGATGTTAGTGCCCTCTGATGGTTAAAAGCTTGTTTCCATGTCAGGAAAAGCAAAAAGGTGAGTGGGTTGACTGTTGCTTGCAGCCCCGTTGCATCAGAAAGTATTAGGTTTTCGACCCATTTCGGCTCCTTTTTTTAGTTAACAGAGAGCCTAATAGATATAGAAATGTATATTCATGCATGAAAGATATGCCAACTCTCGTCTAACTCAAGAGTTCTGTTGGATGAAACGCAGCCAAACATCCTTGGAAACACGACTTGGACTCCGATGTCTTACTTCCTTGTCTGCAGACTTGTAGTGGCGACTGTACTGGGGCTTTATTGACTAATAAAGAGGATTAAGCAGCATATCAACACAAGTGTGTGTGTGTGTGTGTGTGTGTGTGACCCTCTTACTATCTGGAGACGGGAGGAAGTTGCCCAGAAGCCACTGCTGTGAGCTCCTCGCCGGCGCTGCAGCACCGTGATAAGCAGCAGTATCTGTGTGTTGGGTGGAGAATACTGGATGGTGCTGCCGGAGGATGATTTAGATCCTCTCCTGTATACCTGCTCCTCACACACACACACACACACACACACACACAGGGAAGATTTACCTCCCAAACATGGTGCTGAAGGAGCTGCAGCTGGTGCAGATTCAGCCTCAGCGTTGCATATTCATACTCTCTGGAGATCGAGTTAAGAGCACATGCTCGCTTGTCATATATATGTATACGAATGCAAATATTTCATGAGGTTCTGCAAACCTTACTCGCTAAACGAAAACACTTTTTCTTCTTTTTCTTTCTTGATGAATCGGCAGCTGAACGCTTGAGCGATCTGCAAAAACGCAATCTTCATTAAAACGGTGACGGCGTGCTCTCGTTTTAGTCATCTGGTTCTTCCACCTTTATCAAAGTCAAACTCAAGCACTTCTCAAGCACTTCAAGGTGCATCTCCATGCTTTTCCAGCCCCTTCCAGCTGTGGTAAACTCCATATTTGTATCAATCCAATGGTCAGTATTCAGTCTACTTATTATGTCACTTGTTCATCACATTAAATGAGATGTTATTGTCCTCTAAACAACCAACATGATGTTTGGAGACAGCTTTTTACAGAAGGACCACAAATGAAAGGAAAACTAATTCCACTAACAGATCCACAGAAATATAATCACCAACTATTTTCATCATCTGTTCATCATCAAAAGTCATTTTTCATAAAGAAATGTCAGAAAATGCTGTTTTCAGTCCCTCAGATATGGAGATCTTCTTTTCTCTGTTCTATCATAGATGTCATCGTAGAACACACATTTCAAGCACTTTATTCTAAATCCAAGCACTTTTCAGACCTTGAAAACGCACTAAAATTCAAGTGTTTTCAAGGATTTCCAGCACCCTGTATGAACCCTGAAAATTGTCACATGCACACATCATTTAACATGACACACGCAACAAAATAAAAAAGTGTGACCTTCCTCCAGCGTCGCACAGTGAGAAGCACCAGCCTGGAGATGCAACATATGGTGAGAATATGTTCTCAACACTTAAAGGACGGAGAGACAACGGGCCTCCGGATATATGCAAGTTAGGACGCCGACGTGGATGGATGTGACGGCGGAGACGTGGTGGAGAGCGGGGGGGAGAGTGGCCATAAAGCGGTGATGGATGCGAGTGCCACGAGGAAGGGAATGTGTTTTCAATGTACATCATCCTTCTGTCTGACAGAGAGCGCTGGGTTTTATGCTGAGGTGCATTTAGCGGCACACGATGCTTTAATGTTCTCTTTTTCATTGCAAACTCAGGAAGGGAGCGCACTAAAATTAGCATATCTTTACAATAACGTTGTTCCTAACCACTGAGGGTTGAATATTTGAGTATTTATGTGTGGGGGGGGGCTGATCTGCATACTCCTGCATGGAGAACACACTAATAAAGAATAGTTTATTTAACTGTGTTTCTTGCCAAAAGCGAGATGAGAAGATTCAAACAACAACACATCGGAACATTATTCATGAATCTACGCTGTAACCAGCCTCAAACTCGTGTTCACAGTGTTAATACGTTTTTATTAATTGAGTTTAGTTGCTGGAAGATCTCACGGAATAAATGAACACCTCTGCAAATATGACTCAATGTTCAAATCTGCTGAAGTTTTAAAGTATCCTATGAGAACATCATGAGCATCCTGTTGGTTTGATTACTTGCAGACTAGAGGTCGTGTACTTCTCTGCAGCAGGCAGCATCCTCCGGTTCTAGAAAGTAAAGCCACGCTGAAGTGCCTTCAACTGTCATTCTCTCTGCTGGCCACCAGGGGGCGACTCCTCTCTGGTTGTATAGAAGTCTATGAGAAAATGGTCCTACTTCTCTCTGCTGGCCACCAGGGGGCGACTCCTCTCTGGTTGTATAGAAGTCTATGAGAAAATGGTCCTACTTCTCTCTGCTGGCCACCAGGGGGCGACTCCTCTCTGGTTGTATAGAAGTCTATGAGAAAACGGTCCTACTTCTCTCTACTGGCCACCAGGGGGCGACTCCTCTCTGGTTGTATAGAAGTCTATGAGAAAACGGTCCTACTTCTCTCTGCTGGCCACCAGGGGGCGACTCCTCTCTGGTTGTATAGAAGTCTATGAGAAAATGGTCCTACTTCTCTCTACTGGCCACCAGGGGGCGACTCCTCTCTGGTTGTATAGAAGTCTATGAGAAAATGGTCCTACTTCTCTCTGCTGGCCACCAGGGGGCAACTCCTCTCTGGTTGTATAGAAGTCTATGAGAAAATGGTCCTACTTCTCTCTTGATGTATTATCTCAGTAAACATTGTAAACATGAGTTTATGGTCTCAATCTCTAGTTTCAAGTCTTCTTCAATCCAGCATGATGTTCATTTAGTACATTATGGTCCATTTAGAGTCCACCAGACCAGAAAGCAGGGGATGCTTTAGGGGGCGGGGCTTACCTGCTGATTGACAGGTCACTACCATGCTACCAATGCTAGTTAGCTACTAAGATGACTTTAACACTTAGCTGTAAAGTTGACCTTGAGTTATAGAAGCTAACTTTGTTAGCAGCTTCACACCAGAATCCAGATGGATCCAGATCCAGTACTACTCCCCGAGTATACTGCACGGGGTGCCACTCTGCCTCTCATGTACGTCAGATCCACCCGTCGCTCCTCCACAGTCCAAATATGGTCACTTCCTTCTACTGGCTGCACCAAAAATCCAAGATGGTGCCAAACTTGAAGCTTCAAAACTTTGCACTTGTCCAGAACAAACAGGAAACACAGAAACCAGGCAAACTAAAGGAGGAGGAACATGTGTAGGTTGGTGTGTACACAATGTACAAACGATGGACCAGAGTCTTCTTGAAGCCGTGACGCTCCACTACAATACATGCAATTACAGCGGTGGAAGCTCCCACCTGCAGTTGGCTCCGTCTATACGTTTCCCGCCCAACAAAGAGTGTGCATTGTTCAAACCGCCGCCAGTAACAATCACTCTACTTACAGAACAAAAGCACTCTTTTCCTTTTATATTCCACAGTGGATGAAAAACGACAAAAAGACATATCTTTGATCTGCTGTAAGTTTTCTTGCTGTAAAAACAGCTCGCGTGTCCTCGACAGGTGGGAGGCGATGGAGGCTTGTTTGATACGTGCAACGTACAGCAACGTTAAACTTGAAAGGTGCAAAATAAGAGGCCTGAGTTCAAACGGCTGCCGGGTTTCTCTGGATTCCCCAGGGTCTTAGTGGGATCCGGGTCAGCTTTGTACCAACGTCACCCAGAGATAGTCTAGTATTAAGTCTGACCAGGTGATTATTTAATGTAATTAATGTATTGAAGATATTGCACTATGGCATAGGGGTATGACCAGAAAGCATAGTGCTTCTTCCTCCTTTCCCAACATTTATTTACAAATTTATGTTATTTGTTTTTCCGTTATTATTGGCTATCTTGTTTTTGTGTTTTTTTTCTTTATAATCTATTGATTTGTTCTTTTTTGTACTATTTTATTTTGTTAAACAAAGTGTATTCTATTCTATATCTGATTATAGATAATATGCTGTCTTCAGAATGTGCATATAGGCAACATTTCATGTAGTGGAAGCTAGAGAGATGAAAGTCCCGCCAATTGGCCCTTTTCACGTCGTTGCAGGGGGAACAGAGGTGTAATTAATAACATAAATTATGGCCCTGTTCCATTATGGTGGTGCTGGCTCAATGGAAAGTCTGTGACAGTTAATGGAATGCGACCATAATTCATTTTGTGTTTACGCTGCAATTCCTGTGAAATTCTCGAGTGGAACGCTTAAAGCTGCAAATCTACTTATTAGTTCATAATTTAGTTATTTGAATAGCCTCCTAAATAGTTGTTTATTTCCCAAAACTGTCTGCTTTCTGAAATTTCTCTCTGCGAGCGTCTTAATCCGGCCCAAAGTGGGCCACGAGAGCCGGCTCTCTCCGTGTTTTGGGTTAAACGCCCCGCCGGCAGCCGGAGAGGAGTTGGTTCAGCCTAATCTCTTCGCCGTGTGATGTGTGACTTCTTCTTCTCCCCTGCTGTCGTACTCGTGTAATCTGCTGTTTGCACCGCTTTAAGTCCGGGGAAAGCAGCGAACGGGGTTGAAGCGGGGAGAGAGACTACATGATGGGGAACTGTCATCTCCGTCCCATCTATGGGTGCTGCCAGTATCCCGCTAATCCCCCGGAGTAATCCCACCAGCAACAAGAGCAGAGTCAGACTCACACACGAGGACGGGGCTCTGCACAGCCAATAAATGTACTGTTGGTGTACACACACACACACACACACACACACACACACACACACAGCCTCTTCACAGGGAAATTGGCTCTCACGCTTGATCGACGACTGAATTGACGCTCACATGTCTTGACAGATAACCAAAAACGCACGAGGCGACGGAGGATTGTTTGCATTCTGAGTGAAAGTGAGTCACTTCTCTGGGGGATAATAAAAAAATATATAAATCTAGGACGTTGTGATTGAGATTTGTGGCATGTGCCAGCGTTGTCTTGTTTTCAAGCAACCCAAGGGGAGAACTCACAGAAAGTTCATGTCTCCGATACGACGAACGAGCAGAAATATTCTCACAAACTTCTCAAACTTCCTGTTTTTTTCCCCCTCACGCCTGAATGGAAGGTTTACGTGAAAGTGTCAAATCCTGAAGATCGTTGAGGCGAGGAAACGTTTCTGCAGACATAAACCCAGCTGACTCAAAAAAGCCGAACCCAGATGTGACTCAGTGAAAACCAGATGTTTGGTCACTTCACAAAAAAGCTGCTCCTCACTCAACACGAATACTTTCCTTCTCTTGTTTTCTCTTGTTTTCTGTCTAATGAGGAAGCTTTCATATCTCCGGGAGACGAAGAATTCATTCCGCGGGCAGAAAAATGATCCAACAAATATGTAAATAGTGACATAAAACACGACAATGTATTCGAGGCAATTATCAAACGGTTAGTTTGTTTCCCGCCAAGATCGTCTGTTACGCACAGAAGCCTCATGTTTTAACAACCGCCTCGTTAATTTCCACATTTAGTCGTCTGACGGAGGATGTAGAAAAATGTGCGATGCCGTATTCAGGTCACAATTAAGCCGAGGTGTCTCATGGGAGATTCATTATGATCCATCTCATTCATCCATATTTCATACGTGCATGTTACTCATGCAATAAGTCATCGGATAAGTGTAATTCTATCATGCCGTACATTTCCATCTAATCAAGTAAAACCATCCAGTCTCAATCCTGCTTTTTAAACACCACATAATATTTAATGTGAAATATTTGTTTTATTCATATTTGAACAAACATTTCAACCCAATGTAAGGCAGTTTGATTCAATTGTTTTTTTATAAACTCAAATTTCTCTCGTTTTTTTCTGTCACTTGATGAATTAACTAATAACGTTTTGTGATAGTTTACAAATGCCACTACAGTTTCAATTAGATTTATTTTCACGTACATGGAAGTGTACGCAGAACAATTTTTACATTAGATTTTTTTCTGGCTTTAACATATAGTTGTCTGGAAGTTTTTTTCAAGTGTAACATGTCAGCTTAATTTATAACTAGAATGAGCAGGCGCTGACAAGATATTATTTCCTTAGTATTAGTTAACCAATAATCCAGAAATATGTGTCCCTGACTAGTAGGCTACAATATGCATGAGTGGTGAAAAATCCTGAATTATTACAATCCAATGAATCTACACTTGCAGCACACAAAAAAATTAAATAAAAAAGAAGTATTAAATATGACTTACATCGGTTGCACAATCTGCTACGTTGATAGAAAGCCAAACAACCTTGTAAGTACAATTACTCTATATTAAGGAGGCTATAACCAAACCATTAATGTTTAAAGAGAAAACATTCATTGTGACTGCTCCAATAAAAAATATGTTTATTTATGTACGACAGCCAACAACCGTCGACGCAGTAAAATCTATTCAAAAACACTGATTCACCCAGAAGCAGCTCAGCTGATACTTGAAATGTTGCCTGGATCGTAAACTTAATTTACTTGCTACTTAAAATTAGACATTTCCAACCTTTAAAACAATCTGCATGTTTGGCTTCCATCAGTCATTTTCCTCCTTCCTGTATATCCGTCCAAATAAAGCAATCCAATCATGTCCGAACCCTCCTTCTGTACAACATCACAATATAACAAATACTTCATGAAGTGTGGCAAAAGACAAAAGTTAAATTAACTGTTTGTGCATTAAAATAACGTCAACACTTTTCCTGAATTTCCCCTCTGGGGATCAATACAGTCTTATTTTATATTATAGCTGTGTTCTATCATCTGCTATTTGTGCTTTTCTACAAAATATGTTTAAAAAGTTGCTGAGATTGTCCATGAATTATTATTTATTATATATATTATTCAGGTTTTTAAATAATTCTGTTGAGTTCATTATGTAGCCTATTCAAATCCAGAAGTTATGTTTAAAATGTCAAAATGGTATTTTCAATGCACTTTTGCACCATTAAAATAAGATGAGGTTAAAATCTGTGAGCGCCTCTATCCTGCTGATTAAACGGCGTGATTACTAAACAGGTGTGCCTCAGGCTGGTCGCTCTGAAATGCACAGTTATTATCCTGGAAAAGGATTTCACAAGACCAGAGATACAGAAATGCATTTTGTTTGGTCACGGATGCCCCAAAGAATTGGTATCTGGCCTCGTGCAGTGAGAACTTTTCTTTTTAGGTCCTTGAGTTTTTTTTCTGATGGGTCTGCTAGTTATGATTTCATGGCTTTATCTCTGTTTAGGTTTGTTTTACGTTGGTTTTCGTCTTAATTTTGTTCGTTGTGGCCCATCAGTTCTCTGTTGGTTAGACTGCTTTGTTTGAAAATGGCTTGTTTTTCTTAATAAATCCAATGTTCTTTTCCAACCTCTTGACATTTTGAAGAATGTTTGGCCTGTTTTTGCAAAGAGCCTCTTTTTTTTTTTACAAAGAACCTCTTTTTGCTGAAAGCCTCTCTCGCAGTTGCAACCATCTCTTCGATATGTCTAATCATTTCAAGGTAAAATTGCACAATGCATTTTAGAGTGGCACACCTGTGTAGTAATCACGCTGTTTAATCAGCATCTTTATAAGTCACACCTGGCAAAGGAGAAGCGCTCACTATCATCGATTTAAACGAACTCGTAGGCACATATTGATAGAAATAAAACGTGTGTATGCAGAGAATGTCTTGGATCTTTTATTCCAGCCCAGGATAAAGTGTTGATTTTGTTCATTCAGCCTGAAACAGTTAACCTAGTTGGCAGTTTGCACGTTCCCAGTTTGCAGAAGCTAAGCATAGTGGTGTGGACGCCACGTTGGTTCGCATCCGAAAGTCGCAAACAAACCAATGTGGTAGCGGAGATCCAAACAAATCTCAAAATAGTACAACGTAATTATATTTCTATCGTGTATATATTATATTAACTCAATAGTATAGAGGACCAGACAGCAGGGAAAAAACAAGCAGTATTTCATCTGATTAAAAAGATTTTTAAAAATTACAAAAATATACAAAATATAATTTCCATGTCTGATGAAGCAGTAAATTTCACTGGAAAATATCCTAATGTGATGTTATAGAGGGAGAAAAGGCATCTATATCTATGTTTTATTGCTTTAGATAGCAGGATTGTTATCTTGCTTCTGTCCACATCCCCCTACAACAAATTGGAAAGCAATTTAAGTTTGTTCAACAAGATAAGAAACAGCATCGCAGCTTTCGTGGTGTCATATATATAGTATGTTGTACGACTGTGGAGAGTTTTGTGTACCAGGAATGCTAACAGGATTGAGTGTCTTTTTTCTAGCTTACCAGAAATGTAGGTCCACGGTCTTAAGCTATTTAGCCTGGCTGAAAAACGAACCATCACAAATGCCAGTAATGATTAGATTCAAGTTTCATTCATACCAGTGATATATTATTATGATTGACTATAACTTACATAATGCAATATTCAACCTTCCACTCCCAAAACACCGTGTCTCAGTATCAACCCAAATCTTAAGTTTTATAGAAATAATCCACGTCTTATCTAATAAACAAAATGTTTTCTAGTGTTTTTTAAAAATCTAATTTTCACTGCAGTAAAAACAAACAAACATTTGCTGCACACAGAAACGTTCCTTGAAATAACCTTAGAAGCTTTGAAAGTTAAAAAATAAATGTATTCAGTAGAGTAACAGTCCTACGTGACCTTACCTTCACCATTCTACACACCAGCCAGTGAAGCCACTAGCTAACGTAGCTAGCTAACGGCTAGCTAACGTAGCTAGCTAACGTAGCTAGCTAACGTTACCTTTATTTAAACTGCTGGTTGCAAGTTAATTGTTCTGCTCCGCTGCTCAATGAAGAGTTTTGACATGAAGCACAAACAAATGTCATTCAGTAACCCTAATAGAAGCTTTGAAAGTTAAAAATAAATGTACTCTGAAGAGTTACAGTCCTGACCGTGACCGTAACTTCACCACTCTACACACCAGCCAGTGAAGCCACTAGCCTAGCTAAGCTAACCTATGTTCCACACTGCTGTAACCTCATTTGTGTTAAACTGCTGGTTGTAAGTTAACCTCATGAGTCTATACTCACTACATTTTCATTAATCCTATAGTTGTGAATGTGAGTTTCTGGAAACATCAACATTAAAAAAAAAAAAAAAACGTGTTAAAACTGGGGATCAGTGCAGACTGATTTAATCTCATTGTGTTGTATTTGTGCTCCCTGTGCATTAGTCATTTTTAGGAAAAGATCCTGCTAATGTGATGTTGCAGATGTAGAAAAACAATACATTGGAAAGCAATTTTAAAGTTTGTCCAACATTGAGATAACAAACTGCATCATAGCTTTCATAGCGTTTCTCATATTATTTTGTATAGCAGTCAAAGGCTTTTTGTTTGACTGGAGAGTTGTTTTTTTCTGCGTGTCAGAAATGTTTAAACCGGATTTACAGCTTTTTCCTACATAAAAGAAATGTAGGTCCAATCCGGTTTTAATCTACTCAACCTGAGCAGTGCAATTAATTACTATTTTGAAGCGTCCTCATAGTAGTGATATTCGATTATGAAGAACAACTTACTTTGTGCAATAGTCCACCTTCTCTTCCCCTCTATCAAACACACCCACAGTCCAAGTCCCTGTTATTGGCTTATTATAGAAGAAAATCATGCTTTTTTATCTAACAAATGAGTCTTGTGTTTAACCTTTATTTGTAAGAACATTTTCTCTGCCCTCAAAAAAACGTGCTGCACACAAACCTGCTGTGGAGTTCCAGTCCTACGTGACCGTAACTTCACCACACTAAACTCTCCTCAGGTGAAGCCACTAGCCTAGCTAAGCTAACGTATGTCACAATGCAGGTTCCAATGCCACTGTAACTTAATGAATATTACTTTTATTTAAACTGCTGGATAGTTGCAGGTCAATTGTTCACCGGTGGGAGTTTTTAGCTACGTGTGAGCAAACGTTTGAAAAAACTGAGCATACCTCACAAGTGTCTAATTAAGAATAATACTTGTTTTTTTAATTATTCATCCTATTGAACAAAGTGTATTAATGTAGATTAATTACTTACCCTAAATATCAAGGATGCTCATGGATCGGGTGAAAGCCTTCCACTGTTAACGTCCACGCAACTTCCCGTGTTGGCTTCTACAAGCTATTTCTACGTCCAGTGGGTAAAATTTCAATGACCAAATGAATTTAGTGTCTGAAATCAAATGTAAGCGTGCTAACAGACTAAACTAAGATGGACAATGGCTAAACATTCATCCCACCATGTTAGCGTTCTCACTGTTAGCATGCTGGCGTTAGCCGTGTAGTTCATGTGGCAGTGGACTCTCTTGTTGTTCCCTCTTTTGTTGAAACCGGAGGTTAAGTGGTTAAACGGATAATAGAGGAGTGAGAGTTTGTGTTTTATGGCAGCGTCACTGGCTCCGTGACAGCTATAGTGGATTAAATCTCTACTATAATACAGTTTGGGTGACAGCTCCAGAGGTCAGACAAGGAGACTAGACGGACTCTTAATTAAGTTGCTGGCAAGCCGAGAGGCCTTGACCCACATTTAATATGTTTGCCAAAAGGACATGTACATACTCTCTATGAGGAGGTTGTTTTCCTGCGCACCTTTTACAGTTAAACAGAGAACCAAAAATAGATGATAAAGTGGTGTCTGGCCTTGTCTATCATCGGACGAGTGAGCTAAAGGGCAAAGATGACGGGTTGTTTAAGTGCGAGGACGGTTAAGTACAATGCGGGCGGGGCGGCGAAGATATCAATCCACTCGGAGAGCGGTCCATAAATGCTACCCAGAGGACAGATGAGGGCTGATGAGGTTGATGGCGGGGTCAGAGCGAGTGGATTTCAACACCCCATTGGTTGAGCATTAAGGTCACGAGGTGGACCTTGGTAGAATCAGATTGTCAAGGATGAGAGCCCGCCGGTGGCAACGTTCAATAAAACATGAGAGCAATCTTCTCACCAGGAAGAAAAGTGCTCGGCGGTTCAACTCCAGGCAGCACAAACAGATTTCCCCTGTGAGCCAAAAAAAAAAAAAAAAAGGCACCGTGGCCGGCAATCTGAAGAGGCCGTCAAATTGACAGTCGTTGCCAGAAAAAGTGCTAGAAAATTGGTCAAACTATCACACAGTATCTGACCTCTGACAAAGCTTATCTTGCAGAAGAAAAACGTATGGAGCCGAAATGATATCTTCTGTCTGCTCCGGCAACCCTTTCTGCCTCATTAGCTGCCGATATTGGATAGGTTATCTCAGCTTAGGGCACATTTTAGGGTTGTAGCTAACTCGCCTTATCCCGGAAAAACGCCGCAGCGGAAAGGTTAAAATGATTTTTTCTGAATATGATGATTAAATTTGTGCCAGTTGCGTTTGGCTGTATTTCTCCCGTGTAGCAGCGAAGGTGTGTCGATGAGGGCTTCGTCCCGGGTTTGTTCGGTCCGCCGCTGAAGGCTGCCGGCTACCGGGCATGAAATGAGGAGACAGATGATAAGCTTCTCTCCCTCACGCTCTGGGGAACACAGTCGTCCGTGATGGAATGAATCATGACGGGCAAGAATCTCTGAGTCGGATAAGTATGTGTACCCCAAACTACACACGGTGCATTCACAGACACAATGTGGTCTTATTTATATGTGGCCAATGGATCCTTGGGAGGTCCTGGATGCATGGGGTTCCCTGAAGTCTACTTATATGTATCAAGACTATGCACAGAATGAACGCAATATTTATTTACCAGGTGCTACTCATTGACTGTATTTAAGAAATGGACGTCGTCATGGTGATGGCACCTGTTGGTTTGTGGACGACGGTTTTAAAGCCTCGAGTTTGGCATTTTGGATTTTTGCAACCAGTGAAGAAAGTGACCATATTTGGACTGTGGATGGATCTGACGAATGAGAGCAACACCCCGAGCAGCAACCCAATGGATCTGGATCCAAGTGGAATCTGGTAAGAAGCTGCTGACAAAGTTAGCTTCATAATTCAAGTTCAACTTTACAGCTAAGTGTTAAAGTCATCATAGTAGCTAACTAGCATTGGTAGCGTGGTAGCGACCTGTCAATCAGCAGGTAAGCCCCGCCCCCTAAAGCATCCCCTGCTTTCTGGTCTGGTGGACTCTAAATGGACCATAATGTACGAAATGAACATGGATTGAAGAAGACTTGAAACTAGAGATTGAGACCATAAACTCATGTTTACAATGTTTACTGAGATAATACATCAAGAGAGAAGTAGGACCATTTTCTCATAGACTTCTATACAACCAGAGAGGAGTCGCCCCCTGGTGGCCAGCAGAGAGAAGTAGGACCATTTTCTCATAGACTTCTATACAACCAGAGAGGAGTCGCCCCCTGGTGGCCAGCAGAGAGAAGTAGGACCATTTTCTCATAGACTTCTATACAACCAGAGAGGAGTCGCCCCCTGGTGGCCAGCAGAGAGAAGTAGGACCATTTTCTCATAGACTTCTATACAACCAGAGAGGAGTCGCCCCCTGGTGGCCAGCATGGGGACTGCAGGTTTAAGGCACTTCAGAGTAAAGTCCCACACATGAACAGAGTTGAAGCAGTTATAAGTAGAGCAGAGTGTAAACATCAAACATTTTTCCCCCTTCAGCATTCTCCAAGATTCTCTGCAGGACTCTCAGAGGACCGGAGGGCTCCACATCTTAAACCCATTTTCCCTTTTACTGATAAATTCCAGGAATTACCTGGCGAACTGCGATCAGGTTTAGAGGATTAACGAGAACAGTCTCTTCCAAAAAGTCAGGCTGTTTTTTTTATTTCCCATCTCCACTGAGTGGTTTAGGAAAAGGCCAATGAGTTGATGTCAGAGCTCAACTTTAATTTATGTATATTTCTTTTCGTGCAAGCTCACAACAGCATGACATGCAGGCTGAGCAGTTAGCCAGCCATGTTATTAGATTTTTCTTCTCTTTTTTTTTTTTAACTCTGTGTGATGGAGCACACATGAGGAGTTTGAGGGCAGCCCACATGTCAACCGAACAGCAGGTGAATGGACAGATATGACAGCGCATGTAATCGGGTTATGTCACAGAAATGAACAGGTGAAATGTGTGAAATGTCTAAATATTCAATTAGGATGTGATGCAGCGGTGCGCCTGTGCTCCCACCTAGTGGCCAGAAGCTGCAGCTCCCTGCTTGTTGCAAGATTAATTCGGCTCTGGACTGCATTCATTTTCTTTTCCATTTATCTCGTGTGTGTGTGTGTGTGTGTGTGTGTGTGTGTGTGTGTGTGTGTGTGTGTGTGTGTGTGTGTGTGTGTGTGTGTGTGTGTGAGCATCGTGCCAGGAGTACACATGTCTTGAATCAAAGCCGCCCTCCTGGCAGCGTTGTTGCTCCACCCGTTTAACTCCATGTTTATCTGTTCACGGTGTTGTGCCTACTATACTACAAATAGGTAAATTACATAAAATAAAAAATGCTTTCCTGTCACTTGTGGTATCTACATTTAAATTTAGGCCATTTAGCACTAATTATTACTAACTTTTATCCAAAGTGAGACATGCAGATAGTTTCGTGTTTTATTTACCGTGTTTTTCAGATTTCCGTCTTTAGACTTTACGACCACTTGAAAAGAATAGAGAAGAGAAGAAATAGTTCCTATAAATGTTCAGGGGATTATCAGGGCTTTTTATGGATGGACATCACTGCTCAACTCATTTTTTAAATCTTATTTTTCTATGGTTTTTCTGCAACAAATTTAATCTGCTTTTGTATTGACGCAGAGAAAGTAATGTCAAAACACTGTCAGTGAATCAACCCTTTAAACTTTAGGTATTGATTTAATGTGTTGGTCAACACCCTCGAAGCATTTCTATTAATCCATGTTTATACGTTCGTATCAGAAGTGGAAACTTGTGTTACAGTGTGTTTTCTTAAAGTTGAGCTAAATTGAAAAATACCTTTTTTGTAAACCCAGGTCATTATATTCACCTATTTAACAATGTACGTCGAACAAAAAAATCCCCCATAAATCAGTTTCTTTGTATTTTGCCATCAAAATCAAATACCTTTCCCCCCCTGGTAAACCAAATATGACATGTGCGTTGTGACGTCACTCAGCAACATTCACTAACCGTGATGGCAGAAGTAGAAGTTTCCTTCCACTGGCCCTGCAGGGGAGAGTGATCGTGTCACTTCGGGGTGATACAGACGTCGCCTGGAGTTGTGTTATTGCTGCCGTCGTGCCGCCGCCGTGCGCCGTGATGGACTGTGTATCCGACAGGATGAGCCACACCGGGACAACAGCCACTTATCACCCGGGGGGGCGGACGGACGGGCGACCCCGGGAACAGAGATGCACCCCCCCGGACCACACACACTGTCATCTGTCAGCTGGCCAGGATGAATCCTCCGGAAGGTGAAGGAGGATGAGGGGAGATGAGCACGGCTGAGATTTAGAGCCGGGGCCTTTCCTCACATTATCTCCTCTCACACCATCGCTCATGTTGGGAAACTTCCTGCAGCACCAACCGGAGGGAGGGAGGGAGGGAGGGAGGGAGGAGGGGAGGGGAGGGGAGGGGGGTAAAGGGACAGCTGAAGGATGAGGGAGAGTCATCGCAACACTGTTGTGGTTGTATTTCTTAACGATGATTACACACCGAATCACTGTATTCATCAAACACAATGAGTGTCTCGTCGGCGCCGAAGCAAGGACGGATCGACAACTCTGCACCCTATGTGGGTGAGACGGATCTCCCTGCATCCATCCTGGTCCAAGGAGAGAGGGCGACAGGTTGATGACCAGACTCTCCACCTCGACAGGCCGAGCCTCCACGCCGGGTGGTGGTTACAGCTGGTTGATCCAAGGACGCATCGTACATCTGCATGAACACGACTACACACGATAACTGAAAAAGCTCTCTCAGTAATTATCTGCATGCTCAGTGTGTGTGAGACAGGGAGTCACGCAGGCAGACACGTCTTTCTATGCGTTCAGTGGAGCCGACAGCCAGCTTTTTGCCTGATTGATAGAGTTGTAGCGGGGGGGCATGTTCTCTACGCTTGGCTCCCCCTCCATCAGGGCCCCGGCTATGGCTGATTAATCCTCCTGCACACAGCACAGTGTGTGTGTGTGTGTGTGTGTGTGTGTGTGTGTGTGTGTGTGTGTGTGTAAACCTCCATCTCTGACCTGCGACCGCCTCCTCCTGGAAGAAAGCTCCTGGTTCACGTCTACAAGTTATCTAGGAGTTCTGGATTCTAGTGGACCTGCAGAGTTAAACAGATACCTCGGTGTCACCACTAGATGGCGACGTCGGCTCAAATTAAGAAGCTATAATGTTGGCTCTGCTTTCTCATACATTGTCCCTGTCGGTCCGTGCCTCCACTCCACCACACTACTAGGGGAATGATGCTCCCTGTAGCTCACATCGATCAGACTCTTCTGGTGCTTTCTCCCACCCTCGAGGGCCCGGTTTGCTGTATGAGGTCCCCCCCCCATTGCATCTTCAAGGCATGGCACGGTCAAAGTGGCTCCACTGACCCAGACCACCACCTGAGTATCCGTCCAAGACCCCCTCCCCACCCCCCCAAAAAAGGCTTTGTATGCCTTTCATCCAGGCATGAGATCAGAATTCCAGATCAGGATTAGGGTCAGCGTCTGGATCAGCTGTATCAGATATCTATCGAAGCGTATCTCTCTCTCTCCTGTCTGGCTTGTGCTCGGTCCACCACAAAAAAAAGACGTTTTATCTGCCCCCACCCCACCCCCCCCCCTCCTCCTCCTCGTCCTCCTCGTCCTCCTCCCTCTCTGAGAGATGAGTGGCACATCAGAGATAGCCTTCAACTAATCCCATCCTTTATGCTCTGTGAAAGTAAGTTGCCAGCCTGTAGCCCTCCTTCCACACTTTATTCAGTGTCGTCTGAAATCACGCTTAATGTCATGCTTGACATCAGATGTGTGGCTTTTTTTCTTTTCTTTCTTTTCTTCTATATGCTAGATTTCGCTCAGTCAGTGATGTGCTTGTCAGGAAGCAGAAGAGACTTAAAACCATCAAAGCCAGTACGAGAATTCTCCCATCAAACTGTTGGTTGTTGTTGGAGAGGCTCCAGGAGACAGTTTTTAGATTTCTGCTTTGAAAATGCTTGTCAGTCACTTTCGGCTAGGCTTGCTATTTTTGTCCAGCAGGTGGTGTTAGAGAGCAGCAGAGTGAAGTTAGAGAAGGTGTGTGTGTGTGTGTGTGTGTGTGTGTGTGTGTGTGTGTGTGTGTGTGTGTGTGTGTGTGTGTGTGTGTGTGTGTGTGTGTGTCCTGGTCCCCTCTGCTGCACACACACCTTGTCAGCAGGCCGGTCTTATCTCTCTCTGGCTGAACGGAGCCATTGAGCTCACACTTGACCTTGTCATTATCTTGTACCTGGCTTTGTTTCCGCTCTCCTTTGTGTGTGTGTGTGTGTGTGTGTGTGTGTGTGTGTGTGTGGGTGTGTGTGTGTGTGTTTCCTGACTTTCCCTTTCTGCACACACTCACACACTAACCCCTGTTTATGAAAGGAGCCTTGTGTTGATGACAGAGCCGGGCCCCGGCCGTG
The DNA here is from genome assembly GCF_963514095.1 of Eutrigla gurnardus. Classification (NCBI taxonomy): domain Eukaryota; kingdom Metazoa; phylum Chordata; class Actinopteri; order Perciformes; family Triglidae; genus Eutrigla; species Eutrigla gurnardus. The sequence goes on along the minus strand of NC_139936.1, from coordinate 2,220,459 downwards.
ATCTTCAATCATTGTTTGAGGTCTTCTTTTTATCTCATTTACAATATAGAGAAAGGATCGTACTTTTATTTTTTAAACCCTGAGTACAAAGCGTTATTTAATGTCGCTCTTCCTGTTAAACATTCTATGTGATGAACAAACTTGGACGATAAAGAAAGCAGGAAGAGGAGGAACACTCGGGCCTTTAATCTCACCATAAAGCCCAGACAAGGAGAGAATAATAAATAGAGACTGTTGTGTCTGAAATCACTGCTCACTATATGAGTTCTGCATGTGTACTGAGAGTTATTATATTTTATTGTGTAATCTTGAAAAGTATGAACAACCTCTGATCCCTCAGCGAGCGTTATAGACCAGCATGCATTGCTCTGAAGGATGAAAACGACGGCTGTAAAAGAGTGATGGAGATGAATCCATGTAAACACAGAACGGTCACAAAGTACTACGTATTTATTTTAATTTGAGGAAATTGCCTCCACGTTGACAACAGGATACCCGCTCCTTTCACTCTTACCTTTCACAATAAAAGCCCGAGACATGACTGCTTATCGGGAAGCATTTCGATAAAGAGACAAAATAGCTGACAGCATTTATTACATAAAATCATATCTGTGTTTAGTATCCCATTACTCTGGCATGTTTGAATTCTGCCTTTGTGGCCTTTTTCTATGTTTTGGAGAGTTCCTCCTCTGAAGGAACGCCATGACGGTGTTTCGGAGTTCATCCTCCCTCGCCGGCTGTAAACCGACGGATGCAGTCAACTTCCTTCTTTTATTTTTTGTGGAGTTACAATACACATATGCTTCCCTCGGAGCGAGCCTCGGCGTATCCGTCCATCAAAAGGTCCACTGACAGCGCCAGCAGAGATGCTGCTCGTCCTTTGATTCTAATGCTAAGAGCATAATTTATGTAAGATGTTTGAATGGCTTTTTTTTTTGTAAGAATAGATAAAAGGCAGTTTCATGCTTGAAGAGCCCCCAAAAAAGTGCATGCCAAGCAGTGTGTTTCTTTAAAAGCTCCTGAGGCTGCAGGAGGGTTGATGAACGGGGCGGGAAGCAAATGGTGATTAGCTCAAGACGTTTATGGCGCTAACAAAACAGCGTGCCAATCACGGCACATCCCCCTGAGTTTTACCCCATTTTTTATTTTGCAAATATGAAAGCCCTCGCCCTGACAGTGACTTCAAAGGTGGCGAGCGACGGCGGGCCCCCATACCGGGGCCACGGCGTCTTCCCTCATCCACACATCAAACCCCCCAAAGCTGACAAAAGCAGCTCTAGGTGGCATAATGAGACGCGTCACTCCTTTCTCAGCTACGTGTGAAGTGTGTCTCGCGTTGATGCCCCCCCCTCCTCAGACACTAGCCACCGACGCATCAAAGCCTGTGAGCTCCTTGGGTCAACAGTCAGGATGTGTATTTATTTATTTTTCACAATAAAAGCCTCAGACATTACTGCTCATTTTGGTCCAAAGCGACTTCCAATAAGTCCATCTGTCAAGTGAAACAACAATATATCTGTCGGTACAGTTAGGATGTCAGGAGAACAGATGTCACCCCCCCCCCCCCCCCCCTCGCTCCTCGGACACTAACCACAGAAGGGCCAAGCATCAAAGCCTTGCAAGCTCCTTGGGTCAACAGTCAGGACTGTGTACACACACACACCCCCCCTCTCCAAGAGGAAGACCTGCAGACCAAAACATCAACTGATAACTCCATTTTCACTCCTTTTTCAACCGTGAAGCCGCTTTAGGGTTGGAGGTTTCATGCATCCCCCTATCAGATAGGAACTGGAAACGGCGTGCTCCGGCCTTGTGACTGACTGCCTCTCTGGTATTTTTGGAGGTGATGAAGCCCATTATCAGTGGATTAACAGAAACACCCCCCCACCCCCACCCCCTCCATACTGACCGGCAGATAAGATCGGGCCATGCAACACTGCGCTCCTCTCATATGACCAGAAACACCAGAGCCAAATGTTCAGTTAGCTGATCCGTGATCAGATGTTCACTAAAAGAGAGGGAAGCTGCACACAAAGACAGCTGCATTCATACCCCCCCCGCCTTCCACCCAAATCATCCCGATTCATGGCATAATACAATCAGACAGGTGGATTGATAATCTAATATGGCTTAGTATATATTTTTTTTCATTCCTCTCACTTTTCAAATAGTTTCCTCGGAGCCTGAGGGGGTGTGAGCCCTCCTCTGTGTGTTTTTTTTTCTATGGCCGCCGAATTACCTCAGAGCGGCTGCAGTGCCTCGCTCGCTCGCTGCCAGAGAGGGAGAGAGAGGGAGGCGAGTATTGTTTTCGTGACAGAGATCAATGGATGGGTGAATGTGCTTTAATTCTGCAGGAGCTCCTCTCCCAGGCTAATAAATGCAAGCCTCCCTGCTGACTGGGCTGGCGTGCTGGGCCCAGCGGGGGTCAGCCTTTTTGTGTTCCTGTGCCCAAATTATGGAACCATCAATACGCTCCCTGGAACCAGTCAATAGAAGCCCGCTTTGTGGCCGAGGGGAGACCAACTTCTAAGGCTGATCAAAAAAATAAAAAAAGAGAGAGAGGGAAGAAGAAAAAAACGCTAAGCTCTGACACAAATAAGACCACGACGTACAGATATATTCTATAAATTCAGATTTGCTCGCTCTGCAGCAGATATTGGGCGTGCCTCGCCGAACAGGCGGCATCCAGCCGAACCTGTTTTTCCAACTCTTTGTTAATAATTATGTTTACGTGCTGCAGATTCTTCTGTGAAGCAGGCGCTTCGTTGGATTGGGCTTCGAATGTGAGAATCCTTTTTTGTTTTTTACTCTCCGATGAAATCAAGCATGCCATTTATTTAAAAAAAGAAAATACACCAAAAATTAGATTTTGCTACATTCACACAATTTGAACGTGGGTTTGCTTTTGAGGATCCGACTTTTACAACAAAACACTACATCCACGACCCGAAGCCGAGGTTACGACACTTTTCTCTCTACGACGATGAAACCGTTGTTTCCACGCCGCCTCGCTGCTGCTGCTTCTTGTAGCATCAAGTGAATTATTAAGTATCCGGCTTCAAAAAGCTTGTAAAACTCTGTCCTCCTCAAAACCTCAAACTTTCTCTCTCTCTCTCTCTTTCCCCCTTTTTCTTCCCTCTCTTTTATTTTTGTTGCCTTCTCAAACATCAAGTTGTCTCGGTATTTTTTTCAAACGGGGGCTGAAAAATCCGAGTTTTCCCCCAGCTTGCGAGCTCCATTCAAAGGGCGCGTTCTTCAGATGTGCCACCTTGCAGCGTGGCGGTGGCTGTGCAGGAACAGGATCATTCAGATATGCTAATGGATCAGCGGGGTAGCTCCGAGCGCGGCTTACCCCCGCTTTAAAAGACAGCTGCCTTCTCCCTTTCTTTTCATGCTCCTACTCCCAGCCTCTCTCTCTCCTTCCCTACTCTCACATTGATAGCAGGTTGGAATTTAATAACCATTACATTTCTACTAATTAGACAGATAGAGCAATTAGCCGGGTGCGTGTAAATCGGGGTTGTGAAATATGTCGGACAAAGAGAGTTCAGAGGATGAGTTTGAGGCCGTCGAACGCAGCTGAGGTTCAGTTGAGAGTGGCTGCAATGATATCATGCAACGATGGGGACCTCCCCCCCCCTTTTGGTGAAGTGGCCCTCTGTCAGTGCCGTTGGCTGGGCCGCCGCCGAGGCCCCCGGTCCCACACTCTCCTGGGCTATCTATTCTCCGGCAGCCAGAGTCATGCTGCGCAGGAATCCTGGGTGATTGGGTTTCTTTCAGAGGCCTTCTAGTCAGTCATAAATCGGAGGGATCCTGCCCGGCCCCTCGCTCCGGCCCTAACCCTGGCTCCAGCTGGCAGGGGACGATTGTTGGAGAGCCGAGGTCACTGCAGGGTCGCTCTCCGTGGCGCTTCTTAACTCCCCTTGCCTGTTTTTTTTTCTCCCCCCCCCCCTCTTCTCTGTGTCTCCCGGCGGAGGTTGCTAGGGCTTGGTATTTTGCTTTTTAAGACCATGTTGTAATTACAGAGGAGCTCTACTCCCCCTTGCCGCCTCTGGCTCCCTCTCCTTTTTTTTCACTGCTGATTGGTGGTAAGAAGCTATACTGGGGCCATCACACCCCCTTCCTCCCCCCCAGCAGGCCTTTGTGCTGGCCTCCTCTCTGGGCACACACAGACCTGATTCATTCACACCTCCTAACCTTTACACAAGTAGAAAAAGACCAGGGTGGCCTCCTCACGCCGCTCGGACCGCAAACCAGCCGAGACAGGAAATCGATGCAGGATTCCCAGCGTGGAGAGAAACAACAAGAAAAAGCAGGATTCATCAGGATGATGTTGTTCCTCGGATACAAGTGTGTCTCAGAATCAGAGCAGGCAAGCCAACATTTCACGTGGTCGAGACAACAGGTTGCTGCAGGTAGAATAAATAAAAAAAACATCAAAATGTGTTGAGTTTCCTTTTTCAGGATAATCATAAATATCGTCATGTGAAGCTGTTTAGCTCGTCATGGTGGTAGAGAAGTGAAAAATAAATAAATATCACAAAGAAAAGACAATGTTTTTATCTATTTTTATTGTTTTATTCACAATTTCTTATGTCTGATCTTCATTTAACCCTCCATGTTTAACGTCTCTAAAAAAAGAGGGTCACGTTATTTTCTTTTCTTGATATTCGGTGACTTTTCCTAATTTAAAGGGGCAAATAGGTATAAACATGAAATTAACATGTTTTCAATGTTCTGTACACACAAAAAATGGAAAGTTCTCATGTCGACTTAGGGCTGCTAATGGTAATGGAGTTCTTCATGATTTGCCTATTTCTCGACACATAATACGTATTCTGGATGTATAAAGGGGTGGGGGGGGATGTTTTATTTAATGGGATATTCAGGTTGTCAATAAAGAAACTTATATACTTTATTATTTTCTGAAGGTTTAAATAGCTGGGGTCAACTTGACCTGAAGGATAACTGATGTTAAACAACAGCAGGGTTTAAGAAATGTATTCTATCTGTGATTAAATCAAAAGGTCAAGTGATTCCAGTATTCTGATCGGGACAACATCGTGAATCTGAATCATTTTGAGCAACATCATCGTGATGAGGATCTCTCCCCTGTAGGACCCCTCCATGTTTTCTTTCCTATGTATTTGCTGTTTTAGCATCGATGCCCCACCGAGAACATCAGCCCCCCTAGAAGGCCTCATCACCAACATCTGGGCCTTAAACCTCCATCCAAAACAACAATAACACAATGACAACAAACAATCACGCCTTCGGACAATGAGTGGAGAGAGAAAAAGTCATTAAACGATCTCCAGTTCTGGTTCATGGATTGAATCCCATTTGTGATGTCACAAAAGCAGCTGTGAGCCGATGAGAATGATGTCATTTCCTGCTGCTGGTCCGACAACCAGAGACGAGGCCCGAGGTGCAGTTTCTGATCACGAATCCACAAATCTACATACGAGCATCAATCCAGTCTGGAACTAAATGATTAAATCGGCATCACAAGCAAGCAGCGATGGCGTCTCTCCTCCGGCACGCTTCAAAAACCGCCTGAAACCAAAATATCACAACCCTTTTTTTTCCTTCTTCTTTTTTGTGACTGCGGCGTGTAGCTACGGAAGAAGTGGCGTCTTTCATGTTGTGTGGAAAAGTGCCACAAACTCGGCATTGTTCCTGTGAAATGGGATCCGGGCTTCTGGAAGAGCCCATTGTTCTATTTCAGTTTGCTTGAATCTCCTCGCCGCTCCACCGTCCCGACTTCTGACAAACAGCATCTGCACTTGTGTGTGTGTGGGGGGGGGGGCACTTCCTCCCGGGAGGCAGATGGGAAACAAACCCAGTACGATCACTTCAAATAAACAGGATGCCATTAATTGTTTGCCCCGTCGATTGAAGTGCGTCCCCGTGGTATTTCGATGAGGAACTTGATGAATCATCTTTTGAATGGTTTTGACTCATTGCGTGCCAGTGAGCGGGAGATAAAATGTTTGGCAAGGCAAACGAATCGCTGGTTGCAGTCCACGCTGCCGCCGCCGCTCCGTGGAGGCCCGGCTTAGTCGTAACCCAGAGACGGAGGCTGATCCGTCTCTGCCGCGGAGGCGATACGAGACTTCTAGGTCAGAAAACCTCGGAATCGGATTGAGATTTGTAAAAACAAATGGTGAAGGATAGCGATTACTAATTATTATTTTACTGGCTTTCCAGCAGAAGTCTGACATCATCAATGATGTCATAAAGTTAGCTAACTAAACTGTCCATGTTACTTCTGCTAACACGCTAAATATGCTAAGGTTGATCAATGATGTCATAAAGTTAGCTAGCTAAACTGTCCACGTTACTTCTGCTAACACGCTAACGTTGCTAAGGTTGATCAATGATGTCATAAAGTTAGCTAGCTAAACTGTCCAAGTTACTTCTGCTAACACGCTAACGTTGCTAAGGTTGATCAATGATGTCATAAAGTTAGCTAGCTTAACTGTCCACATTACTTCTGCTAACACGCTAATGTTGCTAAGGTGGAACAATGATGTCATAAAGTTAGCTAGCTAAACTGTCCACGTTACTTCCGCTAACACGCTAATGTACTGCTAACACATCAGTACTAATGTACTACTTTAAATCAGGAAGGTTTTAACTTCTAAAGGCAGGTACAGTAGTAGATATGAATTAATCCCCAGACACTTCGTGACTTGTGGGGAGACGCTGTCTTCAGCCCGACTCCAGCTGTCTTTACCCACAAAGTACAGCAAGACGATAAAAATGCATGAAAGCGTGCCAACAGGAAATGTTATCTTCGTACCTCTGAGCTAAAACAACAGTGTCAAACATCACATCTCACAATGGACCGCGCGGCGCGCCGGAATGACAGATATCGCTAACGCATATCGGATGTCAGCGCCGAGCCGAGAGTCAACAAATCCCTCCAGACGGAGGAGCAAACAGTTATTAAAGAGGGAGTAAACAGAGGGGAGGAGGGGGGGGTCTGCGAGTCCTGGGTCAGATCACACCCGGATGAAAGGGCTTCACCAAAAGGTGCTAATGGAAACGTCCCGAACCTGAAAAAACACAGCAGCCTCTCTGGAGGTGAGTGTGAGGGAGAAACGTCTGTCCAGACGGAGAGGGTCATTGGGGCGTGCAGGGGCGCCTGGATAACCCTTGAGGCCCCTGGGCTATGGAGATTCAAGTGCCCCCCCACGCCGTTTTTTCCATTTCTGAGCTCCGCTTCAATGTGAACGCTTTATGTTTCTCAATGTACCTCCAACCATCTCCTCGACCGACTCACTTCTCCTCTACGACTGTTGGAAATTAATTAATTTGTATTATTATTATTAAGAGGGCCCTGGTTGGTCGAGGCCCCTGGCTGAAGCCCAGGTAAGCCCGTGCATTAGGGCGCCTCTGGGTGCATGTCTTATTCTTTACAGTGATGGCTATAGAGGATAGAGGACGTGGGTGTCAGTCATCACAAGGGAGTAGGTGTTGGGTGTTGGGTGCTGGGAGGGTTGGGGGGGTGCAAACAAGGTGGTGTCAGCTCCCAGAGGAAGGGGGGCCCGTCAAGCCAGTGTCCCCTTTCACTGAGCTGTTTGAACGTCTGTCCGTCGCCCTGTTTACACAGATAACACCCGGCTCTCTCTGATCCCTCACCGTTAACGCCACTCGACACTCAAGACGCCACTCAAGAGACACGCACGTTTTGTTTACCCTCCTTTTGTTTTTTTTCTTCTCTGGGCGAATGAAAGCATCTTTCTCAACATCTGCAGTCAGGCTGAAAAATGCCGTCCTTGTGAGGCTCACACAGACCTCCTGGTAAACGATAAGGAAGAATTTAGCAGTTAGACGTTACAACATGCACAAGCAGACGAGAAGGCATCTCGATTGTGAAATAGTGTCTGTTTATGTTACAACAAGCACCGATTAAAAGACTTCATAGTTTCAGTTAGGCAGTACCTCCGGTTCTGAAACAGGGAGAACCAGACAGCAGGGGATGCTTTAGGAGGCGGGGCTTACCTGCTGATAGACGGGTCGCTACCAATGCTAGTTAGCTACTAAGATGACTTTAACACTTAGCTGTAAAGTTGACCTTGAGTTATAGAAGCTAACTTTGTTAGCAGCTTCACACCAGAATCCACATGGATCCAGATCCAGTAAGGGTGCTGCTCTAACGCTTGTGTTTGTCACCTAGCTGCAGCTAGCTCATGCTTAAAATCAATGTTTCACATTTTGGGAATTACGTTTCGCGTTAATTTACTTACGGAAAGTTAAATAAGAAGACAACTGTTTTGTGTCTGTGTGGTAAATATACAGCTTCAGCTAAGAGCAGATTAGCTTAGTTTAGCTTGAAAAAGCTGCTTAGCTAACCTTTAAAGAGAACCATTCCCTCTATTGTTATATCTGTCCTGTAAATTTAAACTACAGCAAGTAGCTTCTCTCTTGAGTTGCATCACAAAAGCGTATTTCCCACAGATGTAAAGCTTTAACTCAGCAGTCAAAGATGTTTTGAGCTAAAACATTCGAGTCAGTCAGTGAAAACTCACTCCAGTGTTTTTAGTTGAAAAACAAACTCTCTGTGACTTCCTTTTAACAAGGAACCTTGTTCTAAATGAAATATTGATGACTTTTAAAAGGCAGACAAAGAACGGCTTGAAGCTTTCGTCCATGAATGCTTCTTTTTTTTTTACTAACGAGCTTAAGAGCTCAAATCCGGCCCTGAGTCTGTCACACCCAATCTGCACCGGCCCTTTTTTTACTCGTAACAACAGCACATCTTTGAACATTCATTCACCGGCTTCTTATCAGAGACGCTACCGATAAAAACTCACTTTCAAATCCCTCTAAAGCTTCCGCGGCGGCTTCCTTTCCCGTGACAAGAGGCAGCGGCGGTCTCGTATGCTCAAACTCTGAAGCCCGAAAAAAGTGAATGTGTGTTTGCGTGTTAGATGGATAGATTCATGTGTCGTTCTCTCATAATGAAAACAGCCCTTTCCCCACAGATACCATCCCGTATACTTAAAACTGAAGCGTATCCAACAGGATGTATGAAGCTCCTTTATTTTGACTTTGACAGTCGTCTGGGATTTTCTTTGCAGGTTTCGACCACTCAGGAGCCGCTGAAATGTAGCATCATTTGGTAGTATCATTGTCTGGGACGGCTCTTGAACAAGAAAAGAAGAAGTCAAACTGCCATTGCACTTGTTAAGGGAGGAGGGAAAGCCCGGAGGCACTCTCCATAACTAGGTTACCAACAGCTGTCTCTTTGAAGGGGCTGAAACGTGTGAAACCGAGATATTTTTACTGCTACTATCACGCATTTTTATTTCTGAGGCAATTTGCTGCTTTCCACACTGTGGCTATGAAGTCTCCTTCATAACAACGCTCCTTTATGTTGAGATTAGGGTTTTTGTAAATGACCCCACAATGGTCTGACCTTTTCAAGGTGCGATTGCACCTCTCTACTGACCAAACGGCTGAAACCTGCTCAGCTATCTCATGTGTGTATATATGATGAGAATTTTGCTCCAATTTTATTTGTTTAATTCAGGACCGGTATATGACAGAATACACTCATCCATGAGGAAGGGTGGCGTTGGAGACGATCGCCCTTCACGCCCGATCAACCTGTGGGACCGAACGCCATTGAAGTTGGAGTTGACCGCCCCAGGAAGAGAGGGTGGGGATGGAAGCTAAGCTAACGCAGCTAGGACCTAAGGCTACTCCACTACCCAGCATGCTCCTGACTGTCTTATGTCCTGTTGAAGGAACATAAGATGGACGAAATAAGACTTTAAGGCTAAACGGGGAACAGAGACCGTTAATGATGGGATGCCATCATCGTGGATTGTTCCCGGATCAAGCTGCACTGGACAGGTGGACCCCAGGACAGAGGACAGGACTCTGGTGGGACAAGAGGTGGACTGGCTCGGGCCTTCTGTGTGGAGTTGGCATGTTCTCCATAAAAATTAAGTTATCAAAATGGAAGGGATGTATTATTGACAAGTCCTTGAGGGCAGCTCTAATTCCTGGTCCTCATGTTGGACTGAGGACTCTCCAGGTCAATTAAAAAAAATGTACGGTGTCATATCACAACAGAAGTCATCTCAGGACACTTAACACATTGAGCAGGACTAGAATACGCTCAAGATTTCCACAGTTAATACATTTTCAAAGTCCCAACATCACCAGGATCAAGCGTTACAGCGACAGTGGCGAGAAAAAAACTGCCTTAATAGGCTTTTAGGCAGAAATCTGGTGCAGCCCAGGCCCTTGGGTTCCAACTGCATTTGGTGTTGGTAGTATGGTAGTAGTAGCATTAACAGTAGTGGTGGTATTAACAGAAGCAGTAGTATCAACAGTAGTAGGTCACAAGTGGGGCTAATTCCAGTAGCGATCTCTGAAATACAATATGCAGACGACACAACCTCTTCACTATAATGTGAGTTCACTTTTTGAATGTTTTTTTGGCCATATATGACACATTGTACCCTTTTTAAAAAAAAAGGTGATTCCATTCTGGGATCATTTACTTTCCGGTGTAAAAACCGACCACAGGCGTGATCACGCTGCAGCGTCTGTGTTCCTCGGAGGAAGGACGACAGTTTATTTAGTGCTGTTTTGATATTTGAGCCCAAGGAATGTCTGAAGAGGAAGCTTGGTAGATGAGGTAAGACCGCTTACAGCCATGAAACAATATCTGAAACAGATTAAAAGACCTTTTCCTCTGCTCGATTCGTGTTTCCTTTCAGCTCGTCCAGGTGTGTCACCTCACGACGGAAAGGTGAAGAGAGCATGAAAGGTGTAAAACAAAGACAACTTCATATATTGCCAGTTGTTGAAGCCTCTAGTGTCGACTGACGGGCGTTTTAGATTTCTTATCGGCTTTACCGACATTTCTTTTGCTCCGCTGTTCTACTGTAGATGAAGACGGATGTAAACGGGGAGAATAACGTCAGAAAGGGAGGAACACGTTTTGGTTCTCGGCGTCTGACTGTTTCAGCTTGTCTTCATACCTGCTCAGGTTTCACTGCGAGGCCTGTCAATCCCTCACAAGGACTTCAAACACCGAAATCCTCCCACCTGCACCTTCACACCTCCGCCAAGACAACCAGCAGCGCGATTGGAGAGCAGAGAAATTACCCATAATTACCCAGATATGAGCTTGACATAACAAAAAGACGGTTTTGTGTTATTATTGGAACATCACATCGGAGCCGGCTCTCTTCTAATTAAAGCCGACATCTTTTTTTCAGCGTGCAGTTATCCAACGAGAAAAACTTCATCTGTGTCGGATTCTTTGTTCTTGCATCGAACATTAAAGCGAAATAGAAAAGAGCTTAAGTGGCCGGTGAGACGTCTGTGAAAGACGCTCTTCAAATGTTCTCGCAAAATAAACTTCAGAGAGATTTGGCTCCACATGTGGTTCCTTTTTAGAAAAATAAAAAAGAGATCCATGCACCGGATGAGAGAGACAATGACAGAACTTGGCTCTACACGGCTGCTTCTATCCAGAGAATAATAACGACGGCGTTCCCAGGCCCCCCCACTCTCATGCTCGCCATTTCAGTGAAAACACATTTTGGCGGCAATGAAGAAGTTACCCAATCACTCAGATGTGGAGTGACGTCTGAGATCCCCATCATTACCACAGTGTTTATTCTGTCCGTATCCATCGTCGTTGCCTTTCTCCCGGCACAGAGCCTCCAACGCCGCCGCCGCCGAGCGCCGCACAGACGCCGCCATCCCGCCGAGCGCCAGCTAAAGGAGGAAATCAATAGAGAAAATATTGCTCCAGGCTCACACATTTTTATCTCTCTTTGAACGAGTCAGCTTTAATTTCGCTTTGATCTCAATTTGCTGCTTTCGGGATGTTCTGCTGCACGTGGAACCGGCAGGAACGCTCGCTTCCAGCCGCGGTTCTTACAAAAAAAGACTTTTTTTTGTTTTCCCTATATGTGTCAGTGTCCGTTACTGAAGATGCTGAAGGAATCAGAACTACGAACACACCGGACACACATCGCCAACTTCATCTGCTCTGGTCAGGGGAGGATTTAGGGATGAAGAGATCCTCAGCGTTGTCGTCGTTGTGGTTTTTTACAGGTTGACGTGACGCACAGCTGGCGTCGTTCACACCCCCAACACACACACACACACACATCATTAGAGCTGACACACCAAAGGGACGGTGATATGATAGCATCACCCTCAAAGATGTCTGCCCTTCCTTCCCCCCCTCAAACCGGAGCGGAGTTGTTTGGGAATTTGTTTCTCTTCTCTAAAGCGAGAGACAAAAGAGGGGGAGGATAAATGACCGGGCAGAGAAAAGACCAGCAGCCTTTGCTGCGGGGGGAGAGAGAAAGGGAAGGGTCTAATCTAATTTGGTCAAGAGGAGGATGTGTGTGTGTGTGTGTGTGTGTGTGTGTGTGTGTGTGTGTGTGTGTGTGTGTGTGAGTGTGTGTGTGTGTGTGTGTGTGTGTGAGTGTGTGTGTGTGTGTGTGTGTGTGTGTGTGTGTGTGTGCACGGCTGCGGTGCACAGTGTGAGGGACTGTGGGAATGGGACAGGAGGGCTGCACTATTGAATGGAGCTTCCAGAAGCCAGAAGCAGTGGGGAGTCTCTCCCCCCCCCCCCCCCCCCCCCCCCCCCCCCCAGACGCACTGGATTCTGGGCCGTCCACTCAAAGAGGGATTAGACCAGCGAAGGCCTTCCTGATTACCAATTCACACTCAAGTGCCCCCACGAGGACCTCGGCTAATAATATTGCCATCAGCGTTTCTTCACCAACTCCAGCTATCAAATGTTTTCCTCCTCCTCATCCTCCTCCTCCTCTTCCTCCTCCTTCATCTATAACGTCGACTAATCGCTCTCATGTTTTCAAACAGGAGACGGTTCTGACGTGACTTTCTAAAACAAAAAAAAGTGCCTTTTTGCGGTTGACTGAAAAGGTTTTGGTTCATTGCTTCATCTCAAGCTGCTGAAACCTCCTCCTCCTCCTCCTCCTCCTCCTCCTCCTCCTCTCTGCTGTTAAACGACCACATGAAAGTCAGTGATGTAAGAACACCCCACTAAACTAATATTACTGTTTCAAAGCAGCTCCAGATGTTTTTGGGCTTCATGACAAATAAAGTCCATTACAAGGCTCTTTTTCTTCTTCAGCGGTCGTGTTTGAATATAAAAGTCCACCGTCCTTATAGTTCCACTAATCTGCTCCGTAAACACTCAGAAAGGTGACGTCGATGGCGGCGGCCGGCTCTTATCGGCGGCAGCACACAACGAGGCGAGGTCGGCGGGGTTAACCTTCAACTCCACGCCGTCACAACGGCATCGAGAAACAAAGCGGGCTTTTACTCTTTTTTTTATAAATGGAGCAAAGTGAAGGGAAGAGTGAGACGAATTAGTCCTCATTAATAAGTTACTTTATTGAACTATTTAAACCACGCGAGCAAAGAATACTGCGGGCTTTGATGTTGACAGGGCCTCTTCAATTATTAATCACTTGATTCATATGCGTTTCCTCAAAACGTCTGACCCTTTACTGCAACCGACGCTCCTATCAAAGCTCACAGAGGAACATGTGATATGAAACAGGAAGAAGAAGCCGGGATGGGATGCTTTTAATACAGTTGGAATAAAATGTCTTTTATGGCATCAAACAAATGTTATGCATGAATTAATTTCACCTGGGTGATTATGACACATGATGTAATCATTGCACCTGGTCACAAGGGATGACTGATGCATTTAGCAGCGTTCGTACGGGTGCTGGAAATCCTTGAAAATACTTGAATTTTAGTGTGGTGTTTTCAAGGTTTGCAAAGTGCTTGGATGTAGACTAAAGGTCTTGAAATGTGTGTTGTATGTGATGACATCTATGATAGAACAGAGGAAAGAAGATCTCCATATTTGAGGGACTGAAAACAGCATTTTCTGACATTTCTTTATGAAAAATGACTTTTGATGATGAACAGATGATGAAAATAGTTGGTGATTATATTTCTGTGGATCTGTTAGTGGAATTAGTTTTCCTTTCATTTGTGGTCCTTCTGTAAAAAGCTGTCTCCAAACATCATGTTGGTTGTTTAGAGGACAATAACATCTCATTTAATGTGATGAACACGTGACATAATAAGTAGACTGAATACTGACCATTGGATTGATACAAATATGGAGTTTACCACAGCTGGAAGGTGCTGGAAAAGCATGGAAGTGCTTGGAAAGAACCCTGATTTAAATAGGAATAAAACTAAATATTCCAACTTCATGTTACGTGTATTTCCTTCCATGTTTCGATGCTTTCCCATCATCTTGTTTCTTGGAGTGCCAAATAAGAGAGAAAAGTGTAGATTGTTGATAAATCGGATCATCCTGAGCTAAACGGCGAGTGCGTGCGATCGGGAGGGAGAACAGGATCCTGGGACAATGTGGCGAGGCCGTGTGGACAAATACTCTCACCTCCGACCGAGTGTGTTGTTTCTTCTCATTGTGCTGCCTGAAAGGGAAGAGGAGGGCCTCGCTTTAAGAAGATTATAGCCCTGCCCCACCCGTACGTTTAATCAACATGCCCTTTCAGCGCCGCCAACAATGCCAAACATGTCCAAAACCCCCCCAGTCTCCGCCGCGGCATACCGCACATGTTGGGACGGCTCGGCAATTAAACAGAAAAACTACTGTGATGACTCTCTGATACAGCAGAGAGTCAAATTCATAAAAAACGTGACTTTTGATACGCAAACAAACAGATGTATTCGCTTCAACTGGGTTTCTTCTTTCCTGATCAAAATTCCCTGAAGAACCCGAGGAGCTTTTGCTTCTTCAACCTTTCGTTTTTCTTTCATCCGTGGTTAAATATGTAAATAAAATGTCTAAAGTCATTCTTCAAAGGGGGAACAAAAGGAAAAAAAGAGGTGGGGGGGTGGTGGGGGGCTGAGGGAGAAGACAGCCATAAAATTCCTCCGATTCTCCATAACATTAGCCGGAGGGGGGCCAGCTTCCAGCCAGAGCCTAGCAGCAGGGGAGCCGGCTCGCTCCATACAATCACACATCGCAAATCCCACACACACAAAAACATAAAATATCTTTTCAGCGTCAGCCATCAAAGCACAACCCCCCCCTCCCACCCCTCCCTCCCAAACTCCCCTTCACTTTATTAGTTACAGAATTATCTCACAGTTGCCGATTTTCTCAGAGATGGAGCTTTTTTTCTCCATTTGCAACCGTCGTGGTTGCAGAGATGAGATAAAGTTGCTGTGTGTGTGTGTGTGTGTGTGTGTGTGTGTGTGTGTGTGTGTGTGTGTGTGTGTGTAATAGATGGGAGGAGGAGAGGGAAATCATAAAAGAGACAGTAGCTGCTGAGGCTACAGATGCTAAAGACTGAACAGGCCCGATTCCTTCCCCCCTTTTTTCTCTCCTCGTTTTCAAAGAGAAACCATCACGACCAAAACAATCAGGCAGTGAGTGGGAGGCAGAACAAAGCAGGCGAATTACAGCCAAACCAGTAGAACTGTGTCTTCTTATTAGACCGCGTGACAGCGTTATCTTGTCGGCTTCATTACACCAAAGCCAGCCCCGATAATAAGGGCAGATATTAGCTTTTATAACAAGAATAAGCCAGACGAGGTTTCCGCAGCGTCGGGTTCTCTGGGAGAAAAAAACCCCAGCATTGATGTTACATTATTCTATCTTCACATGAAAGCTGTCATCGTGGAGAGGGAGGGGTGGAGCCGGCATGTCAGCTGTTGTCCTTGTCTTTGTGACGGGTCAGCAGATGTAAAACGCTGCTGCAAGTTTCTGACAAAGGAGAATGTGTTGCATGTCGATTCGAACACCAAATACTGGAGATGTGGAGGCTGGGAGCACAGCAGCATATAAGTCTTTTTATATGTATAATAAAAGTGATGAGTCTGAGATATTTCAAACAGCTGGATGAGAGGAATCTGAGCAGCACATGTGCTGCAGGAGGAGAGCATTGTGTTCGTAAGTGTATTCAGACTCTATATTTACACGCTGAGTGCTAACAGCTGAAATGCCACCGCTAAGATACGGCCGCGCTTAAACCGTTTAGGCACGGCGGTGCCGGGTTTCTCATCTCAGCCCCGGACGCATTTCTGAAACGCTTCTATAGCACTTTGGTGAGGGGGGGCATGTACTCTCTATGTTTACTTGTGATCAGTGTTCAGCGTGGAGGACGGCGGATCAAACTTTCTTGTTTCAAAGGAAATCCGTAGTGTGAGCGAGGTCTGGAGGATGTCAGAGAGGCCTCCTCGTTCTCCTCTCAGCTCCTCCACGAGGTCTATACAACCAAGATGGCGTCACTGCATCACTTCGCTTTATTTCGTGGAGCGCCGCAACGCTCGGCGCCACCACCGCCGCCGCTTTCCCCCCTTATGTAGGCCGGCTCTCTACGGGAAGTGTCTCGCTTTAAAGGGCTCATGAGAAAGCGTTGACGTCCATTCAGCCTCCAAACGGCTTCTTCTCCTGTTCAGGGTCACAGTGGGGATGGAGGCGGGCTCCCACCAGGCAGAGAGACAGACAGGATGTGGGAGTGAGACGGGTGAAGACGTGGTCATCCTGCAGAGAAACATGCAAACAAAAAACCTCCCTCAGGGTCGATACGGGTGCTGGAAATCCTTGAAAAACGGCTTGGATGTAGAAAAAAGGTCTTGAAATGTGTGTTGTATGTGATGACATCTATGATAGAACAGAGGAAAGAAGATCTCCATATTTGAGGGACTGAAAACAGCATTTTCTGACATTTCTTTATGAAAAATGCCTTTTGATGATGAACAGATGATGAAAATAGTTGGTGATTATATTTCTGTGGATCTGTTAGTGGAATTAGTTTTCCTTTCATTTGTGGTCCTTCTGTAAAAAGCTGTCTCCAAACATCATGTTGGTTGTTTAGAGGACAATAACATCTCATTTAATGTGATGAACAAGTGACATCATAAGTAGACTGAATACTGACCATTGGATTGATACAAAGATGGAGTTTACCACAGCTGGAAGGTGCTGGAAAAGCATGGAGATGCACCTTGAAGTGCTTGGAAAGTGCTTGAATTTGACTTTAGAGAAGCTGTAGGAGCCCTGCTCCCTCCATGTGTGATCACCAGGAATGATTATTAGCATCAGCGATTCATGAATGTTGTTGAGTCATGTCTTTTAAAGCATGATTTATGAAGATGTTCTCTGCAGCCGACGAACACTCGGACCTGAAGTCGGAGCTCGTTAAAGATGCAAAGAGTGACTCAGCTATTTACTGTCATGTTGACTCTCTTGTCGTATTGGAATGAGGGATTATGATGGAGGAGATGAAGACGTACTGGAGTTTGGGATTTCACTCAGAAGGCCTGAAAGTCGCTGCGATCGCTCGTATCAGCATCTCAATGATTAACACAAGCTCCACAATAGAACAATGTCAGCACTTTGTCAGAGGGAATCGAACCTTCTTGTTTGTTTGCCTCCTTCATTGGAAGAGTTATTCACTCTGAAGACGTGTCCATTGTCTTCTGCTTTCATGTCCGTCTGGTTTGTAAATATATCAGAAATATGAGCTTCTTTAAAAACGGGGATCCAACCTTTAACATCTCTCTCGTTCACGTTGCTTACGTGATCTCGAAGGCTCCGATCATCATCATGATGTTGGATTCTAGGCCGACCAGAATACGATCTCATGGGTCGCCGTGGAAACGGTCCGACGTTCCTTTTCTTATTCCGTCTGACAGCGTTGAAGCTGAGAAACAGATCCTTTAGTTGGGTTTAGGAAACACGTTGAGTTCGTAAAGTGAGTCAGAGACGTGGGAAGAACCCAACAGGAGAAGAAGAACACTTTGGTGCAGCGGTATCAAACGGTCCGCTTTGACCCCTCGACCATTTTAAACATTCACTTGTTCAGAGTTTAGTCGTTAAAATCAGACGACATGTAAACGTCTTAAAGTCGAGCTAAAACCAGATTTCATCGGGATCTACCTTCTGTAAAAGAGGAGGCGGGACTTAGCGTTGGGGGAATTTGATTGGCTCGTTCAAAAGATTACCTTCTCTAGCTCTGTGATGCTAATAGTTACAGATTGATTAATGGATGGATCTCATGATCTTATTGGATTTGAACATTATGATCTGGGATGTGATCTAAAAATAATTAGTCATTTATTTGTTTAAACTTTAAGAACATTGTGCTGTTAATACGAGTGTGCGTTTTCATTTTGCATGTACGTTTTAATGGTAACACAGTCTGTGTTTTACGTTGTGGTGTCATTACTTGTTCTTCCACATCACTGAGCTGCTGAAGGTCTGTGGAGAACAGCGTCCACATAATCTGGGATTAGTTCCCTCTGGATTCTGATGATTAAAGGCGTGTTCTAGTTCAACATAACATATTTTATATCTGGATACTATTTACACATTTAGATTGTTTGGTGTGAGTTGCTTGTTGTAACAAGAAAAAGGGGAAAATTATATGTTTTTTTATTTTTGGGTGAACTTTCCCTTTAATGCAAAAACCAGAGCATGCACTGATCCAAACATGTGAAGTAAAACATATTGAGAAAAGTATGTTTAACTGCAGATTAGTAAAAGGGTTGGAGGGGGCAGATATCAGCAGATACGTGTTTGGAGTATTCTGAGTATTTCTCCTATAAAACTGTGGAAGTTTGAACACAAACAGCGCTTCGTGAGGAAGTTTCTCTGTAATGAACAAGCTGTTCCGCACGATTTGGAAATAATCCGCGTGTCAGTGTCATCTTTCTTATGCAAAGCAGCTCGTCTTTGAAGGCGGATCTCTGTTGGCAGGTTAGACCGGGACGGAGGCTCAGACCAGCTCAGACGAGGAGCTGCTGCCACAGAAACGCAGCGCCCGACGGGAGCAGCGCGATCCTGGTCCGGGACACGGTATCATCATACTTATTGATCATCATCATCATCAGAGGAGGAGGATATTAATATTTGTGGAGGCTCGTGAGCAGCGGCGCGTAAAAAGGACTTTCTTCTGATTGATCCGGGATGTTTTTTTGCCTCCAAGTTGTTGCGCGAGGACAGAACACGCAGAGAAAAGTGACATGAAGCGCGAGGACTTGTGTCTCGTGGGATCAGAACCGACCGGGGCGCGTCTCGGGTCCCGCTGAGGGACCGAGGAGACCGGGGACAGACACGGAACGAGTCGCTCCGGCGCTCGAGACGCGGAACGGGAGCGCGTGAACGCGCCAAAGCATGGACCTGAACGCACGCGGACCACTGCGGGATTTATGTTCCTATTAAAGTGACAAACCAACACGAGGAGGCGATGGTGTTGCAGATAGTTGTGTAAGTTTGTATGAATATTTGAGTTGATTCGACGAGAGGAAACTTGTTTTTCTGTAAACGAGACCAGAGAATGCGTCCAGCTGTTAGACCGAGCCTCGTGTGCGCGCTGCTGGTGCTGTGGAGCGGCGGGGCCGCGGCCATCAGCTCCATAGACCCGGACTGGTCCGGGGAGGGCCGGTGTCAGCACATCAACATCCCGCAGTGCAAGGACATCGGCTACAACATGACGCGCATGCCGAACCTCATGGGCCACGACGACCAGAAGGAGGCGGCCATCAAGCTGCAGGAGTTCGCCACGCTGATCCAGTTCGGCTGCCACAGCCACCTCAAGTTCTTCCTGTGCTCGCTGTACGCGCCCATGTGCACGGAGCAGGTGTCCAACCCGATCCCGGCGTGCCGCGTCATGTGCGAGCAGGTGAAGCTGAAGTGCTCTCCGATCCTGGAGCAGTTCAACTTCCCGTGGCCCGACTCCCTGGACTGCGCCCGGCTGCCCACCAAGAACGACCCCAACAACCTGTGCATGGAGGCGCCCAACAACGGCTCCGACGAGCCCCCCAAGGTGTCCCACACGCAGCCCCCGGACTTCAGGCCCCAGCGGCCCCTGGGGGCGGTTGGCCAGGACCTGCACCCGAGGGGGGACCCGGGCAGCAAGCAGACCTGCAGCAACCCGGGCAAGTTCCACTTCGTGGAGAAGAGCGAGTCGTGCGCGCCCAAGTGCTACCCCAAGGTGGACGTGTACTGGAGCCAGGGGGACAAGCAGTTCTCCCTGGTCTGGATCGCCGTCTGGTCCATCCTCTGCTTCGTCTCCAGCGCCTTCACCGTGCTCACCTTCCTCATCGACCCGCAGCGCTTCAAGTACCCCGAGAGGCCCATCATCTTCCTCTCCATGTCCTACTGCGTCTACTCGGTGGGCTACCTCATCCGGCTGTTTGTGGGCGCCGACCGGATCGCCTGCGACCGGGACAACGGGGTCCAGTACGTGATCCAGGAGGGCCTGGAGAGCACCGGCTGCACCATCGTCTTCCTCATCCTGTACTACTTCGGCATGGCCAGCTCCCTCTGGTGGGTCATCCTGACCCTCACGTGGTTCCTGGCGGCGGGCAAGAAGTGGGGCCACGAGGCCATCGAGGCCAACAGCAGCTACTTCCACCTGGCGGCGTGGGCCATCCCCGCCGTGAAGACCATCATGATCCTGGTGATGAGGAAGGTGGCGGGCGACGAGTTGACGGGCGTGTGCTACGTGGGCAGCATGGACGTGAAGGCGCTGACGGGCTTCGTGCTCATCCCGCTCTGCTGCTACCTCATCATCGGCACGTCCTTCCTGCTGTCGGGCTTCGTGGCGCTCTTCCACATCCGTAAGGTCATGAAGACGGAGGGCGAGAACACGGACAAGCTGGAGAAGCTGATGGTCCGCATCGGGGTCTTCTCCGTGCTCTACACCGTGCCCGCCACCTGCGTCATCGCCTGCTACTTCTACGAGCGCCTCAACATGGACTACTGGCGCGTGGTGGCGGCGGAGCAGAGGTGCGTGGCCGGCGGCGTCGGCGGTGAGCAGGACGAGTGCGTCATGAAGGCGTCCGTCCCCGCCGTGGAGATCTTCATGGTGAAGATCTTCATGCTGCTGGTGGTGGGCATCACCAGCGGCATGTGGATCTGGACCTCCAAGACGCTGCAGTCGTGGCAGAACGTGTTCAGCAGGAAGCTGAGGAAGAAGAGGACGCGGGGGAAGGCGGCGAGCGTCTTCACCAGCAGCCGGCCGTACATCAAACCTCACCCGGCGCTCAAAGGGCCCGGCTCCAAGTACGAGCCCACGCGGCCGCCGCCCACCTGCGTATGAACCCCAACAATCCTCAGAGAAGCCCTTCACTTTGGAATCAGAGGTTTTATTGATGCAAACGGCGTTGAAGATGTTTGTTTTTATGGGTGAGCCGACAGAAGCTGCCTTTTGTGTGAGAAAAACAAATCTGATGCTCCGGGACTCATTGATCCTACTGAGGGACTCTAGAGAGACAGAATAATGGTTTTGTCCCCAAAAACAACAAGAAAAGAGTGGAATGCACCATTTGGACGTACCATGGGGGTCACTTGAATAATGTGCAATAGATGTTTTCCTTCCAGGCTAAAAACAACAAAAAGACATTTGTACTGTTAGTGACTTACAGACGATGGGAGGAGCAACACTGATGGAAAGGAGGCTGAGTCACATATATATAATAATATTATTATTATTATCAATGTGTTTGAACTGCTGCTCATGACCTCCACCGACCCGTAATCTGGGACGCAAAATCCATCCATTAAATCAAAGCACTCGGGTTCTTTTGAAAAGTTATTAAGTTTTCCCCCCTTTATTTTTCTTTATTTTTGGTTTGTTTGCTGTTTTTTAAAGCACAAAAGAACGTTTGTATATATTTCTAAAAAAAACACAAAACACTTAAGATTTTATAGAAAAATGAATAAAACGTTCTAGTTTTAAAATGTGTGCGTGGAGTCAGAGTTGTGTGTTTCTGTCATGATGACTGTGTTGGAGTGAATCTCCGTTCTCATACGGATGCATTCACGTTTTATTGTTTATTTATGGTTGCAGCTCTCACTGTTTTCTGCAGTTCGTAGCAGTAATTCTAAATCTAAATAATCACCTTCATTTGTGGATGTCAGAACTGCTGTTTAAAGGCATTTAGAAATTATTTAAATATATTACATTTTCCAGCATTAATAACTGATTCAGCTCCGACGTGTTCACTGTGCAGATCTGTATGGAAAAAACAACTTTTCCATAAGACAGACGGATGTATCCATGTCTGACATCAACACACAAACAGGAAGTACTGACAGCAGGTTAAGTCCCGCCCCCTCACGCTGTTCCACGGGCCTTATTCTGAATAAATATGTACGCTAGTCAGACGAATACACCTTTTATATTCTGTTTGAATTGTTCCATTTGATGTTTGTCAAGCTAGAAGATCATTTTGAAGCCAAGAAAGTTGCACTTTGTAACATCATTTAGTTTTACTAGACGGGTTAGCTAGCGAGCTAACGTAGCTGATGTGTTTTTATCCAACGGACCAGAATTAAATAATATTGTATTCATTCAGGATCAAAAACATTATTTTAAAGTAATTTACAGATGAAAATGAAAGTGCTGATGTCATCCAAATAATGTCCGACTCTGGTTTATGTCAGTTTATAGCCTGTTGATGATTGAATAATATACAGTATATATATTATTATTATTAGGATTCCCTCGTGGTCTGATCAGCGGCGTTTCTAAAGACACATCTGGCCTGATGTGGAGTCGTTACATTTCCACTGAAGCAGCTGTTTCCAAAGTGCTGAGATGATGAACGATCCCCGTTGCCGTCAACAATTTAAAAAGTGACGTGCTTTCTGACAGCCACAAGTCCAGTCACGACTAATTTGTCTCGGCGGTGACTCGTCAGTCTCCATGTAGGAGAACCGCCACGTCATGGTCACGCTACTGCTTCTCATCGTTTTGGACTCTTTCAAACCTTTTTTTTTTTTTAGGTTTTTCAGCTAGCAGAGTCCCTCTCCGGGTTTTTTTTTTTTAACTAAAGCCTCAGAAGTGCAGTAATGCTTTATATCCCGGAGGCCATTCAAGTTCCAGCGTGGACCCAACCCGTTCTAAACAGTCAGAGAAGCTCATGACTCACAACCTCCATGTGGCCGAATCAAAGTCAGCCAGCGTCTATTGATACTCCGAGCTGGGAAGAAGAAGAAGAAGAAGAAGAAGAAGAAAAGGTGCGAGCGCTTCTGAAAAGCTTCCAACGGAGGCCACCTGGATAACAGCCCCCGAGGTGTCTGAGAGAGGCTGTAAATATAAATGACAGTTACCCCCCCCCCCCCCCCCCCCCCTCCAGTTACCCCCCCCCCCCCCCCCCCTCCAGGGCTTCTTCAGCCAGGCTTCACTTCTCCTCGTCTCCTCGCTTCAAAGAGAAGACATTCTGCTCAGAGCAAGGGCAAAGTATTACAAGAAAGTTCCTTTTTGTGTGTGTGTGTGTGTGTGTGTGTGTGTGTGTGTGTGTGAGTGTGTGAGTGTGTGTGTGTGTGTGTGAGTGTGTGTGTGTGTATGTGTGTGAGTGTGTGAGTGTGTGTGTGAGTGTGTGTGTGTGTGTGTGTGTGTGTGTGTGTGTGTGTGTGAGTGTGTGAGTGTGTGTGTGAGTGTGTGTGTGTGTGTGTGTGTGTGTGTGTGTGTGTGTGTGTGTGTGAGTGTGTGTGTGTGTGTGTGTGTGAGTGTGTGTGTGTGTGTGTGTGTGTGTGTGTGTGTGTGTTCGGACTCTTCTTCTTCTTCTCTTAAAACATGATCACAGCTTCTCAAAGCAGGAATGAAACGTCGCTCTGATTGTTAATGTCGTTCCCTGTGATGACAAAGCGATGGGGGGGGGGGGAACCCATGTGACAAAGCGCCGATGAATCTCCGACCCCACACTCATCCACTTCCTGCCTGCTCGATTCTTCCCGCCGTGCGGCAGACAGCTAACGATTCTGTTAACACATAAAAAGCAGCTTTCTTGCTTGTGATCGCCTGAAACGACATCAAAACCTTTTTTTTTAAATAACTACTTGATTTTAATTTAATCTGACCATTTTTTTTTTTTTTTGCCAGCGATGCCAGACATTTTTCCCCGGCTTTTCACACTCTGTAATTGAGCCGATGCTAAGTGTCTTTGTTGTTGGGAGCGCTAAGTCGAAACGACGTCTCCGCTGATTCCAGGTCAGGGAGGGGGGGGGGGGGGGGCATCATCGCTGCTCTTCTTCTTCACGCCGCGTCATCATCGCACGCAATGTGTTTTTTCTGTGGGTTTGCTTTGTGCTGAGGCCGTGCACGGCGGCGGCGGCAGTGACATAAATCAAGCCGCTGCCGGCTGAGTGGCGGGCGGATGGCAGCTCCTCTTTGATCTGGTTTGGGTGGAGACGCCCCATGTCCTCATCCTCAGCTGCTGCAGCACCACCTGTTTACCCGTTCAGACCTGTCGGGTTGGAAAGCAGCATTAGACTCTCAATGTCAGACACTCATACATGACGCACACACACACACACACACACACACACACACACACACACACAACACAAAGGAATTTGGCTGCTGCTCGGAGGGAGGGAGGGAGGGAGGGAGGGAGGGAGGGAGGATATTCCAACATGCGTGCTCCAGGACTCACACTGGTTCTTCTCTTATTAGACAGCTGCTCTCCATGTTAATGTGTCGCCTTGTTTCCGGCTGCAGGAGTAACTTTAGACCGGAGAACACGACCAACACCTTCATCCCCTCAGAAACACCCACATTACATTTACATTACATTTAGGTCATTTAGGGCATTTAGCAGACGCTTTTGTCCAAAGAGACTTACAATTAGTACATTTGTCAAAGAAAGAAACCACAACATATCATTGCCGATGAAGTAAGAGTAAAAAACAAGTGTTCGGTCCTCGTCTGAGTAAAGCTGTTCAGCAAACATACCTTAAGATCAACATGAACCCGGAGTCGTAGCTTCATGTTCTGGATTCATCTACACAGCAGAAGAGGGATCTGCTTCAGTGTAGGAGTACAGTATATAATCAGTCACACACACACACACACACACACACCTCGGCAGCTGTTCCCAGCCACCGCTGAAGGTGAGAGTAATTACATAAAAAGCTGGCAACAATGAGCTCTTTTTCCTGCAAAGGCGGGGGTTGGTGGGGGGGGGGGGGGGGGGGGGGGTAATGCATAATGAAGCGCCTTGCAGGCCCTCTGCTGATCAAACAAGTGTTTGATAGCGGCTTTGGTTCTGAAAAGGGGGGACTGAAATGTTTATTTGCATGTGTAGAAGTGAGTGACTTTGAGGTGGAGATCAGGCAGATTAGTGTTAACTGACAGCGACCTGTGCAAACAGACCCCCCCCCCCCCCCCCCCCCCCCCCCCTACAGGCGGGACGGCGGCGTACTTCCTCCAGGAGGACGAGTCGAGGCTGAAAGCGCCGTCAGACAGACAAGAGAGTGGCAACTCCTTCTACTTCTCAGACATTGTTCTTTGTGTGCCCCCCCACCACCACCACCCCCCCGAGCCCGACTCTCTCTTTTGCATAGATTTGGGTGGTTCCACATGTGAAGTATGCACACTGACAGCTGGCAAACTATGTGAGAGTCCAGGAAAGAAAACAAACTGGCAGATATTCTATCTTATAATTCTGCAGAAACACATTCCTGTTGAGATTCTTATGCAAACTGTTAACTGGAGGAACACGTGGAGACGGGAGAACAGGTGCAGATTGTAAAACCGGATCGGATCACGAAGGTCTCCTCGAGACCTCTCTCCTTGTGGACTCACGTCAGGATGTTGTGTTTTTGTTCTATTATCTGGAAGAAAACCAGAACGTAGATCACTGTATTTAAAGTTGTTGAAAAATAAGCTCCAATTAAAAAAAAACACACGTTAATATGTCAGATAATCCAAAGAAATAATATAACTAATATCATATAAAACACACAAAGGGACATTTTTCTGCATAATGAGTCCTTTTACACTTAACTTAAAGGTTGAGTAGGTGATTCTATTCAGAAACAATCTTCGTAACATACTGATAGACATGAATACATGAAACGCTCTGACATAAATTAAAAACTGTCATCTGTGGCCGTGGCAGGACTGTAAAACCTGTCCAATCAGAGAAGTCAGGCTGGCCTCTCAGTGCTTACCTCCTGTTTGGCGTTCTAGGGGCGGGGCTTTGAACATCGGTCTCAAGGAAGGGGGCAGGACTTCTTCGATTGAGCGGTGCGTTCAAGGTCAAAGTTTCTGGCATGGTAACTTGCACTTGAAGAGTCGGACGCCGCCCCCCCAGACCTTGAACCGGACCAGATCCACACACCCGTTTCTGAGCGTTTACACCAAGATCCATATTAATATTCTGATTAAATATGTAGTCGTGGTCTGTGGAGTTTATGAAGAATCAGTCCGACGGTTCCTGCTGTGATGTTTCCTCCAACTTTATGTGACAACTGATTGTGTAGCCTCCTTTCATGCCCCCCCCCCCCCCCCCCCCCCCCTCCATCCTTCTTTGTTAAGTTTGCCGAGAGTGTCTTTGAACTGCAGGCATTTTCCTCCCAGCGGCGTTCGCGAGCCGCCGCCGCCGCCAGATCCATCATCATCCCTCCGCCTCTGTAGCTGCCATGTACACTGACTCCCACACTCAAACACTACACACATGTAGACAGTCTCCTGTTGTGCTCTCTCTCTCTCTCTCTCTCTCCAACATCAATCTTGTCGACTCTGGAAAACGCCACTTACGTGTTGCAAACAGGTGCAGGCGTGACACGGCGAGCACACGTCCACGACGCACGCCACTTAAACACGTATGAGCTTTGTGGGATTTTCACTCTTCTTGAATGATATATATATATATATATATATATATATATATATATATATATATATATATATATATATATATATGTTTTGCAGCAAAGCGCTGCGTCTGAATTTGCAAGACATAAACATGGTTGTGTGTCTGTGGTGTGTGTGTGTGTGTGTGTGTGTGTGTGTGTGTGTGTGTGTGTGTGTGTGCGGGGGCGTTTGTTTCAGAGTGTCCACCATCAAAGGAGTGCCCCCCCCTCCCTGCCAATCCGCCGCTGTGTTTTTAGAATGATCACAGCTCTCTGCGGTGTGGATTAGGAAGGTGGCAGATTATAGAGGCTGCTGCTGAATCACCACGGCGACAAGACCTCGCCATCCAGCTGACACCAGACGAGTCACGTCCCTCTAACACACAAGCCTTCATCCTCACCATCACTTCATCTTTTCATCGATTTCTGCAAAAAGAGTCTCATCAGCAGCATATCGATAACAATGTCCTAATTAACATATTGTAGCCAACAATCATATTCCCCCCTCCCCCCCCTGAGGTTACCGTGACCTTTGACCTTTCAGTTCATTCCCCAATGAACCTTAAAAATACCATAAATAATGTTTTGCCTCCATCTTTGGTTGATGAGCGCCGTCTCGTTGTTTTACGTCGCTGTAACACGATGATGATGTTTGTCTCTTACGTTTTTTTAAAGTCTACATTCTCGTCCGTGCGTGTAAAAATCATTGCAGCCTGCAAAGTATTGGGGGGGCATCAAGTTAATGGTGATGGGCACATAAACACATAACATGTGTGCATCAGAAGCTGAGAAGGCTCGCTTTACGCAGCGACGGGACTGGAAGCAATTTGGGGTCAGAACCGAGGAGCAGTTGAGACCGGGTCTATCTGATACCAGAGCACATGTTCATCTGCAGAAATCAAGCTGCAGCATTGGCAAAAGGAATCCTGGTTCCCCCCGGACGCTGGTGGCGGGCCAGATTGTCTGGTCCTGATACTGCTAATGGGAGCGATGGCTACACCACATGGAGACGGGGGTCAGGACCCCCTCTTTTTCTGGCCTGAGTGGAAAATAACGGCCCACTTAAAAGAGACCAATCTGCCATTTCCAGTATGACTGGAACACTGGCGTCTTTGTTTACGTCTAACTGGCTTCCAGGCTTCCTCTTCATCTTCACACTGACATTTACTTCCCCAAGCCTTTCTTGATGCGAGACTCCAGCTTTACATCCGTGAACTTGTCAACACTTGAATTAAACACGCACTCGTAATCCAAAAAGATTTTACATCTCTGAGAACAGACGTGTGTGTGTGTTTGTGTGTGTGTGTGTGTGTGTGTATGTGTGTGTGTGTGTGTGTGTGTGTGTGTGTGTGTGTGTGTGTGTGTGTGTGTGTGTGCACAGCCGACAATTTACGTAGCAGGGATATATCAATTTTATAAAAACAGTGTTAAGTAGAAGGAAGGCCACCGGCTCAAAGGCATGCCATCGCTCTCTGTGGTGGAAGGCTTGTTCCTCACAAGCATGCAAACTATGTGTCCGCAGATTTACCACACAACACCTGTAGGAACAAACAACACCTTCAGGAACAAACACAACACCTGCAGGAACAAACATAACACCTGCAGGAACAACACATGCAGGAACAAACACAACACCTGCAGGAACAAACACAACACCTGCAGGAACAAACACAACACCTGCAGGAACCAACAACACCTGCAGGAACAAACACAACACCTGCAGGAACAACACATACAGGAACAAACACAACACCTGCAGGAACAACACCTGCAGGAACAACACCTGCAGGAACAAACAACACCTGCAGGAACAAACAACACCTGCAGGAACAACACATACAGGAACAAACACAACACCTGCAGGAACAACACCTGCAGGAACAACACCTGCAGGAACAAACAACACCTGCAGGAACAAACAACACCTGCAGGAACAAACATAACACCTGCAGGAACAAACAACACCTGCAGGAACAAACACAACACCTGCAGGAACAAACACAACACCTGCAGGAACCAACAACACCTGCAGGAACAACACAACACCTGCAGGAACAACACCTGCAGGAACAAACACAACACCTGCAGGAACAAACAACACCTGCAGGAACAAGCACAATACCTGCAGGAACAAACAACACCTGCAGGAACAACATAACACCTGCAGGAACAACACCTGCAGGAACAAACACAACACCTGCAGGAACAAACACAACACCTGCAGGAACAACACCTGCAGGAACAACACCTGCAGGAACAAACACAACACCTGCAGGAACAAACACAACACCTGCAGGAACAAACACAACACCTGCAGGAACAACACCTGCAGGAACAACACCTGCAGGAACAAACACAACACCTGCAGGAACAACACCTGCAGGAACAAACACAACACCTGCAGGAACAAACACAACACCTGCAGGAACAACACCTGCAGGAACAAACACAACACCTGCAGGAACAACACCTGCAGGAACAAACACAACACCTGCAGGAACAAACACAACACCTGCAGGAACAACACCTGCAGGAACAAACACAACACCTGCAGGAACAACACCTGCAGGAACAAACACAACACCTGCAGGAACAAACAACACCTGCAGGAACAAACAACACCTGCACCAACACTGTAAACCAGAGGTCTTCAACGTTTTCAGGCCAAGGACCCCCAAGGCCCTATTATATATCATATAATGTGTAATGCAGCCTATAGTTCCATGTATAACAGTACTTTGTAATGACATATGTATACAATGCTAAGATATTAAAATAATTACATAATTATAACAGATTCATCTATTGTATCACATTTTCTCAGCATAATATTAAAAAACAGGAAGATTCATATTTGCTTTATATGTGTTGTATTCATGTATTTTTGGACATATTTAAATTTTTGGAAGAAAAAAAGTTTGGGATCAAATAATGTCGGGGACCCCCTGCAGTAACTGTGCGGACCCACTAGGGGTCCCAGACCCTCGGGTTGAAGCTCTCTGCTGTAAAGTAGAGGGACGACCCTTTGACCCGGCGTAGCAGAGAGAGATCCAGAAGAACGACATCCTGCCCCATTAAAGCGGCGATCACATGACTCATGACACATGTGCAGATGGGAGTGACGGGTGGTGCTGGTGCTGGTGGGTGGTGCTGCTGCAGGAATGCTGCTCCGGTTCCCGCCTGCGCTCGTACTTATGTGTGCTCGAGCAACGTGTTCATGTCAGCGTAATTATCTTTTTGGAGCAGCACAGTGGTGTCGCAATAATCAGCGTAATGATCATAAATAAGAAGAACAGCAGAAACCACAAAGCTGCATTCTCAATCAGTTGCTTTATAATGGTAAACACCAGTGATGCACTTTAGCAACATTAGCGTGTTAGCAGATGTAGCATGTAGACAAGCCATGCTGCTAATACAGTTTAGCTTGCTAATGTACTTGCTAAAAGTAAGTATTAATGCAAGCATTCAAATAAATGAAGGGGCGGTGATATATTATCATATAATATGTAAAAAGTCAACGTAGTCATGGTAACGTCCCTGGTGGCCAGCAGAGAGAAATAGGACCATTTTCTCATAGACTTCTATACAACCAGAGACGAGTCGCCCCCTGGTGGCCAGAATCCGAGACTGTTTTGTGTTTTCTGTGACCTGAAGGCCAACATACTCCTCTGACACTCTGAACCTATGTTTAACTGACTGTTACTCATCCTAATCATTAACATTCTATAAGTATTTACTTTGAATGCATTCTCTGCGGCATCATGAGGCTTTAACGTCTCTCAACCTCTGCAGCCCAACGTAGCTATTTTACTGGTTAAAAATCGTGACAATAAATGTACTTCAGATAAGGCCCCCCTGGTTGGGATTGGTCTCTTTAAATGACTTCAAACTGGAAGCAGGAATGCATGCGTGTTGTTTAACCCTGTGGAGTCAGCCGTCCTGGTCTGAATGCGGTTAAAAGGCTGGAAGCGGGTCGGCCGAGGTCAGGGAGGACAGCCAGACCTCCTCATGTGGGTCGGACACCTTTGAGGAACCGCTGCAAGGGGCACCGAGTCAGTTCATTGATATTCAAGGATTTGACCCGCCGACAACAGCGATGTCACCGGGGTTAAGACAGCCCAGCCTCGCAGCATTGTTGCCCGGGGGCCGAAAAAGCCAGGGGGGGTCTCCACCGGTCTCCACCGCCCCCCCTTCCACCCGGTTGTCATGGTGATCAAATCAGTCCAGCTGCACTATGTCACACTCATGTGGGCACATTCTCCCTTTCTTTCCTTTCTCTGGCTTTTCTATCGTGCTGCTTCGCCGCTACAGAAGAGCTTTCTGTCTGCTGACAATGCCGGGTGTGTGTGGACATCCCCATACATATATATACATAAATACATATATACACATACAGATATACAGTGAAAGAAGAGCGGCTCCAAGGCAGTCCTGGAGCTGAGATCCGGACGGTCTTCGCCCGCAGGCTAAACACAGATTTCCTCCCACTGCATCTTGGTTAAGAAGAGTGTTTATATATATTTAAATAATAATAATAATTGCACTTACATCCTTCACTTCTATGTACTTGTAGGCTTATTTGAAGCTGATGTACTTACAGGACTCCCACTGTTCTGGGGTTTCAACCTCACGGCTAAATGCAATTATCGGAAGTCACTTTGGATAAACGTGTCAGCTAAATGTAAACGTAATATAGTAACGTAACACATGGTGACAGATGACTGGTTAGGGACGGGGCAGTGATACGGGTCACCGTTTTCCTCCTACAGCTGCAGACAAGGATCGTCCCGCCAGCTCCAAGCGTGTCTCCAGGATCAGGACTTTGAGCTACTGCCGGTCCTTCACCCCACCTGA
Source organism: Eutrigla gurnardus (assembly GCF_963514095.1). Lineage (NCBI taxonomy): Eukaryota > Metazoa > Chordata > Actinopteri > Perciformes > Triglidae > Eutrigla > Eutrigla gurnardus. The sequence continues at coordinate 2,188,940 of NC_139936.1, read as the reverse complement.
ACCTGAACCTGAACCTGCTGCTGGCAGTAATGACAGAGGATGTAGGCATAAATTACCCCCCCCCCCACACTCTCTTCTCTCACTTACTTTCACTCCCACACACTCAAACACTCTCACAGTCCGCCTCCGAAGGTCCACTTCCTCCTGTGGCTCTTGTAGTGGGTCCTTTACTGGACCTTTACTGGACCTTTACTGGTCCTTTACTGGTCCTTTACAAGTCCGTTACTGGTCCTTTACGGGTCCTTTACGGGTCCTTTACTGGTCCTTTACTGGTCCTTTACTGGTCCTTTACGGGTCCTTTACTGGACCTTTACGGGTCCTTTACGGGTCCTTTACTGGTCCTTTACAGGTCCTTTACTGGACCTTTACTGGTCCTTTACTGGTCCTTTACTAGTTCTTTACTGGACCTTTACTGGACCTTTACTGGTCCTTTACGGGTCCTTTACTGGTCCTTTACTGGACCTTTATTAATTGTAGATTAGATCAGAATCCTCATCGGAGTCACAATGGTGAAGCTCTTCTGAAAACATCCAATAAGAGCAGTAAAAAGTGCTTCATCAGAGTTGATTAAAAATCATGTTTGGAGGAAGTCTTTGGTTTGGATCACCCAGCGCTGTTCAGGATCTACAAAGAAAGAGGAAGTCTAATGTTTTTGAATATTTCCCATCAACAGTGAACAAACACAATCAGCTGTTATGGAAGAACGTGTTATCAGCTCAACTGAGAGAAGAAACCCGTCTCCTCTGATTGTCGGCCTTTTATGTCATCGAATCACCCGTTACCTTCCTGTTCAATAAGCAGCGTGGACTCAATACAAAACCTCTGAGCTGTGAGACGGAGACCAGGATCTGCAGCAGAGTCAGGATCAGGATCCACATCACACGAGGATGTTGGATCTCAAGGTCAACGCCTCTCGTGTGAAGATAACGTCGCTCACAAGACAATCAACGCTTCAGAGCCAAACAGGGGAACCACGATGTGACTCCCCCCCCGATCCGTAACCAGCGAGCAGCTTTTAACAGGTTCCAAGGACCGCGGCTTACACTTTGAATAAAATATAAACAAGGGGAAATATCAAACCCATTAATCTTTCATTAAGCTCGCCGGATAAAAAAGAATCGCTTAAAGTATCATTCGTTAGCATCAGTGCGAGTGCGGCAGCCCCCCCGCTAACATCAAAGGCTCCTCAAAAGAAACGGAGCGGGCGAGCGAGAGAGAGAGAGAGAGAGAGAGAGAGAGAGTCAGCTCGCCGAGTCTGGCTGAGAACCAGCTTGTGGTTGGGATTTCATTTCCACTGACTCATAACGGGGACCCGGTCTGTGTGGCATCGGGGTCCAAACGGAAATGTAACAACAGCGTGTTGAGGGTTCACACACACACACACACACACACACACACACACACACACGCACACACACACACGCACACACACACACACACACACACACGCACACACACACACACACACACACACACACAGCAGGAGGCTGTAGTTAGCATGTTTGTGAGTAGCATCACTCTTCAGGAACACACTCCTGCTTCACGTCTGTGTGATGACCAGGGCCAGCCTGAGGCATAAGAGATCTAAGCTGCTGCTTTGGGCCCCCCTGGCCCCCAATCGTGTGCGGAGATGTTTGTTTCTTTACATTTTAAATAAATGAAGCAAGAGGTCAGAGGGCCCTGAAGCCCAAGTCACTACCTCAATAAGTCAAATGGCGATGGTTATATGATCTACTCCTAATAGGGGCCCCCTCTCAATGGGGCCCCTGAGGAGGTGATATGTCTTAATAGGGCCCCTTAATCATACAAAATGGGTTATGATGTCTGAATGGGGCCCCTCAGATAAATATCACAGGGTATGTCGTTTGTGATGGTGGTGGGAGGGGGGGCCCAAATCAAATCCTGCTTAGGGCCCCCAAAAGGCTTAAGTCGGCCCTGGTGATGACGCTGCAACTTTTGCAGCTCTTCAATGGAGGATCAGCAAATAACTCAGATCCTGAGCGACATCGGTGTAAAACCTTTTTATGGACTGTTTCACACGACGGCGTATTCAGGCCGCCGAAAAGAAACACAATGGAGCTTTTAGCATTTAGCTCTCTGGCTGTAATCGCCGGTGAAGCCAAGTCGGTTAATAGCATGCGGTGGATTAACGGTTTTAAGTCTCTGCCTGGAAATAAAATAACACGTTGACCTGCCGTTCCAGAATACAGTGACACGTTCACTTCCTGTCTGCTGGTTTTGCACACAAAAAAAGGGGGAATCGGGGCGAAAGCCTTCCGATGGACTTCAGAGGCCCCGGCGCTGCAGTACACCAGTTAGTCATGGCTCATACTGAATTAAACATGGGGAAGAAGAGGTTTTCTTTTTATCTGCAGCCAAAGTGCTAAATCTGACCACTAGCAAAACCGCCGCTCGCCCACTTCACATCCTCCCTTTGATAGCGAGAGAGAGAGAGAGAGAGAGAGAGAGAGAGAGGGAGAGAGAGAGAGAGCAGGAACTTCACATGTATCAGTTTGTCCTCACATTTTCTTTTTTTTTTTTGTCACAAACACCGGTTGATGTTTTGCAGCTGAAAAAACCCCCCAAAGAAATTCAGTCCTGTGTCACAGTCGGTTGCTCTTTTTCATATTTGTATGTGTTTTCCTGCACAGGTAGATATAATCGAGCAGCAGCAGCAGCGGGGCGACAGTTTCCCGCCAAATCCTCCCGCCATCGCCGCCATCGTCGCCATCGCTGCCACCGCCATCGTCGCCACGCCGTCGCCGGGTGCAGGAATAATTAGCGTGGAGGCGAGGAGTGAAGCTTCCTGTGATCCTGCAGAGCCGGATGACAGTTTGTGTTGTGGTTGTGCAGGACTTCATCTTCACCAGTGTGTGTGTGTGTGTGTGTGTGTGTGTGTGTGTGTGTGTGTCTGTGTGTGTGTGTGTGTGTGTGTGTGTGTGTGTGTGTGTGTGTGTGTGTGTGTGTGTGTGTGTGTGTGTGTGTGTGATATTTTTCAGGATTAAATAAAGCTTCGGGGTTCCCGTGGCTAATGAGATACGGGAGTCAGTGGGAATGATGGTTTTAATTACTGCCCAGGACTTGGTCTACAGGAGGGGGGTTGTGGGGGGGCCTGCTGAGTGTCCTAGGTTGGGAGTTCAGCCCGATGCCGGTCCTGCTGTGCCTGGCTGCCTTTGATGCTCACACACTCCCCTCAACACTGTGCTTGTTAGATTCCTCCTCTTCACACCGCTGCTTCGGACGAGAGACAGAGACAGACAGAGAGAGAGGGAAGGATGTTTCAACTTCAATAAAACAAAGCTTGAGAAAGTGTCAGTGATGCGGACGGTGACTTCGTGGTTTGGTGGAAATGAAAGCTGCAGGGTTCCCTCTGTTTGTGTTGTGGAAGAGTCCAAACCAGCGGTTTCGTGGATGTGAACTAAATATCGGATTTCCTTCTGAGACGATGCAAAGTCCTCCTCGCTCGCCCAGCGGGGGGGTGTTGCTACGTGTCTCTCTCTCTCTCTGTTCTCCTGCAGACCAGCTGTGGACCAACCCTTGTTGACTTTTCAGAGATCACATGGCGTCCTCGCTGTGGCGACCTCACCCCCCCTCCAACAAAATCAAAACACCACAATCTTTCATGCAGCAGTCAAATGTGATATGTGATTGTTTACTTCCTGCCCTTTTCTGTGACTTTATTCAGTGGAGAGATGTCTTAAAGCAAACAACACATTTCCTGTATCTGTACACGCAAACAATCTTCAAACACGGGGAGGTTGTTTTATTTGTTGTTATCAGACCAACAGGAAACGCCGTCTGCCAAATGAAGCCGAATGGAACGTGTCCTTGGTGCTGCAGACTTTGCAGGAAGTGCAGATAAGAAGGTTTCTCTGTGTGTGTGTGTGTGTGTGTGTGTGTGTGTGTGTGTGTGTGTGTGTGTGTGTGTGTGTGTGTGTGTGTGTGTGTGTGTGTGTGTGTGTGTGTGTGTGTGTGTGTGTGTGTTTGGTGAGCTGATGATAAAGTGTGAACAGTTGAATGTTGTGTTTTTATAACTACAGATGAGTGAAAGAGAGAAACCGTCACGTGTCAGTCAACCTGACACGTGACGGTTTCTCTCTTTCACTCATCTGTAGTTATATATATATAGTCATATATATATATATATATATATACACACACACATACATATATAACACATATATAACTTCGGGTTGGAGTTTACATAACATTATACATAATATTAATACTTCAAAAATAGACAACGCCAGTTTGTCTTTAATGAACAGACATATGAAGAATGACGCTTTTTCATACGTTCTAAATCTTAATTGATTTCTCTTTTTTTGTATTTAATGAAGAAAGAACACAATTCATGCAAGCTTCTCCTCATGGACGCCTGCTACTGGAGGGGAACCTCAGCCACTTGGACAACGATGCATCATCACTAATATAATATATATATAATTGATATAATATATATCTGGATAGCCGGGGCAACACAAAACGTGTTGTGGCATTTTCTGTCTGCATCATAAATAGAACAGCAGTGTGTGTTAGTATTAACATGCTGCATGCTCACTGTGTGTTTGTGTGTGTGTATGTATATGTGTGTGTGTGTGTGTGTGTGTGTGGGTGTGTGTGTGTGTGTGTGTGTGTGTGTGTGTGTGTGTGTTTGTGTGTGTGTGTGTGTATGTGATGCAGCATCTTTTTAATGGGGGGGGGGGGGGGGGGGGTACTGATGCAGAGCAGATTAGGTTCCACAGCAGGAAAGCGAATAATCTAATTTTGCTAACCCGCTTACTGATATCATGGCACAGTGGATCCGTATTACCCAGAATCCTCTCTTGTTCTGTTTTTTTTCCACAATCAGGCGCCCAAGCTTAATGGGACCGCTGTGATTTAACGTGGGGCTGAAGAAACGAGCTTTGATCCCGTTGTTGTTGTTGTTTTGACACGGGAAGTGAGCGTGAATGAGCGTCGTGCGACGGCTGCGGCGGTCGTGATGACGATGATGAGTAAAACAAAAAACGAGTGTTTGATATGCTAACCGTGTGGCGTGTTTGCTTTCATCAGCTTTTGCAGCGTGGTACATCTCATGATTAGTGCAGGCGTGGAATCCACGCCCCCGGGGACCGCGAGGGGGGGTCGGGGGGGCCGCGAGGTAAGTTTGAAGCCTGAAGCGCCTTCATCAACGGCCCTGGCAGGGTGCACCTTCCTCAGCCTCGCACCTCTCAGCTGGCGGCCCTCTCCCCGGCCACCGTTCCCCTCTTCCTGCTTTCATTCTCGCTCTTTTTCGGTGGCCTTTGTTGTTTCTTAAAGAGAGAACATTCTTTTTGAAGAAGAAGAAGAAATAATTTGTTTTATCACAGCTTTTACACGACTGGACCGTGTGTGTCTGGTTCCTTCTGTTCAGCAATGTGATATTAGTGTGTGTGTGATGTCACGGACACACCGGCCTACACACTGTGGATTTCTGTCTCATGTGACTCTCCGGTCTCTTACTTTTCCTTTTTTGCCCGACTATATGAACTGACTGAGTCCTTCCACTCTGGTCCATCAGGTCTGAATCTGTAATCACTGTTAAGATCTCGGACATGAAAGACTTCCTAAAAATGCACTGCAGAGGTGCCGAGTTCAGCTTTGAAATGGTAGAAACGAGCAGACGAGGGGGAAAGTTTTGGTGGAGAAATGAAAGCAGGAGTGCATAGGAGGATTATTTGACTAATTGTCCATTTTTTCAGCATGGTCGTGAGTTAAACTTGATGGAAAAGGGAATGACAACTTCTTAGTCTCAGAGAAAGCCACATATTAATTAACTGTAACCATACGATTAAGAAAAAGGCATGGCTTTATGCTTTCTATTCATATCCCTGAATGTATGTTTTCTCTAATCAAACCTCCAGTTAAAAGTTTACCCACTAACTATTTAACCCTGACACAATGTATATTTACCATATTCATCTTATAATGCTCACAAACTGCAAGTTATACAGTATATATACATGGAAATGGGTTAGTATTTTTGTGGTTTGCACAGAGCTGTGACCTGAAAAGCTCAACTGGACGTGTGTCCGTGTGTCGTTGTGTAATAAAACACCAACAGTTGTGTGTCAAGGCCTCCAGTTAAATCCAAAAGCCTGGTTCTCTATACTGGTGATGCAGTACGAGAGTCTTTGCTGACCTCTGGTGGTCACAACTGAGACTGCACTGTTAAAAAAAAAAAAATGCACACCCGCATCACCACTGGGTCAAACGGACCACTGTTCTTTAAAAAAGTAGTTCTTGGGCTTTTCTAATTAACTGTGTCAACAATCCGTTATCAAGATATTTATAATATTAATTCTGAACAACTGCGCTTGTAAACAAAAAACAGATCAGTATCTAAACTGAAAGGGCGTTTGATTAAAGTGAAAGGAAACATATTCCCAAGCGTATTGATTTATTCAGTGAACAGGCTTAGAAGTAAATCGCTCTTTCTCGCGGATGACGCAGCTGCGGTGAATTATCTTTAATCGACCGGCGAAACGAAAGAGAGCTATTCTTCGAAAGTGAGTATGCCTAAATAAGAAATTAAAACTATATTAACGTTTCATCGTGCGCTGATATTGACGTTACATTTCCCGTCAAGTTTAGATTTAGTACTAATGGAAATTGACGCTATGAAGTTCGCACTTTCAACCGTTGAGGTCATGACCACCATTCCTAGCTAGCTAACGTTTAGCTAAGCTAACTTTAGTTGCACTAGCAGTACTGTGACGTCATGATTAGTTTAACTAACGTTGCCTCTATGTTGTTAAAATGTGATACATTCATGTTATAGAGTAGGAAAAACGTTTTTTTGTCTCTGGCGGTAACCTTCGTTAGCATGCTAACTAATAGTAGCTAGCATCAACTTTACGCTAGCTTGTTGAGCAGTGGGCGGGGCTTACGGCAACTTAAAAAAAGAGTAATAGTATTTTAAGAGAATTTGTTTCTTTTTTTTAAAGTTACCTGTAGTTATTTTTGCATTAATGTTAGCGTTTTTCTCCGTTAACAGTTGTGTCAATTGAGACTTTGGGAAAATGACTGGTCGGGCACGAGCTAGGTCACGAGGCCGCGCACGCGGACAGGAGACGGCGCCTGGAGCGGTAAGAGCGGTCTGTGACGTCAGGAGGATTTTTACATCTCATCAAACTCTTTATCCTAATTTAATACGTTTTTTTTAAGGTGAACAGTAATTAAATATCACTACAATCAAAAAAGGAAATTATTCCTGGTGTTGTTTACGTCCTGTTGAAGGTTTTTGTCTTTATTTGTGCAAGTTTTGTCTTTTTCTATCGTCATCTAAAGGAATCGGGTGTGAATTTAATTTTTGGTTGTGGATGGGAGAACTCGGGAGGGCTCGTCAAATGAGAATAGCTGGTCCACCTTAACCCATAAGAAATCCTGACCTATTCACCCTTAAAATAAACTACTTTTTATTAATAACCGTGTTGGGGACCTAAGGGAAACACGTGTACGTTTCTGTGAATACACTCTCATTGCTCCAAAAATAATAATGCATCAAAATCAATGTTGTCATCAATTATGGGGCAAATCAAGGCTGTAATATAACCACATCCCAAATATTCCACTTTGCACCTCATTTTATATATATATATATATATATATATATATATATATATATATATATATATTACATTTTTAATTACACTTATGAGAGGTACTGTTTTGTGACCTAAGGGTAAAGAGTATAACTTTATTTTAAAGGGGCCTCACGGGTTAAACTTTGTATTCAACAACAGAAAATATATGAAATTATATATATATTATTATTATTCAAATGATTTAATCAGCTAAATGAATTAAGCACCATTTAAACATTTTTTTATTGTGAAAAAAAGATGTCACAATCTTTTTTTCATGACGATTTTAAGAATAAAAGCTTAGTTTTCACAGTCCTTGATATTGTCTTCCTGTCTTGAAGAGCTATGCTCAGGGCGAGCCTGCACCATCCGCCCCCCCACCAGCAGAGGGCGAGCTGGTCGGGAGAGGGAGGCAGAAGGGTGCTCCGGGACCCTTTTCTGCAGAAGGTACAAACACAAAGTAGTATTCTTGGTTTTAGAAATCGGCAAGGACATGCAATTAGGAAATGTGGATTGATGGAAGTCTATTCATAGTGATGCAATGAATGAAGAGTAAATGAACTGTTTCAATGACTCCAGTGAGGGGAAATGCAATATTTAAGACAAGGATATTTAAAGAAAAAAGAGCAGTACACTGCCACTCAATACAACACTTCTTCTGCATATAGTATGATTATAAAGGGACTGTAACTACAAATTATTCCTGCTTTCGTGCAGTTAAACATTTCTCAGGATTCTTGTTTTTTTTTTGTTTTTTTTGTCATGGCAAATACAAACAAACTGGTATTGACAGATTTTTGTATTTTTTGTATTAGCTGTTCTGCAGATTTCAGCTGGATTTCAGCAGGTGAAGCTGGGAGAACGAGGTGGACGCCGGCGGGATTTTAATGATGGCGGGATTAACACCAGGCAGTCTATGGAGCACGTTAAGGAGTCAAAGTGTGGTGAGTCATCATTTCAAGTTAACGTTCATTAACATGTACAGTTTAGAATTGGTGGAGAGGATTTGGAGAGGATTTTTTATCCTCTCCACCATATATATATTTATATTCCCTGAATTTGTGTGTGTGCTTCCTCAGGAACAAGTGGTTCTCCCATTCACTTGACGGCCAACTTCTTTCGCATCCTGTCCCGCCCCCAGTGGGTGCTGTATCAGTACCACGTGGACTTCAACCCGCCGATGGAAGCTCGCCGTCTGAGATCCGCCCTCCTCTTTCAGCACGAGGAGGCGCTCGGCTCGGCCCGGAGCTTCGACGGAGCGCTGCTTTTTCTGCCTCGCAGATTGCACAACAAGGTAGTCAGATGCTCCGTATGGATTAAGTTACTTTCTTCAGCCTTTTCAAAAACATTGAAAAAACAACATGTGTTCCTCCAGACACATGTTGGTTGCCCTCCTGCTGCTTGAATATGTCATTCTTGTGTTCAGGAGACGGTGCTCTGCAGTGAAACCAGGAACGGAGAGAAGGTTCAGATAACCGTCACCCTGACCAATGAGCTGCCACCCACATCGCCGGTGTGCATCCAGTTTTACAACATCCTATTCAGAAGGTAAACCTGCACCCTCAGGACTCAAATCTATATCATGTAATTATATTCAACGTTCTACAATAACTTGAGGGTTATGGGTGCTACATTTTTAAATGGGAGATAAATAATCTTTGTAAATGTTTCGTTATTGTTTGTTTCTTCAGGATCTTGAGAATCCTCAACATGCAGCAGATTGGACGCAACTACTACAACCCGGCTGATCCGCTCAACATCCCACAACACAAGTATGTTCATATGCCATACACGGTTTCCTTTTTCTGCCGAAGAATTGTTCTTATATTTAAGATGAATTCCTTCATGATTGTCTAAAACATTGTGTTTCTGAACGATAAAACGCTGCAAGTTTGCAACTAGAATATGTCTGTAACTACAAAACAACCATCCTGTTTTATAATCTTCAGAACGATTATCTTCTCCAATAAGTCTACACAAATGTATATTTAAAACCAGGGAACTTGCTGTATATGAAGACAATTCTGTGGTCCCCCCCCCCCCCCCAAAAGATAAAGCAAGTATTTGCTCCGAGAGGTTTAATGAACTTAAATTCTGCTTTTGTAAGTGTATACCGTTTAAAAATCTAAAGGACTATCAGTTTTTTTTTTAAACCTGTTGAGAATCGGTAGCAGAGTTCAGTCAATGGAAACATCTTTTTCTTTTTAATTATTTTGGGATTAAAATCAAGTAAGCCCGTCGTTCTTTTCGTCCTAGGCTGACCATCTGGCCGGGCTACACCACCACCATCCTGAGGTACGAAACCGCCATCATGCTGTGCACCGACGTGAGCCACAAGGTGCTGCGCAGTGAGACGGTCCTGGACTTCATGGCCAACCTGAGGCAGCAGTGTGGAAGCCACCGCTTTGCTGAGATCTGCGCTAAGGAGCTTGTTGGACTCATAGTCCTCACCAAGTAGGATCCTCGTTTCTCACACACTCTCTCTCTCTCTTGGGTTAATATGCAGAAGACTTGCATCTTATTTGTCTCTCTTGGCTCTGCTGCCAACTCGAATCTTTTTCAGATACAACAACAAGACTTACAGGATCGATGACATCGCATGGGATCACACTCCCAACAACACGTTCACGAGGCGAGACACGGAGATTTCCTTCAAGAGCTACTACAAGTCTGTAAGTGTTTGTGGTATTTGTGTAACTGGTACGATGATTGATCCGTTTAGGCCAAATCTAGAAAGTGATGCACCTAAATATTCTTTTCTACACCTCGAGTATTCATCCTTTCTGCCCTCAGCAATACAACCTGGACATCGTTGACGGGAACCAGGTGCTGCTGGTCAGCCACGTGAAGAAGCTGGGTCCTTCTGGAGGTCCGCCTCCAGGCCCGGCGATGCTCATTCCAGAGCTCTGCTACCTTACAGGTTCTTAGGCTTAACACACTGTTATTTATTCACGTATAGCAATGGTGTCGATGATAGTAATTCCTGCTGAAACTAAGGAACACGTTTTACACTTCACGAAAACAGAATAATAATAATTTTTACGTTAAATGAAAGAACATTTGTGTTTTGACAGGGTTGACCGAGAAGATGCGAACTGACTACAAGGTGATGAAGGACGTGGGCTTCCTGACCAAACCGGAGCCACAGACCAGGGAGGGAAGCCTCAGCTCATTCGTCAGAACCATACAGAAGTAAGATTGTTAAAAGCTTCACGGTCAGAAATGCAACATCTTCAGACATTTTGATTTAGATTTTTACATCCTGAATATTGTTTCATAGGAATGCCGATGCTCAAGGGGAGTTGGATAAGTGGGGACTCAGCTTTGATAAGGAGCTTCTTAAGCTGACCGCCAGAGTCCTCCCGAGGGAGAAGATCTTCCAGGGACCACAATCGGTACAATATGCTTGTGTTGTTTGTTTTTTTAATGGATTTATTTCTAGAGCTTAACCTAAAACATTTGTGTTGCCCAGTATGACTACAACCCCCAGATGGCTGACTGGTCCAAAGAGATGCGTGGGGTTCCGCTGATCAGCTCGCCTCCGCTGGATAACTGGCTCTTGTTTTACTGTCGTCGTAACCGCTCTGAAGCCGAGGCCCTCCTCCAGACCCTCGGCAGGGTGGGGGGCCCGCTCAAAATCCGCATGCAGAAAGCCGTCATGTGAGTCACAGCGCTCAATTTCCAGTTGATTTTGCACTAAATGATGATGCAGTCTAATATGCATAAAGGTAATGTTCAGTTATCGTTTAAACTGTTTGAGAGAAGCTTTGATTCAACTTGGGGGTTATTTGAAGGCTGCACTTTGTTGAAATGTTGAGTTTTTGGGGGGTTGTTAGTCTCCTCGTTGATTATAAGTGGGCTGGACAAAATAATAGGAACAGATTCTAACCTTTAATGAGGCTAGGATTTATTGCAGTACTGTTGTATTGGCCTACATTAGTTCTAGCCAGGCGTACGTAATACACTGGCAACTTTTTCTATGATACATAATGTGTCACATTTTTCATTTAGCAATAATGAAAGCTCCATACTTTTTTGATTAGTTAACTATAAGCCCTGATTGCATGTTTTTATTTTATATATATATATGTATGTATGTATGTATGTATGTGTGTATGTATGTATGTATGTGTATATATATATTTATATATATATATATTTATTTATTATTCAGGATTGAGTATGAAGATCATCAGGAGGCCCTCCTCAGAGCCCTGCAGTCCAACGTTACGCCCCACACACAGATGGTTAGTGACTCAGTATACAACTTTTTACGTTTCACGTGACTCATAAGTGTTTATATTTACATGGTGTGTTGCGTTTTTAGAGTCAGCGATCTGCTGTTTCTTCTGGAATCAGTCGTTCTCCTGTTTCAGGTGGTGGTGGTCCTCTCGAGCAACAGAAAGGACAAATACGACAGCGTTAAGAAGTACCTGTGCGTGGACTGCCCCATTCCCAGCCAGTGTGTGGTTTCCCGCACCCTCAGCAAACCTCAAACCATCATGACGGTGGCGACCAAGATCGCTCTGCAGCTAGCGTGCAAGATGGGGGGAGAGCTCTGGAGTGTTGAAATCCCTGTAAGTCTCGCGTGTGCAAGTTGAAGTTGTCAAATCAAGGTGAAGCGGTTCTCGAGCACCGACCTGTCACACCTTTGTCTTTGTGCAGCTCAAACAGCTGATGATCGTGGGCATCGACTGCTACCACGACACCCTCGCTGGGAAACGGTCCATTGGAGCTCTAGTGGCGAGCCTCAACCAGGGCATGACCAGGTCGCTGTCTGTGCTAAATGTCTGCTTCACACTAGTGGTGTTTGTGATTCAGTCTTGGATTATAGTACTATTATATCATAGTGGCACCATATCTAATATCTCTAGGTGGTTCTCGAAGTGCGTGTTCCAGCACAAAGGCCAGGAAATCATGGACGGACTGAAGATGGCCTTAACTGGCAAGTTGCTTTCCATAATTCTATACACATCTTTTATTTTTAATATACACGTTAGAGCTGACATAATCTTGTTCTCCAGCCGCTCTGAAAAGCTACCTGAAGTTCAACAACTGCCTGCCTTCACGCATCATCATCTACCGAGACGGCGTGGGAGACGGCCAGCTGCACAGCGTGGTCAACTACGAGGTTTCCCAGCTCATGGACTCCATCGGCTCCATGGGCCAAGACTACATGTGAGTCTCGGACAGCTGAATGACGTTGAGTTTCACATTAAATCGCCAGGTTTTTGATGAGGCTGGCTCAATCTTTCCCGTCCTAGGCCCAAGGTGACGGTGGTGGTGGTGAAGAAGCGCGTCAACAGCAGGTTTTTTGCCCACATGCAAGGCAAACTGTGCAACCCTCCCCCCGGCACCATCGTGGATACGGAGGTCACCCGTCCTGAGTGGTATGATTTGTTTTTAAGCATTTTTTTAATTGATTTATTGAGTGGTGGTTAAAGGTTTTCAACCTTGTTTTTCCAGGTATGACTTCTACATTGTGAGTCAGGCGGTCCGCCAAGGAAGCGTCGCCCCGACCCACTACAACGTGGTGTACGACACCAGCGGACTGAAGCCGGATCACATGCAGCGGCTCACCTACAAGCTCTGCCACATGTACTACAACTGGCAGGTAAGGCCGACTTCTTTTTTATTCATTCTTTTCATCGTCGTAGATTCTCCATTTTCTCTGGAGAAACTTTAAACTTCACCGAAACACTTTAAGTACAGTAGTTTATTTTTTTTTAATTTGGTTAAAGCTTTTATTGAATATCTGATGTTTCGCCCCCTTAAGAACACCTGGTGACACTTTTAATATCCTGGAAATTTCCTTCTACAGCCTGACTTTAACTCACAAAGTCCATAAGTGACACAACTTAAAAAAAGCTTCAACCCATTGAACAATAACACGCCATGTGATGCATTTCCACTCTTCTGACCACATTTCTTTAATACGGTTCGGTAAACATAACCTTTTAAAGTCCCAGTCGGCAACGCGTTTGATCATATCACTGAAGCCGACACTATGCTCCGATAGAACAACATAAATTATCCGGTTTTAGAAAAAAAAGCGTGCCTCTACGTGCGCGTAGAGCCCCTCCCCCCTCGGGGCGTTCCACTATCACAGGGGGGAGGTGGAGGGAAGTAGCAACAAGCTTCCAATTCCTGTTAAAAACCCAAACGAGGAGGTCCAAAACCACCAAGGAAAAGAAAACACAGGTGGAAAATAAGGAAAGAAAGAAAGATGGCGACGGTGCCCGTGATAAAACCAGAGTCAACATCGGACCTGCGTTTCAAAGGTGGCGTGATCTAAGGGATTTCAAAGGGCACAAAGTCGTGGGGGAGGAGCTCGGTGGTCGTGGGGGAGGAGCCTGAGAGTTGTAAACATTCCAAATCTGACAGGGCCCTCCATCCGCCGGACTTGCCGACTGGGACTTTAAAAATGTTCACAGGAGCCAATGTGATGTTTTTTTTATCATAAAAAGAAATAGTTGTGAGCTGCTCAATCAAAATAATTTAATCGGCTAAATTAATTGATCTGTTGTTGATTTCAAAGCCCAGTCAAACAAATGTAAACGGATTTTAAAAGAGAGTCAAATTAATTAAATGATTAATAAAATGTATTTTCCTTTTTGGAAAAATGACTACTTTTTGCGAAAACTAGGTGATATGGTGCTTTTTGTAATTGAACTCCTCGTGTTTATTCCCTCGTTGTGCTGTAGGGGATCATCAGAGTGCCCGCCCCCTGCCAGTATGCCCACAAGCTGGCCTTCCTGGTGGGTCAGAGCATCCACAGAGAGCCCAGCATGAAACTGGACGACCTTCTCTTCTACCTGTAAGGAGGCCAGCAAACTTCTGCTCACACTTTTTAATTTGCCATGTCTAGAAAAAAAGTTCTCTTCAGTTTAAAAGTAATGTTACGTTTTGGCCAAAGCTAAGCGTTTGTTTGAGTTTCTAGTGTTTAAACACTTCGAGAGGTCTAAATGAGTCCTGAGGTGATAAAATGTCTGTGATCTGTGTGAGGAATCCAAGCCGGTGCTTAAGTAAAGAATATTTGTCTTTATTGGAAAAAATGAGAGAAAACTTAATTAGATTTTAAGTTGTCTTTAGAGTACGGAACATATATAAATATGTTTTATATATATATATTGTTTTAATGGGGAAACTCTTGTTTTTTTCTTATTTAGTTTTATAGAATTGAGTCTCCTGGTAGTTTGTTGATTAATTTTAGCGATGGCTGTCCTCCACAGTGGGGAGTAAAAGTGTTCAAACGAGGGATGAGGTTCATGTGGACCGCCGTCTGTTCTGTTACAAATGTATTCAATAAACATTTGTCTGATATTTAAATTTGTTTCAATTAAACGTGCAAACCTTTTACAAAATATCAAATTTATTTAGATTTTTCTTCTTTTTTCTTCTTTTTTTTTTTCTTAGAAAAGATTGCACATGCACACCCACACAATAATTTGTAACCATCAATATAGGCTGATAATTCTTATCATAAAGCTAGCACACAATTGCAGACTTTTTTCTTCTTTTTTTCTCTCTTAAAACAATAGTCTTCAAGACACCATGGGGAAAGCTTGCACTGTCTGATTATAAAGTTAAATGTACAAAAAAGGCAGTTTGAAAATCAAGTATAAACATTTAAAAACAATTTTACAAATGGACAAAAGTACAAAAAGAGCAACAGTCACTCAAAAATGAAAATCGAAGCGATGTCTGAAGACACGGTCCGTAAACAGGAAGAGGTGCACACATGAGTGGGGGGGGGGGGGGGGGGGGGGGGCGGGGCTTCAACATGGCGGTCGGGCCGAGAGAATTGTACAGAAAGTATTACAGAATGTTTTGCATACATTCTTTTTTGGCAGTTTCAGTTCAACTCTGTAGAAAAAATAGTCGATCTTTTTTTTAAATACATGAGGGTGAAATGGCAAAAAAACGGGGGGGGGGGGGGGGGGTAAAGGTGCACTGTTTCATTTCACTCACAAAGATGGACGCACAATCCTTCCGGGCAACTTTTTCTTAAAATACATTGGCTTTCAATTCATACATTCACTACTCTACATTAAGGTGTGTATATAGATATATAGATCTATATTAGGGGTGGGTAAAAATATTGATATGGCAATATATCGCGATACTTTGCCGCCTGATACAATATAGTTTTTTCAACTCCAAAGATCGATTTTTTATATAAAAGATTATAGATGGGTTGTGAATGCAGTACTTTATCCTTTTTCATTTTATTTCCAATATTTATTCCAGTGAATTTCATGGGAATTAATAAAATGGAGAGGCTGTTTTGAATCGATTTGTCCTCTGATCAATATCATCTGATGTACATTTACAAGTACTTGTGTTTTCATGTTTATTTATGTCATGATACGTATCGTATCGTGACCAAAGTATCGTGATATGTATCGTGAGGTTCTTGCCAATACTCACCCCTAATCTAAATCCATATATTGATATAGATCTATATAGATATACAGTACTTATATCCTGCACCAACCTGACTCGGGACACGTTGAACAGGCATCAATGACTGACCGGCTGAAATAAACATTTTTAGGTCTGGCGGATTGGGGAGGAGGGGGGGGGGGCAGCGTAGAGGTAGCCTTGTGTCTCAACTACTGTGGAGCATGTCACCAATATATATTTCTATAAATAAATAAAATGCAGTTGGTCAATAGGATGTGCCGATGCTGCATCCCAGAATTCACTACTTCTTGGATGTGTTCTTTTTTAAATCTGTTTGGTGGAACTTTCCTCTGTGGTGTCGTCTGTTTAAATCGGATGTGCAACAAAAACGTTAAGATAAAAAAAATATATATATATACTACAGAATATTTAATCTGTCATCGTGTCATCTTCCAAAAATGAGAGAATCGGGGAAAGATGTTGGACAACGTGGGAGTCTCGGACGCGCCAGGATCTGATTTTTACGACATTAAATGAATATCAGGCATGGAGCGGCGCCCTCTACTGGGCAAAGAAAAAGTACCAACCGTTGTGCGATTATAAGGCAAATACATGGAGGTTCGGATCTACTAGGCTTTTCCCTTCAGGCTGGAGACCCTGTAGTAGATACTATGTGCTTGTTTCATTAGGTTGTCTGTGGTACTGCATGGTCCTGGATCCACACCGAGTCCATCACGTGGGTCTCTGGAGGGGTCGGGGGGGGGTATGTGCTGAAGTAAAGCATGCAGACCTCCACGAAGGTTTACTCTCCCCCCCCCCCCTTCCCCCCAGTGTTTGAGGGACATTCTGGTTTCTGTACGCCGGAGACTCCAGGTCGCGGGGAGGTCCTAGCATGAAATGTGTTATCGGAGAACGAGCGGTTTACCCCGTGAACAAAAACACAAATATTCTAGTAAACAAGACGTACAAGAATCAAAGCATCGGCCGAGGTCACGACGCCACCGCGAGGACGAGATTTATGTTACAGCACCGAGTCTTTGCAATGCCGTCTTCCCTTTTGGAGAGCAGTCCCTTGTTCTGTTTGGGTGGGTGTCCGGTGGTGGGGGGGGCAGGGGCCCTGGTGGGGGCCACCGGGCCCCGCGGCGGTGGCAGCAGGGCCGGAGCCGGGGATGCGAGAGCCGGCGCTTCTGGGTGGAACCTAATGGGAGACCCGTAAGGGACAGTTGAGGGTTTTAAAAGTCCTTCCTGTCTCGGCTGGGCCACCCTGACTCTGAAGAAGTCTACCTCCCCCTCCCATCATGAAGCTACAACACAGAACCGAAGCATGACATCACAACAATGAATACCAACTCGGGGGGGGGGGGGGGGGGTCCTCTCACATACGTGGGTACAATTTCATTTTTGGGACAAATTCATATCACATTCACTTCCCTTATCCCCTTTAAATAAATAAATAAATATATATATATACATATTATATATATATATATCTCACACACATGTATGTTGTATAGATATGTACTGATACTACTGGGTTACAGAGAAAACTACGAGTCACTTTTTCCTTTTCTGTAATTCTGAGCTAAAAGGCTCCTTTTAAAAAAAATTGCACTTTGGGAAGACGGATGGTCAGAGATTCCACTCATATGAGGATATATATCTTTATATTTACAAGATGTATTTTAAACACCTGAACGTGGAGCGTATCAAAAGTCGTCTTCATTTTGGTTTTATTAAATAAATTAGAGACTGTAACTTTGACTTGGTCTGGTACGTAATAATAATCCACATTAATGTGTCAGCGTTTGGACTGTCTGACTCTTTTGTGCAACTGTCGCATTAAATAAAAGGTAATGAAGAGATTCAGCAGTAGTAGTACAGATGTTCAGTACTCAAGTAGAAGTACACATACTTGTGTTCTGGTAGAAGTACTGATTCTACCACTTTACTCCAGTAAAAGTGTAAAAGTACAGGCTTTAAAATGTACTCGGTATCCCTATGAAGGACATTTCTACTGTCTGAATATTTCATCATTAATAAGCAAATTTATAATTAATGATTCCCCTCAAATGCATTAAAAGTAACGAGTCTGTTTTGAAAATGTTTATAAAGTAGTTATTTGTTTTAAAATGTAGGGAGGAAAAGTTCAGTTTTATAAATAAATACTCAAGTAAAAGTACAGATACCTGAATGTTCTACTTAAGTACAGTAGCAAAGTATTTGTACTTCTGGTTAACTGCTGTGCAAAAAGCTCCAGTCTCACTTCAAATCAATATTGATTAGGTGGCAATCTACTTGACCTTAAAACCTAAATGCAATTTTGATTTTTAAAAAAAGAGAAAAGATTTGTATTTTTTTTGCATAGAATCGTAGGTTTTTCTGGATTTCTTTGTGGGCGGAGCCTATATGTTGGAATGGCCCATGTTAAAGTATGGGGGGGTAAAAACAGCGGCCTTTTAGCTCAGCATGAGTTACAGCAGGAGACTTATTGCAGGAGACAGACGTTGTCATGTACAACACTCAGAGAAACAACTGAAGATACCACACTTCTTGTCTAATGCATTGGCCGGGCTCTCTCTCACAACACAAAGAGGAAACTGCTGAGGGAATGTCGTATATATATATAAATATATAAAGTACACATGTTGCATACTAACGGGGACCGAGTCATCTGCATTAGACGAGGGGAGCGTAAACATGGTATTCTCAGTTGCTCACTTACGTGACGGAAACAGAGCCTTTAAGGTGTGAAATGAACACTCTTCTTCTGTTTTGCCAAGCGGGTGAGGAAAAGAAATAAAAAAACAATAAAAAGAAATATATATATATAAATATAGATATATATCTATGTGTAGATATATATCTATATATATGGTGATGGCATTTCAACAGTTTGACAACTTAGAACACAAGGAAATAATCCTGATGACAATTAATACTTCAACAATTTGCATTAATAAGGTAAACACAAAAATACATTGTATATTTACATTTTTTACTAAATAATTAGGATTCTCTCGATGGCAACAAAAAGTGACCTTTTTTCCGTGCTACTTTTTTTTTTTACAAGAAAAGCAAAATACAAAAGGTGGCGTTTCGGGGAGCAAACAGAAAGTTTGTACCTCACTAAACGTATCTTTATATAAAATGAAGGATTTCATGCATCTGGACTATTGGAACATGCTGCGCTACAGACTACATATAGATCATCTCTCAGTACAACAAAACTATTAGACTCTATATGAAATTATTGGAGATCAATAACACAGACTATATTCATAAAGCATCTGTTAGAATGCTAAAAAAAAAGTTAACTGCTCGAAGTCCGAAACGTTTTTTTGCTCTCGGGTGAGAATGCTTTATGAATACAGCGGATCACACAATGCACAGCTTCCCCCCTTTCACAGCAGGAAACATGGAAAATAAAAGTACCTCTGTCAAAGTATTAGTCTTAACGTTTTTTTTTCTTTTCTTTTCATAGATCGTTGAGACATCTATATTTATTTACAGTGTAAATGCTCCAAAGTCAGAAAAATCCCATCATACTTGAATGAGACACACGCCAACGCAACAGACACGGGTACTAAAAGGAGAGAGAGGTGGGGGGGGGGGGGGGTGTGAGTGAATGGGTGAGGGGGGGCGGGGCTAGTACTGCGAGGGAGCATGTACCCGTTTGGTCTTTATCCGTGCAGGAGTGTCCTGGGGGAATCGGGACGGCGAGTCAGTGAGAAAAACCTCCACGTCGTCAGGCACTTCTTCTAGAAAGTTGGAAGGGACGAGGCCCTTGTGTCCGTTGAGCTCGCCCTGAGGGTGACACAAGGGTGGGTGAGACCTCGGCTGGGTTTGACCACTGAATGTGACCTCTGCTGGGTTTGACCCTGATTGTGACCTCTGCTGGGTTTGACCCTGAATGTGACCTCTGCTGGTTTGACCCTGAATGTGACCTCTGCTGGGTTTGACCCCTGACTGTAACCTCTTGGGTTTGGCCCTGATTGAGACCTCTGCTGGGTTTGACCCTGAATGTGACCTCTGCTGGGTTTGACCCTGATTGAGACCTCTGCTGGGTTTTGCCCTGATTGAGACCTCTGCTTGGTTTGACCCCTGACTGTAACCTCTGTTGGGTTTTGTCCTGATTGAGACCTCGGCTGGGTTTGACCCTGAATGTGACCTCTGCTGGGTTTGACCCTGAATGTGACCTCTGCTGGGTTTTGCCCTGATTGAGACCTCTGCTTGGTTTGACCCCTGACTGTAACCTCTGTTGGGTTTTGTCCTGATTGAGACCTCGGCTGGGTTTGACCCTGAATGTGACCTCTGCTGGGTTTGACTCCTGAATGTCTAATAAAAATGAGAGAATAAATACATATTAAATACTAAGCTGAGGGAGGAGAAGATATTGCACGTGAGTGAGTCTCATTGAGCAAACCTGAGAGATTTTGTTCAATGCAGAAAATAAATCCTCCCACTTCACACGTCCGGAGTAAACTGTATCTTACCTGAGGATTCATTCTGCTCTAAATAGCAAGAATAAAAAAAAACAGAAGCTGATGCTCAAAACAAGCATGGAAATAGAAATGTTTGACACACTTACAAAGTAAAAGCCGTCTTCGTCTATTTCACCAAAAACTGTGATGACGTCCCCGGCACAGAAAGTCAGTTCAGCCTGAAGAAGAAGAAAAAACACTGATAACTGGGGGTTTGATTGAGTTAAGAAATGCTTTCTTCTTCCAAATCTATGTGATGCATCTTAATGCAGGTGTGTAAATATGCATCAAACCTGACTCACCTCCTCCGTCAGTCTGTTGCCGTCATACTGGAAGGTGAGAGTGGGTGAACGGTGGCGTTGGGAGGAAAAACAGCACGGGAAATTAATTTAATCCTCTAGCTTACAGTGCTAACTGCTAACTGTCACTTACTGATTCATCCTCAGCTGCGAACACATGACCTGAATCGCACTAAAAAGCATTGATCGATGCCGCTGTTTCAATGCTAACGCTAGACACCGTTAGCTTAGACACATTGACCTGAATCGCACTAAAAAGCATTGATCGATGCCACTGTTTCAATGCTAACGCTAGACACCGTTAGCTTAGACACATTGACCTGAATCGCACTAAAAAGCATTGATCGATGCCACTGTTTCAATGCTAACGCTAGACACCGTTAGCTTAGACAGATTGAATCGCACTAAAAAGCATTGATCCATGCTACTGTGTCTATGCTTACGCTAGACACCGTTAGCTTAGACACATTGAATCGCACTAAAAAGCATTGATCCATGCTACTGTGTCTATGCTTACGCTAGACACCGTTAGCTTAGACACATTGACCTGAATCGCACTAAAAAGCATTGATCGATGCCACTGTGTCTAAGCTAACGCTAGACACCGTTAGCTTAGACACATTGAATCACACTTAAAAGCATTGATCGATGCCACTGTGTCTATGCTAACACTAGACACCGTTAGCTTAGACACATTGACCTGAATTGCACTAAAAAGCATTGATCGATGCCACTGTGTCTATGCTAACACTAGACACCATTAGCTTAGACACATTGACCTGAATCGCACTAAAAAGCATTGATCGATGCCACTGTGTCTAAGCTAACGCTAGACACCGTTAGCTTAGACACATTGAATCACACTTAAAAGCATTGATCGATGCCACTGTGTCTATGCTAACACTAGACACCGTTAGCTTAGACACATTGACCTGAATTGCACTAAAAAGCATTGATCGATGCCACTGTGTCTAAGCTAACGCTAGACACCGTTAGCTTAGACACATTGAATCACACTTAAAAGCATTGATCGATGCCACTGTGTCTATGCTACAGAGCTGCAAACTTGTCGCTTTTCGGCGACAATCGCCGTTTTCTTGGTCAATTTGGTCATTCACGTGGATCGTGTAGAACCGGAGAGTTTTCTTTGGGGGGGGGGGGGTCCAGAATTGCGAACAATTATTGGATCATTCTTATTGTTGTGTTTTCTGTGCAGTTATGTCATTTGTGTAGTTTATTTTTTATTTTTGTGTATGTTAATCCAGAGCTAAAATCCCGCAAGTAATATTCATTGAGAACCGTTCGAGGTTCAGCAGCCCAATGGTGTAGTTCCTCTTTAAGAGATGGGTGAATGTGGGTCCATGTGACCGGTGTTTACTCCGTGAAAAGGAAGCGCAAGAGTAGTTTCTTTGTACTGACTTTCAACCCGGTATGCAGCCACTTGGTAAGCTAAAGGGGCGTTCACACCGAACGCGATAGACGCGAATTGAGCGGCGACTCTACATTGAAAACCAATGTAAATGGCGCGATGACACGCGATTCAGGCGGAGGCGGCGCGAATGGAGCGTCTGGCGCGATGAGACGCGGCGCGAATAAAGTTGAAAATATCGAACTTTTCAGGCGGCATCGCGCCGCGACATCCAATCAGCGACGAGTTCAAGCCGACAGACAAATGAGCTGAGATGGACGGGCTGCATTACCAAACCCGACTCGGGAAGACCGGACCCCGGCGCGACGTACCGGCCTCACACCGTCCATGGGCTGAGCCTCGATCAGAAGGACTCAGGCCCCCGCGCGACACCGGGCATCTTCCGTACGCCACATTTCCCACGTCCGCCCGCCCGTCGGACGGGGATTCGGCGCTGGGCTCTTCCCTCTTCGCTCGCCGCTACTGAGGGAATCCTATAGTTTATTTTCCTCCGCTTAGTAATATGCTTAAATTCAGCGGGTTGTCTCGTCTGATCTGAGGTCGAATGTGGCCCCGACTCTGGGGAGAGGTGCGAGGGACGTGGCTCCCGGAGGAGGCTCCCGGACTCTGGCATCGGGTACCCCGAGGCGGAGGAGGAGGGTGAAGCGAATGACGCGAATGACGCGAATGAAGCGAATGAAGCGAAAGACGCGAATGACGCGAATAGTCCAAAATGATCAAGCGGCGCGATACACGCGTCTCACGCGATTGTATTCGCGTCTATCGCGTCCGGTGTGAACGCCGCAAGGTGCGTGTCCACAGGGGCGATTTTAAACGCGAGTGGACGCGCCGCTTCCCGGTATTGCACGCTTGGTGGGCTGCCACTAGAGGATGATTGACAGGCGCTCTCCTTTAAACAACACATTTTTGCGAGCGTTCCCGAGGCGGCGAGTCGAGCCCGGCGCCTCTGATTAGCATAAAGTAGATTCGACTTCAACTTTAGGCAAATGAGGAGCGGCCAACTCACGCGCCGTCTCTCGACATTCGCCGCGACGCTACCAGAATGCATTGCACGGCTTTTCACATAGACAATGAATGGGACGCGGGGAAACACCGCTGCCTGTGGACACGCACCTTCAGTTCTTATTTCTTGTGTGCTTTCATGTTGTCTGCTAACGCTATGCTGTATCGTCGCTCTGTGTTTTGTCCGCTCCCCTGTATTGTACGTTAAAGCAAACGCGATAACGCTATGCTCCGGTAGATCCAAGCAGTTAAGTTACTGACAATAGAAGTTAAAAGTTAATGAAATGGTGAAGCTGTGGCACATAAAGATAATATTTGGATTTATAACGTTGTTGTTCCATCCGTGTTTATCCATACTTGTTTGTTTAGTTTTGATGAGTGAATCACAGGGACCGGCACTTGACGTGGGGGCTGCACTTCCTGGTTTGCCGGGGGGCATCATGGGAGCTGTAGTTTTTGTTCACGGAGAAAGGTTGAATGCACTTTTGCATGGTTTTTCGTTATTGAACAATAATAATTGACATTTCTCTGGGCCAATCGGAATCTCAGCACTTGCTTCAGAATCTTTCTTATAATTGACATTTCTCTGAGCCAATTGGAATCTTGAAGCACACAGCGCCAACTGAGCTCGCCATTGGATGAGACGGTCGCCTGGCTACCGCGCAAATCCCTCAATGACAATGATTTTTGAAAAAGTATGCTGAGTTTTGTTAAGTCACGCTCAGACTAGTGTCATTTGCATAGTACCATCAAAAAAAAAAATCCCCCCCGTGACACTGTCACCTTTTTTCCTCTGAGGAGTTTGCAGGTCTGATGCTAACGCTAGAGACCGTTAGCTTAGCTTGACGTGAAGACAGCCTGGTTTCTATCTGGAAGGAACTGCATTTGTCAGAATAAAAACTGAAATGCCGGAAGATTTCTTGGACGAGGGCCTTTTACATGAAGCTAGCCAGCAGCCGCTTAACAACATAATAAGACAGGAAGTAGCTAAAAACAGCTAGCTTGGCTCCTTCTGAAAAACCCTTAAAAATACAACTTGTGGTTTGTTTAGATTTTGGTTTTCGTACGGATTAAAAAAATAAGACGTTAATTAGTGGGCTTTAGGTCCAGGCTAGCTGTTTCCACCTTCCAGTCTTTGTGCTAAGCTAAGCTAGCCATGCCTTCATGGTTCAACAGAGAGAGTGGTATCGAACTTCTCGACAAAGTCTGAATAAACCCGTACAATAACATGTCAAACTATTCCTTTAAATGCTGAATTAAAAACATTAAATCTCACAACTTTGTTTGAATGTGTCTGTTAGCGTGACGGGAGGACGGTACCTCGACGTCTACGTTAGGCGAACTCTCTCGGGGGTCGTAGTCGTACAGAGCCACCATCCGCCCCGTCGACATTGGATGTTGGCGGCCGCTTCGCCTGTTCCTCTCTACGGAGAAGAAAGGTAATAATAGACGGGTGGAAATTATGTAAAAACTGAAGGATGTGACGACCAGTGACGATGAATAAAAACTTGGTTTAACAAAAGCAAATATAATAGAAATGAGCAGTTAAGGTAAGAATAGGTTTGGTGGGGGGAAAAGCAGTGAAGATGAAGCAGAAGCATCTCACTGGACACGGACCTCTCTTTGATTTTCTGGATCTGCGATTTATTGAGCGGCCATCTTTGAATCGGTCACAGTTCACTTTACAGGAAAGCAGAAAAACAAAGCGGGAAGAGTACAGAAAAAAAGGAGAAATGTATCAGTTTAGCAGAGCATTAAGTTGGTCAGATAAAGAAAATAAAATGTCCTGAAGGAAGATTGCGTCTCACCTAACTTCTCTACAGGAGTGTTGAGTGGCAGGAAGCCCTGTTTGAGGAGCTGGTCCATCATGTGATCGTCCTCCGTTTGGATCTCAGAGACCATGTTACAAGGGATCAGACCCACGCGGTCTCGGACCTCCGCCCTGTAGAAGCCGTCTGTGTCTTTATGCCCAAAGACCTAAAAGGAAACAACAAAGTGTGAGTGGGCAGAAAACCATAAAACCTGCTACAGTCTGCATGGAATTCTGATGGGGCGTTCATGACAAACAAAAGTTTGCATTAGGTTTAACATTTTTGCTTTGCACATGTTGTGAAAGTGTCAGATACGCCAGGTAATCAAGTGCCGTCCTGCTCAGTGAATTTAATTGAGCTGTTTTCACTGTGAATAGTAGTTAATACATCGGCTGGTTTACTACAACGGAATGCGCCAAAATCAAACAACTTTGTTGCGATTAAATTGCAATAAACGGATAAATATGATGCCGAAGTAACAACATAATGACAACAATTGGTATTATGTCCAAAACTGTGATTTATTAAGTCCACAAGACAATACAAAAATAACTTTTAAAATGCTTGTTTTCTAAATGGAGTCCGGCTCGATCAGAGCTAGGCTACTCTAACACTGTAACTGCTCCGCAAAAATAATGTAGTTTTGGCATAAATACGGAAGCGACCTTGTTGTTTGGACCCCAGACGGTTTCTGGTCTGTACTCATAGTCTGGTCTGGTCTCTCTATGAAACAGACCGGGAGACCACAGACCGCTACGATATGATTCGTCTCTCATTTCTGATTCACTACGAGTGAAGACACACTGATTGGCTTCATGACATTTGTGTGTGACAAGTTGCGTCTTTGCATTGACTTTATATGTAATTTCCTCTTGTGAATCATTTGCACTGGGTTTGGTGTGAATGCCCGTTTAAGTTCTTAGCCAAGACCCGAAGAAGACTCAAGCCCAGCACCTTGATGATCTGGCCCTCCTTGAACGGCAGCTCCTCGTCGGCGGCGTCAGGGTTGGGCGACATGGACATGGGGTCATAGTCGAACAGGGCCACGAACACCCGGGTCGCCTCCTCCGGCTCCGGCTCCGACTCCTCGTAGTAGTCCGGGGAACGGCGCCCCCGCCCCCCGTGCCTGCGCCCGCCAAAGCCGTCTGAAAACATAGAGGAGGCCTCTGCTGCTACTACCAGCCTTATACAGCCACGCTGGCTGTAGAGGCAATGAGAGCAGAAGATGTCTCTCTGTTAGAGCTGACAGGGGAGAGGCGATGAGACGCATGTGTGAAAAAAGAGACATTCAGATATCATCATTAAGTCTTTGTTTTACGTTAAAAGCAAAAGATGCTTTTTTTACAACAATCTGAGCACTTCTTTGTTCACACATCTCTGCTCGCTGGCGTGACATCACAGCACAGTACAACACGGCAAACACAGGAAACACATGTCAAGCAGGGAGGGGGGGGACTGAATGACTGTGCAACACCAGGAGGACACGAGTAACACTGCAACATTGTTCATTGCTGTTTCACTGCCTTATCTCACAGAGGCTGATTCAACGTGCACGCCGTCCCCGGGATCGGACGCCGGCGGCCAGGAGGAGAGTGCTTCCTGCAGCGAGGGCAGGTGTGCTGTCATGCTTGGGTTTCTTTTAAGGCCACATCTGGAAACTATGACGGCGTATCAGGGCCATTGTAGGGGGAAAAAAGGCGGAGTCGAGAGAGGGGGGCAATATTCCGAGAATTTGCATCTTAGCCCAACGGCCTGATCAATAAACACTCATAAGATGACAATTTGTCCTCATATAAATAAAACCAACAATAAGCATCAACAGCATCACCCAACATAAAATGCCTACAATCATCGAAGTTACCTTGCATAAATGTTGGTTCTTAGCATCGTAATAAACTCCCAAATTTGACACTTTTAAACTCGCAAATTTGACACTATTTGCCGCCTCTTTCGGCTTCTTTTTTTTTTTTTTTTTTTAGTGGCTCTAATACGCTGTCGTAGGAAACAAAGTGCAGCGCCAATAAAAGGGAGGGTAAAAGGAGGCTCGTTCCTCAGGGTAGATAACACATCAAATACTCCGGTAGTTCCTGGCAGATATCGGGGGGGGGGAGGGGATGCTTGATATCAGTTCCCATGCTGGATCACCATGTCATGTTTTAATGGTGGTTCCAAGACATCGCAAACCTCACCAATACTCGCTATATAACTGAAATGTGATTTTTTTTTGTTTTGTGCTTCTCTGGTGTTCGACTTTGATGGCGATGGCGATGATGATGCAACCCGAGTGAAGCCAACAAGGCCGAGGTGTTTCCTTCTCGTCATGCAAAATCAAAGCAAACGGGGAGCTGCTGGTTTAAGGAGAAGGAAGGAGGAAGAGGAGGGTGGGCGCTCCGTTGCAGAGGGGGATATGGAGGGTGAATGGGAAGAGTAGGAGTGAGGTTTTCTTGGGGGTCGAAGGTTGAAGGAGTACAAACAGGGAAGGGATTTTCATTCTCCGGACAAAAAAGTGGCCAGTCTTCCCCCGTCAGCTTTATTCAGCTACGCTAAGCTAAGCTAAACAAACGTATTCTCCAGCAAAGAACAGAGACCACCATATATAAACATATAAATATATATATGAATATATATATATATATATATGTTCAAGAAAGGATTGCTTGGCCTTTTCTGGCCGTATCAAGGTGAATTATTCACAGTCAGCTGCACCACATACCATATTGATCCTCTGAGGTCATAGACTGCCATATCCTGCGCCGAGCTACACTGCCATAGTAAACATCCTCCTTGACGGGTGAGAGGTTCCCCTCACTTCCCTCACTGTTACTGTCCATGGTGATCTCTACGGGAGACACCAATCACAGCGTTACGGTCAGAGATCCCCGCACACACACACTCCCCCCCCCATTCATTCACTCATGCTGAGACAGTAGGATGATGAGGTCGCCCTGAGGTGGGGGGAAGGAGGGGAGGAGGGGTGTATACAAGGCAACAACTCTGGAGTCGCTGGGTGTAAAACAGCAATGTCTGCACTGAGGTCAGGTCAAAACAGCGTTAACCCACAACAAACAGATTTCGAACTTTCCTGCAAAAGCTGCGTGAGAACACTTTGGGCTGCGAAATCCAAGCCGGTGAGGATGAGACGGCCACAGATCGCCAAAATAAAAGGGTCTACGTGGTGGTTTTAAGCTCACATTGGGGTAAAAGGGGAGACACACGGTATATAAACAGCACAAAAACATCCCTGCAGTTTGGGGTGGGGGGTGAGGCGTCTCCTCGTGTGGTGACCTCACTAACCGATGGATGGGATGGGCCGATGCTGGGGGGGGTTGCCGCCGTGGACCGGCCTCCTCCCCGAGTGGTCCAGCAGGCGGTCGGCATTCCCGTGCGACGTTGAGTTCCCAATGATCTTTAGAGTGAAAACAAACGAAACAAAAGAAAAAGGGCAGGCGGTTACAAACCGTCCCTCGTCGTGAGGACGTTCACATTTATTCAAAGAATCCTGTTAACACAACCTTAAAAAAAAACCAGAAGAGCAAATGACTTCCATTTGTCCTTAAGGAGGCAAAATAATAGAGAAACGATAAGGAAACCCAACGAACCATCAACACAAGGAAATCAAATCAACCCCCAACACAACGACATGGACGGGGGGTCGGGGGTCAGATGTTTAGCTAAAGACCATTTGTTTGCTTTGTTTTGTTCTGTGCATGTCAGCTCCTCCGTGAGGAAGCAAATGGCAACAAAAGAAGATGATGAGCAAAGAAATGAGAGAAAGAAGATGAAGATTATTATGACGTCGGGCTCCGGATGGAAAACGGTGACGGAGGACGTTTGCAGCGATGATGCGTATGGGAAGAAGCCTCGTCGTGTGTGAAGCAGTGAAATGAAGCCTCGGAGCGTCTGCGGCTCTGGAGGGTGAGACAGGTGAAGCCGGCGGCTTGCAGAGAGAGAGACAGACAGGTGAAGCTTGCAGAGACAGGAGAGCATAAAGAGAAGATGGGAGCAGCTCGTCCTTCTAAATGAAACCTTTTCCCCTCCGAGACATGAGAAGTCAAAACGTTTAAAGTAAATGGCCTTTAGGTAATCGAAAGCTTTTACTTTGAAAATCCACCTGACGCTCCGAGTACAAGCAAAAAATAAAACACTCGTTCAAAACAGGATGCCAAATGAAAAGAAGGAATCGTAAATAAAGCAACCAAATCAAAAACAGACAACATTGAGAAAATGAGCTGCAGCTTGCTGATGGAAATACAGCAGAAAGTCTGAATCACACACCAGCGGCTGGTCCCGGTTCAGCCTGGACCAGGACTGGGCCCGAGCCTCCCTGTGGGGGCTGTAATAGACCAGCTCGTTGAGCCGGCCCTCGCTCAGGGCCCCGTCCCTGGAGTAGTTCCGGGGCTCCCGACCCGGCCCAAAGTGATCCCTGTTCCTAAAGTCGCCCGTGTGCACCGACTTGGCGGCGGTCGCCATGACGTCGGCGTACTCCTCCTCCATGCTGCACTGGCGGGTCAGAGTCCGTTTGCGGCCCATGGCCAGCGCCCGCCGCTCCACGGGGCCCTCGCAGTGGATGATGTGGACGGGCCCCCGCATGGGGCTCCCGTGGCCGTAGTAACCCCGATAGCCCCGCCCCAGAGAGCCCTCCTCCTCGCTGCCGCAGTCCAGACCGCTGTCGGGGCTCTTGGTGTTCTGGCGGTTGGGCCTCACCACGTCGGCGTGGTAACGGCCGTCGGTGAAACGAGGGGAGGAGCGCTGACGATGCAGGGAGCGGGAGGAGTTCTTCCCCGGGGCGAGGTACTCGTGCATATGGGCGTCGTGGGCGTACGCCCTGCGGTGCTGCTGGTGGTTTTGGCCGTGTGGCGTCCCCGGGCGCCCGCCCCCTTCCTCGAAGCGCAGCCGTTGGCCCATGGCGTCCACGCAGTCCGCCTCCTCCTCGGCCACCTCGGGGATGCTGTGCAGACGCTTGCTGCGGAGCGACTTCTGCTTCACCACCTCCCTCTGCAGGTCCCAGCAGTCCCGCTCCTCCGCCAGGTCCTGGCGCTTGTAATACGCCTTCGGGGGTCCAAGGACCGCCAGGCGAAACAGTCAGCATCACAAAAGTCCCAACAACACGTTCACAGTTCAGTTAGTTCAATTCACAAGGTTGGGGTTTGAGATTGGTGTGAGGAGGGTTGAAAAGGAAACAACACAGTATGGGAATAGAACAAATGGGGGAAGAAGACAAAATAAAGACAGAATTAGTCATTTGTGGCAATGTAGTAAGACATGCAGTGTCATTGTGGTGAGGAGGAGATGGCATGCTCCGAACGGGAATCTGAGGAGGCGCACATGTGGAGGAGAACTGAGGAAGAAAAGGGAGAAATGATAAATATCAGAAGAGAAAATGTGATTCAGCAGACGTACAAATGAAAACGTGAAGAATGAAGAATGAGTCAGAATCAAACCATCAAAAATGTAGTGACACATACAGAACTCGCCCACAGAAAACAATTTGACAGATTCATATTGAACAATATCTACTTAAAAGTAAAACTGTATCGTTACTGTGCATATTTATTTTTTATGTGCAGCAGCGATTTACAAATGAGATGGAGGAACAAAAAGGAGACACGGCATCGGTGTATTCAAAGAGTCGATACACGAATGACAACAACAAGTGGCTGTACGTTTCCACGGCGATAACCCAACCAGAACCTCTGCAGGGAGCAGAGGAGCGGATCAGCCACGGACGGACCACATGAACACACCATCATACCAACATTTACATCAACAGCAGGAAAGAAAATCAAACTTCAGGACGTGACGGACGTAACCAAGCGTGAACATTTTCCATTTAAGTGCTCACTTAAATGAGATTCCCATGTGCTTGATATGCCATGACCCTTCAGTACAGCGTAGTACTTTCACTTTGACAGGATAAAAGAGCATCACAATGCAAACCATGAAAAAAAAGACATGTATAGAACGTCCCCTCCAGCATGCCGTACATATAAACAGCCATCATGAGCCTGGTGGACTAAGGAGCAGGCTGGGTGGGGGGGGCGGCTCAGCTAAGCAAAGCCACGAGCCTGTGTTAGAGAGCACCCTGCTCCGTTGTCCCCCCCGGACGCTGCCGGAGTGACGGTGTTGTTACCTTCAGCGTGTTGTGGGAGTTGATGCTGCGCCGGCGGCCCTCCTCCAGCTGCATCTCGGAGTAGAGGTCCTCCTCGTCCTCCTCCATGATGTCGGACAGGTCGGAGCCCCGGCTGCTCTCCGTGTGGTAGTCCTCGCTGTGGCTGTAGTGGTGGTGATGGTGCTGGGGGGGCAATAGGGCTTTTATTCTGTGGCAGTTCAGAGATCGTTCCTCCTTCCCTAAGACGTTTTTTAATTATTATTCATACATATTAAAATACAATAAAAAATTTGATTTATGAAAAAACATTTTTAAAATATAGGATATTCTAGCAAAAAGCCTAATATTGATGCATGAATACTCTTTAAAGTAAGAGGGATTTGATTTAATTCAGCTTGTTTTCCCTTCATGCAACCAGAAACCAGCGATGCAGACTCTGCTGCTGCTTCCTGTAGTTTTCCTGTAGTTTTCCTGTAGTTTTCTACGTACCTGTCTGCCCAACTCGGAGCCTCTGAGGAATTCATCCACCGAGGCTCCTCGCCTCCTGGCGTGAGGAGAGTCGTAGCCGTCCTCCTCCTCGTCGGAGTTCAGCGGCTGCAAGCTGTTCCCTCGCTCGCTGAAGATGTTCCTTTTCTCCACCTGATCAGAGACACAACATTAGATTCAAATTAGTGCAGCATTCCCATCATCACAGTTCAGTTTTCCATCATTCGTCGTTCATGGATTTTAGAACTGATATTTCCCGTTTGCATGAGGATTCATCTGATTTCTGAGACGTTGAGATGAATACTGATGGTTCCAGTTCGATCCCTAACTCACCCGGTTGCCCTCGGCGAACACCCGCTGTGCCGCCTCCCTGGCCATGGCCTTGGCGATGGTGTTGGGGATGGGGGCTCCCTGAGGCTGTGGCAGGATCCTCTGAGGGGACGGCGACCGCCGCGGCTGGAAGCTGGGCGGCTCCAGGTTGGCTCCACGCATGGGGGGCAGCGGGGAGGGGCAGCGCTCCCACAGGTCTTTGGTTTCTGGCTCTCTGGCACTTACTAGCGGTTTGGACTTGGGCATGGGGTGGCGCTGGAAGTGGGTCTGGACGGGAGGGGGGGGAGGCGGGGGTTGGCAGACGGGCTGAGCGTGGGGCAGCGTGTGGGGCTGGGCTTGGGGCGGGGGCTGCTGCACCTGGGGCTGAGGGTGGTTGGGGGGGTACGTGGACGGGTACGGGGGGTGGGTCTGCGAGTGTGCCGGGTGGGGCAGCGGGTGGGACATGGGGTGGGGGGGTGCAGCAGTCCGGTGGGAGAGGCGCGGAGAGCCCAGGAGGTTGTTGGGGATGGTGGCGGCCGGCGAGTCCTGGGACTCTCCTTGTGTGGACAACGTCCTTACAATGACCTCCCTGGCCTCCAGACCCTGGATCCGGTTCAGCTCCACAGTCACGTAGTCCGCTGTCGGGTACAAGACCTCCGCGATCTACATTCACAGAGGAACCAGAGTCCTGATCGAACCAGACCAGCTGACAGGAGACAACATTTCTACAAACTTATCCTGTATTCATTTCTATAATAACAATAATAATACATCTCAATATACTCTAGTTTCTCTATCCAGCTGTTTGGGTCTAAAATTAAACTGCATATATCAGGGTTCCTACACCTTCTCCAAAGTCAACTTCAAGCACTTTCCAAGCATTTCAAGGTGCATTTTCATGCTTTTCCAGCACCTTCCAGCTGTGGTAAACTCCATATTTGTATCAATCCAATGGTCAGTATTCAGTCTACTTAGTATGTCACTCGTTCATCACATTAAATGAGATGTTATTTTAAACACCACACTAAAATTCAAGTGTTTTCAAGGATTTCCAGCACCCATACCAACCCTGCATATAATCATAGTTAATAGACATCTGCACACACAACAAGCCTGCTTTTAAAAGTTAGATCCGCCTGTCAGCATTACATCATTTCTCCAGGAGATGGCGACAGAGCACCACTCAACAGAAGTCACCACAAGGAAGAAGAAGACCTGTCCTGTATTCTTTATCTGGTGGTACCTTCTGTCCCTTTGTGCAGACGGCGTAGCCGATGACGCTGGCGCCGTTGGAGGTTCCTGAAGACGTCAGAGGCGGCGGCTTCCACCTGACCTGCAGGACCCCCGGAGTCGGACTGCACTGGACCTGCACCTCCTGGGGAGGGAGAGGAGGCCCTGGGGAGCACAGCACACACACTGGGTGAGGGGAGATACAAGGTGCTGACCTGCAGGACTTTACACACAGACAACCTGTTCTTCTGGGATCTGCATTATCATCTGTCTCACATCTACACAGCCTCACCTCCCATCAGAAATACAACCAACACTACCTTATAAAGTATTATAAAACATGTATCCCCTTCCTAGAGGGATTTGTGACTTTGAGGTTAACCCAAACAATTTTGTTCTAATTTTATTTTGTTAAAAAAAAAGATATTTAAAAAAAAAAAATCTGTGATACACGTTTTCCAACAGCAGCGTGCGTAAACATCCACATCCTGTTGGCAGATTTCTCGCTGACAAAATCCATCAACAACGAAACCCTCCACAGTTTGCTGTTTCCGCGGCCGTCGGTGCCGCCTGCATACTAAACAACATGCCCATCTGTGCTGCTGCTGCTCCCTGCAGTCACGCAGCCGGCGGACGCAGCAGCAGCAGCATCTCCGAGCTGCATCGGAGGCTCCGGGAGACTCAAATATTGCAGAAGAAGAAATGAAGAAATGTTGGAAACACACATGCTGAGAGTGAAAGCCTCCAAACAAAGTCCCCGACTGATACCGACGCTGACACAACATGTTCATGGACGTGCCAACAGGAAACACCGACCGCCTCCCGCCTCTCTGTGTCCTTCATCAGCCTCTTCTTCTATCCGTTACTTGACTTCATAATAACAGCAAAAGGTTAAATCGTCACCCTCTGAAGCAACATGACCGGAGTGTGTTTTATCTGCACCTCCTCATCTACACACACCGAAACCAGACGATCACTTTTATTACATTCTCACTTCTCCTGTGGGAGGAGGAGACCTCTCCATTCAGCTTCTTCCATGAGTGTTTATCACGGTTGTGCCGGAGAGCAACGTTACCTCCTTTATCATCAACGAACATTTAAATGTCAGCACTAACAGAGCTAAGAGCGCGTTCCTCAACCTCCAGGTGTTGCACCACATTCTGTGACCCGTCGGATCGCGTGATCGCAAATCAGCTTTTGCAAATTCGTGCATGTTTTCAAAACCGGGTGCATGAAGAAGAAAGTGTAGAGAATACTTTTTTTTCCTCTGCATAAGATTTGTATTTTGTGATCGTGTTCTGTGGATTATTTACGTCTGCAGACAGAATCTGACGAGTCACAGAATTTAGTGTAACACTGGTGGACTTCAGTGTAAATAAATGTTGCACCATGTCTGCCGGATGTGTTAGCAACTATGCTAACGAGTAATAACTTTATAAAGACGGGTGTAACATTGATTATGGCCCCGTTCTATTTAGTGTTAAAGGCATTCCATCGAGCCAGCATGCACACTACCGAAATGGAACAGGGCCCTGATTAATGCTATTGATTACACCTGTGTTTACCCGGCATGTCCTCATGGCTGCTGGGAAAAAGGCAGATTTCAGCAGGATAACAAGACGAGGAGTCTAAAGGTGTCAACATGCTGATGTCAGGCAGGTAAGATGGGAATCACATTCACCAGACATTTGTGTGTGACGGCATGCTAACGTTTGCTAATTAGCACCAAACAAAAACCAGAGCTGAGGCTGAAACTTGTTGGTGAAAAATCACCAAGACCAAGGCGTTCTCTGGGGACATTATCTGTGCGACAGCAATGTTTCAGTCTGCGGCAAAGGACCAGACAACAGACAGATGTTACCGTCCCTGAAGCGATCGCTACAAACACCCCAGAAGGTCTAGCCGTGACGATACGATCAAATGCCAGAGAGGAATTGTGGTTTAGGAGGTAAAAGGTCTAATGCGACTCGTATTCGGGAGGCTGACCTGCAGGCTGAGTGCAGAACTCCACAGAGATCTCCCTCTTCTCCCGTTGGTCCATGGGAAGCTGCCAAGGCACCTGATGCGGCTGCGCCACCACCTTCACCTTGTACACCGTCATGGGCTTCAGGTTGAAGAACTTGTACTTGTAGCCCCCCGCCTTCACCATGTCGTACTCGGCACCGTTGAGGAAGATGGTGTGGCTGTAGTTGCTGCTGCTCGGCAACCACGACAGCTCTGCGGAGAGCTGCGTGATACCTTCCACCCGCAGGTAGTAGGGCGCCACCGCCACGTCCTTCCCCACCAGCAGCGTGCACCGCAGCTCGTCCGATGGGCCGCGCTCCGTCACGCTCTGCACCGAGATGCGGTAGGTGTTCGTGGCCAGGTTGAGCTTTTCCAGGAGGGACTTGGTCCTGCCCCCGTAGGGGACGCTCATCCGCAACTCCTTATCCACAGAGACGTTGTAGCCGCTGACGGGTCCCCAGCCCGGGGGGACCACGGGCGGATCCCAGCCGATGATCACGCTCTTGGCCAGCTGCTTGATCAGGTTGATGCGGCGGGGGTAAGGCACGATGTCTTCGCCGACCTCGTCGATGCTGACGTCCAGGGTCCCCGTGCCGTTGCTGGAGGACCCCAGGACGTCCATGCCCAAGCTGCCGGTGCTCACGCAGTCCAGCTTGCAGTCCGACAGCAGGCTGCCGATGCCCGTCCTCGTCCCCGAGCCAACCTTCAGTCTCTGAGACGCCAGGCTACTGTGGTTGAGGTAGCCAGGTTCTTTAGCCACGGTGTCCCTGTGTTGGACCGAGGGGGTCTCCTCGTCTTGGACGAAATCCACAAAATTGGACGGGACGAGTCCCCGCTGTCCGTCCAGCAGCTCCCCTGGGAAACAAAGAGCAGATGTTTGGTATTCGTGGTGATCGGGG
This sequence comes from Eutrigla gurnardus, assembly GCF_963514095.1. Lineage (NCBI taxonomy): Eukaryota > Metazoa > Chordata > Actinopteri > Perciformes > Triglidae > Eutrigla > Eutrigla gurnardus. Next base: position 2,152,868 of record NC_139936.1, on the reverse strand, counting down.
GTGAAAGAGTGGGCGAACGCAGACAGCAGCCGGGTCAGACCTTCGTAGAAGCCGTCCTCGTCCATCGTCCCGTAAACGTAGAGGTACTTCCCTGCCACCAGGGGGAGCTCTGCCTCAGGATGCTCATTAGGCCCGTCATACGGATTGTAACTGGCAAAGAAAAACACGTAAACGCACAGCTCAACTTTGCTATAGTCAACCATTCCCACTTTCTCATTAGGATGTCAAGAAAAATGCTGCCTTGAAAATATGAAGTTTGTTTCCTTAATTATATATTTATTCTGTGTTTTTTTCTTCTCTTTTTTTTTTTACAAAAGGCAGAGAGCCGAGGAGAGTGTGGGTTTAAATCTCTGGCCCTGTTTCACGTATTTGTGCTCTGAGGATTCCAATTATTTTTTGTGCTGACAGGTAATTTTCTTTCCAGATAGAAACACTGAATCATCTTTAAGGCCGCAGCCTGGAGCTCCGGGAGAGGAAGCAAAAGAGTCGCAGCAACATTCCTGTCGTGACTCGTCTCCACCGAGCAGCCGCTTTGCTGTAAAGAGGTATGTTAAGGGTTCTACTGCTAATTATCACCCTGTCTCAACTCATATTTTCAAAGTAAGAGCACTTGAAAGACTTTAAAGCACTAATTGGAAGCGGTGGGTTTACTCCAGGAGATGTTTTGGTGTGAATTAAAATTAAAACAACACTAAATGATGCCAGCGTGTTGCGTGGACGGACCTGTAGCGGGCGATGCACAGACGGACTTTCCCCGTGAACCTCGGTTTGGACCTGGTGGTCGAGCTGAGCTCTTTGTCCATCTGGAGAAGGCAAGGCACTTTTATTAGTAACAACAAGGCCATTCAAAGTGCTTTACATAAAACATTAAAAGCATTGGTGAAAAACACATTATAAGTGAAAAACAAAAAACAAGAATGAATAGAGGAATAGAAATTACAGTGCAGTACAAGCAATTAATGTCGTGTTTATTGAAAGGCAGCAGCAAACAGAAAAGTCTTCAGTCTGATTTAAAAGAGTGGAAAAAACAATCAAACTTGCCCTCTGTGTGTTTTCTCCTCAAACTCACAAAACCAGAGAGGCCAGGAAGTTTGGTCTTTGAGTTTAGTATAAAAATGCCAAAAACAAACAAATACCCAGCGTCTGCTCCGGATTATGCTGGAAGTCTTCCCCAACAAATGGACTAAACAAAAACACACAATATGCATGATATCGCTTTCATTTAAACTGTTCACCTCCCGTGCACTAAACACTGATCAATCCCAAACGGCCTGCAGGAGTAAAACTGCACCTGCAACCCACCTGGATGTCCGATTAAAATGTGTACAAACTGCTGTCTGACAACAACACCTGAAACCTGACAACCACATTTCATTGGCATCCGAGTTGTCGGGGGACTCTTCTCTAACTTTGTTAGATGTTGTGCAAATGGAGAAAGGTCCAAAAAAACATGTGGGATGCAAACCGAGCGTCGGCTACCTCGGGGAGGAACGCCCTCGCCGAGCCGCCAAGTCGACCCCGAGTGAGGAATGTCGGCTTGACGGAGAGCAGCTCCGGCTTGTCTCCGGCGATCTGCAGCGGACGGATGAACTCCGATATCAGAGATCTGCTCGTCGGAGCCTCATTGCCTGAAGAACAAACACAACTCATCAGATCCTCAATACGACAGAAGCTCGTATCAAACGTGGCCAAAAGGAAGACGGAGATGATGTAGAGATCTGTTGTTTTAAACATCAGTGAGATACCTTTTCCTATGGGGGCAGCCAGTCCATTGAGCAGCTGGGAGAGGGATTTGTTGGGCGAGCCCGGGGATTCACACACAGTTAAAGGTTCGGTGCTGAGGATGTCGAACTTCCCGGCCTGCAGCCGGAACTTCTCCAGCTCTTTGGACAGCAGGTTGAACTGCTCACTCTGGGACCGACATTTCTCCTCCAGCTCACGGACTTTGGCCTGACGGTGGTCGAGGGAGGAGAGTCAAGTCGTCAAGAGAGGGAGTGATGGATGGAGAGACAGGAGGATGGACGGACAGACAGGAGGACAGACAGGGGAAGGATGGGAAACATAGGAAAAAAACAAACAAAACAAGATAAATTAAGGAAACAGGATGCAGGACTGAATATTCTCACAGAAACTAGAGTGCACACAGTATACGTAATGTATATACGATGCTATATGTCCACACACACACACACACACACACACACACACACACACACACACACACACACACACAGGAGTAAATTACATTCGGACATATAGCATGTGGATTGGTCATTACAGTCTTATAATAAATCCTACTACTAATGAGCATATCCAAATCACATGCACTAACATTTATAATAATACTGAAAATATATTTCAGAAAGAGGCTCTTGTATGAAGGCAATATGTAAACTGCATGTCTTAGAGGATGAAGGTGATGATATTCTATATTTTTCTATTATTGTCAAGTAAATCCCTTGAAAAGACCAAAACCAAAAATAATTTTGTCCCACTAACAAACCTCCACTGTCGTCCAAACGAGATTAGAAACACATCGCTGTTCATAATCATCAACATTGTGGTTTATTTTAAAGGACCAGTGTGAAGGATTTAGCTGCATCTCTGTGTCGATCACCCCTCCCTTCCCAAGCGTGTCTGCTTCTGAAAAGTGAAGCCAAACATGAAGAGCCTTAAACTGGCATTCTCTCTGCTGACCTCCAGGAGGCGACTCCTCTGGTTGTAAAAATAAGTATTGGTTTGGTTTGTGACAATATCGAATATCTGTGTTAAAAGATTCACATGTACATTTAGGAATGAATTGACTTGGTTGTGGTCTTTTCATGGGATTCGTTAACAATAACATAAAGATATAAAAACACAGCAGCCGCATTCTTTAAGAGCAGGAAACTGAATTGCACAAACTAACACGGACAAACTGAGCATATTGTTTGGGCAGGTATAATGGAAATTCCAGGTGTTGATTACTCAAGTTGAATGATTGATCATCAAAGATCACTTCTCAATGTTAAACAACAATCTGACCCCCAGATGCTCCCGTGGAATTTGTTTTTTAGCTCTGCCCAACACACAGCGGCGCCCCCTGCTGCTGCAGCCCTCGCTACGCCACCACGTTAAAACAGGAAGTCCACGTCATGCACACAGATCGTTGCTGGAGACGACATGCTGTTAGCAAACACACAACCAAGGAATCCCTGCGTTCATGAAATATAGAATCAGTAAAATGAGGAGATCTTGGTTTTAGTAGCATCATACAGTCCATCGGCTGTATGGCCGACACGTTCTCACTCCACCGGGTCGAGTTCTAATAATGCAGCTCGATCAAAGCCTCAAACCTCGGCACACACACCTGTTTTCTAAACAGTATTTTGTCCGCGGAGAAAGTGACAGTTGTGTAGCAGCGTCATCTGGACGCCTTCTCTGGTTGTTTTAATGGTTTTCCAGCAGAAGACGGCTGTCTGACATTTCACTGAGTTCACTGAGCCGTACGCACCGTCGGATCCAACTACATGGACTTACTGTTACATCTGCTATGACTGGTGGAAAACCCCAGTATCTATGAAAAAGAACACACCAGTATCTCTACAAAATAAAAACCTAATATAGCTACAAAATAAAAACATAATATCTCTACAAAATAAAAACCCAGTATCTCTACAAAATAAAAACACAATATCTCTACAAAATAAAAACATATCTCTACAAAATAAAAACCCAGTATCTCTACAAAATAAAAACCCAGTATCTCTACAAAATAAAAACACAATATCTCTACAAAATAAAAACCCAGTATCTTTACAAAATAAAAACATAATATCTCTACAAAATAAAAACATATCTCTACAAAATAAAAACCCAGTATCTCTACAAAATAAAAACATCTCTACAAAATAAAAACATATCTCTACAAAATAAAAACCCAGTATCTCTACAAAATAAAAACATCTCTACAAAATAAAAACATATCTCTACAAAATAAAAACCCAGTATCTTTACAAAATAAAAACATAATATCTCTACAAAATAAAAACATATCTCTACAAAATAAAAACCAAGTATCTCTACAAAATAAAAACCTAATATATCTACAAAATAAAAACCCAGTATCTTTACAAAATAAAAACATAATATCTCTACAAAATAAAAACATAATATCTCTACAAAATAAAAACATAATATCTCTACAAAATAAAAACCAAGTATCTCTACAAAATAAAAACCTAATATCTCTACAAAATAAAAACCCAGTATCTTTACAAAATAAAAACATATCTCTACAAAATAAACACATAATGTCTCTACAAAATAAAAACCCAGTATCTCTACAAAATAAAAACATCTCTACAAAATAAAAACCTAATATATCTACAAAATTAAAACATAATATCTCTACAAAATAAAAACCCAGTATCTGTGCAAAATAAAAACCTAATATCTCTACAAAATAAAAACCTAGTATCTCTACAATAAAACCTAGCTACACTGTCTACATGCTACCTCTGCTAACACGCTAATGTTGCTAAGGTTGATCAGTGGTGTTGTAAATTGTAATTTCCAAAGATATCGTCTGTTTCAACTTGTTCTTCGGTGCGACTGCAGTGACGTTAACGTGACGTTAAACGTGACGTTAAACGTGACGTCCACTCCAAAAATCTCCGTACGCTCGTTAAACACATACGTGTCTTTTCAAAATAAACCTCCGTGGGCGGCGGGTGCGTCACACACAGACACCAACCAGCGCTGACCGAGCTGCATCTTTCTGACACCTCGGCAGTGAGAACGGGTCGGTGTGGCAAATAAACACATGCTGAGTAACAGACATGACATGCTGCAACTAAAGGATCACATTCATCCCAATGTGATCCTTTGAGATTAATACAGTACATTCAGAAAGCTTATATCTACTGTATGCATCCACATCTACATGTATTTCATTCTAAAAACATCTGCAATACATAAAGACTTCCAGGCTTTTTTATGGCAATTTATTTTACCAGTTAAATACATTTTCTGCATTAATTTATGGTAGCCTGATATTTGTATTGGTCCACATGTAAAACACACACTTTTCTAACACGAGTTTGGTCTTATAAAGTTAAATTTGCACACCTCAATGTGTTCTTGGGCTTTGATAATGTGGGGCTGAGGTCGGTCACTGAGGCCCCAGGCATCCCGCTTTAATTGAAGGCCATCCATATTCTCAATCTTTTCATCAATTGTTAAGCGAGTGTCGCTGAATTTTTCTTTATGATCAAGTCGGAAAGACCTCCAGTTTACGCTGTCGGTCATGTTCCAGACTTTCAAAAAGCTCTCCGCTCGTGAGATTGCTTTGGTGGGAAAATGTGAAACCGAGCCGAGTGGGTAGTAAAGCCAAAGAAAAGAAGCAGCCCTGAATATTTCTGAAAACCAAAAAAAAAGCAAAGAGCACACGTCAGATAAGTTCTGAGCTGATGTATGCTTTACGTTATATATATTTTTACCTTTTTTTGAGTACCACTTGTATATTTTATCCTGTTCAATACAAAAACTCTTGATGAATCATTTAGTTTGTAACGCGGCGTCAACGTTCTGCTAGTGACTACACTGGAAAGGGTGTCAAATAAAAAAATAAAAAAGGTCAAGTAAATAAATGAAAACAATTCTGAAATACCTGCATGCTGTCCAAGTGGTTCTGTATAAGCATAAACACACACCCGTTCAGTAAAAAGAGATGTAAGGAAAGAAATAAAGCACAATTACACATCTTAAAAAGCACAACACTCTTTGACATTGTTAAGAAACACGCGTTGATACAACTTCATCACCTTACTGCTACTAGAAATACTACACAGATTAATGTCTCTTTATGATGAAGTCACCTTTCTGAAAAAGGCTGTTTACACAAGTTTTAAGCATAGCAGTGAATTTAACAATATTATTACAGAATTCTATAAATACCAGGATTCTGATCTGTAAATGTGAGCATAAAGCTTCAGGTATTGAGGTTAAGAGGAGAGGATGCTGGGAAATGTCTCTAGGTGAATACAGGTCTGGCCCGAGGCGGACTAGTCCCTTATCGTTCAGCAGAAACCACATAAACACACACAGTCCCCCCAAACCCCCCAGAGTCCAGACGCTCACCTCTAACAGATGGACAGCGCCTTCATGTTCCTTTTTTGCCTCAACCTGAGCCTGGGAAATACAGGGTGCAGCGTTTCAGTTCAACCTGCAGAATTCAGCTTAAAACCAATGAAAGGCCTTCAGACACATAAAAACATCAGCGCCGGGGGGTGAAAATGGATGAAAGAGGAAGCCATGTCTCTCCGTGGATGGCGTGTGAGGCCACGCTGAAGGATGAATATTACCTGCAGGTTATTTCTGAACATATTTTCAACAGTTTTTAGCATCTCTTTTCTTAAACCGCAACCAGCACGAGATATTGTGGCTTTTCTTGCACCATTTTCACCTTTTTGCTTCACGTTTCTTTTTCTGAAAGCTGATTTAATTATCAAAACAACATGAAACAATTCTGTGCATGCAAGCATTTGTAAGCCTTACCTGTGAATCTAAACCACAGGGGGTCAAACTACCAGCCCACAAATATCTCATTTTAATGTCCCCCAAATATAGAAATTGTAGAAATGATTTCATCCTCCAGCAACAACAACTCCAGCTGTGGAGCGGAGACAGGCTCTTACGCCACATTTTCATTGAGATTCTCTGGATATACTCTTATCCGCTTTCTCAAATGTGTCCATTAAAAAGCTGCTCAATTTAGCTTAGCACAAATCCACCGAAGCCTGAAAAAAAGCTGACTAATTAGCACGTTGTATCTCATTTGTTTAATCCGAACAAAAGTATAAAAGCAACAATTGGGTGTTTTATGGAAGGGGGGATTATTCGGCCTTGGCTCGGAGCGGTTACCACGCAACCGAGCACGTAGACTCCAGGACGCCGCTAGTGCCGGCCAAGAAAGAGTGACTCATAAAAACGGCAAACTGTCAACACGATGTAGAGAACGGGAGACGCCGCGCCATCGGGACTCCTTACAGCACAGCTGACACCCGAACGGATCATTCTGGACCCGCAAAGACGGATGTGAAGCATTGGCGGCTTCCTTTAGAGAGCTGCCGTTCTCCAGGAGTACAGGGGGTCAAAACCCACCCGGCACCCGGACTGGGCAACCCAGATATCTCCTCTTCTGGCTGAACCCAAATGCATCTGTTTCTACATTATCAGATGGTAATTCAAAGGAAGCACATGTTGCCGGGGGTTTATGTCCGAACGGCTGTTTAGGTCACACCTAGGATCTAAACTGAGACTCTATGCAAACAAATTTCAAACGTTGTCCCATCAATAATGAATTAAGGAGGCCGGTGCATTCAGGGGGAGTGAGGTTTGGGTGTTAAAGAAGCACTGAGCTGTGGAGAAAAATAACATAATACGCAAAACCATTTTTCTTCTGGGAACTAGAAACATCTGTTTTCCACACGAATGCAAGAGCATCTGTGGACTTAACACTTTTCATAAATCTACTGAGCGGGGCCGATTCATTTGAGGGGGGGGCGTCTGTAGGAAGATAAGGCAGTAATGAGCTTCTGTTAATGAGGGAAAGAAGCTGAGACGTCTGCCTGTGAAAGGCCGACTGTGAAAGTTGGAGCAACGCCGCTACTCGCCGTTTTCCAGACACGCCATTGGTGACAATCCCCATCACGGTCACACCAGAGTATCGGCGATGTCAGCTGTCGCCGGCTCGCCGGGCCTTTACAGTCCGCTCTGGTGAACAGACCAATCAAACGGCCCGGGACGGCCTTTTTGTTTTGTCTACTCTGGGTTTTCAGCGTTTGATCGGCTTGTAACAAACAGGAGGAGTTGCTCCTGAAACGTTTGGAGAGGAGGTGGACAGCTGGAGGACGGAGGGAAGAGGAAGGACAGGGAGGAAGATGTGGAGGGAGGGGGGGCTGAAGGCACGGGACGATAATCGCCATTAAAAACAACCTGTTGACCTGCTCGTGCTGATTGTCGGTTGCTTCGGTTGGTTTACTTGTGTCTGATTGCTGAGCGTCTTGTGTGACGGATGCGTGATCACAGCTAGGGATCGCAATAAAAAACAATACGTTGATCGGCCTATTCAATAAAAAGGGAACTTGAAGAAGGTGTCGTTGTAGAGAAATGACAAATGCGGCCTGACGTAAAAATAAATACAGGATACAAAAATACACTTTTAAATGAGAGACCTTCGGATTCATGATCATCTTATTAAGATGATTGAATTGTTTTCCACTCAAAAGGATGTTCACCACCAACAGATGTGTCTTATCAAAATGTAAAGTGTTTCCAGCAGAGTTTAGGACAATTTCTAGAGTTTTAATGCATATTTTTTGATTATCGGGATAATATTATGAATCGTTAGTGCTCCAGCCTCTTTGTTCTGCTCTCTGTGAGACTTTGACTTTCACCTTTTCTTAAACGTTTCCTGTTCCTTTGACCGGCGCCGTGACAGGAAGTGACCTGAGCTTCTGCGCCGTGACAGGAAGTGACCTGAGCTCCGGCGCCGTGACAGGAAGTGACCTGAGCTCCGGCGCCGTGACAGGAAATGACCTGAGCTCCGTTCTTACCTTCTGAAGAACTTCAATCTCCTGCTGCTTTGCATTGAGTACAGCCAAGGCCTGCTCATGCTCCAACTCTAGCTGCTGCCTCCGCTCTGCAGCCTCGCGCATATGCTGTCGGGGGGGGGGGGGGGGGGGGATACAAGGGTGGAGAGGGGGGCGTGGGGGAAGGGGTGGTAGCATAGAGAGGGATGCTGTTAGTGAAACTAAAATCAAACGGCTCAGAGTCAACACAAAATGAATCTCCAGTCTTCTATTTCACACTCAGACTACACACAAGTTACATGTGCACACACACCCACACACACACACACACACACACACACACGTTGGTAAACACCTTTTAAACCTGTTAAAAACAACGACATAAACTATGCCTTTCTGCCAACGATTGGGTACATTTTTTTTGGAAGAGGACTAGAGACGCTTTTCTGTGAACAAGCAGCAGAATAAGAAACATCACATCCACAGTCAGGTTTGCTTTCCGCCTTAAAAACAACACCGTCAGACGTCCAGGTACCGGGACTCGCCGACGTTGTCTTCGCCGTCATCATTACGGCTTTTTATTTTCCGTTACGTGAGCCTTGCCTGAGATTAGAAATGAACATCTAAGATAGTCCTCAACAAGCCAAACTCTTCCTCCTGGGGGGGAGACAACATGAGTGGAACAGGAAGGGAAAACGGGGGGGGGAGGGGCAGACTGCTCCAAGCGACTACTCTGGTCAGACCTCCCAACACGACGCTGACAGACAGATCAGGGAGGTGAGACAGCACAGCGGCAGGTAACCAGGTGGAGGCAGTGTAGCACAGGTAGGAGAAGGGCCCTCGGAGCCGGCTTCCTCACCTTGAGCACCTGCTCTAGGTTCTCCAGTTTGCCTTGGAGCTGGTTCCTCTCCCACAGGGCTGAATCTCTCTCCTGGGTCACAGCACCGAGGGTCTCCTTGAGCTGGGCATACTCGGACTTCACCTGCAGACAAGCAAAGAGTTTCAGGTGTCATATTACTTTGAAACTATAACACCACGTTTTAGCTGCACCTTTCAATAGTCTGTTTAATATTAAGATTAAAAAGCTGTGTTTTACTACATTAAACAATACAGCTAGCCAGCTTTATTAACATTCATTCCTTCATTCTTGTATTGACAAAATATCAGTGTCTTTTCATACAATATCAACGGAAACTGAACGTAATCGTAATTTTCTGACAGTCGCTGTAGATTTAAAGAAAACGATCCGCTTTCCTTCCTGGCATTAAAAACAGGTTAGAAAGTGTTCCAGCCGTGGGACGCTGGCTGGCGTCGGTGATAAAAAAAAAAAAGCCTTTAATTTTTATTCTAATAATGCGAGGGGAACATAACTCACTGCCTCCCGTGGCTGTAGACCAAATACATAAATAAATTATTCATGCTTCATTGTTAACCAAGCAGTATACGCATTCAATTGACTGAAGCAAGTGCACATTATATTAACACCGCAGAAAAAAATGTGACTATTTCTATTCCTACATATTCTTCATAATCTGCCGCCCAGAGATTGGTTGTGTTGTCACTTAAGAAGCAGTATTTCTATTTTAAATCGGCTTTTCCGAGGCGGCGGCCGTGACGCGGCGAGCCCCTCGGAGCAGCCATGAATGACTAATGAATCCTCCAGGACGGCGTTTCAGCAAAACACCAGCAAAGCAAAACACCAACAGAAAGTCTCCCGCCTCGACGTGACTGTCACAGCTAATGTAGACGGATCGAAGAGCACTGTATTGGATTCAGCAGGTCAATAGTCTATTATGGGGGAGAGAGAGGGGGGAGGGGCTGTCTGTAGCCCCTCCTAGTCCAATCAGATGATAGGGATCAGGATCAGCGAGGGCTAATATCCGCCCGGTGCTGCTCTCATATCCGTCAGCCTGATAACGGTTCACTGGAGCTGCTCCAAGACTCCACCCGAGTCCCGATAAGACGTCAATATAACCAGCGAGGAGCCGCCAATCAGCTCCTCCAGGAAATGACCTTCCTGTCCGCGGAGACTCCGCTGCTCTCCGTGTGTGTGGATCTACTTTAACGGCCGCTATCGGCTCTTCTGAGGTCTCGTGGCTAAAAGGAACGTGAGAGGGTTTTAATGGACTCTGGAGGCTGGATGCTTGTATTTATACGGCTGACCTTTAGTGACCCAGAGGCTCATCTCGTAGGGCGTAAAGGAGAACCAGGACTCAGAGTCCTCAGCTACGTGTGCAAAACGCTAATGTTAGCATGCTAACAGGCTTAACATGATGCTAATCGTTGCTAATATGTTTACCAGTAATATTCAAAATCTTAGGTTGTGTCCGACATCACTCATTCACTTCACCCGCCTCACTATTACAGTTACTAGTTCTGTAGAGGACTATGTAGAGGACTGTAGAGGACTACATAGAGGACTACATAGAGGACTGGAGGACTATGTAGAGGACTCTGTAGAGGACTGAGGACTATATAAAGGACTACATAGAGCACTCTATAGAGGACTATGTAAAGGACTCTGTAGAGGACTGTAGAGGACTATGTAGAGGACTGTAGGGGACTATATAGAGGACTACATAGAGGACTGGAGGACTATGTAGAGGACTCTGTAGAGGACTGAGGACTATATAAAGGACTACATAGAGGACTGGAGGACTATGTAGAGGACTCTGTAGAGGACTGAGGACTATATAAAGGACTACATAGAGCACTCTATAGAGGACTATGTAAAGGACTCTGTAGAGGACTGTAGAGGACTATGTAGAGGACTATATAGATGACTCTGTAGAGGACTATATAGATGACTATTTAGAGGACTCTATAGAGGACTATGTAGAGGATTGTAGAGGACTCTATAGAGGACTCTGTAGAGGACTGTAGAGGACCCTATAGAGGACTATGTAGATGACTGTATAGAGGACTATGTAGAGGACTCCCTAAAGGACTCTCATGGGGACTACAGGACTATATTGAGGACTCTATAGAGAACTTTATAACACCAAAAGCAAAGTACATAGCCGAGGCTGAAGGTCGTTGGAGGAACAGTCAAGGGATCAGCAGTCATTAGGGTCCATCCTCTGGGAACTACGAATGTCTGGCCAGAACTGCATGTCAATGTATCCAATAGTTTTCTATACAGATTTATAGATTTCTAAAACACAAACTCATAGTGGCACAAGAGAAATCCAGGTTTATCTTCAGGCGACAATGAACGTCAATCCATCCAATTTGTTGTTGCCTGACCAAAGGGGGTTAACGGGACAGACAGCAGCTGAAGATCATGACATTATGTAATATAATAGAGTACCTTCTCATACTCGGAGGCCTTGTGGCTGTTGTTGAACAACTGGAGGTTCAGGTGTCGGTTCTCCTGCAGGAAATCCTGAAGCTCATTCTCCTGGAGGGAAGAAGCAGAACGGAGTTCAGGTGTTTAGTATCCGAGAACACGACGTCAGCCATCGTACGTCGTTATTTAATTCTGGATGTTTCTCTGCTGTTTCAACCCACGACGGGGAAACGATAACACGACGCCGACGTCTGGAACGCAAACCAGGACGTCGTGCTCCTTCGCTGCTCTCTGTGAGCAAATGTAAATCAAACAGGCATTTTGATACCACACACACACACACACACCACACACCACACACACACACACACACACACACACATACTCTCTCTCTCCTAGTGTGTTGAGCTGAAGGCAACACAACCCTTCATTGCAGAGGAGGAAAACTTAATTACATTCAATCAACGGTGGCGAGGCATTGCCGTGCCGTCGAACGGAGAATCTGCTGCAGCTCCGGCAGGCCGAGCATCGATGTTGTTGTTGTTGTTGTGCGTCGCTGTTGTGCGTCGGCGAGCCGGGAGGCCAAACTGCCTCATGCATGATGAATTAACTGAAATGCATCTTAATGGCCGAGCTCCTTCCACCTTTTTATGTTTTACCCGTGAAAGATGTTTACGAGGGCGAGCGGAGGAACGCATCCATGCGAGGGTGAAGTACGCCTTAACGTTGTATCGACACACGTACACGTGATAAATCAGCACGTCCGTCAATGCAACGTCAATAATCACACAGCAACATGTGACTTGTTACAGTCGGAGAAGATCATATAATACATTCATGTACTTTCATGCTGAGGCACTTGAAGGTAACAGGGATATTGTTTGTGTATAATAGGTGTACTTGAATAATACTGCTTCTACTACTACTCACTACTTCAGATAATATTCATAACAATGGTACTTTTTAAATGAACTACAACAACCAGAGTCGCATCTTTTCCATTCATTTCACTTTTCTTTCTTTTTAAATTATTGGCATTTCAACTTGCACCATTGTGTGTCCAGTCAGTTTTAATGCTTCCCACACGAGCGCTGGATTGCATTTGGCATCCCCATTCATATCATCGATCCTTCAGTTTGGAGTGAATGTGAACGCTGCAGGTGTTCAGTCTGAAGGACAATAAAAACCCAGAGAGCTTCACGTTTCACTGTGGAGTTTGTTCCTTTGAAATGAAAGCCGGTTGTTGATTTAAACGCTTCAACACGTCTGCCAACCTCATTTCAAATCCTTTTTTTGGGGGGGGGTTCTTACGCGACGGCACACGGCGGGATGCAAACCGAATTGTCTTGAAACACAGAGAATCAGCTGTTTCTTTGTCCCTCATTGTGGAACGTGTTAGCGCTTTAAAGAGATCAGCCGACGTCATAATCCCCTTTGGCAGAGACCGGTTCCTCTGTGGAGCCCGGCGGTGCAGAGACCCGTGCAGGATCCGGCGTGGCCCACATCGGGCCGCTGGCCAGCGTTATTCAGCTGAGATGTTCTGCCGAGGTGTGATTTGTCATTCCTTTGGTGGATTTTGCTTTTGAATAGCAACACGTATGTAAACAGACTGTAAGATGTGCATTCAGCCTGATAATGATGTGTAATGGTGGAGAGAGGCAAGTAGAAACGGGAAGCAGAGCCTCGTTCTGGAGCATCGGAGCCGAATCACCGTTTAACACCGGAGCAAACATGTGACCTCTGACCCGCTGCTCCGGGACTCCGTGGACTCCATGGACTCAGTGGACTTGGTGGACTTGGTGGACTCAATGGACTCCGTGGACTCGGTGGACTTGGTGGACTCAATGGACTCCGTGGACTTGTTGGACTCCATGGACTCACTGCTCCAGGACTCCGTGGCCTTGGTGGACTCCGTGGACTCAGTGGACTCAGTGGACTCCATGGACTCGCTGCTCCGGGACTCCATGGACTCTGTGGACTCGGTGGACTTGGTGGACTCGCTGCTCCGGTACTTGGTGGACTCCGTGGCCTTGGTGGACTCCGTGGACTCTGTGGACTCAGCAGGGGGAACAGAAGCACTCCTCTTCTTCAAAGGCAGACACCATCGCTGCTGAACTAATGACCAGCTAAACCTTCTCAGCCTCTGTAGCTGCATCCAAAGCGACTCCATGTATTCATGTTACAGGTGGCTTAAACTGGACGTCGTCATGGTAACGGCACCCGTTGGTTTGTGGACTACGGTTCTGAAGCCTCGAGTTCAACATTTTGGCTTTGCAACCAGTGAAGGAAGTGACCATGTTTGGACTGTGGAGGAGCGACGGGTGGATCTGATGAACACCGAGCAGCACCTTTACTGGATCTGGATCCATGTGGATTCTGGTGTGAAGCTTTATGCATTACATATAAAATAAAGAGATCCTGACATTTTCTGCTATGACGCTTCCAGTCCAGTGATAATCGAAGTTTAACACCGATACTTTCTTCGAGCGATGCTGGCAGAGCGGATGCTCGTCGCCATGGTAACAGGCCTTTAAATGCCGGCGGAAGGCCTTTCTCCTCTGACGGTCTGTAGTTATACAGAAGGTGGAAGGTGCCAGATGGTCGTGCCAGTGTTTACCGTCACTCACACAGGCGGTGTTTATGTACACGACAGCTGAGCTCACTGTGAGGAGACCAACTCAACAACATCTATATATATACTGTATATATATATATATATATATATATATATATACAGTATATATATATAGATGTAAACTGTCGACTCACAACGCCGCTCACCGGTCTCGTCTGTGTTGGTGTCTCTGTTCTCAGAGGAGACCAGCCTGTCTATACCATCCAGGGACAGTTTGCCCCCCCTCCCCCCCCGGACTCGGCAGGCTGACAATGGGGCGAGGAGGGAAGTGCTGCTGTGGGCAGGGAACGTGAGAGGAGGGCAGCAAAGAGAAACCGTCCTAATGGAGAGTTTATTTGAGGCAGAGGAGCCAAACACAAAGACAGGGTTCGTCTAAAGAAGAGGGCTGGGGGGGGGGGGGGAGCATTTAAATGACTCTTGAAATAAAATCTAAGTTCAGACCGGATCTACATCCACTTTGTGTGACGTCTTCTGCAAGTTACAAACTTCATCATTTTAATCAGGAGAGACGATGAAGGGAAGATGATTGTTTAATCAAACAGATGATTTGTGATATTAAAGTCTTGGACTCGATTATCGAGCTGGTTCATGGTTCTGATGAGACGCTGACGTGAGGCAACAGGCTGACAGTGAAGGTGTGCCACTGTTGCTATTGGACAGACGAGACCAGCTGACGAGACCAGCTGACGAGACCAGCTGATACGGTGATTGACAGCCGGCAGGGAACCGTGGCTGCCCGTGACCCAAATCTAGCGCAGCATCCTGCAGAGGTTACGTTTGAAAGCCGAAGGCGTCACATCGGCTGTCCCGTCTCAAAGATCTAAGAGGATCCAACGATGGATCCTTCAGGGCCGACTTATTTCCCAGGGTTCATTGGGATTGGACTTTAATCAGCGTGGCGTCTGCGAGGGGATCAGCAGAGGGAGATATCCTCCATCATAATATCAATTACAAAGAATTAAATATGATCCCCGGTATTACATTAGTGACCTCTTCTTTGCTCTCTCTCGTCAACCACAGGTGGTTGCTAGGCAACGGGCCAAGTGGTATAAAGGTGGCAAACAGGAAACCCTCTGTAGACCAGATCAGAGACCATCAGGATCTAGTCTAAACACAGTCTTCAGGGGCAAGTCGGTGTTCAGTATGTGGACTGGAGGAGACGGGGGATCGAACCGACAACCTCCCCATGAGCTGCAGGATGTCTGACAAAACAAGGAGCTTCAACACTCATGAAGCAGCTTTCCTCCCCGCGACTGTGTCTAAACGTGGAAACTTCCACTTTCTCTTCTAAATCAGCCGTTCAAATCAGCGTGTTTTCTGCCGCGGCGCCGGCGGGGATCCAACATCACAGCGGGGCGATGGCGTTCCCTCTCCTTTAACGGGAGGAGCCGTTACACAATACAGAGTGATAAGTCACTCTAACTTAAGCTTGGTTTGTGCTGTGATGGAGTGACGTCGTCCTGCTGTGAGAGTCTGATGGGACTCGTTCAGAGGGACGGGATGGAGGACTTTTAACCTGGATGACCTGGTCATCTCAGACTATCGGACGGTCACATTCGACCCACTTCCTGCTTTATTTTGGAGCGTGCTCGCTCTCTGTGGTCTCCAGCTTCACTTCCTCCCGTTGTTTGTTTTTTCCCGCCTCTGAACTCGCCACGCCTGCAGCTCATCACCAATCAGTCACCCGGTATAAAGACAGCCGCTCACACACAGCTGCCCTGATTGCCTTTTTGTTTCCAGACTGCCTCTCTGCTCTGGAGCTTCTGTCTCTTGACCTTTTGCTTGTTTTTGGGGGAATCTTGTAATTTTTTTTTTTACTTATTTTGTTTGATTTGCTCTTTGAGTTTTGCCTCAGTCCTGGTTGTGTCGTCACACATTCCATCATTTTAGGCAAACTACACAATTCCTAACAACACTGTGAAGTCGGCAAATGATGAAATAAGTGTAACTTGTTGCAGCTGTTCATTCATCACCCACACATCATCTCCACCAGCTTCCAGTCTTCTACTCTTCTTCTTTGGTATGTTATCTGCAGTTAGAACAATGCCACCCCCACCTCAAATTCTTAAAAGTGAATCCACATTCTCCCTGCTGGCCACCAGGGGGCGACTCCTCTCTGGTTGTATAGAAGTCTATGAGAAAATGGTCCTACTTCTCTCTAGTTAGCTACTAAGATGACTTTAACACTTAGCTGTAAAGGTTAACCTTGAATTATAGAAGCTAACTTTGTTAGCAGCTTCACACCAGAATCCACATGGATCCAGATCCACATCCACAGTAAGGAGCAATCCTGAGCAAAGAGGTCTAACATGAGACTCAAGCACTAATAAAATAATGCAAGCTAAGACATCGAGATGATATAGAGACGTTTTCATTTCCTTCTCTTTGCCTTTTTGAGTCGGCCTCTAAGACGACCTTTCTGCAGCTCTGTGAGAAAAACGTTTGTATAACATGTCTGTGACCTTTTCACATTTGACCTTTGACCATCACCTGAAACACACTTCATCAACACGGAGGATGAAATCACATCTCCGTGTTCATTCAAAAGCATGAAACCATTGTTACCACAGCACCGATGTTCACGGTGGCGTCCGCCCCCTCCCCCCAGAAAACAAACCGCTCCCCATTTTTCATTCCCGCTCGTCACCCCCGGAGACCGAGCCGTCGTTCTAGCAGCCCGCTGTTTTCTCGGGGGGGGGCTTGTGTGTGATGATAGCAGGCCGAGGCTCTCAGGTACAAATCAATTCCAGCCTCCGTCCCTGGGGGGGGGGGGGGGGGGGGGGGGTATTTTTGGAGCACTTACCAAAGTCTGACATGTTTGACTCTTTTTCTTCACCTCCGCCTCGAGTGCTTCACACTCCTTCCTCCTGGTGCTGATCTCCGTCTCCTGGGGAGGGAAGACAAGGAAATCAGAACAACTGCTGTGATCCGTCAGGAACACAAGCTTCCTGAGAGAAGTCGCTGAAGCATTTCATGACTCAGCAGTTTCCACAGGTTATCTTATAGATGCTTTCTCTGAACAGACGGTTCAGATGTTGAGGATGCACAGTGGAGCGTCGGCCTCCGGGAACCATGTGATGAACAGGGTTTCCAGTCATTCCGTACATGTAAATGAACATCTCATTGCCAGTTCAGCGGGTTCAAAGCCATCTATAGTGAACTCAGTGTCCCGCAATTCATCAACAACGTACAGGACTATGTGCCATCATGCATTGACCTGAAGGAAGAATGAGCAATCAGCCTGGAACAAAATCCATGAGTCGTGGTGCAAAAAGTAACATATTTAAAGTGAGCTGAGCAGCAACATAAGTAGTTATTTATATTTTAATTTGGTAAAATACGAGTATTCCCTCCACATTGGCAGCAGCACCGTCCCTTTAAGAATCAGCTGGGACTGAGAATCTCATTGGTTTGCATGAAAATTAAGTTATAAACCAAAGTAGTGGACAAAATGTAAAATGTCGCAGCAGCAGAAGTACAGCCGGTACCGACTCCGCGGGGCGCCTCGACACACCGGGGCTGTTTCTAAAAGTCTCCGATCTGAATCAGCATGTTTTCATCCACGATGTCTGGACCAACAGAGCAGTCCAGGGGATGAAGAACATATTTAACCTCCAGCTCTTCTTCTAGATATGTTAGTTCTGGAGTCTATTGACCTTGTTTTATTGCAGAAGGGCTCGTTTCCTGTGTGGAAGTGAAGTAATAACCTTAAAAAATGTCCCAGTAAGTCGGCGTGAGCAGAGCAGCTAAACTGCTGATATTCATTACTCTGTCTGGTTTATTCTGTCTGTATAAACCTGGAACTTGAATGTGTCCTTTAGATACATCCCAACACCTGATATCATTTCCATCAAGACACCCAGAATGCAACGGAAACAAGCTGAGCTTTCTTCACGGTGTGCGATTGGAGAGAAAAAAAACAGACTAAAGTGGCCGTTTTTAGTCTGTCGGTCTCTTCAGAGGATACACCACCGCTGGAGAACGAGGGAGGCAGATAGAGGAGGGAGATCCTCATCAAAGCTGATTGTGTGATCTTTGATGAATATAGTTTCTACAGACACTTTTAACCAGCCAACAGGAGCCGGAGCAAAGATGAATGAAGTGTTGAGGAAACTTCACATATACGGCAAACAAACTGCCAAGTTGAGTCTAAATGAGCCTCCAGACAGCTCGCCTTCTCCCATGTGGGCCGGTATCTAACGTGTACAGTGTTCAGAGCCAGACAGCTACCGCACACACACACACACACACACACACACACACACACACACACACACACACACACCGTTCTCGCCGTGGTCCATTTCTTTGGAGCATTTGCCAATGTTCAATTAAAAATCTCTCTGATAAAAGATTCA
The DNA here is from genome assembly GCF_963514095.1 of Eutrigla gurnardus. Lineage (NCBI taxonomy): Eukaryota > Metazoa > Chordata > Actinopteri > Perciformes > Triglidae > Eutrigla > Eutrigla gurnardus. The sequence goes on along the minus strand of NC_139936.1, from coordinate 2,134,013 downwards.
AATGGCTGCCGCTGTGAGTAATGAGCTCCCGTGTAAGTGAAGAGGCGTTTACTGTCCAGCAGATGAAGACAGATGAGGAAGACCACCCCCCCTCCTGTAGACCAGATCCAGCAATGGTGGATCTAATGTAAATGCACCTGCAGCAGCATACGTAGGGGAAAATACACTCTGCTTTATGGTTAAACACAACTTAGGAAACCAATATGTTGACAACTTTGTTGCAGGTTAATGTACAATAAAAGGTTGTAGTTTCATGTGTAGGTCAACGACAAAAGTACAGTCTGATAATTCAAAGTAAAGAAACAGCGTTATCTGACTTAAATGGAGCCAGAGATCATTTTTAATTCTTTTCATTTTAGATTATAATGGAGGATCTGCTTCATGATGTATTTCAAACTGAAGGCCCTGCCTTCTGCTCGTAGACGCCATGTTGACGAGAATACAGTAGTCATCTGGAGCGCAATGCATTTTGGGATACGTTAGACCCTGAAGGATCGGATTCTCCGAAATCCGGGGAAAAGAAGGTGTGCGCTCTGCATTTGAAATGGGCCGGCCTTGTCACATTCAAAAGTCTTCGAACGCAGCCTCCGAAGGACGCGGCCCGCCGAATCGCCACGCGGCTATCACCATGGCAACGTGAGCATTTAGCTTAAAAGCACCTTGTGTCACAGAACCTGAAAAATGAACTTTACTTGAACACTTAAGAAGTTCCTAAATGTTTGTGCATAAAGAAAAGAGAAGTAGCTGAGCCTCAGCTGTGGGCCCTGAACGCACCGTCTCGGTGTTCAGCACCACGGAGAGCTCCCCCCGGGACCACGACAGCAGCACGTACTGTACATACGCAGTTTGACTGAAATGTTCCGGTGAGGTGGATGCACGGAAACATCTGGATGGAACGAGCTGCACATGTGACTGAATCATCATCGCTGCGATGACTAATTAACTCAGAAGGCTTTCCCCGGTCTGCTCACTCTTCTGATCTTTGGAGCTGGGAAAGCTGTGTGTATAATCTCTGGTGAGCAGGGGTAACCTCATTACTCTCTCTCTCTCTCTCTCTCTCTTTCATCCCTTGTTGTGTTGAATATGCATGATGGGTAATGATGGCTAATAATCCTGCCGATGGCTGAGCGGGAAAAAAAAACAAAACTCTGTTAACGTTTTTCCACCAGATTCAGAGATCTCAAACGCAGACAGACAGACAGACTTCTTCACATCTAATTATGACAACTGAATTCTAATCCTGTCGGAAATATACTCAGCTCAGCTGCTTTATAATAAATAAAACTGATGGCCGTCGTAAAGAAAAAAGGCTCTTGACTTTTTACCGGGAGTAGTTATGCTGGGAAACAAACAGTCCATCACCTCTCTTTGCAACACGCGGAGCTTCTCCAGCTCGTTTGTTGCCTCTCAGAATGTGAGCGGCGCTCCCCGAGATAGAAAATGTCCCGAGACTCTTTTCTCTTTCTTCTGTCGAGCCGAAGCAAGAAGGCCATTAAGGAGGCTGGATGAAAAGGCTTTCCACTGAGTGTTGTCAGGGCCTTTTAAAGAGAGGATTCCCCCCCCCAACCGACCCCCGTCTCACTCCACACCAAAGCACCCGTCTCACTCAGCATCATGTGACTCCACGGCTACAAACCGGTGGTCGAGACGCCGCGCGGTAATCTGGCGACAAGCACTCGTGATTTCAGAATCATTTGAAAATGGCAGAGTGAGTTACATAACCCTCGACAGCTTAAGTCTGTGTGTGTGTGTGTGTGTGTGTGTGTGTGTGTGTGTGTGTGTGTGTGTGTGTGTGTGTGCAGCACAGATGCAGGCGCTCCACTAATACTGTACTCGGCCGCCGCCTGTGAAGCGTGTGGACAGCGACATGCAGAGCGACTGCTGAATCACACATTTACAGGATAACAACTCAAACCCAACGACTGTAAATCCCAGAGGTCAGCTAGTACAGAGAGAGGGAGGGGAGATCAACGACATGAGGAGGAGTGATGGCGGCTGACCGTATGATCATGTGAGGTGTATGTAAAAGGCCTCGCTGTGGAAGCCAGCAGACAGCAGGAGGATGGGAGGCGGGATGAGAAACGGGTTGGAGGCAGGGTTTACCGTCTAAGCTCCTCACCTCTGCAGCATTTTGTCCCGGTATAAGACCTCTCTCAGGCATATTAAACATCATGCAGCAAAAACAAAGAAGTCTGAATTCTACTTCCTGTTGTTTCCTTCACACCACTACCACCGAGGTCTGACCTCTCCGAGGCCAGCGAACGCTACACGACCTGGATGTCTTTATGGGGCTAAAGCTCCACCAGGAAGCAGAGACTCTGCTGCTGCTGTCAGAGGCCTCCGGGGGTGAAACACTCGCATCTACCAGGAGAATGTGAGGCTCGTTGGAAAAGGAGGCTAATTTGAGCGAGCAGGCTCAGAGAGAGAGAGAGAGAGAGAGACTGTAAATCTCATAATCCCACCACATGAACACGAAGATGTCCGATGAGACTTTTACCTTAATGGAAACTAAAACAATGACTTGTATAGTTCTGCCGTCTCCACTCACGTCTCTCTGTGTGCTGGATTCAGTAATAATAATAATAATAATAATGCAGGTTAGACGGGAGAATCTGCAGGCTTTTGGCAGCTGAAAGCTCTTCTGCTGACTGGAGGTCCGCGGAGGGAGCATCTGATGATTATACTGCCCACTCAGACGAGACACACGGAGGCTTACTCATCATCATCATCACCCAGCTGGAGCTGCTGGCCCGAGCCTCTGCAGACTGTCACTCGGTTGACATGGCAACCGGCGTCTCAGCAAACAACGCTGTGTTAAAAAAGACGGTGGTCATAAACACGCGTCACCTCGGCGGCTTCGTATTATGACAAGAGAAGATGCAGTGTGTGTGTGTCTGTGTGTGTGTGTGTGTGTGTGTGTGTGTGTGTGTGTGTGTGTGTGTGTGTGTGTGTGTGTGGAGGAAGTATGTCTACATGCATGTAAACCAAAACCTCAAAGAAACCTAAAAAAGAACAAACTGGACCAACTGGTTGCAAAGGAAGAACACAGATCAATGAAGTGCTTCCTCAGACAGAGCCAGGTGGAACTCCCAAAAGACTGCTGCTACAAACACACGGGTTCTTTCATCCCTTGGAATGTCTTTCTGGCAAGAATAAAAAAAAAAATGTGAACTGCATCCCAATACTTCTGTCACAGTCCATAGAAAACAAGTGGCTTTTGGAGGAATTCACACATTCTCACACCTCGCAGTCAGAGAAGCCGACGGAGGAAGAGAATCTCACCGACCCGCCGCGATCACATGTTTGTCTGCACACTTGGGCCGCGACCACATAAGCTGATTAGAACGCCAAATATTACACGCTGTCCTATTTGTTCTGATCCAGCGTTATCCCGATGCCACACACCACCGACCTCTGGAACCTCGTCCAGGTAGGCTAAGATGGATAATTGTGAGGGTTGTGTGTGTGTGTGTGTGTGTGTGTGTGTGTGTGGTCAGAAGAGTGAGAATCACGTCCTGTGATTTATAAGCTGATGGAGCCTCCTTCCTCCAGCAGGTGGATCTCCAGACAGTGGATCTCCACCTGCCCTCCGCTCCAACAGACAGCAGTTACACCTCCATCCATCCTCCCGCCACACACGGCGGCGAGACCTCCAACTGCTGAGAGCGAAGGCGCCGTCGTCAGCTGAGGTGGAGCTGTCTCTCTCTTTCGGTCTGTCTGTCTCTCTCTGTCTGTCTCTCTGTCTGTCTCTCTCTTTCTGTCTGTCTGTCTCTCTGTCTGTCTCTCTGTCTGTCTCTTTCTGTCTGTCTCTCTGTCTGTCTCTCTGTCTGTCTCTCTGTCTGTCTCTCTCTTTCTGTCTGTCTGTCTCTCTGTCTGTCTCTCTCTTTCTGTCTGTCTCTCTGTCTGTCTCTTTCTGTCTGTCTCTCGGTCTGTCTCTCCCCTCCTTTGATCCTCAGCCAGACTGCCAGACATGTGCCGCTCCATCCTGCAGGGCGGAGCTGGCTGCAGGGAAACAGCTCTCCGTCTTCCATCCGTGAAGCGCGTATCAACAGCTGGCGGGCCAATTAGTCTCCAGACTGCAGGAACCAACATAATGATGCACCTGAACTTTCATGGCGTTTCTCAAACTTATCTGGAGTTTGTAGAAGTAGAAATCAGAGCTGCTTTGACATCGTTTCCATTTAGTTCCCACTGAGCGGATCCTTGTTGTTCCCCATCGTGAACCTCGGCCCCGGGTCTGAAACACGAACCCTCCCATCGGCCCGATCTTCACCGCTCGCCAAGATGCTGTCAGCCCGGCGGCGCCGCAGCATCACTTCCTGAGTGTTTAAGGAGAAGGGAGGCGGAGAGGAAGGTCGGCCGTGGAGGAGCGTCTCCTTGTGAATGTGCGAGGTAGAGAATTGTGAATTGATTACGACGAGGCGTCAGACTTGGCTGCAGGCCTCGGGCCCGAAGCAGACACTCTGATCGTCAACGTGAGGGTGAGGGTGAGGAGATGCCGTGATCCGGTAATGGGAGACAGGTGGTGCCCGGGAAGGGAGATAAAGAGCGAGGCCTTCAACGCCGCGGGAGTCTGGCACAATCACAGCCCAAACAGACGCCTTGGCCTCTCGGCTGAGGGGGAGGGGGGGGGGGCTCTCTGACCATCGCTGCCAATTTACAGGACACTCAATTACCGGTCATTACCTGAGAGAGGGACGTGCTGCCTTCGGCCAAGTGTAACATTGTACAAGTGGTCAGAAACAGAGAGGAAATAAAGCCAACACAGACACATTAAAAATGAGGACTGCAAATCTGAAACACGTTCTGACTCCCAGAAGTCTGTGTTTTAGACTGATTCTGTTTGCTTATTTCCTGTTTTATTTTGGAAGTCCCCAGACTCGTGTGTCCTGTGTTATGCTTGACTTCCTGTCTTTTGTCTCCACACCCTCCTTTTTTTCCTGCCCGTCACCACTGTTGTTTTAGCCTCTCGTTTCCACCAATCAGCTTCCAGCCCGCCCACCTGCATCTCGTTGTCTCGTTAGTGCATTTAAGACGTGTCTGACAGACAATGACAGAGTCCAGCGTTATCAGACATATATATATATATCACATAAACGACGGCTACCAGAGTAGATGGCTGCTGCTGCTGCAGGAGGCCTGATTGAATAAAGCCTGCTGGTCTCTGATTCCTGCAGACAAAAACAACCTCCAACCTGTCAATCATTCTCTCCATGTCTGTTTGCAGCGACTCAACACAAGGAGAACTCCAACTTAGCTTCATGATTGAGGAAAAACGGACTCAGAAAGGCTTCCTGTGAGGTTTTTAAGTACAAAATGTGAAAAATTCCTTTTCTGCATGAAACAAACGGCAGAATAAAAACATCTGGGTGGATCTAGAAGTGAATGAATGACCGTATTTTAACACAAAG